>NW_027072034.1:139233282-139833282 GCF_038088225.1 Cyrtonyx montezumae | reverse complement strand
AGTAGTGGTATAGTAGTTATACTCTGATAAATAACAATTTATCCAACAATTTTCCAAGTTTTTGAATTGTGTTTACATTTTTTTTCCTGTACCAAACTGCAACATCACATGAAACGTTAGGTTTTCCTATGTTCAAATCTTTTATTTCCTGCATAGTCCATTTACCTAAAATCAAGCATATATGTGGGGGGGTTCCTTTTTTGAAAATCAAAACCTGATACTTTTCTGTATAAGCTTGATTTTCTTATGCAGTGTACTGAACATGTGGAAGATGTTTATTGCTCTCTTACTTGGTTGTTTTCCCCTGTGAGCATACTATTTCTATTCTTCCAGTGAGTTTTAGATTAAAAAATTCATAGCTGATTTGATGACAAATGCCATGCAGAAATACTCTGATTTGTCTGATTACAAAGAAGAGCCAATTCTGTGTAAATATTTAATGCTGGGTGCTTAAGAAACTACTTTCTAGCAGTACATTAATGTGTGTTCTGCTAGAAAGATTGCAGTCCTATCCCAAAACCATTTCCTCTGCCCTGTTTGAATTCTGTCCTTTTATTTATTGTAGATGGGGAACTCAAGGGGATTTCACCACTACTCATCCTCGGCCTGTTGTCAAAGTAAAACTCTTTACAGAAAGTACTGGGGTTCTGGCACTTGAAGATAAAGAACTTGGAAGAGTGAGTATCATTGAACAAATGTGAAATATGTGAGAAATTATGTGTAGAAATGTGAATATTGGTAAGACATACAATAAAATGGTATAAGGTATTCAGTATAATTTGCTCTACTTTTCCATTTAATGGTGATTATTCTCAGTCTTCAAAACTTGATAGATTGATCTGGATTACTCTTCAGAAATTTGCACTGTGGATTCACTGTGCTTTTCTTTGCCTTAAAACCCTTTTTTAAAGACATTCCTAGATTACCTAAGCTGCTTTAGCTATAAGGATTGAAATTGAAGAGAGGAGAGAGAGAGTTGGCATGTAACGAGTATAGAAAACAACTGGGAAAGGGAAGCAAGGTCTAAACTGGTGGAAGGATGTAGGGGAGAAATGATGGAGATAAGTTGGACTAAAATGAGAGTTCTCACTCTTGTACTGTTTTAGCTTCCTTTTCCCAATTTTCCTTATCTTGACAGGATCATTTATCCTTCTTAGACCAAAATCAGGTGCTGGAGAACACAGTATATCATATAAAGAGGAGGATGGAATGAATGAGCTAGAGACGATCCACCAGTCTCCCTCCCATCTCCTTCTGAAATTCTCCCCTCTGACACATGCAGACGGCTCACGTTTTTACACTCAATTCTGCATTCAGAGTCATGGCTGGTTCTCATTTAAGCAAAGAATGCTTGTTAGGAAGAGCAGGGCTCTTCCCCCTTGATGTCTTTGTACTGTAGAGAAATGTCTAAGAATGCTCCTACACATTCTTTCATATTTCCACACGCATTTTAAGGTCATGGCTGTATCTTCAGTATTACCTTTTCTCATGTCTTTCTGAGAGAACTCCAAGGTTACTTGAAGGAGCTTGCAGCTGAGCAGACAACAAACGGAGGCAGGGAGTAGATGCTGAACGGGAGGGCTGAGGGGTCTGCATAGTGTTATTAACTGTAGAGAAGTCTCTTTTTTGCCCCCACCTGCTCAGTCTTTTCAAAGAAGCAAAAGAAAAGTCAGTGCAAAGGTGCAGGGCAGCAAAGAAGTGAGTATAGGGCCATTGAGAACTGGGCTAGTGTAATCATTGCCAAGGAGTTGGAGAAGAGAAGCAGCATTAACAGGATAAAAGAGCTAAGAAAAACCGCAGGTATTAACTGAATGCTGTTGCTCTGCAAGGTTAAATAATCAAAGTTCAGGTAAAGGCTTTGGTCTGCTTTATCAGACCGCAGCTAATTGGAGCTTCTGAAACAGGAGGTTCAAAAGGTTTTAAGTGATTTTAATGAATTGAAACATTTCAAATATGCAATAGTGAATATAGCTTTCACCTTAACTATATCCCATAGCCCCAGATAATTTGTTGGGTTTTTTTCATCCGCCTCTTCTTTCTTCCCACTCCTGCCCTTCTTCTGACACATCTGTATTTGTCAGCTGTTCAAAGTGTTTTAAAGAAGATCCTAACTCTCCTTTCTTGATAGGGGTGATAAAGGGAAAGAGAATTAAAAAAAATAGGTTATTGTAGGAGGCTATGCTCGCTGCCCTGCTGTTGGAATCTCATCCTGGACATACAGCAAGACATACAAATGGTGAGAGAGAAAAGAGCTATCTGTTTCTGTTGCTGATTTTTACACTCCTGTCCATCTCAATGTCTGCCTGCTTTTAGCAGGTGCTCTGAGGTTTGGCTATTTGTACCAGAATTAGGCAATTAATATAATTGCTTTTTTGTGCTTTTTTTCACATCGCAAAGGACAAGGGTCCAGTAGTCTCCATTCCCCTACATTAAGGTTTGTTCTGAGACTAGGCAGAGGAAACAGAAGTACCTGAGAGATACTTAGTAGTTTTGCATTTTATAATCCGTTCCTGATTTATGGAAAATGTTCAGCCTTCATCCTTGCCCCAGAAATACCTTCTAAAATAGTTTATTCACCTTTAGAATACAGTGGAGACACTCGTATGTATGCTGCTGTCCTCTGTAGCATAAAAGAGGCTATGCTTACACAGCCTACAGACATAAGCTGTGAAGAATCTGCTTTATACTTCCAGTTACATATACACTTTTCCTTATATACACCTGCAGTTTTGCCAAAATACTCCTGCTGGCTCTGCCAGTCAGTAAGAGACAAACTTCCCACTGTGACCATATAATAGAATCACAGAATGGTTTGGGCCTCAAAGCCCACGCAGTTCCAACTCCCTGCCACGGTTAGGGCTGCCACTTGCCAGCTCTGGCTGCCCAGGGCCCCATCCAGCCTGGCCTTGAGTGCCTCCAGGGAGGGGACATCCACCCCCTCTCTGGGCAACCTGTTGTAGTGCCTCACCACCCTCACTGTAAAAGACATTTTCCTTAGATTTAAACTCAGACAGCCTTTAAAAAATGCCAGATCCCTCTGGATAAGCATAGTTTTTATAATAAATTTTGTCAGCTTCATGGCTGGTCAATATACAGCAGGAACTCACTGGAGTATAGCAAGGTTATTTCTGCTCAGAAAAGACTTGAAGATTCTTTCACTGGCTTATTTTCTTTTGTTAAAAATTCAACTGAAATCTGCCATTCCTGAGGTAGGCTTGCTGTGGACGTTCTCATTTCTCAAGTACCTTCTTCAAAGCTTGTGTCTTGACCTTATACTGCTTTTCTGCAGCATTGAAGTTTGCATTCCTCACACCCTGCAGTTATTGTTGAAGGTTTTGTTCTGTTTAATCTATAACTAGAAATAGAAGGTGGCATCAAAGTACATGATTTGAATTTTAAGCTTCCATCAGGTACAAAGGGTTTGTTCTGTCACCAAGAGACTAGCTTTTATGCAAATAAATCTCAGGTGTGAACTGTGGAGCCAGTGGTGGATTTTCCCAGATCTGCAGAAGATTTCCCCCTGCTCTGCTCTAGGTGATGGCTGTCTCTCACACTTATTAACTTCAATTGTAGACCATGATCTCAGCATGATAGATCCTCTGTTTGAGAAGACACTGCTAATTTCCAGAGGCAGGTGATGATGTTAGAGTGGGAGGGAAGTAGGCTCCTGCTTTTAGGGAAAAGGGGAGCCCATACTTACAGCTTTATTCTCAGAAAGAGTACAAAATATAGATGTATAGAATATGAAAACTAGAGGCTACTTGACATCTGCTGCAGAAGTTACTGGATGAGCACTAAGTGAGAGAAGGGTGTTGTTACCTATGTTTCACTTCTCCTTTCAAGGCATTTAAGATGTGCTTAACCAACAGGAGGTAGTTCTTGTCTAACACTGACATTGACTTGTCTGACATCACTCTCTTCTGAAAAATAAAGTAAATCCATTTGTGAGCACCAAGAGATGATTTTGCTTGTTAGGGGATGTTTTTTCTTGCTCCCTGCTGACTGCTTTGAGTGTCTTTAAATAAAAAGTAAAACTTCAATCTTTGTTCCACAGTAACTGGAGGCTGGCTAGCAAAGCTCAGTTTTCTGTTAACACAAAAAAATGGGGAAATGTGCTGGACAGGAAAAGAAAAGATGTTATTTGGATCTGAGTTTGGCAGAACATGAGCTTCAGTGGTCACGGTCTGTGATTGTACGTACCTCAGCACCCAAGAGACACTGAATTTAACTTCTAGAAGTGAGACAGGCTGTGTTTCTGGGGCTAAGTTTGTTCTAATCAGGAAATGTACAGAAATTAATCAGATATCTTTGAAATGTGTGTCCCAATGATCTGGACGCTTCAGAAATTACATATATGTATACAAAAGGAACAAATGACAGAAATGTTTGCGTTTGTGCATGCAACAGAAGGGGAAGCAGAGTTTGGAGTAAATACGTGTGAAGAATCAGGCTGGTGGCTTATGAAACTCAGGAATCTGACGCCACTTTTCTTTGTTCAGTACTTTGTATATGAAGATGTTCAAACCCAGTAATTCAAAGTGACAGCCATTGTGCTTGCTTAGCACACATGTGAACACAATGTGAGAACAGCAGGTGGTGTTTGATTACTGGCATTTTTTGAATATAAGAATATTTCTATCTCCTTGCTCTGAGTATTCAATTAAAAGCAAATGACTGTCTCCCAGCTGACTTGTCACAGCCAGCTGCAGCCAGCAATAATCAGCTCTGCAGTATGTTGGGGTTTTTTTTGGTTGTTTTGTTTTGTTTTTGTTGGTGCTGTTCCTCTTGAATTGATTTGAAGACATTATAAAATTGCACCCATACTTGTTTGACTGTCTGGTTTCTGAACACTGACTGCACTGGGCATTTTGTTTATTTTCTGAGTGGAGATGATTCTATACTGTGAATGCATTAATTTAAAGCCTGCCATCGCAGGAACATGTGTCTACATCACCTTTACAAATCACTGAAGTTTTGTAGGTTTTTCTTTAAGTTTGAAAAATGGCAATGGATTACTCCCCCACCTAGCACTGCATTATCTGGCTCTGTGTTGTTGTTCCTATGCTCACAGTGGTTTTCATGGAATCATTTAAGTCAGAAGGGTCCTTTAAAGGTTTGCTAGTCCATCTCCCCTTATATGGGAATTCCTAGGTCACAGTCTGAATCAGTGGTTGAGCACCAGCTGAGAAGGCATGGCTAACCTAGGGAGTTCAGGTGCATGCAATGTACCTGAGTGACCCTTGCTTAAGGGTTAGCAGCCAAGGGAGCAAAATTTCTTCTCAGAAACTGTACTCTTCTCAAGGCATGGCTGGTCTTGGGAGTGGGTAAGCCACATTCTGTATTGGCTTTTAAACTGAATTTTAATGAATATCTTTATGTGTGCTCCTGTCCTAGTAGAAGGCCTTATAATCTCTTTTCATTGCTTCCCACTCCTGTAGGGATGCCCCTAGCTAGATCAGAGTGTTTGGGGCACCACTTAGCCTGACCTCGAATGTCTCCAGGGCTGGGGCTTCCAGTGTATCTCTAGGTGAGCTGTTTCCCAGCCTCAATGCTTTTACTGTAAAAGATTTCTTCTTTATGTCCTATCTAAATCTCACTACTGGTTTGAAACCATTTCCCCTTGTCCTATCACAGCAGACTCTGCTGAATACTCTGTCCGCTTCCTTTTTCAGTCCCCCTTTGTGTACTGGATGGCTGCTAGCAGCCTGAACAGCCATAGCTGTCTCAACTAGCCTCACAGAGGAGCTGTTCTGTCTCTTGAATTTCTTTTCTTCGTAGCTCACTGTGGCTGCCTTTTGTCAGAAGTTCTTGAGCTTTTCTCTCCGTTGAGACGTGCTCCCCTTAGTTTTGGGGAATAGGTTGTTTGGGGAGGACTTTAATACAATTATCATCTGTTAGGAAGTGTTCAGATAGCACCAGTCAGAATCTGTTGGGTGCATAAATTGAAGTCTTCCCAGTTCTTTCTCAACACCAGTATTTAGGATGTTCCTTTGCTATATCCATATGCTGTTTTTTGTTTTATTTTTCTTTCTTTTTAACCACCTGTTTACCAAAGCATTATCTGCTTTCAGCTGTAACACAATTGTAGCTGAAAAGCAAGCAGCTTCTCAGTAGATGAGATAACGGAAGTGGTGCAGAATCCCTTTATGCACCCTTGGTTTGATTGAGCTGTCATTCCCCTTTAATTTTCTAGGAGAGTAACTTTTAAGAGCGCTAACTCCTTTTTCCACCTCTGGCTCCAGTCTTGGGCCTTTCCTGGAGCTGATTGTGTTTAATTGTCCTGGTGGCAGTGAGTGACAACTTAGCACTCAGAAGCATAAAGAACCTGAACAGAATGCTGTGTTTGGTAGTCTGCTGCTGGGATGCTCCAAGGAACTTCACTTCTTTCTACACCTGACAGCAACTTCTTCTTTGCTGACATTGACCTGTGCGTGGGCAAGTGTCTGGTGTAGCTCTGAACAGCTCCAAACTTTCAAGTTGTAAGGGAAGGTGACATGAGGAGAGTCAGCAGCCTGTCAGAAGCAGAGAGGTGTCCCTTATGCAAGTAGGGCCAGGGCTGCACAAACAGCATAACTCTCCAGGATGTCTAATCTGCTATTTGAGATCTATTTCCTTCCCCAAACTGGCTTCATTAATTTTTGGCCTGCAGCACTAATTTCAAACTGGTGAAAACCGGAGTGTGTTTAATGAAGAAACTTTTCTGTTATCTTTTCTCAGGCAATGACTGGCAGCACAAATTTTTATATGCCAAATAATATTGTTTATTTTATAACATAAAATTTGCCTGTCCTCCCTGTTCCTACGGCCATCAGTTATCTTTTCAAATCACTTCATTTTAGATCGTGAAAGAAAAAGCCTTCCATAGATTCAATTATTAGTCCTGTTGCATGATGGAAGAAGCTTCAATAAATACAGTTGAAGGAGAATGTCATGTTATTGTGGGTACTTGCTCTTTTACCTTGCTTTAAATGAGCATGAATTGACACAGAATAAAAGTCTGACTCTAAGAGGCTTTTCCTGGGTTGCATCTTTATTTATCTTTATTTTCTTTAAGGCTGTGTAGTATGAACTGCACTGAAGGGGAGAGGAGGATTTTCTTGGTTCTTGACATAGCATGTCATCTGTTGGCCAGGGCATTAAGGAGTAGCTGCAACTCTTTACTTGCATCACTTCTTGTTTGTGACAGGGAGCTAGATCTCAGCGTAGTCTGCTCAAACTTCCTGCCATTCCCAAGGCCCTGTGCCCAAGCATATCTCAAAGTGTGTCCTAGACCACTCAAATTTGAGTGAAAAGTTCCTCAGATTTTTCAATAGTTGGGTTGGAAGAGCAGGTAACTGCAGCACTTGTGTGCAACTTCTGAATATTAGAGAGGAAGAATGGACTGGAGAAGCCAGGAAGCCAGAAGATGAATTTGCTCAACCAGAACTCAGCTGTGAGAGTGGGATGGGGAGAACAGAGAAATTATTTTGACTCTCTTGATTTCTCTCAAGTGTGCTTCCAGTGCTGCTCAGCTTACCTCTGAGCTTGTTGGTCCCCTCTGGAGGCTGCATTATTTTGTGGCAGTGTGACAGCTGTGGCCAGGGATGGTTAGCTCGAGAGCTTTATCTTAACCATGAAAACACTGATGTTTCTGTGTAGTACTTTTGACTCTGAACCTTCTGTATGTTTATCTGCTCTGAGAAAGCAAGGCTGTCACAAGTCTGTTTCAGCTTCCAGGATATTTTTGCACAACTAACCTGTTCCCTCAAATCTTTTTTTTTTTTTTTTTAAAGGAGGAAATGATCAATTTGCCAAAGATAGAGGAGAGTTAGGAGTTGCTCAGCTGGATTGACTGTTGGCTCAGGTGAACATCAAGTGGCTCTTTTTATTGTCATTCAGTTGGGACTTACACAGCTGAATTATAGTGCATGTTGACTAGTTAAGTCATGACATGATATTAGCTAAATATCCTACAGGTACAGCTGAGAAATGCTGTGTCAATTGTTCACAATCCAGGAAAAACAATATTTTGAGAAGTTTACCTTGCACAAATATGCAAATTTGCTGCTCTGTAACATTAATATCATTACTTCTTAATGCAGGTTACCCATTAGGCTACTTATTATGAACACATATTGTTATATATATTTTTTTATATACTATATATGTTATATGATGCAATATATATCGTTATAAAACAGTTCATAGTTTGCTGAATTGCTGCTGAGTAATCTGCTGGGATGATATTCACAGATTTAAGAACAATAACAAAGCATAAAATAAAAAATGAAGATGTATAATGTAGAAATAATTCTATTAATGTTTTAGAAGTATTAGGTGGAGTGAAATCATATTCTATAGGTGAGTACATATATTCTTCAAGAGAAGAAAGAGTTGATACCATTTTATTGAAGTATAAATCCAGAACTACACCTGTACATTTACAATCCATTGAACAGTGCTGAAAGGAAACCTGAGACAAGTAGCCTAGAAAGTTCCTCTGTGAGCAGTGGAAATGAGATTGCATTGCAGTGTGTCATCATGGAGGAAATGCTTTTGATCCAAATTTCAGCATTTTTTTTTTCCATCAAGAAGAGTCTGCCCAGTGCTTTGGTTTCTGTGGCTTCAGTTTGTGCCACTTGATCCAATGCTCAGTGGTTAGAAGTGCCCTTACAGGCTTAAGGTTATTGTGTGGATAATTAATGCCTGCAGAATGCTTTGTGTGGGTGTGTATGTGTGCGCTTGTGCATAATGACAAAAGTGTTTGATGAAGTTCTTGAAATACAGTGTGCGTGTTCTAGTCTTTTTAGTTCTTATACTTTGCCGTTCTTTCCTGCTTTAAATAATAATACAGATACAACGCAGTGCATGTCCAAGTACTCTGCCAGATACTTATTCATTGCAAGAGGTTTGTAAGCAAAGCTCAAAAATAATTCCTTTTCTGATTTTTTTTTAAGAAGTGTCAGTACTGAAGTTATGGATTAATTATACACTTGTCAGATTGTATTTTCTTCTGTAGAGTCAAAAATCAAAACGCTGACAGGAGAAAGATGTCGTTTGAGATGCGCAAGCAGTAATAAGCTGTTAGAGGACAGTGACAGCAGTCTGTAGAAAAGAAGAAAAATCATAACATCACCTATGGATCTGTATGAATGCCAAGTGATTAAATGCAACGAATGAGGAATAAATCTGTTTATATAATCTTGCATTTAAAGAGAGAAACAAACTAGAAGCTGTTTCTATTTGAAATTTCAAAACTCAAAAGTTTCTACATTTATAATGCTTTTCAAGGGAGAGCTTTTACTCAGAAGGAAAATGAACATGCCCCTTGTGAAAGAGGGAGTCGGCATGGTTATAAATAGTGTTTGCTATGTGTTTGTAAAATGGAAAACAAAGTACCTTTTTGATTTATGGAAACTGGAATATACTGCTTTTTCTACTGTCTCTATAAGTAACAAGAACTTAATAGTTCTGAGAGGCTTTTCCACTGGTGTTACAGAGGTTGCACACATGGTTAGGGCTGATGCGTTGCACTTCTCTGCTTTGCTAGCACTCCTGATACTAATGGGATACAGGAATATGCTTCTGCAAAATACTGACATGGAGAGCTGAAGGTCTTCAATTTATGTCATCCTTCATATGATTAGATCTGTTGAAACATTTTTTGCTTAGTAATATCCACTATATTTATGCTTGCTTTAGGATTCTTACCCAAATCCTTGGTTTAGCTTTTCCTATAACAGAGTGGGGAATATACTGTCTTTTATATACGTGACACAAGTACTGTGTATAAGAAATTAATTTGATAATTCCCTTATGGTGATTCAATCTATGATTAATTCTTTTCCACTAAAAGTTGTGAAGAATGTTGCTTCTTAAGACTGATGATAGTTCAGAACTCACTGAGTATTAGGAAACTCTCCCAAGGAGCATGTTTAGATTGCTTCAGAGTCTGAATTGATTAAAAAATAGTGTTCATAATAAGGATGAAAAGAAATTTTATTTCAGCAGCATTTAACTGCTAAATATGTGACTGTGATTAAGAATTTAATTAAGTGGTAATACTTATTAGTTGTAAATGGAGATGGTAATAAATATTCAACTGTTTGTATCTGATAGTGGCCTAAAAATAATGTTTGATTCCTAAAATTATCCGTAAGTTCATTTAAACATTTTAGTTAATATTTAAAATTCATGTTTGTGGTGGTTTTATGTCCATCTCTATCAATTTAACAAAATGTTTGTGTTGTATATTGCTGTGGACTGAACACAGTATCTTATAGTTATTACACCCCATTTTGCAGCAGAGGTGCTTAGAATTAATCTCTGATTTCTGTGCTTTTTACTGTAGCTGGCTTTTCTCAATGCTACTGATTCTAACTGAAGTTAGTAAGAAGAGGCATGCTGTGGTTATGTTCACTCAAGCAATATCGCTGCTGTTGCATAGTGCTATAGCGTGTTGCTTCAATGGCATGTTTCTAGTAGGGCTCTGAGTGATGTGGAAGTTTAGGCTCTTGTTTAACTATACAGAGTGGTGAGGTGCTGGTACAGGCTGCCCGGAAAGGTGATGGATGTTCTGTCCCTTGAGATGTTCAAGACCAGGTTGGGTGGGGCCCTGGGCTTTTTTCAAGTCGTAATATGAAAATTCCCAATTGTAATAAATGCTCCCATTCATTTTGGAAATTCATATGATCGGATGTGATTTTTTATTAGAATTATGATTTTTTTTAAGTTGTCTTTCAGAGTAGAGGAGATGCAACAAGAATCTGAACTGCTTAAGAGTTTCCCTTAAAGACAAGTGGACTTGTTAAAATTAGCTCAGCATTTGTTTTTTTACTTGCAGGTAGTGCTGTATCCAACATCCAACAGCTCCAAGTCCCCTGATTTGCACAAAATGATCGTCCCCAAAAACAGCCAGGACAGTGACTTGAAAATCAAATTGGCGGTGAGAATGGATAAACCACCTCACATGAAGCACTGTGGGTAAGTATCCATTTTCTGTCAGGTTGTATTCTATTTTTTTGCCTCATTGTGCCTGTGCTTAACCATATATAGCAACAACGTAAAGCTTGTAAAACAATGTGAATGTGTTGATAGATTATGGCATTGGTTTATTTGTAAAGTTTGGAATAGTCAGGAGTAACATCTAATCCAAATGTTCAGTGGCATGTAAGGAAAGTTGATGAGCTAACTGACACACAGAGCTAGAAGAACACCATCAATTAGGAACTGGTTTAAAATATTACAACTTATAACACTTATAACAGAAAAGCCAAAGTTGTTATTTAGGAAATGATTTTTTTTTTCTGTTAAGGTTAATCATATATTGCTGTATAGCTGTATTTGCAGTGCTGTCATCTCCCCTTTTCTTTCTGTCTGCTCTCCTTTTCTCTTGAAATAAATTTGTGAATGTACCAGTTTAAGGATGTTTTCCTGCCAAACTCTGAAGCTAAATGCAATATATTATTTGTAGAAGCAGCTCCACAGGCAATTGCTACCACCATTCCTTATCGTGGCTGCAAAAGCAGGTGAAATTGCCTATGGTAAGCAAGGCTGTGTCTCATGTCATAAAGCAGTCATCAGGGTTGCTTTGCATTCTAACTTCTGAGGTAAACACAGGTATCCAAACACAGAGCCAGAGAGGATTATAGGAACATAGAATGTCTTGGGTTGGAAGGGACCTTAAAGATCATCTAGTTCCAGGTGCCCTGCCACAGGCAGGTTATCACCCACCAGCTCAGGCTGCCCAGGGCCCTGTCCATCCTGGCCTTGAATGCCTCCAGGGATGGGGCATCCACAGCTTCTTCAGGCAACTTTTGGTTTCTGGAACTGTTGTGCTTGGTTGTTGTGAGGTGAGAAGACGTGGTGGATAAAGGAAATTGTGGCAGAAGTGGCAAACTCCATTCATTTGGAGTCACCAACCACCTCTGAAATAGCTTGGTAGTTGTGGCATGCCTTTGTATTTAGCCCACCAGCGTGATTTCAGTCTCCCACAGCTGTAAGCTGTGTGACCAGCTGAAGCAGGGAGTGCTGCTGAGGTGGCATAGTGTTGCTGTGGTCTTCAACAGCCTGTCAAACAGCATACACAGTGCTCAGACTCAGTGCTCAGTTCCAGGCTCTAAAGCCTTTAAATCCTTCTACTCAACTACAGTATCAGATGTCTTCACAGAGTGTTGTGACAGGCAACTGAGTAATTTGAGATTGGTTTTGTCTGGGAAATTGATTAACCCTTGCTTAATTTAAAGGCTTATGTAGTTGACTGAAATTAATAGAGCAACAATAACTAAAATCAGTAAAACAGTAACGTTAAACAAAGCACTTTGTGAACAGCACAAGTAACAAACTTTACACATCGGCTGCATTTAACCTTTATGTGACTTGACATGGTGATGTGCTCTGTTCTACAGCTACCTCGTAGGGGTTGTGCTCCCACACACCTCTCCCACAGATCACTCTGAGAAGTCCCTTCATTCAGTCAGGCCACCAATAATGCTGCAGTCATTCTGCTCACAGACCGAATTAGGGTGTAACATGCAGCTTTTTGGACTTGGGTCCAGCAACAAAGACAAGGCTCCTGTGCTTCCTCCAGTTGTGCTCCTGGTTTCTCAAGAGATTTACCCATTTGGGAGTTGTTCTGGGGTCTCCAGAGGGTCTTCCTCACCACCCAGTTAGCTTTTCCGTACTAGTTATGTCTTCTTGTCTGAGAATTACAAGGGTCAAATATTATTTTCAAAGATTTAACTCAATCGTTATCCTTTTCATCTACTATTTCTAGTTACTGCTTCAGGTTGCATTTGAATACTGGTCTCCTGGCACATATGCTTACTTCTTCATTTTACTATGTCGCTGATTTCATTATTCCCCAGGCAAATAATGGTTTTTGCTTTTTCATCTAACCAAGTCAGAGGGAGACCTGTATGGACTCCTCCACTATAAACATACATGAAATGAAATATGTTGATGATGCCTCTGTTGACCACTGAAAGGGTTAATGAAATACTGACAGCACTGAAATACTGATGAAAGCACTGGAGTTTCAGTGAGAGTTAGGAAAAGGGTATTTACCTGGAGGATAAAGATTAAATTGCTAGAATAATTACTGAGGTGTAAAGTCAGAAACCCTTAACATTAGGAAAAGTGGACACCTGGGCACTCTTGCAGCCTTTGCTTGGCTTCCTGTGTGACTGGTATATTGCTAAGTGAATGTTTGATATATTTTTGAGAGGGATTCCTGTCTGATTCATCACACAGATTAACCTGTTCAGGTTCAGATCTGATGCAGCATTGTATGAGAAACTTTCATTTATGCAGAAGCTGGAAAACATGCAACGAGTGAAGGACAGCATTACAGGAAACAAAGAAATGTGTTTTTCTGAAGGTAGCTGAGAAATAGCTAGTTCTTATTCCTGTTAGAGGAACACAAAGGAACCCCTTCCTTTTCCACCTGTAGCAGTTGGTGGTATTCTCATTTCCTGAGCTCAGTTTGGCAAGCTGGACTCTGACTTCACAGAGGTGCATAAACAATATACAACGTACACAGAACAGCTGTAATCAGTGTAAATAGGGCTGTAAATGTACATACAGATAGAAATATTGGTAATTTAATGTGGTTAACGTGATAAAAATACCGTGCTTACTTGAGGGTAAGTTTAAGGAAGGAAGGGGTAGGAGTGGGTTCCTGCACACTGTTCATGAGCTCGTGCTCAGGGGAGCAGCAAGATGGTGGCCACTGCACACACCTAAGACCAGAGCTTGCACTCTGCCAGGCAGCATTATTGCTCTGCAGCCCTCTGCTGAACCTGCATGAGGTAGAAAAGCAAATAACTTCATTTTTTCTCTAAATCAGCATTTGCATAACATGCAAGGAAACAGGCCATGGGAGAAAATAAATTCTCTAAGAGCTGGAATGCAACCCTGCTATCCTTAATAGCAAAAAGGGCTAGGAGTTTTTAGCTTTGTTTCATTGTACTTTTTTTGTATATAGTCAGATACTTATGCACAGTTTCATGGTGTATTTAAAAGGGGGAAAATAAAAGGATGTGTTGATCAGTACCTTTGCATTTTTGTCATGTCAGAGCCACAATTTTTTTCATTGTAAAGCCACAGTTACAAGCTTTTAATGCAATTAGTATGGTTATCCCCAGTCAGTTCCAGTTCTTCAGCTTATTTTTCAGAACCATCTCATTCTTTATATTTGCCCAGTCTTTGAACCAGGCAACTTTTGTTACCTATGTAGCACCAAGTTTACAAGCAAACATACAAGGTTAATCATTGTCTAACTGGAGAAAAAGGCAATCTGTTGCTGTTAAGAACAGCTGGAAACCTCAAAATTCATTCAAAATGGAATTAATATCATACCACACAGCTAAATGCAGAAAGAGGGATTTTATTAGACTAATTTTATTAAACTAGGGATTAAAAGAAATGTTAATAAGAGTTCTCTTCATCAGATACAATAGCTATGCTCAAATATTTCAGAGTCCTCAAAGTCAGTAAAGCCCAGATGCCCACGCTAATTATGGTTTCATGGTTTTATTCCTTGGGAAGTGTTTCTCCTATTTAAACTGAGTTAGTTATTGACATGAGAGACGTGCTGAAAGTCTTCAAAACCCTTCTTGTTTTTATTCAAGATAATTCATTTTTACAAATTATGCTGTCTTGTTAAATTGAGATTTTAAATTCGCAGACTATGTTCTGGACTGCCCTGCCTTACAGTCATGTTCCATCTTTAAATTTCTGTAGCTGTAAGAACTAACAAAATTTCAAATAAAATTACAAACTTGGGATTTTTTCAGTATAAGCCAAAACCTTTCTAAGAGCAAGAAATGAAGACTACTTATATACATCTTACTGCATAATATTACTATTTCTGATTTTTTTTAATTCTTCTGTGAAGTGCTATCATAGTGTCAGGGAACCTAAAGGATCCGTAACAATCCTTTTCTGTTTAAACCCTGACAGTAGATTAGAAAAGGTAGCATGCACAGCTACCTTTCTGGGTAATGACAAGGTAATGTTGCTCATTACTGAGAAATTGCAGAACAGGTTTGAGTATGGGCAATTCGTGATACTTCAGATTCCTTTCTCATCATTCATAGTGTATTCTCATAGAATTCAGTAAGCTTCCCCAGTTTAAAATGCAGAGTACATTCAAGAGACGTTATTTCATTTTCTATATCTTCCACTACAGTCTCAAATCTAAAAAAAAGTCATCAAAGGAAATAAAAAATGTGGCCTAAAACTTTGCTGTATAAAATGCTAAAAGCCCATTTATTCCTTTCAAACCACAACAGCAGTGCTTGGGTGCATTTGCTTCAGGAAGACTCATTTGGCTCTCCTTAACTCATAATTAGGGTTGAAAACCCAGGGAGGACAGGTTAACCCACTCAAGAGATGAGTTTCTTTAAATACATTCTTCAAATCCATTTTCTTTTAAAGTACCTTTGCATATCCATGTCATATCAAGTACGTGTTATTTTTAAAAGTGTATCATGTCAGTTGAGCTGTCTGTTAGCATAGCCTAGTGGTTATTGAAGGGTATTTGCTTTCAAACTAGAAATGTAAGATGAATACTGGTATTTTATCACACTTTTTTTTTAACTAGTCATACTTAACACATTTTTTTATTTCACTCTTTTAGATATTATTATTAAATGAAATTCTTACCAAGTGAGCCATCTATACAGGACAATATTACAAAATAATACTATTTACTTTTGACTTCCAAAGTAAAATGTTTAAGTGTAGCTCTTGTACAGAATATTTTCTAAAATTAAATGGCATTCTGCTATTTTCTAAAATTAAATTTGCATTCTGCTTTATGTTGTGATGTTGCATTTAGAATTGTTCACAGGATCACAGAGTGGCTGAAATGGAAAGGGACCTCTGGGTTCATCTGTTCCAACCCCTTCTCTGGCAAGGGCACCCAGAGCAGTGTGCCCGGGCTCACGTCCAGCCAGCTTCTGATGGTCTATGTAGTGCCTTTGGGCAGCCTTTGCCAGTCCTTGGTCACCCACAAAACGAAGAACTGCTTCCTGATATTCAGATGGAATTTCCTGTGTTGCAGTTTGTGTCAGTTGCCTCTTGTCCTTGCACTGGGCACCACTGATAAGGGTCTGACTCCAGCCCCTTCGCACCCTTCCTTCAGCTATTTATACATGTTGATGAGATTCTCCTGGACCTCCTCTCCTCTAGGCTGAACAGGTTCTCTCTGCCTCTCTTAAGAGAAGCTGCAGTCCCCTTTATCATCATCATGACCCTTTGTTGCACTCCCCAGTAACTTCATGTGTCTCTTGTACTGAGGGAGCCAGACATCGTGCTCCGGGTGTGGCCTCCCCAGTGCTGAGCAGAAGGGAAGAATCATCTCCCTTGATCTGTTGGTGATACTTTGCTTAATGCAACCCATGATATTGTTGGCCTTCTTTGCTGCAGGGTCACATTGCTGGCTCACATTCAGCTCAGTGTCCATTAGGACTGCCAGCTCCCTTTCTGCCAAGCTGCCTTCCAGCTTGCCAGGTTCCAGCATGTTCTGGTGCCTGCATTTGTTCTTCTCCAGGAGCAGGAATTTGCACTTCCCTTTGTTGAACTTTGTGTAGTTATATTTTGAGTCCTTTAACTTTTTGTTTGTAATATAAGTTCAATGAGCACTTCATTATGACTACCTATGCACTCAGATTTTCATCTCTTATAGGCAAAGCAATCATTAGGTCAACTTTTTTTTGAACTTATGCTCTCTGAAAATGTATAGTTATTTTTGACATATTTTCTCTCAACGTTTTTGTAGTAGTATATGTTTATTTAATATAAGGATTATCGTCAACTTAGGCAAAAGTTTTTCTTTTTTTCACACCTGAAAGTGACTGAAATATTCTTAGGAGAGCATTTGTAATCAATAAATACAGTTCCTTGTCCTTTTATGTGAATGAAGTCCCGCATTTATCCTGTTGTTGCTATAGTGTAAGATCTAAAGGATATCTGTTAGGTTATGGATGGGGCTAAAAGTCTTCCAAGATGCGGAATTAGAGAATAAGTAATCTTCTCCTCATTTTTTGTAGCACTTTTCACCCGCTAATATAAGAGTCCACTGGAGAGGAAGGCTGGTAGCATTATCTCTGTTTTAAAGATGAGTTAAATGAAGCACAGGACTCTGTACCAATCCTCTAAAGATCATAGGTAATTCAGTGACAGGCTGAGGATATCAGGTTTGCTGGCTTCTCTGTTGCCACACAGTTGTAGTCACCAGGATAAACTGTTGTTATTGCCACTAGCAAGCTCATAAGTTAACTAATGAGAGCTGCATGGACACTTAAGTAAGTAAGAATGATGATATTGGCAGCTCTTATGCACTGATTGGGCAACCTCTGGTTCAAGTCTGAGCTACTTCTACAGATAGGAAGCATGATTGTATTCTTGACATCCTTATAGCATGTGTTGCATTGTTTCTGTTAACAGGCAGGTCTTTGTGTTGCAAGTAGTGAATTTAAGTCTACTTCCAAACCTTCTTCTCTGCACAGACATATAGCAGAATAACTCCAACTATTTTTCTTTACTTTCACGGAAATAATTGGATACTTAACTTACAGCTAAGCTAACATGTCAAGTTAAGTTTGAGGCAGTAGGTATAAAGTTCCTTCAAAGAGAAAGAACTTCTGGAAAACTTAATGTATCAAATATCTTAAAAAACCCTTCCTAGTAATTTATGTATGATACTGTGTGCCATATTATAATAATAGTATATAATATATAATATAATAATAGTAATACTATTACTATTATTTTCCATTAAATAAAAGCAATAACTTTCTATTTTAATTTACAACAGTTACCATCTCAATAGTGAAGACTGCAAGTTTTTGCACATCCGGTTGATAGCATAAAGTAAGTCTGTTAGCACCATCTAGCTTTGTTTGCTGCTATTACACTTTTGCTTCCAGTTTAGAAGAGGGAAGCAGAGCACCGACTTTAGCTGCTACCACAGAGAGCAGGGTTCTCGCCATCCTGTGGCAGTAGGCTTATTTTTCAGTTTGTGAACATTAAGCCTGGGCAAGATAAGCAGAATAACACGTGGGAACTGTTGAGCTTGTTTGAATTTTATGAGTCTTTACATCACATCAGGTAATTTGGAATCCTTTCCTCACTATAGCGATATAGGTAGTTAGCCTATGTCAGAGCTCTCTCAAAAGCATCTCAATATGGAACAATACCTTGATGGGATGGTTTCTGAAAGCTAAGGCATTAGCTTTAGGGGAAGGAAGAAAAGATACTGCTGGTGGTATTGTACACTGGAGTCTTCTCTCTTTATGTTGCACTCAGAAGTATAGATTATGCATAGCTACCTAAGTGGTTTTTAAAATCTGAGTATTTATTTTATGTGAAACTCAGACTACTTTGATAGATAGTTAGGCAATTTTTCTGCAGATAACAATGACTTTCAGAGAAATACTGTCTTCACTTTTAGTGATGTTTCTTACTTGTTATAAATACTGATCATTATAGGTAGCACAGTGTCTAAGCTGTTATGAAGATCTGTGAGAATTTCAAGCAATCCCTGTGAGGATTCTTTGCTTATGCCACGTTTTCAATATGGTAGCTACAGTCCTTCAACATGTATGGATACTATTGTTTGGGAGCAGAGATTATTGATTTGTGTTTCTTAACATCTGCAATTTTGTACAAAGTATTTGCTTATCATAAGAACATTAGATCTATAAGAAATATGGAAATATATCAATTTTCATTATAATTTCTGCTCCAACTTCTGATAGAATTACTCCCTAATGAGTTTCAAGTACCTTTAGGAGTTAAATGTGTCTACAGATACCTGACAGAAATTGCCCTCTGATGTTTTCAGTGCCAAGTCTTCCAGTGTTGTGAGATGAGCTATAATTCATGCACAAAGTGGGATTTAGGAAACTACCTTTGTGCCACTGCTGAAAAGGTAATTCCTCTGCCACTCATTCCTCACGTAAGAGTAAAAGTTGACTGCTCACGGAGAGCTTCGGCCTTCACCTGACTCTGGATTTCCTAACTGTAAAACCAAAAAAGCTCATTTCGTGTGGTTATGTCAGGTTTTGGCTTGGGAAATCTCATTTTAATACGTTGTAGTACTGCAGGATATACTGTATTTCTGACAGTCTGCTGTATGAGCCCGTCATGGGATTTAGGCATACATGCAAGTCATCTGGCACTAAGCAAAATTTAGTCTCTTTCTTTATCCATTATTTTATAGTGTACAGAAGTTTATCCTATCTCATTGCTGCCAATGGCACAGTGTGTTTAACTAGTGCCCTAGTTAATGTAAAAACTTCTTTCTCATCTGTATGTGGTTCTCAGGAGTTGTTTTATACACTAAGTTGCCAGCAATATGGAAGATGAACAGAAGCAGGCATATCTTAGGGGTTTTCTGTAGTAAAGAACATCAAATTTAGAGTTGTAGTTTTTCCTTTATCTAAACAAAACATTTCAAACCACGTGACCATTTGAGGTCAGTATCACAGAACTGTAGAGGTTGGAAGGGAGCTCTAGAGATCATCTAGTTCAACCCCCCTGCCCAAGCAGCTCCCTAGGCCAGGTTGCACAGGTAGGTGTCCAGGTGGGTCTTGAACATCACCAGAGTATGGGGCCTTAGTGGTGTTATTTTCTACACCAAGTTCACCAGCACCATCAGTGTTGCCTGTCATGGTACATATGTTTAAGGAGATTCATGTGTAAGAAAGCAGATGTTAAATCGTTATTTCAGTACAAAATTGAAGTGATAACAAGAATTCAGTACAGCAGATACCACTGCATATTCAGAAATGGCTGCTCTTTTTACATTAGAGTATGTCTTAATGTCATTTCACAATGGGCACCACATATTTATATGTATAGAGTGTATTTTTTCTACTTACGGAATGATCTGCAGATGGCTCTGTCAGTAACTAAAGAGCATCCTGCAAACTGCAGAATAACTTGTGGGATGTTAAATTCAGCAATGTGAAATTACTTGCTAAATGCTTCCAGTTGGAAAGGGTGGGCATTGTTGACCTGTAAATACTCTGCGTTCCATGAAGTTACCCAATTATTTGTAACAGACTTAAGCTTTTGGCTAACTTAGGAAGAGGAGATTGCCTTTCTTATCAACAGTAATTCAGATAGTTGCTGATACCAGAGATCCAAGACCGAAACAAATGATATTTTAAAATTTTGATGGGGAAAAAAACAACTAGATCTGCGTGATCACGAGTTATGGTTTTGCCCAAATTTCCTTTGGCATGGTGGATTTTTTTTTAACAGAAGAGGTGGGGAAGCACTAGGAGGAAAGAAAGCATGGAAATGACTTAAAATGGTTGACCTCATCTTGCATGCAGAAAAGGAAAGGCATATTGCAGATATGACACCTATGATGGCCTATTTGACCATCACATTCATGTCACAATGAATATAGTACACTAACAATGAATCTGTAAACATTTAAGATAATCATTAGAAAGTCTTAAAAATAGGTTGTTAGGAATAGGGAGAATAGCAGTGAGTTGTTTTTATTTGTTTCTTTTGCTATTTGTTTTTTAAGATCTTACAGGTTTATAGGCTAAATGATTTGGGAAAACAGAATGCTTCATGCTCACCCATTCTCCAAGTTTCATGGCCACGGGATAAGAAAGCTAGTGCAGTTTGTATTAAGTTTTGTCTGTACAAACAAGTAATTACAGTAGGATGTAATGTTTGGGAGGGTAAAAAAAACGAGTAAACTTGGGGTCCTTAGGTTTTTACAGTGTCTGATAATTCTTTAACATATTTTAACAGAGAAAAATACTTCAAACAAAAAATATCTTTCATTTGCTACTATTTTCTGTTGTCACTACCTGTTCTCAAGACTTGTTTAAATTAAGGCAGCAATTTTCCACATATCTTATAAGCAGCAGGATAGAATGGCTTGATTTTAATTTTTACTAGTGTATGAATGATTTCCTATTATTATTCCAGTATGCCTCTTAGCGGTATTTTCTGTTATGCTATTTTGCCTCGTGATAAATGCTAGTATTTTATTGTGATAAATGAATACTGGCGTTTTGCCGCAGAGAAAGGTGCTAATGTGTCTTCATTTACATTATTTTAATATTATACAATTCTGAAAAGTCAACTGTCTGTAATCAGTTTCTTCATAAAAATGAAAATTGAACTTTGTGAGAAATGATACATTAAAGTTGCATTAGTAATTGATTGGATAATGATAGTGGGTTAATGCAAAATTACTCTGGAAGGAAGAAGTGTTTATCCTACTACTAGATCCTCAGAGAACAGATTATAGCTATGAACCTGATTTTCAGTTCTTCCCACAGTAATTGCTTCTGAGGAGGCACAGGGAATCTTGAAGACCTTAATGATATGCCACTGCCACTTTAATTGCCAAGAGAAGCCAAAAGAATGTTAATTGCCAAGAGAAGCATTACTAATTAAGGTGTCATTCTTCATTCATTCCATAGTAATTAATCTGAAATATTTGTAAAAGCTGAGATATAAATTTAGATCCAAACTCACTTAGCTTAACCACAACATACTTCTATGTGAAGAAGATTCATGGGTTAAGCAAGGTTAATAGTAAAATAAATAAATTAGAAAAAAAAAAAAAAGAAAAAAAACTTGAAAGTAAATTTCTTAAAAAAAAGATTTCTCTTAAGTTTATAAGATATGACATAAAATAAGAACCGATTTAAGAACTTACATTTAAATCATGATTCTACAGTCTTAAAAAAAGTCATTAGAACTGATTCTATACGGCGTTTTTTCTTATATATTTCACTGGAAAACTGGATGCTTCTGGAAATACTAAGATCGATTTACTCCAGGTCTTTGATAAGCAAAATAATGAAAGTTGAGTTGTATGTCCATTGGCTTTAGATACTTATTTTAACAATACTTGTTCAATCTCCCTGCTATAACTCTGACTGAACACACATAATTGGCTAGGTATGGAAAATTTCCATAATCAGTTTGAGTTGGAAAGGGACCTTTGTAGATCACTGCAGAAGTCTTTTTCCTTATAGCCAACCTCAAGTTACCCTTTTTTAGTTTGAAGCCACTTATCCTTGTCCTATCACCACAGATCCTGCTTTGGTTCACTACTGCAAAATTCCTTTTTAACCTTGCAGAATAATTGATTGAAGCAAGATGGTTGTGTTGGCAATGATTCATTTGTTGTCTACTGGGTTTTTGTACCATTTTCTCTCCTAAGTGTTCTTTAAGTAACAGCACGTCTCATGCTCTCTGGGTCATAAACTCTTCTTTTTTGGGCCTGGCTTGTCTCTGGAGGTTTAACTTAACGGTGTGATCATACCAAATGCCAATTTGTAATACCAGTTTTTTTTATCTTATTGTGTGACGTCATGGAATATATGGCTAAGCATCTCAGTGAAGCATGTAACTGGTACATCTTTCTAGTCTATAGTATCAAATTCCTGTCTGTATTTCTCAACTTCAAATCTCCTCCCATCTAAACTTCATGTTTTTTCTGTGTTTGTGTGAAAAAAACATGTGAAGAATAAACCTAAACAGCAATTCTCAGTTTATCATGTTAGGGAGATTACTTCAGACCATAAGGATGGATGGTGGTAAGCTGTGCTGCAGCATCACTGAGGACTGTCATTGTTATGTGGCTGAAACCTGGTTTCTGGTTCCTTGCTTAAATAAATTTGTATCATAAGAGACTGATTGACTGAGCACTTTAGGTCGAATATAAGGGAATAGTCTTTCACAGTGGGAGTGGTGAGGCACTGGAACAGGTTGTCCAGAGACATGGTGGAAACCATTCATAGGGGTTGAAAAGGACTATGGAAGGTAGTTGAGTCCAACCCCCTGCTAAAGGAGGTTCTCTACAGTAGGTTATGCAGCAAGTTGTCCAGGTGGGTTTTTATATATGCCTGCCTGTTATTGGAAATGCTCAAATCACAAATTCAGAGAACTATTAATGTGTAAAAATGATGTTTTCTTTATCTTCATTAAAAATAGAAAAGCTGGTGGTGGCTTGGAAGACCAAATGATGAACTAATATCTAACTGAAAATAGACCTTAAGTTCATAAAACTGTGGGTGAGAAATTTAGGAATGCTAAAGCTGAGTATGATTTGTAAGTATCTGTTGTTCTTTGCTGCTAAGCAGTAACATTTTTTTAGGTTTAATTTACAAATACGTGTTTTCAATATATAAGGAAGAATAGATGGGTAGAAAATTCAGGGCAAAATGGATTCAAGGTAGTATTAAAAAAACCAGATGTGCTCTAGCAGAGTCTGTGCGGTCCTCACATGGAAGGTCATGATTTTAGCAGTTAGGTCACTGCATGTACATGCAGTGAAACATGGGAAGGTCAGTTTTTCTCTAGGCATCTTGTGTCATACTAATACGAGAGTGTAAAGTAGGATGCTTTTTTTACTCTACTATGATAATTTATGAATATTAAAAATAAAAATGAAAAGTTATTGTATCAGAGCTGTTCTAAAATTTGCAAGGAAAAGTTCAGGCTTGAGTGAACTTCTCAGTAACTTCACTCTTAATTGTTAGACTGGCCTGACTGGAATTTTCAGATCCACTTCTTAAGCTTATATTAGTTTATGCTGCTGGTTCACAGTTCCCACAGCTTTGGAAAAGTATCAGTCAGAACAAATTCTTTTAGATATGTTTAAAACTTGAGGGAACAAACTGCTCTAAATATTGCTGACAATATCTTTAGACTAGAGTAGTGCTTAAATATCCTTGCTTAATAACCTATACAGAATTATGTATGATAGAACATATTATGTATTTGAGTATTTAGTTTGCATTGTAAAGTATTAACTTTTTTGGCCTTCTGAAAGTTGTCTGGAAACTTCCCTTACATTCATGAGACTGTAGTCATGAAGACTAGCTCTGGTACTTGTAAGATTATTTCTGCAAAAATGTTGTCTAAATATATAATTATTTTCCCAGACTTCAGTACCAAACATCACTTAAAATTCTTGAAATCATTATCATAGGTTATTTTTACGTTGCTTCATTTCACTACAAATCAGCATTGCGCATGTCAGGTGAGAGATACAGTTATTTATTAGCCTTTCTCTCCAAGTGGCTTGACTTACTTCTTGGTATCACACACTACTCTGTGATAGAGAATTTAAGAGTTATTTCCACCTGACATAAACTGACATTACGTGTGGTCTGGCATGGCTACACATTGTTTCTCCACAGAGTGCCAGTACTATAAACTGCAGGGGTAAGGGCATGCCACCTGCCTGTGTTATGTCCTTCTGTTGCTTGCATTGTCCATCTGTTACTTGCATGAAGATAACATAAACCTATTTTTTTTCTTGTATTAGGGTTCATGATACTTAAAGGCAGAACTTTTAAAAATTCAATTTTAATGTGTTTATTTCTCTACAGTACTATAATCTCAGTGATTACAGAAACACAGAATAGTAGGGGTTGGAAGATACCTCTGGTCCAACATACTGCTAAAGCAGGTTCTCTGCAGTAGTTTGCACAGGAAAGCATCCAGGCAGGTCTTGAGTATCTCCAGAGAAGGAGATAACACATCTTCTCGGAGCAGCCTGTGCCAGTGCTCCATGATACTTAAAGAAATTCTTCCTCATGTTTGTATTGAACCTCCTGTGTTCCAGTGTGTGCGTATAAACCCTTGTTCTCTCACTGGGCATTGCTAGGAAGAGCTTGGCCCCATCCACATGACTCCCATTCATTAGGTATTTATAAGCATTGATAAGTTCCTCTCTCAGTCTTCTCCAGACAGAATAGTACCATGTCTCTCAGCCTTTCCTCATCAGGGAGGTTCTCCAGGCCCCTCATAATCTTTGTTGTCCTTTGTTGGACTTTCTCTAGAAGATCCCTGCCTTTCTTGAACTGAGGAGCAGTTTCTTGAACTGGACATGGTACTCCAAATGTGGCCTCACTGGGGCAGAGCAGAAGCAGAAGGTCACTTCTCACAACCTGCTGGCCATGTTCTTTTCAATGCACCCCAAATACAGTATTGCATTTGTTTCTGTCCTAGGAACAGTGTCCATAGCACCACACTACCGTCGTTTTGTCCAAGAAATGTGTTCATCACAGCTAGCTCCCTTGAAATAGTCCACATTCTATTAAACATAAAAACAGTTGTGTCAGCAGTTCCACACTGTGCCATTTTGTCAGGGTCCCTGAGTCCATCTTGCAGTAGCTTGTGCAGGAAAGCATTCAGGCACAATTAGAACATTCCGTGGCTTTTCCATTAAATAATGAAGTATTTAAAGGAAAATTTCTGTATTCTACAGTATTTCTGCACTGCATAGAATCTTTCTGTACTTACCATCACAAATTTGTTTTAATATAATTGTAAATTACTTTTGTATCTATTGAATGATGTAGTACTGCTTCGTCTTTTCATAATGTAAGGGATTTTTTTCCTGCTTTATGCATAAGTGATGAAGAGAAGGTAACTGAAAAATCCATGTGAAGTGGTATGTGAAATCTTGTTGTACACCTTGCCTTTGGAGCAAGACCTGTCATTAAAGATGTGTCAGATTATATTTTCATGCTCCTTTTATGGAGTAAACTGGGGACAAATTGGCAGGGGAAGTGTTCTGGTAGGTGTAGGTTTGACTTCCACTGCAAAGTCTCCATTGGAGTAAGAACAACTTCCCTTCCTTTACCTGATGGGGAGTTCTTCTGATAGCATTAGAAGACTGCCAGCCCAAAACTGCCATCTGCTTCTTTTCAAAATTTATTCCAAAGGTATCAAGCTTTATGATTCTGGTGAGAGAATTGAACAGAACCCTTAGTATAAAACTACGATAGTCCTTATACTCTAAATCAGGGGCTTAGAAATTACTACCTTTATCAAGTGTTTATCCATTTGTGGTTTTTGTCTGAGATTTTACTTAAACTTTGTAACATTTTAAGATTAAAAAAAATAAAGTGAACTGCCCCCACGCCATTGACCAAGTAGGAGCAAATACAGTGATGTTTGCACTAGTGCTGGCTTGGAGAACTCTACTCAAGGATGTGTTCTCCTTGTAGCTGCACTTCTGAGGGCCATATTCTTCTAAAACCTTAAGTTTGTGGACCTCATCCATTTCACCTGCTTCTAAGTCTTAGCTTTGAAAAGCAAGCTGAATTTCACTGCACTTAGACTACAGAATTCCTTTTAGGTTAAGGACAGTAGGCTGATGACCAATAGCATGTTACAAGGACGTCATTTTAAGGATTTTTCAGTCAAGCTGTTTAGAAATAAATTCTGAATAAAGAATGCAGTCCAATGAAGTTGGACTTGGTGGCTGGTATTAAGTATGCTGGTATTAAGATTGGCATTAGCTGAGAACGTATGATTGAATAAGATATCTAAAAGTATTACAGTTGATTTTATTTCATTCACTACTTACACACTCAAAAAAGGGTATTTAAGAGTGGAAGCAAAAATTGCATAAATGGTGCTTTACCATTAGTAAAACAGAAAATAACACTGATTCTTAGATTACTATTATGACTAAGTTAATGAAGTAATCATATGTCCTGTAGAATTTCATTACCATTATTGAATGTGAGTGTACAATTTAATCTCAAGTGCTGCATTAATTTTTAATTGAGCTGTATCTGTTCTACCTAATGGAAGGCTTGTGTTTTATCGTTGCACACTCAATAAATTTAATTGAACGCCTGATTCCTGCCACCAACACATTAACATCTGGACACTATCTACCCGTTATGCGTATCGGCGCACTGGCTAGAACTCTGCAGAAAAGCAGATAATGGGAAAACAAAAAGACAATATTATGGAACACTTTCAGCCATCACTTTTTATTATACATTGAGAAGCATTTAATTATCTTGTTTCATATAATTAGCCCCACTACTTAAGTCAATTGTTTTTTATTGATATGTCATGTTAGCAGCTTCTCTAATTGGAACAAAATAACACATGACTAAACTGCATGTTTTGTGCAAAGTCCTTACTATTTTTTCCTTTCCCAAGACTCTTATTTATTTCAGTCTTTTCAATATTGAATAAAAAATTTTGGCATGCAGTATCTTGATTTAAGCTTTAGCATTTCGCTTTTCATAATTTTATCTAATCTGTACCCATATGTAATTAAAAATGCTGACAATTCTAACAGAGTGCAGATGAGTTCAAATTATATAAATGTTTTAGTATATAGTGTTTGTTTCCAGTTATGTAGTAACAGTTCACTTAAAAAGGGGTGCTGTGGAAATGCAGTTGATCAAAAATGATTTTTTTTCTCTGTCAGGCAATTTCTTTGAATAACTTTAGATTCTTCTATTCAAAGCCATTTTATTATGTTATTAAAGATGTAATGTATTTTTGAAAAACATAATCCCTCACAATGTATTTGATCTCTCTATACCAGAAAAAAAAGGTTATACTTCTACCAGTTTGTCATATTCTCATTTTTCCAAATACCACTACTTTTGCAAATTATCCAACAACTAAGAAGATGGAAATAATCTTTATAAGATATGTGTTCAGCTGTATTGACAGAGATGAAATAATGTGTCTTTATGCAATGCATGTTCTCACCCTAATTTGAGAGCAAATTTATTATTCATATGTATGACTACGTGCTTCCGTACATGACTTGTGGAATAAGAAGACATTGTACTTACTTAAAATACCCATTCTGAAACTCAGATACAAGTTTTACAGTTCTTGCCCTAAAGTTTAATTTAAGCTCTTGTTATGGTTTCACACAGGCATTTTCTTTCCCGTTCAGGTCAGACACAATGCAGGTAGCAGGGATCAAGGTGAACTAGGTTTCTGTAGGCTGAGGCATTGCAATATACATACCTTGACATCCACAGGAGGGCAGCATGGTTAAATTAAGGGAGAAGACAGGAATATGATTCAGCTATGTGAATCTCACTTTTGATTGTTTATGTTGTTTTGTAAAAGCTTTTATAATTTAGAGAAGTGTGTATTTTCCTAGCCAATACAGAATACATAATTGCATGTTAATTGTAGAAATTGCCATTTGTAGCTTCTTAGTAGCTCAGAGTGGAAGTATTTTTCTCGGTATGTATACATGGTCAATTTTAGAAGAAAGTTTGGGGGTTTTGGTGTTCGTTTTTGTTGTTGTTTTTATCTTTATACATATATATATATATATATATCAATGGTGTTACAGTTGAATATCACTTTAGGATTGCTATTTTTGGGAGATGGTAGCTGGATTGTGTGGAAGAAATGGGCTGACCACAATAGATGGCTCAGATGCCTTCTCACAAGTGGTAAACTCTTTGTTCTTCAAGTGCTACTCCCACAGGTCCAAATGTGAATCAGCTACAGTTTAATAACTCTAGTGCAGGAACAGTACATTTGAATGTTTTTACTTAATACCAAGTTGGCAGAAAGCGTTTTCATTTAACATGAAGTTGGCAGGAAGTGTCAATCTGCCTGGAATTAGGAAGGCCCTGCAGAGGGATCTGGACTGGCTGGATCACTGGGCTGAGGCCAGTGTGGTGAAGTTCGACAAGTCATTGTGCTAGGTCACAGCAACCCCAGGCTTGGGTTCAATGCTACAGACTTGGGGCAGAGAGCCTGGAAGAATATGTAGAAGAAATAGACTTGGGGGTATCAATTGGCACTCAGGTGAACATGAGCCAGCAGTGTGCCCAGGTGGCCAAGAAGGCCAATGGTATCTTGGCTTGTGTCAGAATAGTGTTGCCAGCAGGAGCAGGAAAGTGATCATCACTCTGTACTCAGCACTGATGAGTCTGCACTTTGAGTACTGTGCTCAGTTTTGGGCCCCTCACTACAAGAAAGACATTGAAACCCTGGAGTGTGTTCAGAGAAAGGTCAGTGAAGCTGGTGATGGGTTTGGAGCGCTAGTTTTAGGACAAGCAGCTTGTGAGAGGGAACTGGGGTTATTTAATCTAGAGAAGAGGCAGCTTAAGGTTACCTCATTGCTCTCTGTAACTACCTGAAGGGATGTTGTGGTGAGATAGGGGTCAGCCTCTTCTCCCATGTAACTAGCAATAGGACAAGAGGGAATGGTTTCAAGTTGCACAAGGGGAGATTCAGGTTGGATGTTAGGAAAAACTTATCTGAAAGAGTGGTCAGGTGCTGGAATGGGCTGCCCAGGGAGGTGGTAGAGTCACTCACCCTGGAGGTGTTCAAGAAGTATTTAGATGTTGTAGTGAAAGATGTGGTTTAGTAGGAAACGTTTCTAACAGGTGGACAATTGGACTGGATGATCTTGGAGGTTTTTTCCAAACTTGGTGATTCTGTGATTCAAATACGTATTTGTTATGGTAAATTTCTGACAGAACAAATCCATGCTGTTGTTACAGGCTTGTATCTTTCTTGTATATTACTTGTTTGGTCTGGTCTTGCAAATACCCAGGACAAGGACCTTTTCAAGGTATTGCTGGTACCATTTCAACATTTCTTTAGAGTTTTAGTTTTCTTCCCAGCTACCTCAATCCACTTTTAGAATACTGATTTCTGTGAATGGATGCTAAAGTTAATTGAAGGGGGTATATTTCTACTTATACATTTATGTTGTTTCTTGAAATAACTCCTGCAAAATTCAGTCTTATAATGTTTCTGTGACATTTCCAAGGATAAACACCCAAACGTGCTAATGGTCCTAGTGTAAACTGATCTATTCTTCCAGTGACTCAAGACAACCCCTAAATGATACTCATAGGAGGCAGTTTCAGATTAAACCAAAAGGTCTGCCTCCAGGTACATATAGTTGAAATGTGGAATTCTGCTACTAGATGTAGATTTTGAAAGTTTAAATGAGTTGAGAAAACTGTGGGAATTGAAACAAAATTCCATTAGCAAGTGGTAAAATATGGAGACACTGTTTCTAGGACAAGAAAAACTGCTGAGGCTACTAATAGCATGAGAATAGGAGAAAAATCTAGGGATGTACAACTGCATGCTTTCATCTAGTTACTGCTTCTTTCTGCATATCATTGGGAACAAAGCATGAGCTTAAATGTTCCTTAGGTAACCAAGTTTATGTCTTTCACAGTTCAAACGTCTTTAAAAGAGACTGAAGAACATGAATTCAGTCTTTTATTTGTTTGTTTTGTTTTTGAAATCTTTAAAATTGTACAATTATGTATGACCTGTAAGAAAGTTTCTTAAAATCGAAGTTTTAAGAGAACTGAGTCATACTATGAAAGTTTTTTTCCTTTTTCTCACTCATAAATTGTCATCGAAAGTCAGTCAGGAGCAATAAAAGTACTTTTCTGACTTCTGCATTGAAAAGATCACCCACAGTGACCATTCTATACAGGTGATGGGAGTGAGAGTGCCCTCTCTCAGTGCTTTTGCATACTCCACCCACCTGCAGGGCAAGGACTCTGAGCCAGATGTGGTTTCTTTGCATGAATTGAGTGCATTTTTCATTCACAAACCTTTCCAGGAATGCATGAAATGCACAATGAAATCTAATCTGAGTTCATGGAAACAAGCCATAACTGTTGCTTTGCTTTGTAAAAATGGAAATTAATGCCTGGCACTCTTCCTACATTCCTTAGAGTTGCTGGAGATGCAATGGAGGGAGTCTGCATCTACCAATACAGGCAGCATCATTTTGTTTTTATCTGCCACTGTTTTGAATGGAAACAAGTAGTTCCAATGTTTATGTGGAGTCTGGTAGATCAAAGGGAGTTTTGAACAAATGAGAGGTTGAAGTATTGAAAATCACATAGCTCCCAGTTAAATGGGAAACCAATTAATTTGGGTGTTTAAAAGCAATAACATATAGATTGTCAAATTACAGAGATATGTTTCATTCATAAGGACTACCAGTATGAATAGGCCTTAGAATTTCTGTTATTTATATATATATGCTGAGTTTCTGTGATGAGCACTCTGCTAATTGGGTTCCCCTAATACCAGTGTTGAGATGTCATACAAAATCCAATTTAAATGTATTGAGTTTAAAAACACTATATTTTTTGGTTCACAGAGTATGTGAGGGTGCCTTTATGAAAAGCTCAACCTTATTGGTCAAGGGCAAAGAAACTGGCAGGACTCTATTTGTATATTTGTAGTCGTAATTCTTGATTCTGTTTTAAACTTAACCCAGACTTTGAGAAAAATGTTTTATCTATGGTTTAGTAAGAGCTTTATATTTTTGCCAAGTGGGGAGATGCTGCTATTTCAATGACTGTATACAAATTCCAAAAAGGTAACTGTATTTTCTCCCTATTGCTTTAATTTTACTCTGACTTTTCATGCTGGACGTGCCATAGTGCAACTGGAATTAAATTTATTCCAAAAAGTTTACCAAGAATTTGAAATCCTGACAATCAGAGTAGTGTCTGTCATTGCATCCACAGAAGCTTTACCTCATAGATCTGATTCAAGAGAGCAAGCTAGTATATGCTATTCTGAACTGAGCATTAGAATGAGAACTTCTGTCAGATTGCAAAATGCATTTTCAAGTAAGCTGTGATAGCCACAGAAGTATTTCAAAATCCAGTGAATCTCCCCTTATCTACTTTTCATGACCTATAGATACACAAATTCTTATTCATTTCATCTATTTTCAGGTAACCAATGGCAATACCTAAGTTTGAAATACTGGCATTCTAGGGAGATTATATAAGTAATTAAGACAAAAGGGCACTTCCAATGGGTAATTTGCAAAGCTCTGAAGGTGAAATATATTCTCAATAGGTTATACTGGATCCATACAAGCTGCAAGGGAAATATGATCACTGAGTGTCATAGTGAAGTTGCAGTGACAAATTTCATTTCTTCTTTCCCTGTAAAACATCTTTTTATCTTTTTAATTCATGTATGATTTGCATCTTGAACGTATACAGTCAAAAGGCTGAACAGTCTTCTACAATGCATTTTCTGTTCCCCTTTCTGGAGTCAAGAGTTGCTGGAAGACTTTCCTGAATGCTTCTAATGCTGTACTACAACCTCAGATTTTGAAGAGTTAAGCTAGAACTTGTTAAACTGATTTGTTTCACAGTTTTGGCAGCATTCTAAGACAGAGTTGTTTATTTATTTAAGGGATATTTCAAAAATCAAATTATTGAGAATTAAAAAAAAAAAATTAAATATACCACCAATTTCTGAATATACGTCTGAATGCACAAACTGAAGGAGAAGAGTGTTAGACTAATTCATAATTTCTATACTTCATATTCAAGTAACAAATGTGGAAACCAAATGTAACGTGTTTTCTCATGTCTTTGCTAGATCTGATGTACCAATCTATAATGACTTTAAGATGCCTTCTATTAATGATCACAACAAATGTTATGAATAAACAATTGTTGATATTTAGGATTAGCTCTGATGAAGTCCATGTTCTTTATGAAATTAAGGTTATATCAATTCAAAAGTAAAGCATTGTAGACAGTGGAAAGAACTTAACTTGCCAGGGATAACCAAAACCAAGTAACATTCCTTAAAGCATTCACTGTTTTTAGTGGCCTCTCTTGCCAAAAGCAGACTATTTTCAACAGTCTCCAGAACTGGAGTCGCATCAGTTGGCAGCTTAGTTCATTGATTTATTTTTTTTAATACCAATGTGACACTGAGCCATGGTGTTCTAACTGATTCCATCAGTGGCAGTGTATGACCTATCAACAAAAGTAGACTTTTCATATTAGCAGGTCCTTGGCCGTTTAGATCATAAATAATATCACTGCCTGCTGGGAAAAAAGGTCACTGCTTTTTCTGTCTAATTGCAGTGAGATGGAGAGGTGTCCGGCCCAGGTGCTTTTGGGTGCTCATAATAAGTTGATTTAAGACCAGGCAATATAAAGAACAACTGATATAGCACAACTGGATGCTTAGGGGAGAGAAGTGCAATTGAAACTTTTTCTAGTGCATCTACTAGAAAAAAATTAAATTAAGGTTGTCACATTTAAAACCAATCTCTTAGTTTTCTGCTTACCGTGCTTCATTTCACCTCACAGAGCACTTTGTGTTCACAGACTGCAATCTTTTTAGAGTAAATTAAACAGAGAGATGAGCTCCAGGACTGCACCATATAACATGTTGTGACCACTGTATCTATTTGGTCCCTGGATCAGGATAGCTCTTCTCAAAAGTAAACCACATCAAAAAACACAGAGAGTGGATGTCCCACAGCTGTGCTGCATTATCTGTTTACATTACAATTAAATTCAGAATCAGAGCACTTAATGCATTTTTGCTGTGTCTGAAAAATATCATTCTTTTGTTACCTGGAATTCTCTCAAGGCCAAATGATATTTTTTTTGTCTTGATAATAAACATTCTCCCTTTACATACCATACATATTTCACGATATGACATGAATTGGATTAGTAATTCTCAGGTTACCATTGCAGTTACTTCACAGGCTCCATAAGTACTGGTATGCATATTCTCAAATGCTGAAGCTTTTAAGACTGCATTGAGTTGTCACTGTTAAAGAATCTAGGGATATCTGATTTTCCATCTATATCCATTTATACTGAAGAGATGAGTTGTTTAGGAGGAAAAAAAAACAAACTCATTTTTCTATTCATATTATGAGTATCTTGCTCATTGGAATAAATGGAACTGTTTGCTGTGGTTGGGGTGTTTGTATTACTTGACATTCTTCAAGTTTTCTATATCTTCAGCAGTCATAATTACAATAGAAGTTTAGGCTGATTTTTTTTTCCATCTGTTGAAGGCTTATTTAGTTCTCTTTCTCAAGAGCACAGAAGGTACTAAAATGAATCCGAGAATGTTTACTGCTAGGTTTCTTATGACCTGGGTCATATTGTTGTCTTGAATCAGTTTTCTCTCTCGTCCTCAACTGAAGGCAAAAAATGGCTTAATCTTGTGGGGTTAAATAAAAGAAGGAATGCGGTGCAAGGAAGATTCCTTTTATGCAAGCGTGAAGGGATGACTGAAAGTGCCTGTGGGCATTTGGTCCCCATTGGTTCTCACATCGAATGCAATGATGCCCACAGATAGCCTGTATTGTTGTCAGCTAAATGGGATCATGAGTGTCTGAAAGGTGTTTGAGAATGAACTGAAAATCATTTTCACAAGTGGATGATTACTTCTGCCACATGTTAACCGAACTCTATCAGAATGGCCCAGATTTTTGAGACTGCATTAATTGCTCTTTCAACCTTGACTGAGGTTTCTCTTTAAGAAAGGCCTTTGCTGGACTAAACTGCTATGCTTATTGATTTTTCTTTCTATATTTTTTTTCATTGTTTGTGATAAATGAAGCTTTTTACAAGTAGAGAATTTATCATTCAAGATGTAGATAGATTGCTTCGTTCCTTGGAATAAAAAGGCTCGTCTAAAAATGATCTCTGTAGAAGTAATAAGTCCTTTCTCATTTTTCCAGCCGTGAATAGCTCCAGTATTCCACACTCAATTATGTTTTTCAGCTTTTCATTAGTGCTGATTTTTTCATCAGAAAGTAGAACCCTGCACCCTTTCAGTGTGGACTTAGAGCAAATAAGCTGCCATCTTCTTTCCTGTGTATGCTGCCATTTAATTGAAACAGAATGGTAATATTTAGTGATATGGTTTTGAATTTTTATAACGCAAGGAAATGTGCTTTGAAACATATTCAGCCCTTACATATTCGAAATCTAATGATGGACAGACTTTGATAAGAAACTGTGTTCTATTCGGAGATTGTTCTGTTTGCTTTTACTTAGTCTACTTTCATAGTAAAAAGTGATACTAACAGAGACAAGTTGATATAGGAAACTCTGTTATCCAAGTGTCCTTGGTAGTAGCAATGGAATTGCTTTTTCATTTCTGAGGAAAAAAAGCCCAAAACTTTAAATACTAGATATTTATTCTTCCATGGTAGTGCAAGTACTATGAGGTATTATCAGATAAATCTTTATCTTGATGCTGATCAGATTCTTTTTGTTTTGTGATTGAGGGAAAAGAAAGAAGGCAGTATTAAATCATGTTCAAAAAACAAAAACTGTGGGACTGTTTTTAAGAGCATAGATCTTTGGAAGGTGAGTGTATGGTTTAAGCATTTTGTTGAATATTAATAGTGTCAGAAAATGGCTTTAAAATCTTTACATTCATGTAGAACTTAGTGACTCAACATACACAATTCTGGTCCTATTTTCTCCGTGCTGTAGACGGAGAAAATGCAATAGTCTTAAATTACTGGAAACTATGTGAGTAGTATGAAGATTAAAAAATTAAGACAACCAAACAAAGGCATACAAACAATATACTTTCTGATGTGTGCTTGTACCACTATAGTATGTATACACATTTATTACTTTTTTTTGTTTTGTTTTCTTTTTTACAGAATAGAAGTATGTCATGTTTAAGTGTCCTTATGGGCATCCGAAAACCAGTCTTTTCCAACATCTTGTCAGTTAACTCACTGAAAAAAGCTGCAAAATATGGTTTATGAAAAAGTCAAGATATATTTTTTAGTAATAAGCAATTACTATCCTGGTGCTCAGATACAGGAAAATAATCTCCGTGTCTTTCTTCTTGGTGTATGGCTTAACTGTAGTAATTAACAAACTATTTTAGATGGCACCAATTTTATAACCTAAATTAAAGACAGGACAATAGTGGCCAACTGTGTGAATAATTTTTAGGAGTACTGTATTGACTGCTTCTGAGTATCAGCTGCTTCTTGGTGCTGCATGTAGAGACAGACACAGCATCTGAAGGAATGACTGCTGTGTGTATTAGTGCCACTGAGGGTATTTAAAATAATCTGAACAAACAACGCTATGCATCTTTTGCACTCTTTGTCTGGAGAAAGTGAACAAGGCTTGTAGGGGAATACAGATACTCATACAGGTAGCGAAATAGCGAGCTGCAGCTCCATGCATTTATGACTTCGAGAGGCTGCTGTGCTTTGAGGTACTGACATTTAACCAAGGCATGAAAAAAGATGCAATTTCTCATCTTGAAACATTCTTCAACTTAGCTATAGGACTTAGTTTACTTCTGAATCTGTAACCTCCTAATTTTTCTGCTCTAGTTGGGTCATTTTAGTGTTAACTTAATTCTGTGAACTACATTTTGTAGACTTTTTCTCTTCTAGACATGAACTGCAGTTTCTACAGATCCTAGATATTGTCCAAATTTAACAGCTTTCTTAGGTCCTTTGTTTCACATATTTCACTGAAAAAGAGAATCTCAAATAGGATTTAGTAGTCCAGGAGTTTGGTTCGTTCTAGGTTATAAACCTGAGCTTTAAGTTAAGGTATTAATTTCCTAATATTTCAGGAGTTTGCAGACTTGAAATGGGCATTGGATATATCCCCTGTATATGACTGACGCTTTCTTCACCGGAAAACACTGTCACTGCCAGAGCTGGCACTACAAGAGGAATTAGTAACATAAGTTTATAGCTGTGTGTTTATAATGATTTACAAAACTAAGTGCCATAAGTGCTAAGTGCTGTGAATGAACTTCTGTATCAAATCTTAGCACTGTGTCATGGGTGCTCTTTTCTTTGTTACCTAACTTTATCAGCACATATTAATGTTACTGTTCCAGTCCTTTGTTTCCCAAGGAAGCTGTTATTTAACACCTTAACTAGAAGTGAAATCACTTCCAACTTATAGGAGGTACAATAAGCACACATTGTTTTTTAACTTTTTTGAATCCTTTCCTTTTTTAACTGTGAATTTGTTGTGACTTGTGACAGTTCTACCTGTTCTGCAGAGCCATGTGTGGTATATCTTACAGGAAAACTACACGGGGTAAAATGTCTGCCTCATAGTAGTGAGGGAGCTATTAATTAACCTGAGACATCACCACAGTTAATGAGAAGCATTACGCTGAACATTCGTGTTAAATAAAAGTTTGTCCTTTGTCTGTGGTAACTAAAGCAGAGAAAAGTGTGTTGGCTTATATGCCCAGGACAGGTGTAAAAAAGCTTCTGTCTGCATTTTACTTGTGTGTTTCATGAGTGGTTGATTGATTGCTCCATTTTTGACACTGATTTCAATATTTCAAGGCAACCGAGTCCCAAGTGACTTTAGGAATTAGAGAACACAAGTCTCTCTCATCATACAAAGAAAGGTACCTGTCCACCCACCAAATATCCCACCAACCAGCTCCAGTCATGATCATTATAACTTCTCCATAATATAGGATGTAATAGTACCAGTGTCCGTTGATAACAACATGAATCTGCTTTTTTGCCCACATAGTATTACTAGATACTCTTCATTGAGACGGGCCAGCCTGAAGGGATGTCTCATATCCCTTTGAGCAGCTTGTCTTTAGTACTCATAGGCTCTTTCTAACAAGTCCACTCGTCTTTTTCATTTTGCTTTCATTAATTACAGTGCAACATGGCTGTAGTGGCAGGAAAAAAAAGTTACTATTATACTATAAAACTTGCTGCAATTGGGTGCTTCCCATACAGTTTCAGCATATTTGGTTTTATCTTATCACTGTTTAATGTTCCTGGTTATACTGTTGTAGCCTACAGATTGCTAAGGTGAACAGAAGTGTTTTGTTTTGTTTTTAAATCTATGAGTTCTTATACTGTGTTTGGGAAATTAGATGCTTATTCTGGAAAAAATAATAATCTTGTTCACTAACATTTTGTTATTCGAGCATTTTCCCAAGCTGGCACCATGACTGGCTTCTCATTGACTAGAGAAACACTGGGAATTCTATGGAAACTAAGCACCAAAAAAACCGCTTGGGAATTTAACTTTTATAATATTCAGTATCTTGGTGTAATTAAGATTGTCCTACTACAGTTTTTAATAGCTATTTTTTTAGAGGCACTTGGTAAAATGTAAGTGATTAACAGGTTAGTCTTCTTACACAGGAGATCATTTGTTTCTGCTTTTTTGTTCTGTTATTAAAAAGCTTAGTTTTCTATGAAACAGAAGTTAAAAAATCATTTCTTAGATGTAACAACAATGAAAAGAATCTCAGTAGGTAAGGCAGGTGAACACTTGTAAGTGTTGCATCCTCCTGATACGCTTATTATAATAGAAAAAAACATTCTTATTTTCTTTCCAGATATTTGTATGCTCTAGGACAGAAGGTGTGGAAGCGGTGGAAAAAGCGTTACTTTGTTCTTGTTCAGGTTAGTAGACTGCCATGAAATTTCATTTAAACTTATTTATTCTCATATGTAAGTTGTCTGGAGCCATTTATAAATCGTTATCTTCATCGCTACTTCCAAGCTTCTTATGGGATACAGACTTCCCAGGACACCTGTGGTTTTTTAAGTGTATGTTTGTAGTAAACAGAAATGTCACTGAGTTTTACATATGTGAAGTTCTATATGTATAAGTCAATCCTCCCCAACACTGAGCAATGTTTCAACTGAAACCTAGATATTTCTGTACGGAATTGTTGCAGCCTTAAAGCATTCTACTCAACATTCAATCAACACTCAATTTAACATGCATTATCCTAACACATTAGGATTATGAGTTGTCAAGACTGAGAAAATATCAATTTTTTGCAAGTCTTTGGAAACGTATTTTCTGTTTGTGTTTGTCTTCAGATGACAGTTACAAATTTGATGTTCTTGTTTTAGTTCAGAAAACACTGTTGTTCCATGTGTCCTTTATTTTGCTGACAGAAAAATTTTAGTTTGAGTCTCCTGTAAGATTATACGAAGGATGATGCCTGTTGACAAGAATGAAAGCTTCTAAGACTTCTTACAGAAAGCCTTTTTTTTTTCTACCATTCTGTCCGTCATAGTCTCCTAGTTTCTTTCCTACTCCTAAATCATGAAAGTTGTAAGGTTGCTAAAAAAAAGTACTGAACAAAAGGCTGAGAACGTTTGCATCTTATTCTTGCTAAGCTTGATGGTAGTGCAGTGTTATCCCTGGCTGCAGTGGGAATTGGCTTGGATATTGATCACAGAATCATAGAATCAGAATCATAGGATTGGAAAAAAGACCTCCAAGATCATCCATTCCAACCATCTATCATCAATATTTCCCACTAAACCATATCCCTCAGTACAACATCTAAACATTTATTGAACTCCTCCAGGGATAGCGATTCCACCATTCTATTGGGCAGCCCATTCCAGTCTGTATCCATTCTTTCAGAGAAGTTTTCCTAATGTCCAGCCTGAATCTCCTCTGGCACAACATGAGGCCATAATAATTTATGATAATTATTTGAGTAATGGTTATAAAGTTGAAAAGGATCATGTGGAAAAGCTAGGAAAGTAATTTTTGGTTCTGTTCTTACCAAAATTTTCAGAGTATAGATTTTCTGAATATAGATAAGAACTTCTTGTGACGTTAGTAAGATTTGCAATGGTTGGAAAGCTCTCTGTATCAGATATCTGCACAGATGTGAAGACAAAATAACTTCTTGAAGTTACCGGTAAAAGGAAATACTGGATTGTTCCCGTGTCCTTCATACTCTTCTTTCACGCTCCTCCTACATCACATCCTCCCTTGCACAGAAAGAATTTTTTTCTCCCTCCAAACCACAGGTGCCACCTGAGCATTAAAGAAGCACACACCTTAGAGACCCATGTTTTTATGTGTGTAATGGAGAACAGACAAGTGAATTTTAGCTGTCTTCTACCGTCTATGCTGAAATTGAAATACTGGAAGAGAATGTTACGGGAATTTTCCAACTGTGATGGGATTTAGACATCTATGTCACTTTAAAGCACCTACCAACTCGATAAGGCTGTATCAAAAGAACTGTGTTAAATCAATATTTACTGTCCAGGCTGATCTGGATCATTTATATAGTCTACATGATACACACACTGACAATAAACTGAAGTCAATATGCGTAAAATAAACATTTAGTAATGAAAATCAGTCTGTTATATTGATATATCATTGATGTATTGGTGATTCTTCCTCTATACATTAGCTTTTAGCTTCTGTTGGTAAAATATTAAGGCCATGAAATTCAATTGTAAGACAGAAGCTATCAGTATGATTTACACATGGTTTGGAAAATTAACTCAGGTGTGAAATTAGATGAGTAATGTTGCTTTTTCAGGAGAGTGAGTAACGTGCGTCTTTGTTATTGCTATATGTATTAAAAATTAGTAGTGATGATGTGAAAGAACAGCTTGATGTTATAGGAGGGCTACAGAGTCTGGAAATATTAACCTCTTCACTGTATTTGCTTTTCTTCCTTTTAAAATCCAGTCATTTCTCTAAACAGCTGTTCATTTTAATCTAGAAAAAAAATAGTGTTATAACACGGAAGGTTAGAAACATCAGGGGATGTGCTGTGCTTTACTTTGTCCACTGATAATAATAATTGTCAACCAGTAATCTAAGTACATATCAATTTATATCACTTTAATTTCCTTTGTTGTAGTATTTGAAACGTCATAAGCTTTAAAGATAATTGTTTTCTAAACAGCCCAGTTATGGAGGCTGTTCATGCAGCTGAACTCCTGAAGTGGGCTGCCCATTTGTCCTGCAACAGGGACCACAGTCAGGCTCCAGGGTTGTAGTGAGAGCTGCTCCTGGCAGAGTCTTTCTGCACAGTGGGGGCATCCCCTACAGCCACTGCTCAGAAGTCATTTCCAGATTGCTGCCTGTATCTGTCCATCATGAATGCACAGGTTTCTTGTCAGTTTCACACTTTGTTATAGATCAGGTAAAACATCTGAAAATTAGATGTTTGGATTTCTGGAAAATTATGAAATTCAGGTAAACGCAGTTATAAGAGGTGGATTTCCTCTTGTCAAGCATTACTAATTAAGAAGGTGGCTTGATTATGTTTGAAAATATGTTCTGTATTTTTTGCTGTAGTTTTGCACATCTGTTATCCCATGAAGTACTGATAATAATTTGCTGACTTCTAACATAAAACTTTATTAACTACTAGAAATACATATTCACCCAGACATAGATCCATTAAAAAAAAGCGTTCTTTCTGGTGTTTTTCTCTATAATATATGCAAGTGACCACAGTTAATATGGAAGAGGATTTAACAGATTCTGAATTTAATCAACAGTGACAAGTTCTGTATTTCTTTATTCCTCATTTCCAATAATGAACTTTTTTCCCAAGCAATTCTTTTCTGGAGTTTTTCTGTTTCTTTATTTGGTTGAGGGTCTTCAAAATATCTTGGCAAATGGTGAACTGTAAGACTCTGTGATGTCAGTATTTCTTAGTAAACTACTCTGTTTAAAAAAACATTTGAAATATGTTTTTAAAAGTAAAATCTACAACTCTGTGATCTCTGTAATAGTGGTAAGGTTAAAAATCAGCAGAGCCATATAGTCCAGATTTAGGTTTAGAGGTGTGTGACTACATAGTGTTCTTTCTTTCTGAGGTAGTATATGACATCATTCTTAGGAATATAAACCAGGAAATACCAAGCAGTACTGAAGGTGATATCATTACTGGACCTAGATAGAACGACACAGGTGGGGCCAAGCCTGTGTCAGGGCCCTGAGGGCATTAATGACCTAACTGCCCCTGGCCAGGCCTTGGGGACTTCCCATTCTCTGCCCACAACACAGGCCAGCATTTCAGTACCCAGGCCATCATTCCCAGCTCCAGCAACAACTCAGCGATCCAGTTTCAAGCTTCCCTTAACCTTGGCCATCCTATCCATGGGCTGTGATGAGCCTATGGCCTGGCCCAGCCTGAACCATCCCCATGCCCAGGGAGGTGCTTGTTGCTCAGGTTCCAGGGCTGTCCCGCTGCCCCTTCACTCCCTGTCTGTTCACTGGGCTTGGGCCCTGACTATCAGGCCCTGTCCTGTGGCATAATCATATTTTCTTTGGGATACTCTAAATGAATTTTGCTAAAAAGCCGAAATACTTAAAATGGCACTCTATTTTCAGAGGAGCATTATGCAGATAATTCTCTCATGCCTTCTTTCTTATATTCCGTAAATATCAGTCTTTTTTTAAAGGGAGTCAGAAGTTTTCAGTCAATGGAGATGAAGTCACTGGATGTTGAGATGGACTAGTGTGCAGGTACAGCACCAACTAATGTATGAGTGAGGCTGAAATCAGCTGTATGCTTATATCCTTGCATAATTTTACAGATCTAAGAGGTGATACTATAGTTCAAAAAAAGTCAGATGGCCAGACATTCTGCAGTTCTCGGAGACAGGAGTTTCACAGGCCTGTGTAATTTCACTTCCTTTAAGCTTACAGTGTTTGCACATTCACAGGCTCTTTTTTTCTGGTCACCCTTTCTCAGTCTTTCCAGCTCTTCAACATTGCCAATATTTCAATTTTTTGCCAATGGCTACTTTTCATCTCCCAGCTGTAGCTGGGGGGATTAGGCTTTATAAAAACAAACTGAAGGTTCTAGTACTTACAGTCTTCATGTTGAACTGTTCAGTTACATGTTTGTCCTTCCAGCTGCATTTGAAGTGTTAGGACAATCCATCTGCAAAGATTATTTGTTATATGTAAAAGTGTGTTTTATTTCTTTAGCATAACAGAGATCTAATTTAAGCAGTGTACATGTATTGTGAAATATTAGTTCTGGAATGGAATTGAGCAATTAAGAATTCTTGTCTTATTCAGGTTAGCCAATACACATTTGCAATGTGCAGTTACAGAGAAAAGAAGTCTGAACCTCAGGAACTGATGCAACTGGAAGGATACACTGTGGATTATACAGCTCCTCACACAGGTATTTTTTATCTTTGGGAAATACAGTATGTTTTTGTAAAACAGCTAAATTGTTTTTATTCATTTTGATCTAGTACCGAAAGCCACCAACAGTTTTTTGTTGTTTTTTTTTTTTTTCCTCCATCTATAGGTTTTGCAAATATTCCATTAAGATTTTCTAGTGTGAAAAGTCAGGAGTTTAGAAAGAAGCTTGCTGTTAGAAGAAAAACACACTAAGGTTGCCTGAAATGTTATAGGGCCATATAATGATACAAGGAAAAATTATGAATTCCAGTCACTCTTTCCTGTTTAACTGTGGTTTTGATGGTAGAATCATGTGGCTGTACAAAGTAGATTTTGAAATGATTTGGAAAAGATGATTGATGACATTGAATGCAGAGTAATAAAAATAAAATAAAATTGCAAATAGCAGAAAAATCAACCAAATTTAGTAATATGACAGCAGAAGGAAGTTGAAGTTACTCATGTAGAGAAAAGGAATTTTGTTGTACCTAAACACTGGAGTACTGTGTATTTAAGTGGCTTCTAATAAATTGAATATAGATCCTTGGAAAGGGTAACATTATATTCAGAGTAACTGAAAAGCCTAACAGTGCTCTGAAGATATTTGGAAAATCAGTGTGATGTTATGTCCCAAAAAATCCCTGGTGCAACCACACTGCATCTTGTGTGCTGTTCTTATTATGTACTCACAGAATAAAGTACTTGCATGAGAAAAGGTACCAAAGAAGGAGAAGAAAGGTTGAGAGGAGATATGGAGTTGCTTCTGTTATGGAAGAAATAAATAAAGTAGACTTTCATCAAAGAAACTGATGCCTTAAAGGAGGATATGCTGGAGAAATACAAAATAACATATGGCACAGAGAAGATGAATAAGAAATAAATCGGAATTGAATTAGAAATGAAATAGTGGAAGTATTTTCTCCTTTGATTTCAGTAGTTAATTCTACTATTAGTTTGTATATATATTACTACTTAATCCCTATAATGCTAGATTTTATCTTATTTCTAGGTCATAAATACCTATAAAATGATCTACCAACTGACCCCTACACAAACATACTCAGAGAAAAATCAGTTAATTCATGCTATAAACATTGATGGTGATTTAGAAGTAACTTACTAAGATTACCTTCCTTCTTTTGTGCTTCAGGTCTTCAGGGTGGTCGAATGTTTTTCAATGCTGTTAAAGAAGGAGATACTGTAATATTTGCCAGTGACGATGAGCAGGATAGAATACTCTGGGTTCAAGCAATGTACAGAGCCACAGGTCAATCGTATAAGCCTGTTCCTGCAAGTCAAGCTCAGAAGATGAATCCTAAAGGAGGAGATGTCAGTGCAGATATATCCCCACTCTGTAAGTTGCTTTCTTTTTGTGTGGCTTTGGTTTTGATTTTACTTGCTAAAATACGTACAGGCTCCTTCAATGAAGTTTAATTAAGAAGAACTCATTCACTGGGGAAATTTGCCAAGCAATTTGTTGTTATCCAGAAGCTCTTTAACTCAAATTATTGTTGCCAGCCAGGGAAATCCTGACTTGGAGGTCATTATTTTTATTATAATCCATGAAAATGCGACAATTAGCTTCATATTCATTACAGTTGACCCACATATTACCATGGAGATGGTGTTTAGTGTATATTTTTCACTCGTCAGGAAGTATCGTGTTGCATAGAAAAACATCAATTTAGTCTCAGGATTTTATCAATTTAGATCAGGTTTTTCATAGATTTTATACACAAGGTGTCTAAAAATTGTAAGGTAGACAGTACATTGTGAGTTGAAAGGCACTAGATGTGCCACTAGATTTTTATACTTTTCAATGTGATAACACAATACATATAAAAATTTAGAAGTAAATAAGTTTAGTTTAAGTTTTCCTCATCACTCTTTGAGGAAAATATTGTTTTAAAGACAATCAAGGTAGGTAACATATATTAACAGTAGCTTAAAAATTGTGTACAATATATTTAAAAGTATTATATCATGAAGATAACTGCATTCATGGAACATGTATGATTTCATTGTTTCAGGAGCTGAAATGAGCAACTTTTCTATCTTAGAAAATTAAAAAAAATGGAAGTATTTTTTAGTAGCTATTAAGTGTTTACAACCTCAAATGACTGTTATCAAATAATCTTTATCCATACAGTGAAAGAGGGGAGACATTTTTTAGACTCAAGTTGGTTTGCAATCTGAAGTCTTCAGCGAGTTGACTCAAAATGGTTGTCCTCTGTGACTCAGTCTAATATACTTCTATTCGTACTGTAGTCTTCTGTCATTGCACTACTAGAAGACAGTAAAATATGCTGGTTAAATCAAGTATTAACTGTACAAAAACCTGACAGAATTGTAAATAACACTAAAAAAATCATGTTTCATCTTACAAAAGCTCTGGTATCTGTTGAATTTTTAATCTGAGCTGATTTTGAAGGTTGAAGTAACCACACACCAGAGATTTTTACGGTGAATTATGTTGTAGAATGTAGGCAACATTGCAAAAGCAAAGATGGAGCAACAGCCGAGAAATGCATCCACTCTTCCAATGAGCTGACCTGGAGCTGGGCACAGGGAGATAATTATGTTCACCTCATAATGTTTCTACTTCATGAACATCACCTGGAAAGCACAGAAGAGTCAGAAATAGCCAATGAGTTGCTTTTTTATTTCTTGGGCACAGTATTTACTTGAGGGTGGAAGCAAGTAGGAAACACCAACAAAGCTATAGAAAGAAACAATTACAAACTTCAATTGCAAGTTTTATAGTAAATTATGTTTCCAGAGGCAAAATTTCTAATCCTGATTTAGAATAAAATGGGCATACCTAGAACAATGTATTCATACAGTTGGAGAAGGTGATGGAGTGATGGCTGCTGTTAGTAACTTGGTCATACAGGCAGCGCATAAGGGAATTGTAACATCCTAATGAAGCAGCACAAAGCCAAACAAGCACAAAGGGATCATTCTCATCTTACACCACCATTAATTCAAAGTGAAAATATCTACGGGGAAGAGAGAAAATGGAAAAAAGCTAGATGAATAATTGTTTGATGTGTGATAGATAATTTTCCTCATCTCTCTTTTGGAATTGTATGTCTTATCAAAACAGATCAGAAGAGAAAGAAAAAATCTTTGGAGATTTCAGAGAGACCATTTGTAACAGTTGTTATAAAGAAGTTTAAATCGCATGTGTAGAACATCAAATATGATTTATTAAACAGCAAGGAAGTAGTAAAGTTAGACAAACACAAAGCCATACATTGATATTAGAAAGCATCAAACCAAAGACAGGAAAGTTGAAGACATTTTCCAATGATATATCCACCTGACTAAAGGCACATCACAGGGGAAGATTATGTGGACAATTAAGTCATCCTTGTGGAGCAGCCAGTGTAATGTGATCAAGAAGAGAGAGAAGGCAATTTGAGACAATTTGTCCAATGAAGAAATGCTTTGAGATTAGTCATGGAGGTATAACATTGACATTTTCAATCTATTTGAATAGACCAATGACAAGTACCATAAACATTCTCTTTCTTGTTTGATGGTATGACAACAAATGAGACCCAAAAGGATGAATTTCATATTTCTTTTAAATTTTATTTTTATTGCTCTGAACCTTTGGAGTGATTGAATCAAGGGCTCTGTGGAAAGAATAGAATATGCTGAGTATTGAGGTACTGGTGTCATAATACACGCACACAAGAAATACTGTTGCTTAGGCTCATGGTGACATTGCTCAGTTTTTGAATGCTTGGTAATGTTCTTGTAAAGCAATTCCTTCAAAACAGTGTCAAGGTGTTTCTTTGTGTATGTTCAATTTATTCAGTCATTTTAAAACAAATAAATAAAAGGTAACTTTTCATTTTACAGTTTTCTCAGCAAGTTTAGCATCTTTTTTATCCACCATATTCTTTGTAACTGTAAGAGTGGAATACCTCCACTCTCCCTGTGTGTTCATGCCATTCTCCCTCCTGTCCCTGTCCCTTTTGTCTCCAACTACTCCCATCTCCTTTCCAGGAATATGAGGCTAACACCAGCCTCCAACACTCGCTCCTTAGGCAGGCAATAAGTCACCTTTATCTTCTCCTCCATGCTACTCAAAAACTTATGAAAATAATCTTCTATCCTCCTCAAATCTGTCCTTCAGCAAAGTAGTAGCAATTCATCACTGTGCTACCTCCAGCCTCGAGCTCGAGCCTGATTTGCCAGTTTGTTTTCTCATGTTCTTCCACTTTCAGTTTATTATTTCATTGTCTGATGCGTAAATGATAAGGTTTTGGGGGGCATGGACTCTCTTCTACCTGTGTTTCTAGGCATGCAGAAGCACTGCATGCTGGAGTCTTAGTCAGTGTTCAAAATTTGAAATGCTCCTGGTATCAGCTGTCTCTCTGTGGAACGGCATTTGAAGTAATGTAATGTATGTCTTGTCACTGTCTTTTTCAAAGAGCATGTACAACTTCATTCAACCAGTTCCAGCCTCTTCTGTTCCCAAATCATAGTTCCTACCCTGCAATACCAGGTTTCTTTTTCTTCCTGCTTCCCTGCCTGAATTGGTTCAAACTGGTTCTGCTATGCTAAAACTCAGTGAGGGTCACAATAGGGAGGAGGCCACACTTCACAGCACCAGTTCCTGCAGATCACCCTTCAACGGAGTAAATGCTACAGAAAACTGTTTGCTACTGGGCTGGAAGAAGGCAGAGATGGTACCTGATAATTTATCAATAGGAACCACCCACCCAAGCATGTGCTATAAAAACATGGTGTTTTTGGTTCTAATTCAGTCCTAATTCACTCAATGCTATTGACTGACTGAGGATGTGGTGATTTTTTTATCACATTGGTACCTAGTCTAAAATTGGAATTTTCTTGCAAAGATTGCAAAAGGCATATTCAGGATGCTGTTCTGCTAAGATGAATGTGCTTGTCTAAAAGAATAGCCAAGGGTTTTCTGAAGTGTAAATAGTAACTTTTGTTAGTTTTTAACCCTCGTTTTATAGAAGACATTTGATCTACCTTGATCTGAAAAAAAAAAAAAGAATAAATAAATAAAGAATATATTTTTTTTGTCTAATACCTTCCAAACTGTGAAATTAATACTTAGCCTGGATTTCACCATATAATATGGAAGTATGAGCCTACACTGTGAGTTTGAGTTAGAGGCAACTAGAAGCAGGACAGCAAATTCATTAAGAGAAGAAAATTAATTGTTAAAAAGCAGAAGTATTATTGTCCCAGAATTCTCCCCATTTCTCCTTCCTGATATTTCATAAGGTTGAGAGAATGTTAAGAAGAAAATGGAAATGTAATTTTTGTGTATCACAGAATAGCAGTGTTGATGTCTTTTGCCTTTGACTGTAATCTGAATAGGATAGGTATATCTCATAAGAATCTGAAAAATACAGTCATACTAACCATTTTTAAATCTCATTCCTATAGCATTTATTAATTCCTTATAATAATTTAAGCTTATAATTCATTTAAAATCAATCAGATTTTGTAATCTTTTGTATATATGTGATAATTGTAAAATAAGATGTAAAGATTACATTAGATTTATTTTTCCATTATTTCTTGCTTGCCTACAGCTAGTAAAGGTAAGTTTTACATTACTTTTTATGTTGTCAGACTAGATTTGGTAAGTGACATTCTGTTGCTTTTTGACATTGTTATTCTGTTTGATTCAGTTAGTGATGGGAATCAGTTGTTGATCTTTCTGTAGATTAAATATAGCATGCAATTTTTTTCTAAAGTGTTTCATTTATTTTCCCCAAATTATTTAAGAGAAAATACTGTTTTCCAAAGTCATTGTTGTATTCAGTGCATGCCTCACATTTTCAAATCATCTAGATGACAGTATCAGAATAGTTTCTGTTTCTTTTTTGACATTGGGTCTGATTTCAAAAGAATTCTTTTAAGTATTTAAAAAAAATGCTTTCATAATGGAGAATCTTTTATATATCTGTAGTAACCACAGGAAAAAAAAAAAACAGCACCTGAAGCCATTTAAATTAAGAAAGATTTAGTTGTGTTTAATTTGTGTAGATCTCTGCCACTGGTAAACATGAATACTTTTCCTTTTCTATGATCTGCCTTATTTTAAATAGTCAATCAGTAAATCAGATATCCGTATGAGATGGAAAGCTTGTAAGAAATGTGGAAAATAGTCACATGTTAGTGTGGGGTGGGGAAGCTTTTAGGTGTGTATGAAGCATTTTGGAATCTGTGGATATTTTCACACTGTATTTTAGTACTTTCAGTAATGTAGTTGTGTTGGTAGCAGTTTATCTTCAAATTCAGTTTTAATATATTTAAATGGTACTAATTAAGAGAAAGCACTGTCTGCATCTGTGTCAAAAATATGACTTAAAGTTGTTATTGATGATAGGCTAGTGTAATGCTAATGGAAATGCTGTTAATCTGTGTAATTACATAAGCTACTGATCTTTTAACCATTAAAAATACATGCTGCTATTTCTCTGGGATGATAGCTTCATACCTTACACCATCAGTGTATTGTCATATTGTTTATTTGCTACAACCACCTTGGTGAAATCTGTCACATGGATGTGACTCTTGCTTTGACAATGCAAAGCCAAGTGATATGAATTAGTTTCTGCATCTTTCTAAGATGTGATGCTGCAGATCCTTCAGCTTGAATTAAATAATTCTCCCATCCACAAATACAGCTGAAAGTTGGACTTGACATGGATCAATATAATCTGGGGCTAAATTTCTAAATGTGACTGATTATGTTAGCATCATGCTCGCAGATCAATATTGAGTTTTATTATGAACCTGGCTCTATAATTGGGTTTAATCAATAAACTTTTGTCTCCTTTCCTTTAGAAATTTTAGGTTTGTACTATGCAGGTTTTCAAAATTGCATTTAGGATACACTTAGATCTGTACTTCTCTAGTAACGAATATAAAAAGATCTAGGTTTGAATTTAAAGGAACAAAGAACCAAGACAATTGAAAGGGGAAGTCAATTTTTAAGTTGATAAGACTGTTCACTCCAATACAGTCTATAGAAACCAAGACGGCTAATGTGCTAATACATAACTAGTCCTTTTGGGCACTGTAAGGCTTTTCCTGTCCATACTTGATAGATAATTCACATTGAGGACTTTGACAAAACATAGCTTTAATGAAAGCAATCACTAGAGCTTCCCTTTTGATAAACCCGCGGGGTTTAAAGGCGTTGAAAGATGCAATCTGTGACGAACAATAAATTTGGGCCTTTGATTGAAGTGCCATTTGGGATGGTATGTTTTCTCAATGTATTTACACAAAAATGCTGCTCCCTTTTTCACTACTCTTTGCTTGAAGGTTGAAGGAGCTCTTTGCCATTACTACATTAAGGTTTGTCTCATTAAAAGCCGAGTACAAAAAGAAGGCTGGAAATGACCTAGCTCAAGTCAGCGCGTTCATTTCTGCTCCAGTTTGCCATTTGAGAAGTAGGCTTCAAGCCATGTTGAATATTTCTATGAGTGCTACTCTGATCTGCAGTAAATCTGTTCTTGCTTATCTACAGAAATAAATGCATAAAGCTTTTTTTTTTTGTTGTTGTTGTTTTTTGTTGTTTTAATGGCAGGAAGGATATTTAGCAAATTTGCTAGAATTAGAAAGAGCCACACAAACCCAAGAAATTACAGGACACGTGTTTTTGTTTTGTAAATCAATTCCACAAAAGGACCATGTTTGACAATTGGTTTTAATGTACAGGTTTTTATATTATAGTAGAAAAATAATTAATTGATACTATTTGTCAGATAAAAAACATGCTTCTTTAAGAAGTAACTTGAACAACTGCCTATGTAACTTGTTCCTTTGCAATTTTTTCAAGTTTATTTACTGAAAATTATATGCCATATTACATTTGCATTTGTAAATCTGCATGCATTGTAACATATATTCCTCTGCACATTCTCTCTTTGGTGTGAACAGATACAGACCGTGGTCAGAAACATGGCATGGAAGAGTTTATTTCTGCTAATCCCTGCAAATTTGACCACGCTTTCCTCTTTCAACTGCTTCAGAGGCAGACCTTGGATCACAGATTGAATGACTCCTATTCTTGTTTGGTGAGTATAGACTAGAAGATAGCTATAAAGAAGTGAGAAATAGTTGTTATAAAGTAGTCCTTTCTTCTTCGTTCATTCAATACCTGTGGTTGTAGTTGGAATAAAGGGTCCAATCGATTGCTTTCAGATTTGAAAATTATACACTTGCAAACTGCTGCTGTGCCACTCGATAGAAAGCAGAGACCCAAACTGTCTCTGATTTTATCAGCTGAAATTTATCATGTCTTCTGCGGAGGTTTGAATAAAAACAGGAGGTTTTAATAACAGTCAGAGCCCCTGCAGTAGGATTTACTGACACCTGTACAGGCATTTTAAGGTACAAGTGCAGCTACTTCATGTCAGACATTTTCATGTACCTTGTAATTCTTCATTGTGCAAAGATGTGAAGAACTAAAAACACCAAAAGAAGAGAAGCAGAACCATAGGCAATAAGTAACACAAGTATGTGTTACCTTAATCGCACGTAACAAATTATAATTATTGAACAAAATATTGTGTAATATGTAATTATTGAACAAAAACAAGAGGGATCTCTATACCAAAGTGAACATTTTTTCACATTTCAAGTCACCTGAGGGAGAGAAGATACTGACATAGCATGTTTCTGTATTTGTAGCTGCAGTTTCCCTTCACTTTGAAGCACTTTCTGTTCTGTGCTTTGTGGAGTTAAGAGCTGAGGACAGGGCTGTTCCTGTTTCACGTTCAACAGGGAAAACTAGCAGCAATTATGTGGGAGTCTGTCATGTTACACACATATTTGTTAAATATCTTCATTTGGATCAGACCTGGTAACTTCTGGAGGCTTTCTTTTTCACCAAATGCATTCTGGTATCTTGATCTCTTACTGAGGACCTAAAATGTCTCATGTCATAATGTTTTTTTTCCACTTTACCATCTCAACAGAAATAAAAATAACTTTTAAAAGAAATTTTAATATATATTATTCTGTCTGGTCATATAGTATAACGATAACGATGGATTTTTTAGATTTGTTTGCATGTGTAAAAAGAAAAAAAAATTATTTATGACAGTTGTTTCCTTTTTAAAATACTGCCAAATAAGTACGTATAGAAAAAGTTAAAAGACTCATTTTCTGTCTGTGGGTTGCACATTGAATCAAAGAAGAGGCCTGAAGGTACATCTGTACAAAGTAATTGGCACTCAAAGAGAAAATGGTTAGCTTTCTAACAGTGCATTGAGGTCAAAATCTTTTTTTATAATAATAATATAGTAAGACACTTAATATAACCTTGAAATCAGGAACTTTTAAGAAGAGGTTATGTGAAATACGCAGTGCTATAGCAACCATAAAGCAGATGCATTTCTTATTGTTCTTTTTTAAATTCGACTTTTAATGAGTAGAATGGGTGATCATCTTTTGTTAAATTGCACATTTAACTGTATCTTTTTAAATTATAAAATAGAGACTGTTAAGGTAGCAGTAGAATGTTTGAACATGTAAGTGTGATGATTTTTGCCTGGACAGCTCATTTCTTATCATTTTTAGAAATTGTGTGTGCTTTTATTGCAATGAAATATGGAACAGTCAATCACACATGCAAATTCTAAAAATAAAAAATAAAAATGTTTAAACTGAATATTAAGCCCTGTATTAAACTGTTTACTGACCTAAACTTTTTTAATTTTGTATTCTTCTAGGTAGGAGGGCTTTTTTTCTGCCTATGTTTTTGGAATTATACAATACATGAAAAACACACAGTTATCTAATACACTGAAGCATATAATTATGTGTTTGTGACTCCTACATGGGTTGTGGGGCTGGGCAAGGGCAAGGAAGGTCCACATTAGTATGAAAATGAAAACATTAAGGCAGCTTTCCTACAGAATCTGAAGTTAATTTAAAGTTCTTTAAAAATGTGTGTTCCTGTCAGAATTGTCAGCTGTGAGAACACAAGAGATTTTAATAGCGAGCCATTTGCTTCTGAATTGCTAGAAGTTTGCATCTATGTAGGATTCTGTCATGTTTTTCATAAAAATTTAGTGAGAGATTGGTGACAACAGCAGAATATCAGTCACAGTTACCACAGTTTATTGTATGTAAGGATAGGACAAATATTACTAAAGAAATTCAGTTAAAATCCCCTTTCTTTCTTCTTTCAGCAGAATACCAATATTTTCCAGCAAACGTGTGTAAATTACATGAGCCACTGCTACATGAGTCGATATTAGTTTAAAACACTAATCACTGCTCTGGGTGCTGGAATTAAGCTAAGTGTTCTCTAGGAATAGCTGAAGCTCTTTAAAGGCAATGGACAAATTGACTTTAATTACATTAATCAGGAGCAAACAAATTTTTTAAATAAGACTGAGATGTTCTTGTTTGCAAATAGTGTGTTAAATTTGGGAGTTGATGGGAGTATATAAAATTTAGGATTCTTTCTCATGCACCTCTTTTAGTGAAGTTACAACACTGCTAGTCTTAACTTGATGTGAGTGTATTTTAAGTATAGTTTCCTATAGTATGTTTGCTGATATTTTCTATAAGTATTAAACATTTGAGCTTACAGAAGTATTCACAATCAGTAGTGAGATATGGTCTTCATCTCCAAGACTGATGCCTTAAATTCATGACTTGCAAAATTGTTTTGCTTATCCAAGTCATTTGTACATTTGAGTTTAGGCGTTCCTCAGTCTTTCTCAATAATTTGAAAAGGATGATAAGATAGAAATGTCACCACTATTAAGAACAAAGAAAAATACCTCTTTAAAAAATGACTGTGCAGTAGCTATGGTTTTCCAGGCTTTATGTTTTTCTCCTTGTGGCTTTTTGGAAGCTCGCTATGACATCTTTTCTCATATTGGTAGGCAAAGCAATCAAGGCTCTTCTGTATTTCATTTCTATATCAAGAATCTTTTTTTTTTTTTACATACTGAATTTATTCCCTCAGTACCTGTTTTAGTGAAGCAAAAGTGCCTGTACATTGTTCATGTCTGTGCCAGGGTCATACTGTTATGTTCATACCAAGCCTGTGCCCAAATAAGCCTTCTGTCAAAATACAAGCACTGCTCTAAAAATAATGCCTTCTATTTTATTTTGTTGGCCCATGACTTCAGAGGTGATGGTTGATGATATGGTAGTAGAAATGGAACCTTCCCACCAATATTGCATTACATTTTGTTGCTGTACAACAGATGGCAGCAGAAGGGTAGTCTGATAAATGGTGTCTGACAAAGATTGAGACAAAGGTGTGGAGGCAGCAATGTAGACAACAAGCCATGTTCTGAGCAGCCACGCAAATTTTCAGGAGTGCAGCATGCAGGCTCTTGTTCATTGCTGGTGAAAATGCACGGCTAATGGTGGTGACTGTTGAAAAACAGTGCTCAGTAGCTGAGAATTTGCTCTATCAAATATTATTATTTTGCTCTTTGTTTCCATTGTTGACTCCATGGAAGAAAAAAATAGGAGGCATTACTTTCAGAGCAACCTGCATAGTTCCCCAGCATATCTAATTGTCATTTAATATCCAGTCTTATTTCTCTTACTAAATAAGATACTTTTCAATAAGCTACCTGCCTTTGTATCTTTTATCCTGCTTGTTTGAAGGCTGTTAAAAGTGCATGCTTATTCTCTACAGAATGAGGAAAATGGTCAAATTGTATCTCATCACTCAGATTAAAGTTACAGCCATTGGGAACTGATTATCCAGAAACTGTATTTTAATCAGTGTTAATGATATTAGTGTACCTCACCATTACTCAAATGTTCTCACACAGCTTACAGTTAATTCTTAAAGAAAAACACCTGATGATTTTCTAGGGTTAATTTTGTATCAGGTAGAAAGGTTTTGATATAATCACCCTACTGTGGATGTATTACCTTGTTTTTGTTAACCATGTATTTCATGGTGGTAGTAACTCAGAACAGTAAATGGTTTTCTGACATTTAGTCCTTTCAGTAAGAGGTTTATTATTCAATCCAGCTTCCAGTGCTATAAGCATAGCCAGCTATAAATCGTTCTACTATAAAAATTCTATGTAATGCACACAAAAATACAAGCTTCTGTTCTTTGTTTGATTTAAAAGCTGTGAGTGGGAAGTCTCAAGATGTGTATGGTTTTTCTTTTTGCCTTTTTCTTTCAGGGTTGGTTTAGCCCAGGCCAAGTCTTCGTGTTAGATGAATACTGTGCTCGCTATGGAGTGAGAGGTTGTCACCGCCATCTTTGCTATCTTAATGAGTTGATTGAACATTCAGAAAGTGGTTCTGTCATTGATCCTACCTTACTCCACTACAGTTTTGCATTTTGTGCTTCTCATGTTCATGGCAACAGGTAATTTAATGCTGCATTTTTTAATTAGTAACCTTATAAACAGGCAAATTATTTCCAGACTCCTTCACCAGATAGAGGTGTTGAACACATCAGAAGTTGGTTCTTGAAAGTTTTGTCAGAGGTGATGGAGTTTCTATATGGATTATATAAAAAAATAATTCAAAACTCTTTCAATTTATACTTAATGCAAAGTGTTTTCTTAAACATTGTATAGACAGATTCAAGGCAGAAGGATATCATCCTGCATTCTGTGTTTGTATTGTGTTGTTGAATTACGTTTCCAGTGAACATTTTGAACAATATTGAAGTTTATTAAAGGGAAGCTTTGACAGCTTTTCTGTGGTCTGTAGCTTGGCAGCTAATCATACAATACTGTGTTCTTCTGGCTGTGCTGCCACAAGGAATAAAAACATATAGTTGGGATTGTGGTGTGACCCGATCCACAGGGAGCTAGAACACTTCTGTATTTCATCCACTCAAGGAGAAGACTGTTTCACTGGACACAGTGATGCTCATGTGATTATATCTTCCTTCCTCTTGTGAGTGAAAGACTTGTTAAAAATAGAGTTGTTGATTTTCTGTGCTAGAAGCACACATTTATTGAAAGAGGTCTGTGCCCCATCTGTGCCTCATTCCACATTGTGAAGGAGCTAGCTCAGCTCTTGGTTAGTGCGTGCTGGAGGTAGGATCCTAGGATAACTTGGTGGAATGGACCTCAGGAGGTATACAGCCAACCTTGTGTCAAAACAGGGTTGCAAAATCAGACCAGGTTGCTCAGGGCATAACCAAGTCAGAGCTTTACCCAAACTGAACTTGTCTTATTTCAATTTAGATATATTAGTTGTCTCTCATCCTCCCATCTTGCACCACTGAAAGAAAATCTGGCTGCATCTTGGTGACAACCTTCTGCTACAGAATCCATTCAGTCCCCTTGGATGCCACTTATTCTTCAGACTGAACAAACCCAGTTCACCCAGGCTCTTTCTTAGAGTGAGTGCTCCTGCCCTTGATTGATGTGATGTCCTCCACTGAGCTTGCTCCACTTTATCCATATCCTTCTTAAACTAAAGTGGAAGATGGGACAAACAGTGTATCACATTACAGGATGACAGGCATTTGAGGCCTACTGTGTACACTTGGCCTGTAGAGTGCTGTAAGAAATGTGATTTAAAAGTTCAAACATTTGAAAAATAATTTATCTTCCCCTCTCAACTGGTCCAGTCCTGCCACAAGGGGAAAAAACCCTTTGCAGTCATGAAATGAGGTTGCTGTGATGCTCTGAATAAATCCCTAAAATTGAATCCTGGTAGGGATGAGGGAAAAGAAAGGTTTTATTCCCAACTTGTTTGCTTATCTTGTCTTGCAACCAGTCAGTCATAGTGGCTGCTTTTCTCAGCCTTGAGCCAGTCAAGTTCCCTTGGCTTAGACAATGCCTTCCACCTGTGAGAATAGGAGCTAAGTGTTAGTGCTCTGAGTGATTTGGCAGAGAGAGATTAACATTATGTAATAATCGATTATAATATACAAAATTAAAATGCTTTTCAATACACATAAAATATTCTCAAGAATCTTGGCATTCATACTGGTAAGTTAGGAGAATTTCTGGCTTTTATTTGGTAACATATTCTCTATAAAAGCCTGCTCCTTTTGTCAGTTCCTGAAGAATCTGATATATTTGTATTTCCTATTAAGTCTAAGTCTTTGTTGTTTCTAGCCCTTTTATTACTGGTTTCAGCCTAATGAGACAAATACACTGTGATAATTGCTCAAACTTATTTCAAGAATTCAAAAGGAAGGTAGATATATTTCTTTTTCATTTCATAATTTAAGTGAAGGACAGCAGTGCGTGCAGTGCATGAAAATATCTCAGAGAGCACATCATTTACACAGTGGTAAGCACTCTGTTTGTATTCTGTCTATTCCTTCTGTACAGATATTCTCTGAATAGCATTATGAGTGTTTTAGGAATAAAAGAAGTGTTGAACAGAGAGGGTCTAACTAGAACTGAGATATTGTAAAAAGGAGGAAAAAAGAAACATGAAGAAAGAAGAAAAGTAAGTCAAGGACAGAAGCAGACACACTCACTGAGGATGACAGACATATATACACATAATACATCCACTCATTCATCTGCTACAGCACTAAGAAATAGTAAAAGGGAAAAAGAATTTCACAGACAATGCATGACAGGCCAAAGTTCTAGGCTGATCCATGGCGTTATACATCTTAGTTTTCTAAGTCAGGCTGGGAATTAGAAGGACGACATAACAAAGAGCTTTGTACTCTGGACATGATGTATTCAATTTATTCTTCCCATCTGCTTCATAGTGGGATCTTAGACCTTCCACAAGCCTGAGAAAGATCATCGAAGGTGATCATGAAGATGATAGTGATGGGGGAGCATATAGACATGCAGCTGTATCTGCGGTTCAATTTACCGATTTCTTTTAGGCGTGAATTTTATAGTAATGGACAGTCTACTGACATCAGTCAAATAATCAGACAAAGGTGTCACTCACCTTCCTGATTTCAGGTAATTTCATGAGTCTGAGAAACTCAGGCACAAGTCACAGCAGACCTGCAAAATATCCTGGGGCTATACCAGGACATAGCAGAGCACACCAGTGGCTGCATTTGATTTCTTAAATAAAAATGATGAGGAAGCAATCTTTTAGGATGTACCCCAGATGTCCATTTCTCATAGGCACTCTCTAAGATCCCAGCTGTGTGGTAAATACAGCTCCCAGTAGTCAACTGCCAACAAGGCTGAATCAGCTTTGGTTCTTTCTACCCTTCATACATCTCTGAGGTCCTTTCAGCAGATTTGTAACCTGCAGGTATTCCCTGTGCTCTTTTGCCACACTTTTGGGCTTGAAATATAAACTCTTTCATGCTGTAAACTGTAACACTACCACAATAGCCATGCTTTTATTTCAAAACATCTGGAATAAATGCATTTAAGGAAATCATTGTGGAGCTTCAGGGGTGGTACCAAACACAGGGGAGCCCTGAGCTGAGCCCTGGTAGTAGGCTGTGTGCAGCAGACCTAGCCACAGATCTCAGACCAGAGAACAGTGGGGAATGTTTTCTTTCCTATCTGCAGCAGAGTTTGACAAAGTTATCAAGCATCCTGGTAGTTTGTGCATCCCTTTGCCACTCTTGCTGCTTTAGGAACAGAGTTGTGAATGCAGGGTTGACCATAAACTGCTAAGACCCAGACCAAGAAATTCAAGCCTCATTTGTGCCTTCCCTTTCTTGCTAGGAAGGCCATTATGGCCAAGCTAACAAACTGCTTACTAAGAAATGGCATTTCTGCTTTTGTGCATGGACATTCTTAAGAATGTCTCTTCTTAAATAGACAAACAGAAAAAATCATTTTCTAAAAGAGTGGCCTTGCTGAGTGTTTAAATAAAAACGTGTCCTTGTTTCTGAATCAACGGATTCCTTTTCCTCTAGTGCCTCTGCATAAGTGCTTTGTAACTTTACAATAGCATCTCCTTTGGTTCCTCTTTGCAAAATTTTTCTTCTGAAACATTCCACTGTAGTGGTCCCCATCAAAGTCATTAGTTTACAAGTGAACTTCTCCCACTGCAGCAATGCATACACTGAACTTGTGTATCTCTGGTAAAAGTGAAATGGGCAGAACAAGGAGCTACAGGGTATTCCCGAAGACTGGCATTTCAGTCTAAACAGTCCAGGCAGGAGCTATTGTTTTCTTCCCCATCACCTTCACTTTTGTTTACTTTTCATGCTGTGACTTCTATTCAGTCTCTCTTGTCTGAAATGGATGCTGTTGGGTAACGCATGAAGTGTAAAGTGACTTCTTTCCACCTGCTGAGTTACAGACTGAATTGAAAAATTCAAAATTCAAGCATATTCCCTCATTATACCTTTTTCTATTCAGAAAGAAGGCTGGCTTATATATGAGAAGTGAAGGTGAAAACAGCGCTCTAAAAATGAAGTCTATAACTGAAGACAGATAGTTTCTCTCTGTCTTGATTTTAAAATATTCAGCTCGTGTGTTTGAATAGAACAGTCATACTGAATCAGGGTTCTGCTAAGCCAGTAAGTCACCAGCCTAAAACATTAACCTGGTTGCAGGAAGAGAAGGGCAAGCATATGCTATATTTCCTCTTAGCACTCTTTCAGTCTCCAGCTCTTACTGCTCAGAATATACCTGCTCATTAATCTGGTGAGAGTTCGTGTTCAGGTACTTGTCCATTGCACCCCTGAACCTCTGTAACCTCTTTGCATCCTCAGCACCTTTGGCAACAAATTCCTCAACTCTGGCTTCCTTTTGCATGAAGAGCATTGTATGGATCTTGATCTTAAAGATCACATTTCAGTCTCTGTGGTAACTGCAGCAGGTCAAGAGGGATAAAAAGTCCTTCTCTGTTGTCTCTTTGCTGTTCAAGATTCAAGAATTATGAGAGAACCATCCACTAATTACACTGGGTGGATACTTTCTGCTAACTCCCTATCCTTTCTCATAATTCTCAATAGTTGTTTTTTGGCTGCCACCAAAAATGGTTTCATGATATTATCCATCATAACACCAAATCCTCTGTACTGCTTGATTTCATCAGCTACTTCTAGAAATCCACACTATGCCAGATAGCTATAATTACTATTACTCTCACCTCAGTTCTTAGCTCGACAGATCATTTATGAATACTGTAAAATAACACAGGTTTCAGTACAGGTCCTTGTGGAACTCCATTGACAATGTCCCTCCACTGCAGTTATTCAGTGTTTGCTCCTACTCTCTTTTTCACTGTAAATGTGAAGATTTTCATTCCTACTCAGTGTCTGCTTCGTTACCTTAAAATCTTCTGTTTGGGAATTTTGACAAACTTTTTGGAAGTTCAGATACATTTTATCAATCATGATCATTGACACGTTTTGATTCCTTTATAAAACTTCAAGATCAGAAGAAAGGAATTTGTCTGCCTTGTGGCTTTGAGGCCATACAGAGCACTTCATAATAAATTATACTTGCCCAATTTTCTTTAATTGTGTCTCCTCTGGAAACTTATTTTAATTTTAGATTAAACTGATGTTCTTCATCTCCCACCTCTCTAGAGGAAGGAGGTCCGGTGAGCAATTGCACTTAAGTTCATTTCTGGTCCAGGCAACTTCCTACTGTTCATTTTTCTAATTTGTTTCAGAAACTCTTAGTTACTTTAATTCTAGACAGATCCTGTGTTGAAAATAAAGATTTTTTGCTATGAGCAAAGCATTTTTTTGCTCAATTCAAGCAAGGGAATTATCCTAATTTCTTCCACAGTAAGCATCACTGGAAATAATGACTTTAGTATCTCTGCAGTAGCCTTACACTGCCTGAGAGCTCCTAGGTCCTTGCCATCATTTGATACTGTAGACTCTCTGACAGGCTTCTTGTTCCTGTTATGTCTGGAAGAGATATTCTGAAGTATTTCCTCCCAGTGGCTAATCTAAATCTCCTTGTTCCTCTGTAAAAAGTCTCACTTCATCTTTTCTGTAAAGTTTCATTACGTACTGAAAGGCTGCAATGAAATCTGCCTGGAACCTTTTCTCCTCCAGGTCAAGCATGCCCAACTCCCTTTGCCTTTCTTCATTGGAGAGCTTTTTTCAGCCCTTTGATCATCTTCGTGGCCCTCCTCTGGACCTGCTCCAACAGCCCCACGTCTTTCTTGTGCTGGGGATCCCGGACCTGAACTCAGTACTTCAGGGAGGTCCTCATGAGGGCAGAACTGAGGAATGGTCCCTGCTGGCCATTCCTCTTCTGATGCAAGTGATTATATAGAGCTTTTCATCCACTACAACCCCCAAGTCCTTCTCCTCAGGGCTGCTGTCAATGAGCTGTTCTCCCAGTACACATATCTGTGATTGCCCACCCAGAACCTGGCCTTCAGTTTATCTGCACCCATTTCTCAAGCTTGTTCAGGTCTCTTTGAATGTCATTCCTTCAGTCATATCAACTTCACCACACAGACTGGCATCATCAGCAAACTTGCTGAGGGTGCAATCAATCGCACTAAGTCACTGATAAAGATCATGGGTCCCAAAACTAATCTCTGTGGGACGCTACTAGTCTTGGCCTCCATCTGGGCATAGAGCCATTGACCAAAACGACTCTGCCTGTGGTCATTCGTGCAATTCCTTATTCACTGTTACAGTCCAACCTTCAAATCCATGTCTTTGTAATTTAAAGATAAAGGTGCTATGTGGTACCATCTGAAAGGCTTTACTGAAAATCCAAATAGATACTGTCGATTTATATTCATTAACATATCTTCCAAGAGGACCAGTTCCATGATCTCCCAGGCATAGGTATGAGATTATTGTTCCCTGTGACTTTCTACTGTTTATAAAAATAGGAGCGTTGTTTCCCATTTTTCAGTACCAGGGACTTCGTCGGACTACCACGCATGTAAGGGAAACACATAAGGGAAAAGAAACTAAAGAAACTTTAAGAGTGCTACACATTCATACTTTTTTTTTTTCATTTTTCTATATCTCGCGTTAAAAACCAGTTACTGCAATTTTACACATTGTGTCAAGTGATAAAAGAATGTTCAGAGAATCATCTCTTTCAAACATGGGTCAAAGAACTTTGTAAGACTAAAGAAAACAATATCATTACATTGCTGTCTCTTCTAATCTTTTTTATTTATTTATTTAGTGTTTCTGAATAGATATTCCCTTCTCTACTGACTTAAGTTAGCACTAGAATTAAAGTAATGTTGACTTTATTTTGTTGTTTTCTTTTTCATTTATCTTTCATAAACAGTATCTAATAAAATAATCTAAAATTATACGACTTGAGTCAGTACTTTTCCTACTTTACGTGGTTACCATCTGACATGAAGGGTTTTGTCCACTTGATCTCTTCCCAGAAGTGCTACATTTTTACATGTATAGTTTTGTATGTCAAAAATATCTTAATAGCACATAGGCTTTTTCTTGGATAGTTTTCTCATGAAACCATTGCTAACAGGATTTTGTGGAACATTGCTTCAGCTGTAAGCTGTTTGAAGAAGCTTCCTTTTTCTGCTGTGTTTTTTGTTCACTCAGCCCGAAGAGCTTTTGCTGTGTTGTAAATGACAGCAAGTACAAGGTCTTCTTTACTGCTTTTGTTGTCAGTTGGGCTTTCTCTTCAATCTTAAATCTGATCCCATGCGCTCCAACAGCTGGGGAGGAAAAAGTTCTTCAGTTATGTCAGAACTTTCTGCATATTAGTTACTGTTGCAAATAGCTGCAAGAATATTGTTGTTAGAGATCTTCTAAATGCAAATTAAATTTTTCAGGTACCAAGTGAATCTGTATTGATGTCAGCTTTGATATAAGGAAGGATACTCTTCTTTGCTGGAAAGTGCAGATAATTATACTATGCTGATCAAGATTCTGTATTGATCATCTGTATTGATGTCAGCTTTGATATAAGGAAGGATACTCTTCTTTGCTGGAAAGTGCAGATAATTATACTATGCTGATCACAAGACCTGTCCTCACTAAAATGATAACAGAGGTAGATTTTTCAGTGTATCAAGACAAACCTGCTTCTGAAAAAATCTCATAGAAATCATCATTAGAAAATAATTCACAATTCAAATGTTATTAAAAAATATCTGAACAAAATTTGGCATATTGAAGATGATAGTTGCCATTCTACGCAATGAATGGACAGCTACTGCTTTTACATACTTTCACTTTCTCTAAACATTATGTTGTTTTGTCATTACATTAAATTGATTAATAGCTTTACATTTTCATATGCCTGGGATAAAATAATATCATATTAGTACACGCTTATCTGTTATAGTAGAAGTGCAATAATATACCCTACCTAAAATATGGCTGCATAAAAGATCATGAAGATTAATTTATCATCTTAATCTGTTTTTGTGGCCTTCAGAATTGATCTTTTTCATTCACTTATGAAAAAGAAGGTATGACCTGTAAGCAGATGTGGAATCAGCTTGAGAAATGCATACAGCAGAAGTCTCTATTGTGCCTTTTTTTTTTTTCCAGAATGCTTGAGGAATAGTTAATATAAATAACAAAATGCTTGGTCTTCAAGTGCCTGCTGGTTGAAGCTTTAAATGCAACATGTTAATCTGCTCTCTTCTTTTTATGAAAAGTCTTCTACTCTGCCTGCTTCTAAGCTGATAATGTAAATCAGTTTTTCTTAGGCTTGTCCAACATAAACCACAGATTCTGCAAAAGTGTTGGTTGATACAATTGTATTTTAAAGAAAAATTTCAAGGATAATGCAGTCTCTTAATAAAAATTTCTATACAACTTAATCTCTTGCTAATTTGAAAATTAACACTGTTCGTTTTTGGTTTTTTTTCTTGCCTCCTGTTGAGTTTAAAACAAGTGCTACCAGAAAGCACTGAAGTCTTCTGAAACAATTTGTTTCTAAAAGCCAAGTTGACTTGTTGGTTTTGGTTTGGGTCTTACTAAACCCTTGAAATACAGTTTATTATCTGCATATTTTGAAGTAAGACCTTAGCTGACTTGTTTTTATTTTGTTCTTCATTATAATTTCTCATCTTTCTCAGCATATTATTTTGGTAAGCCTTACTGTTCCCAACCATATGCGTGTGTAACACACGAGAACATTGATCTGCACATTTTTCTTCTCTTTTTTAATTTTTTCCATAAATAGCCAAAGAAGTGGTTTAAGTTTTTAATAAGGAAACCTAATTAAAAAAAATATTTGTGAAATATGCATAAAGCACCAATATCAACAATGTTCAGAGGAAAAAAAGAGGTCATTCACATTCTGTTATACTATTTCACAAGCCTGTCATATAACAAGACAGTCCAGCTGATGTTAACAGTTTCACACTAGAGGCCACTAGGAGAAGCTGTTTGCAAAGTTGAGGGCTGGAAGGAATCGACATCCAACCCAGTTTCCATCATATTGGATAACCATTGAAACTGGTATGCTATTTTTACCTTGTGCACAGGTATACTCAAGAATCTTAATGTGTCAAGTGACCTCTGCAAATTATTACAAGTTCTGAGACTCCTAGATCTCAAAATACATCAACAGTTATTCCAACCTTTAAAGGATTATGTCAGGTAAATAAAAACACTTCCAGTGGAAACGCTAAATCCGACTTCCCTAGAATAACTACCATGAGGACAGCTATCTTGGAAAACTGTTATAGTAGAAGTGTATTTTAAAATTCTGCTCAATTACTATTGTATCCTATTATTGAAAAATGTCTAATGGTCAAACAATGATTTTCCACTTGGATTTACTAGCTCATGAGGTATTTATTTCATATATATTTTGATATTAAAGTTCAAGTGAATTCAACAACTTGAAATGTGACCAGAAACAATATTGCATCTGTGCCTGTTAAACTATGATGTAAGCAAACAAGACAGACCAATTCAAATCCAATTGACAGAGTGCTCAGAAAATGGAAAACTTATGTAAGTGGGAGAGAGAATATGAGTCAGTTTTTGAGTATTCATTGTTTAGCTTTTCTCCTGGCTTTCTAATTCTAAAAGCAGCTGTGGACTACAAGGAGGAGAATGTGGAAGAAAGGAAAATTTGTTCGTCCTTCTCTTTCTTGGGAAGATAAAGTGATGTTGCCTGAAGACTTAGAGTTACTCTTCTTAAGACGTTCTTCACTTTTCTTGGCATCATTCCTGAAAGAGAGGTCCCAATCTGCAAGAGAGAGGCTGCATACAGGTTTTGAATTGAAAAATTCACAGCCAGATATCCATCTATAGCATTGGGATTATAGAAAACACACATTTGTTGATGTTTTTAGATGCAAAATTGTACTGGCATATTTCAGAATAAACAAATGCCTCCACGATTCAGATTTTCCTGGCAAGCATAATAATTTATAAATAACCATTTAAAAAAATGCTATTTCATCATTTTATTTTATCTTTAAAGCAATTAAAGGAAAAGGTGTAGAAGCCAAAACTAGTGGGAACTTTGAAAACATTGTTTATCTAGTTTTTCTAAAATAATCTCGTATTCTTTTTTCTTTGGATTCTTTTTTGCTAGTAGATAGAGATTTTAGTAGATAGATACTTCTAACAGCAGCAAAAAATGATCACCAGTAGAGTATATGTCCAAGAACTGTATTGTGTAAATACATTTTTATGCTCTGCTTGTTGCAATAAAGCTAACAGGAAAAAACAAATAATGATAATAGTAATCAGATGATGATAATAGTTCAGAGTTTGTGCTGTTTTCTAACACTGGATTTTGAAATGATCATTTTTCAGCATGGTGCCATTTTTCTAACAGCTTTTTGTGTACTCTTCATTTTTTCTTCTGGGACATCTGGTTATATCTAAACGTTTACTGAAAATACATTTAACAGCTATGAAAATTTTTGGCATTGTCTACATTGTTGTTTCTGGCTACATACTCAGTGAAGTGACAAGTCCCACGTATGCAGGGATCCTAGCCCTAGTGCAGGTTGACAGATATGACATGCTACTGGCTCACCTTTTTCACTTATTGTTATATGGACCCCTAGGTCTTTTCTGTCATATACATGACACGCTTCAACGAGGTTTAATATGACAGAACTACTTTGTTTATCACTCCAGAGCACGATCTCTCCTGACAATGACATCAGAGAGTGAAATTTACTTAAATTTGAGCCCATTCCATCTGTCAGAAGGCTGAGGTAAAGTATCCTGGCATCCATCAAAAAAGAGAATATAAAGTATTTGCTCTTTCACATCAAATTTATCCAATAGTATATTGATGTGCCTGGTTACCATATCTTCACCATATCTGATTTTTATTGTTGTCTTCACAATAATTTAAGGAGTTCAGGGATTCTTTTCACTTTGACTTGACAGATCACGAATGTGAGTGATTTAAGGGGTGAAAGAATTATTTATGTCACAACAAAGCAGCAAATTATCCTCCCTAGATTTAAGAATAGTGGAGAAAGTAAAACTAACAGTTTAGCAAAAAAAAAAAGTCTTTCTTCATGTCTTTTTTACTTCAGTTCTCTTAGTTCTAAAAACAGTGAGATAGTTTAGGAGGTTCTGGAGGAAGTACAGGGTGGATCCAGACTTCATGTCAGAGTAGTAAACTCAAGTGGGAAGCAGTGATGCTTTGTTATCCTGTATCTGGAAGTTAAATGCGTAGTTGGAGGTTTTCAGATACTACTTTTTAAAGTAGTGAATGGCACGCTCTGGGAAAATTGTGATTTTAAAATGAAAATACTGTTTAGGAAATGTGTATTTCAATTATTTTTAACTTTATCATTATTTTATTATGAAGGTGCTAACAACAATTTTAGGGTAAGACTGTGTCTGTGTTTAATAGGTTTAATACAAGGTGTATTTATTATTGAAACTCAAACTTGATGTTTAAATATGCTGGTGTTTTTGTTTTTAAAGAATAATTATTTGTTACATCCTTTGTGCTACATCATGCTTGTCCAACCTCATCTCCTTCTATGACTGGGTAACCAGACTGGTAGATGAGGGAAAGGCTGTTGATGTAGTCTACCTGGACTTCAGCAAGGCCTTTGACACGCTCTCCCACAGTATTACTCTGGGGAAACTGGCAGCCCGTGGTGTGGACAGGTTCGCTCTTCTCTGGGTTGAGAACTGGCTGGAGGGCCGTGCTCAGAGGGTAGTGGTTAATGGAGTTAAGTCCAGCTGGCGTCCCATTACGAGTGGTGTCCCCCAAGGGTCAGTTTTGGGGCCCATCTTGTTTAATATCTTTATTGATGACCTAGATGAGGGAATTGAGTGTACCCTCAGTAAATTTGCAGATGACACCAAGTTGGGAGGATGCGTCAAACTGCCTGAGGGTAGGGAGGCCCTTCAGAGGGATTTGGATAGGCTGAACAGCTTGGCTGAGCTCAATGGGATGAGGTTCAATAAGACCAAGGGTTCTGCACTTTGGCCACAATAACCCCATGCAATGCTATAGGCTTGGGGCAGAATGGCTTGAAGAATGTAGAGAGGAAAAGGACCTGGGGGTGTTGGTTGATGCTCGGCTTAACATGAGCCGGCAGTGTGCCCAGGTGGCCAAGAAGGCCAACGGCATCCTGGCCTGTATTAGAAATAGTGTAGCCAGCAGGAGCAGGGAGGTGATCATCCCCCTGTACTCAGCACTGGTACGGCCGCACCTCGAGTACTGTGTTCAGTTTTGGGCCCCTCACTACAAGAAGGACATTGAGGCCCTGGAGCGTGTTCAGAGAAGGGCAACAAAACTGGTGAGGGGTCTGGAGCACAAGTCTTATGAGGAGCGGCTGAGGGAGCTGGGATTGTTTAGTCTGGAGAAGAGGAGGCTCAGAGGAGACCTTATTGCACTCTACCACTTCCTGAAGGGAGGCTGTGGTGAGGAGGGGGTGGGCCTCTTCTCCCTGATAAATAATGACAGGACGAGAGGGAATGGCCACAAGTTGCGCCGGGGAAGATTTAGATTAGACCTGAGGAAACATTTTTTTTCTGAAAGAGTGTTCAGGCACTGGAATGGCCTGCCTAGGGAGGTGGTTGAGGCACCGTCCCTAGCGCTGTTCAAGAAGCATTTAGATGAGGTGCTAAGGGATTTGATTTAGTAGCTTAGTGGGTAGGGATGGTGATAGGAGGATGGTTGGACTAGATGATCTTGTAGGTCCTTTCCAACCTAATGTATCTATGAATTTACATGGAAATCTTAGTTACATGCTGCAACTTATCGATATGGGATGTGAGATCAAAAAACTATGCTCACAGTAACTGTGGGGACCATGAACCTTCTCACGCTTTTCTCAGTGTGGTTTGCCTCCTACCTAAGCTACTTTCAGCCATATTGTTCCTTTGGAAAATTATCTGGAAGTTTCAAGGAGCTAAAGTTTAGACAAGATCAGATTAGCCCCTTCTATCCTGCTAACAGTACTAATTTAGGAGTTATTTAGGACAAATATATGCTGCCTTGTGTTTATATTGAGTCTTAGTAGCAACCTAGGAATAGCATTTTAAAAGTTCAGCTTAAAAAGAGAAGTTCTTTGTCCAGTTGTAAGCTGTCCTTTAACTGTCTTCACAAGTTTATCCTTCAAGGCAATGGGTAAGGGGAAAGGAGCATAGCAGAAATTTTTGGAAATAAAGAGCACTGTTCAAAGAGGAATCAGCATGAAGTAATGTCAACAATTGTTAAATTTGTAATATTACAGGCCAGATGGAATTGGAACAGTATCTGTTGAAGAGAAAGAAAGATTTGAAGAAATTAAGGAGAGACTATCTTCTCTTCTAGAAAACCAAATAAGCCATTTCAGGTAAGTGTATATTTTATTCAATAATGCTAGATTTTGTCTGGCAGAATGTTCTCATCATTATGTGCAATACTGATCTTAAGCAGAGTGAAAATAAAATAAAATAGTCTACTTGCAAAGAAGTTTTGATTATGTTAAATACAAAATAATTTATTTGTACAAGTGATTGTATTAGAATTCATCTGAAAGCCATGTGTGTTGTATTCCCATATGGTAGAAAAGACTCTGCAAGAATATAAATCTGATTTTATTGGTCCTCTTGAACTTTAAGCTGTCTATAAATCTATCTAAGAAAATTGCCTGAGTGAAAATGACTAGGTCATACCTCTTTCTGGATCAGTGCTGATCAGAAAAGGCGTATGAGTAGATAATACCTTTGATATATGGCACTAAAACTTTTTTTTTTCTGGATGTCTAATGTCATTTGCTGGGTTACACAAAATGCTTTCTGAAATATCTAAAGTCCATCATCTTCAGTAAAGAGTTTGGCAAAATAAGGACAGCTATACCAGTAGAAGAAGGAAAGGAGTACAAGAAAGAGGGCAAACTTAGTATATTTCCTCTTGTATCCTTCTAGCAATTGATAGTTTATTAACTTCAGCATAAAATTGGTACCTAGAACACCAAATCTATTCATTTGCCACTATTAGCCAATGTCTGCCACCATTCGGCCAATCCAATCCTTTTATAGAATGTATTTATATAAATTTTTTGTCTGTATCACCTTGTTACAGTCTTGTGACACAATTTAAATAGTGCTGTGTGAAACAGCTTTCTTTTCTTTGGCAAGGTTTGCTATAAGTTTGTTGGAAGCTTCTCTAGTGTGATGAGGTAAGTGTCTAGTACTCACTGGTATCTGTCATTTGGATAACAAGGTTGTTTGGGTACTTTCTGAGCTGGGATGACACAGCAGTCTTCACTTGAGACTTCACCTCTGTATTAAGAGAGCTAGGATTCTCCTTGAAGTGTATTACTTTTGTTAAAAAAAAAAAAAAAGCAGCATTCCCAACTTTTCCCCTGACATGATTCATATCTCTCATCTTCCGTGGGATTAAATAACTCATACCAAAGAAGCAATACAGAACAGCATAAGACAGAGTGCTACCTACCTAGGTTATGGAAAGACAGGAGGAGAGTATTGACAAAGAACCTCATCTGCAGCAGGAAGAGTTCTAGGGTGAATTCAAACAGTGTTAAAAACCTTCAGCTTACAGTTTTAATATCTTCTGTGACCTTAATTTTCACTGCTGTCAACCTGACTCCATAGTGACTGAGAGGGAGCCTGCACATCCTGGGCTGGTGGATCTTACTCAAGTATTTCCTAGTTCTTGGGATACTTGAACTTCTCCTTTCTCTCTTTTCTATACACTGAGACACCAGATTTCAGCCTACCTCTCCAACACAAAGTTAATATTTCAGAGAAAGCTGCTAAGGCTGTCTTGCACAAGGGCTTCTCTGAAAGTAATGCCTCCTATTTTATTATGTTGGCCCATGACATCAGAGGTGAATTTTGGTGGTATGGCAGTAGAGGCTGAACCTTCCTACCAGTACTCTGATACATTTTGTTGACATACAACAGATGGCAGCAGAGGGGCAGTCTGACAAATGGCATCTGACCGGGCAGTGTGAATGAAGCAAATTCACTAATTCCTCCATGTGGAAAAAATGGCACCCATTGACATTCATTGATACGTGCTGAATTTTTATAGAGACCAAACAATGGATGTGAGCACAGTGAGTTGATAGGTGGTACATTTCAATATTGGCTACAGTGACAGTGGGTCACATCTGCTGGTGCCAGATTTTACAACCTAGGTACCTAACCTCTTGCCTGGCTGTGTGAATTTAGTCTTTGGAGTATTCATTTTGTACTTCCGTATGTTGTTGGTACTAATGTAAACCATGAGTGCTGCTCCTTCTCAGTTCTCCACTAAGTAATGTATACAAATATCTCCAGAGGACCACTACCTTTATATCCAGACAGAGGCTGTAATGTTGGAGGAGGACTGCTAACTGTCCCTTTAGATGTCAGCTATGACCACATCCCTTTCTCTAAGCTTCTTATCTCAAGAAAATGACTCTTCCCTGTTAGAAGCTCCTTGCACCAATTGCTCTCAAAAGCTGGCTGCCAGTGTTGGACACATACACACTGAGTAATCCCCACCCTGCAGTGGGTCATCTGTCTGCATCTTCAACTTAAAAGTGGGTGGACTTTGGAAACTTCTTATGTTATTTACATTGCAGAAATTAACATTGGTTTGGAATATTCAGCATAAACAAGGAATGAGTGAGATTTGTTGCAAAACTACCAGTCTGGGTAAATAGGAATAAACCATGGGAGGATGGTGGAAATACACTGAAGAGAAAGGAGGAGTCAGACATTAAATCTGCTTTCCTAACGTGTTAGCAGGCTTCCAGGACTTGTTAGCACTCCAGTAAGAAAGGAGCAGAACAAGGCAAAGGAAATATTGAAATTCTCTCAGCTGAAAATCCTTTTTTGACCTCATTTACCAGCCTTTATTTTGGCTGACCAAAATGCATATCAAAAATTCACTAGTCTAAATCCTTTTATTGTTAGAAAAGATTTTAATGTTGGAAAGCATTAGAACATGAGTCCACGATTGAGTAGTAAGAAAAAAATAATCTAAGCAAAGGAAATAAAAATCTTTTTCCAATTGGGGGTATTATCGATTTTATAGACAGATTAGGAGACATTACTATTACCTGAGCATTATAGTCTCATTGAGCTGATTTATTGGATCATCCAGCAGACAAAAATTAAAATTAAAAACAAAGCTGTGAGTGGGAACACATTTTTAATTTACATAGTATTGAATGTGGAGACAGAAGTAAGTATGTTTAAGTCCCATTTGAGTCCTAGCTGATAAAATTTAAAATAACAGAAGATGCTTTCCCAATCAGTTTATAATATTATAGGAAATATTATGGAATATCTGCAGGAATTTTTGGTCTTATATACATATGAAACTTAAATATAAGACTTTTTTTTTTTTTTTTTTTTTCCTGGGAAGATGACAAGCTCATCAGAGACCATTAAATATTCTTCACAGTTGAGAAAGTGCAAGTAATGCTTTTTGCCTTTTGGGTTCTTTTTTTGTTTGTTTTGGTTTTTTTTTTCTGTATTTGAGCTTGTGCTGCTTGTAGGCTTAATACTGCTTAATGTATATATTTTTCCATGGTAGGTTACTGAAGAGATCTGATTTCATTAGTGCTTTGCTTGTGGGAGTTTGCTATTGCATTTTTTAATGCAAGGGGTGCACGGAGTTACATCTCAAAGTAAATACTTATCATTTTCTCTTCCTTTTTTTTAATCTTTAAGATACTGTTTCCCTTTTGGACGTCCTGAAGGAGCTTTAAAAGCCACGCTTTCATTACTTGAAAGGGTAAGTTGGACAATATATTTTAAGCTCTGCCTGTGTACTAAGCCTGCATTTTTCCTTTGCCTTCAGGCCAACTGAAAGCAGACTTATTTCTTTGGTATTCTACTACTGGTTATAGTTGCTGTTTGCTGAGAGGTTTGTTTTTTAATTCTCAGCATTTTCCACAGAGGCCAACAGCTGCTATCTGTACAACACATTTCTTAAAATCTCACTTCAGGTAGTTGCAGCTACTTTATAATTACTTACAGTTTCACTGTAGTTGCAGCTTCTTTATAATTTAATGATTACTCAACATTAGACCTAAAGTAAGTCAAGTCTACTGCCCCTCTTTCCTGCTGTCTGTAGCTTCCCTGCTACTGTTGTTGTTGATATTGAACATTAAAAAGCAACTATATAATCAAAATAATGATCTATAAATGTGTAGACTGAGTCACTTCGAGAAAAAAATGCTATGTGTACTGAAACTGTCATGGGCAGCTGTAAATGTAAAGACCCACGTAGCAAATCCTCTTCTACTGACTGGAAGAATGAAAGCCTTGCAATCGTAAAATCATCTGTCTTCTGTAAAGAGAGAAAATTTAAAATTCCAATAGGGATTTCAGAGGACTTGTATCAGCAGGAGCCTGAGGAACATAAGAATGGAAGAAAAGCTTAGATGCCACTCTGGTAGCCTGCCAAAATCTGAGAGGTTTAGTCCTGGGAAGTGACAGATATTTTGCAGCGCAGAACACCCTGTGGATGGAGATTCTGCCTTAGAAAACCTCTGCCATGCTCAAAAACATGTGGAATGTCTGGTTCTATGTTTTATTTCACTTCTTGTCTCTGCTATTGTAATGCTATGTAGATTCCTTCATGTGTTATAAAACAGCCCTTTCCTTTTATTGTTCCTGCTGTAATAAATGTTAAGAGTACTCTCTGTTGGTCAGGCAACACCTTCGTCAGTCTTGACTGGGAAAAAACACTGAATGTGTTAAAAACTTTTATCTGTCGTTGAAAATTCTGAAAAAAAGATCAGATCATTTTCTTTTCTTTTATTAATAATCCAGACGTTATTCGTTGAAAAAAAAAAAAAAATTTCCAAAGATAGATCTGTCATCTGTGTGCAAGTAATGGAAAAATCTGCTTTGCAACAAGCTCTTTCTAACAGCTTCCCTTCAGCTGAATCTGTTTCTTTTCCACTATATTTTCCACTATATCCTTACAGACTGTAACTCCTACTCTCTTTAACAGTACTTAAGAGATGTGTTGTATGAGGGTGCAGCTCATATAGATAGAATCATAGAATCCCCGGAGTTGGAAGAGACCTTTAAAGATCATCTAGTCCAACTCCCCTGCAATGAACAGGGAAAGTCTTCAGAGATGAAGTATCCACCACATCTCTGGGCAACTTGTTCCACTGCTTCATGATCCTCACTGTAAAAGACTTTTTCCTTATATCTAGCCTAAATCTACCCTCTCTGAGCTTCAAAATATTTCTCCTTGTTCTGTCACCACAGACCCTGCTAGAGAGTCTGTTCTCTTCTTTCCTGTAGCACCCTTTTAGGTATTGAAAGGCCACTATCAGGTCACCTCAGAGCCTTCTCTTCTCCTGGCTGAACAGCCCCAGCTCTTTCAGTATCATAGGAGAGGTGTTCCATTCCTTGGATCCATTTTTAAGAGGGTGTATATTGTCTTTAATTTGGTTATTAATTAAAGAACTTATACTGAATGTTGTTTGTCCCTCTACCAGTTGAAAGTTAATGAGATAGAAGTTAAAAATGCAAGTGAATTATTAACAATTAACAAATTTATTTGTTTGTTTGTTTGTTTGTTAGTTTAGGACAATCACTTGTAATGTTAGTAGCCCAGATTATATAAAATTTTATCTGCATAGACGTTGGCATTCCTAGTTTACCTCACTTGCAACAGGTGTCCCATTTTATCAAAGTTCTGTACTTGAAACATCGATAGGTCTGTGATAAAACATTTCACCAGAAGTTCAAGATTTGCCTTGCCTACTATAGCTAACTTTTTTTTCACAAGGACATGCTGATTTTGAATGCTTAGAATGGAAGAAAAGCAGTCAGTATTGGCTACTTCTGATGGTGTCCACAGTTTCTCCTTTACACTGTTGAAGAATCAATGGATTTGCAATGATGGAAGTTTTTCCATAAATGATAACCAAGCAAATTTCCACATCCACGTATTTAGTGGATGCCATGATCCAAAACATCCAGGGAACACTCTCATTACACTGTTCATGGTATCATCCAAAGGAAGGTTGACTGACATGCTTCAAGATGCCAAATCATAATGGTAGTCCTGTATTGTATATAAATACCATACAGGCAGTCAGACAATATTGAAATCTTCAAAAGCGAATACCTAGTTCCACCAGCTGAAATTGTTCCTTTTTGATTTCTGTCTTTAACAATTATTAGATCTGAAGTAACAGGAAGATACTTTTATCCGTTTCCCATGGGTTTTGAGTAATGAGTGTAACCAAGTGGTATAATTGTCTTTGGCACAGGTTTTAATGAAAGACATTGCCACTCCCATACCAGCAGAAGAGGTGAAGAAAGTGGTCAGAAAATGTCTGGAGAAGGCTGCCTTGATCAATTACACTCGACTTACAGAATATGCCAAAATAGAAGGTTAGTACAGCAATCAATTGCCAAAGTGGCTGTAAAAGCCAACAATGCCTATTAACTGAATGTTCTGTGAGCAGCCTTTTCCCTTTCCTGAACAAACCCCTTCCACAGCAAGGGGAAATGTCTCATTAAAATCTCAGCTGGTGAACTACGGAGCTTTTTCCTATTCAGTGCTTTAATATGCCTCCTGGGACCCTGTTTGAATGGAAGACTGGGACTTCTTAATTTAAGTTGCCCTTTGTTCTCACGTTTGAGTTTTCCATAAACCTAAAAGGTTGTTTATGGATTATTTTTTTATTTCTCCATTTCTAGTAATTAAACTACCGACAGGAAATTCTTTCCTTATCAACAGTAACATTGCACTGAAACTTGAAAACTCTAGATATAGATGTCTTTCTGATGTATTTATAAGGCAGACAGATAAGTGTTATTTATTTTTGCCGTTGTGTTGTCAGATGTATGATAATAATCTGATATTTGAAACCTTAATTACATCCTGATTTCTTGAATGAACTAAATCAGTTTTTTTATTTTCTAGAAATTTGCATGTGTTCTGAAACACACTGCAGTGAAATTAAATTAATTTTTTTTTCTCAAAAAATTGGCTAGGATACAGAGCATCATTTGAATATTGTACGTAAGTAGACCTTATGGAGAACAAAAAGGAAGTCATAATAGTGAAATGCTTAGTTAAGATCTTCTCCAAAGCATAGAAAGTTACGTTTACACAAATATATTCAGGAGTAGAAAATGATGTGTTTGCATCTATCTAACTCTTTTTTCGGAGGTATTGTCATTACTAGGAAAATAAATGGAAGATAGATTTTACTAAAAAAATATTTTTTATGTATAGTAAGTTTTTATTCATAGCATGTATTTCTAGAAATGCACTAGAACAAATAGAATTATCATAATAGCAAAATGAAGAAGCCTTATATGTTCTGCAGTATTATAAAGTCAGCTTTTTTTCCTGTTTCCATTTCATTTTAAGTTCTCTGAAAAACATGAGTTAACCGATCTCATAAATGATTAAAAAAAAATAAACCTATCTCATCACTATAGCAACCAGTATTATATCATGAGAATAACAACATGAAACCATTTTAGTAACCAGTTCATCATAATTAATTATGATATCATGTTGTGTTAAAGAAAGGAGGATAAATATTAAATCTATTTTAGAAGATGAAAAAGCAAAAATATAATTTCCCTTATTTATGTCTTTCCATATTTATAATGGATTTTTTTGGTGCTCAATATTTGTCTCTTAGTAAGCCTGTTGAAATAATGGGTAAGAGAACAGAAATATTTTAAAAGATGACAAAAGTGTGCAAAAGATGTCTTAACTCTCTGACATTAATCTGGATTGGAAAAGTTTTTCTACCGTGAATTAAATTCATCTTTGTTCAGGATTTTTAACTAGGACCTTGAGAATGCTAGCAGTTCCCCTGTGAGTAGCAAATTCTGCCCTTTTTTATATGCATACTGTTAATATTGCAGTAAGTTGGAGCAGCACATAACACTGAAGTCCTTTCCATGGTGTGTTTTAACATATTTCTTTTTGACAAAGCAAGTTTTCTATAACTGTATTTACACTCATGTAAGCCCAAAATGCAATAGACAGTTGCATAAAGAAGTCTAGTGTATCAAGGAGAAAAATTTTAAGTACTTTTTCTGAGAATAAAATAGAGTAGAAAGTAGAGGGTTCTAATACCATAACATGAGAAAAACAAACACCTTCATCTTCAGTAGCAATGAGGCCTGTATTTAACTCTTCCTATACTGAATTTATAATAAATACCTTACATTTTTACCAATATAAATGTAATAGTTTTCATTCTGTCATTTAGGCGTATGGGAGAATTGCTGCACCCTAGGCACTGAAACGTTCTCTTGAAAGTAATTCATGTTTGCATTTGTGTTGCTTACTCCTCAAGTTGCACTTCTAGAGATTAAGAAAGAGAGAAGACAGTGCACTGTATGAGCATCTCTGCCACAGTCAGGACTGTCACTGCTAGACTCACAATTTTCAGAAGTTTTTGACTTCTTATTTAGTATTTATTCTATTGTCATAAAAAGTTTCATTTCTGCAATGATGCTTTTTTTTCTCTTTTCTCTTTTTTCTTTTTCCTTTTTTTTTTGTTTTTCTTTGTTGTTTTTTATTATTATTTGTTTGTTTGTCTTATATGTAGCAACAGCAGAAAAGGACTCAGGTGACTACTATTTGTGTGCATGTTTGCATGTGATTTAGTCTGTTGCATCTGTTGTATTTTTATTCCATTGATTTCAACAGTACCAAGAGATTGACTAGAGCATGTGCAAGCCTTAATAATAATTTTGATATACTGTAGTACAGTACATGTGTTCATCATTTACACTGTTATTTAATTATGGCATGCCTATTTATTAGTAAATTAGGTGATTTTATGAACCTCTGCGTGTTGGAATATTGAAATATTTATTTTCTGTGAAAGATATAACTAAGTGATTCTGAAAAGTTTGGCTCTTAAATCCAAAATGAAAGACTTCGTATGAGAACGCAAAGCTTGTTTCACATCTTTCTGTTATGATTCTGTTTAGTGATATGTTTATTTTTCTAGTTACAGATGAGGCATGAGAGTATGTTAGTTCTTTGTGTTTCTGATTTCATGAGTCTGATATTGTCTCTAGTAATACAGAGAGTTTTTTGAGTGCTTTTATTCAAATAGTTAACAAAAAGATCAAAAAAGGGCATGGTTGAAATATTGTCTACATAAAGGCTGAGTAGAAATGGCTATTGAGGTGTGTGGTTGAGCACTAGTGGCTGCATGGAAGTATGAAGGACTGCAAATATATATACAATTTAGAATTGAATAGAATAAAATAATAGCTGTGCACACTCTTTTGTTTTAGCTCTTTTAAAGACAGTAGACTGATTATAGCACTTTTTGGGTTCCAGCCGCAGCTATGGGAAGGGATATTGAGTTGGTGGGATTCTCAGCATAAAATCATCTTCTGTCTGGAAAGACAGGCTGAGATGGTGACTTTAAAGTAGTTCAAAAGGTAGTTCAAAACAGAGCTGCTTGACAATGAGGGGCCTGAAGAGAGAAAGGCAGTCCATTTCTTAATTCTCCTTTATCTGTAGGAGGAACATCTTCCTTAGGCAGTAACCAAGCAGAAAATGCTATCAAATTATAAGGACTACATTTTCTGAAAGTTAGTATTCATAACTGAAGAGTCCAAAAATTCTGATGATTCTCAGTACTTCCACTGATTTTCATTTAAAAGATTTAAAAGCCATGGAAACAGAAGTGCTCTAATTCTAGTTGTTAAAAAGGGGAAAAGGCAATTCAGTGATACAGGCATTTCTGCCACTGCCTGTTAGAATGAGTACACAGGTGTTAACACCAGCTTTAGGTGTCTGACAACCAGGTGACCTCCTGATCCCATCTGACCAACAGGGAAAGGATCTTTAAGCAGGTGTTCCTGAGCACCTAGAGGCTCCTTCAAGAATGTCTCTCTGAAAAGATGTGTTTCATGCTATTAAATACAAACACACCCTAAGAAAGGTTCTCTGCTACGTAAGACAACTAAAGCTAGATAGTACAAATATTCCATTTACCACTTAACTCACATAGTTGTTGAATAAAATGTCTCTTCAAATAAAAATGTAGGAAGTGTTGAATTTGTGAAATGAGGAAACTCAATTTGGAGTTTGTCTCATATGTCATTTGTGCTCCCAAACCTGAGTTGTATCCTTTTATATAAAATGTATCACCTCAAGTATGAATCTTTGTTTCCCTCACACTTGCTATTCTTATTTTTTCCTCAAGCTCATTGTGTCAAAATCATAGACCGTTAAGTACAGATGACACAATATTAGAGGCACAGGAAAAAAAATAAAAAAGACTGTACCTGTTTTCAGTCATTTTACATTAGCTTTAAGCATGGTTTGAGAGAAACTATTACTGTCTTCTTGAGATTCTTGGATAGGAAAGCTGTCCCTTAAGTGACCTGGCAAATGACAGTATTACAGAATGTCTGTGGCATACGGTGAGTAAATGGAAATTCACTGTGTAAATTAGGTGAAGCTAGAAGTCTATAGGCTGTATTTATAGTTCAATTGCTTAATTAAATTCTTCTTCTGACTAAAAATTTAGCAGAAAATTAGTGAGATAACTCAGAAAATTAATTTTATTGACAGAATAGACTGTTGCACGGTAATTTAGTGTCGCTTTGAACCCGTTTCTCTGATGTAAATGGGGGAGTAGATAAAAGGAATTTATCTAAAGTTCAGTCTTAGACATCATTCATATTCTGGGCTGGCTAACAGAGCCACATCCTGCTCCTGTTGGTGTCACTAGCTAAACTACAGAATTCAACATGAACTTGATGTACAGCATATTTGTCCCTAGTACTATAAATTGCATTGTTGTGGAAAATAAGGAAAAACATTTATTTATAATTAATCATTTACAGTTTAACTTGTCCACTGAACACTGTATAGAGAATCTTGAATTGTAGCACATCTTTGGTTGGATAATACGGAGGTGAACATGCAAATCCTTTTGGTTGAGAGAATCCTTTCTCAGTAGTGTGATTGCCAGGTTCCCAGGTCTGTTCCCAAGTGTTCTCATTTTCACAGTCTCAGTTGAACAAGACTCTGAATGCTTTCCTAGAAGACAGTGGTTACCTTCTTAATGGCAGAAACGGTGGTATAAGCATCACTTGCCATGACAGGATTTGTTTGCAGTCAGAATGACATTTTATTTAGCACTGTCACATTGTAGAACAGCATTTTTAAATAAAAATTACATTTGCAGTGAAAATTATACAGTGTTCAGCATGTCATTCCTCATGACATGAACTGCTGAAATTCTCATGGAGTTGCAAATCTGTTCAGTCAGTACAATTGCCATTATGGGGAGAACAGCAGCAAACCTACCATTGTAATTTTGTATTATGCCAAAGAACTTTCATGTAACACTCCTGTAGTTTGCAGCAAGGGCTTATGATTTGTCAAAGATGATGATCATGGCATCAATATATTAAAGTATCTTTTTAAGTATAAGTCATTTTCATTTCAGAATGTGCTATCTTTGAGATTTTGCTACCTGAAAGTACTTGGGAATTGTTCTGTGTGTGACAAGTTTTCCAGTCTTACTCAGTACTTAACTATCCCAGTAAGTAACACTGAGTATAACTTGTCCTGCTAGATTGTGAGGCCAGAGCCAAAACCCATTCTTCATATGAATTTTGTAGAGCTTCCAATGAATAGCTTAGAGAAATTTGCATGCCTTTCTCAGCTGTTTTCTCATCTTTATAAAAAGAAACTCATAAGGAAGTCATAACAGACATGAACCATTAAAAAAAAAAAAAACAGAAATAAAGTACTTTATTTATTCCTTCTCAGAAACAGTTTTTTCCCCGTTTGCATTTCTTAGAAATCTGAATGAATGAGGAGAAATGGACTCTGCAATGTTGCTGTTATTTACAAACAGAAGTGAGAACCTCACATGTAAACAAATTTTTCAGTACAAGGGCATTACATTTCCGTAGAGTAAAAATGGCTTTGGTTAAGGATGAAAGTGGTAAAAGGCTGTGAACAGGTCAGTATCTGTCATTGTTGACATATATTCACTTTGGAGGTAACAGACAGGTTGCAAACATTTGAATTACAAAGTAATTTTCTTTAAATTCATTATTTTTAGAAGTCTGGGATAACTGAATATACTGAGCTTTTTCTGCCAATCAGTTTTAATAACAGGAACGAGAAGAAATTTGATCAAAATCAAGGCAGATGGTTACTATGTAGTGTACAGTTGCTCAAAGGCAAATCACAGTTGTCATCTCACTATTGCTTTTTCCACCAAAGACTGATTAACTGTTAACTCCACGCAATAAAGGGTCAGAAGCAATGCATCCATTGTTTATTTGTTTCTTAAAGGACATAATTCATTAACATACTCATTACATACTACCCTTCCTTTAGAAACTTGTATGTAAATGCCCTCAAACCTCAGGAGGATCTTTCTGACTTAAAAAGAACACTACAAACATTATTGAAATAGAGAAGGCAAGTCAAGAGAGTCATTGTAGCTGGAGAGGACTTGATCAAAGCTCTCCATGCACATTCATTTCACTGAATAAACAAAAATGAGTGACTGGCACAGCTGCATAGCACCTTCTTGGTCTCCGTTGTACAACTAAGCAGAAACAAGAGGATACATCCCTGCATCCCCTTAAATCAATCCCTTATTTCAATTTTGGAACAGAGGTCTGGAAAGGAACCCTCAGCTCATGTCCAGATACCTCCTTCATCAGTGTACCCAAATCCTGGCTTAACAGCTGGACTGAGCCATTCTTTCTTCATGCCGTTGTTCTTCCCATTTTCAACTTCCTGCTGCAAGTATGGGAAGACCATTCCAAATTCTACTTGCTCTATAGCTTAGGAATCACCTTACAGTCAAGACATTTCCTATTTTGGCACTCTACCTTCCTTCCTTCTTAATCTTAGATGGCTTATTGCTATCTCTGTTATGCATATTGCTTTCCCTCTTAAAGTGTTATATTTTTTGTCTTTAGTATTCTTCGGAATTCTCCAGTTCTTCTATTACTGCATATTATGACTCTGTTCTCTATTGCCAATGTTTTACAATACTGTTATCAGTGCACTCATTTATTCTCAAGTCATTGGTGAAAATATTAAAGAAACTCAGCCCTACAAGGGATCCTCAAGGAATTCTTCAAGAAACCTTTCTTTGCTCCTTCTCAACACTAACCATAGCCTTTCTCTTTAGGTATCTTCTTTGTCTAATACAGTTTCTTTTTTAATCCTCATTTTCTTCAGCTTAACTGATAGTTCTCCCATGAGGCACAGTATCAAATGCTTTAGTAAAGTCAGGATAGATGAGATTTACTGCATTTATTTTCTAAGAAAATATCCTATCAGGCATAGTCACTGCATGAATCTAGAGCAAACTACATTTTCAAATTTGTTACATTTTATTCTCTTTTATGTCCTCGATTAGTAATTTTGTCAAAATTTATTTTAAAGTTGATTGCCAGCATCACTTTTCCTGCCTCGTTACCTGCAGGCATTAGATCTGCTATTGACATCTTTCACTAACTCTTAAATTTATTAGATTTATGAAATCTAGGTCTCCATTGTCAAGTGCCATTTCTTTCTCCAGCTGGGATGTCAGCTGTTCAGCTCCCTTCATTCATGGAGCTCTTCAGTTCTCCCATTTGTTGTCTCCGAGTTTTAATCCACAGTAACAGAAAATGCTGAGAGCATTAGCTCTTTATACCTTTAAAGAGAAGTTAGAAGCTAGATTAAAGGAAGGGAAGAAAGTGCTGGTATCTATGTTGCAAAAATCAGAATAGAAAGCATTGTAAGTTAGATCACTGATTTAAAAATCAGATATCTTTTCATCCTTGCATTTTTTCTTTTGCTTTTACCTCTTCAGATTTCATGTTCTTATTTTTTTCCAGCTTCATGTGAATTAATAGATTCTCTTTTCCAAAAAGTAATCAGTGATTGCCCCATGACTCTAATTCCATTGAATACTATGAATACTAGATTTGAAAAGGCTGGAAACATTGCAGTGTCACCCACTTTATAAAATGATTGGTTATAAATTAGGAGATGTAAATTCTAACTTTCTGTAAATCTCATAATCTTTCTGTACATGTCAGGGGTAATATTAATTATTTTTTAAACTATGTTGTCTCCAGAATTTAAAATCCTGTTTAAATCGTAGAACTATGGAAGGACTAGTATCAGCTTCATAATTAAAGCTAAATTCCATTATTTATATACGGCTACATTTTTTTTTTTAATCAGAAAAAAACAGCATGGCCTCCCAGATGTCCACTCAACTTTTTCATTGCAGAATTAATTCCGTGAGAATTTGTAAGAAAATCCATCGTGGTCAAATCTAAATTATCTGTGGGTGGATTATCCCAGTTGCAGATTAACTCTGGAGTCAGCTCAGGTCTAGTAACACATATTAGCTCCAGTTTATTGACATTTGTACTGCTTTTGTTACAAGCAGTATTGCTGGTTTTGCATGTTGAAAAGTCTGAACTAGCTGGCCCTACTGGAGCAGAGTTGCTCCATATAGTTCAAGATCATACTGCATCTGTATTATCAAATTATATTGTGGCCTATTTTACTTCAGTCATCTTCTCTGTGTCAGTGTGAGTTCACTCCCAGGCTGTGATTCAGAGTGAGTCAGTTAGATGCTGTGATAAGAGAGGAGGTAGAAAACAAAGGACAGGTTTTTCAGAGTCTGGGACACAGACTCAGATGTGCACGATCCAAATCTTTTATTTCAGGTTCTAACATCCCTTCTATACATTCACAGTTTTCTCTTTTAACTTTCCCACCCACTTTTCCACGTCAACAAAACATTCCATGAACACTCCTTGACTGTGCACACGGGTACTTATCCAATCAGAGTGATGAGCCATTCCTAGCCACATGCTCTTCCTCCAGTTAGGGTCATCATCACACAGCTTACTTGACTTTGTTTTTCTTTTTTTCTGGAGGTGTCCTTGGTTCTCAGCCTTGCTTTCTCATGCTGTTTATCTTGCTCCACAGCTTCTGCAGTGAATAGTCTCTCTTGTATCCCCACAAGGTTTTTAGGCTCCATGCACTACAGTTGAATCTGGAAAGAAGTACTTGAGGTTTAGACAGGCAGAGTTTCTTCAGAAACTCCAATAATTCCTTAAGCCATGCACTGCACTGTGCACAATGCATCCTGGAGGGAGTTTGACAGCCCATAGTCATCGCAATATCTGCCCTCCTGTGGGTCTGGCACATGCATAAAAAAGTTTACGGTTAGACCTCTATATCAGTAGAAAGTTTAATAAGTATGTTAAATAGCAGAGCAGATGAGTGTTAACAGTGACAACAGTGCTGCTGGAAAATAAAACAACTGGCAATTGTAATACAGAAAAGGTCAGAAAGCAAATTGTCTGTTGTAGTTGGTAACAGACCAAAAAGAGAACCAAATCCTAAGCTGCAGCATCACCACAGAAGTCTCCAGCTCCACCCTGCTGTCTGTACTTGTACCTTTGTATGGCTGTTGGCTCAACAGCTAAGCAAGAGCACATAGAATGGATGGAGCTTTGTAAGGCATACAATTTACTGCTGTCTAACAGTCATTTACAAAAGCAATAGCACACTGCAGCATTGCATAAGTAGGCATTAAGAATAGGTTAATTGAGAGACCTCAGAAAGTAGATATTGCTGTTATATCATCAGAGTTCTAGGAAGGGTTTCAGGGAGTTGCTCTGAATCCCATGATTTTTCTTAACGATTTTCATCCTCAGTTGGGAAAAGCTGTAAAATCTTTGCTTAAATATGTACAGATGATGCAAAAGACCTGTGGAAATTAATGACAGCAAAATGTCGATGTGATCTGGACTGTTTTGTAACCTTAAGTCTCTCAATCCAGATGTTTTAATATATATAATGCAAAATTAGATACTGTAGGATAATAGCCCTAGCATATAAAGGAATGCAGGACACACAGAATATGACATTGTTTCTGGTATACGTTCATTCTGCGGTGGATTTGGGTAAAAGCAGACAAGCAGGTTTTCAGGAGATCCTAATATCCAAATGTGACAGAACAGGGCAGATGTGTGAAGCTGTGAGGACATCTGGAAGAGCTTAGTATTTGAGTCATCCTCTAGTCAGCATTGTACAGTTTGTTATAAAATAGAGCTAAAAACATTTTTAAGGAAGAAAGAGTATAGTTGAAGGATTCTTGCCAGTTCAAATCCTTAAATAAAATTGTCTTATTTCAGAGTACCTTCACAGTGGGGAAAAAAAAAAAAAAAAACAGGAAGGGAAGTGTCTATGCCTTTCTATACCACTAGGTAGAGAAGGGCATAGAAGACCACAGGGCCAAAGCCAAGCAAATGCTCATGAGAAATTAAACACGTGCATTTAACAGTGATGATGGTTATATGTCGGAGAACAAGCAAAGAAATGAGTTTTACATTTGTCTTCAAAGGTACAGTCTTTTCCGGAAAGCAAGTATAAGTTAGGTGTTAGACAAACTGATGTTTTGGGGTCCAGTAAAGGAGGAACTAGGAGAAGTTCTTTGACCTGTATAAAACAAGAGCTCAGAGCAGAAGATATGATGGTCCCTTCTCACCTCAATCTCCATCCATCCATGAAGCAGTCACTTTTTCATTTCAGTAGCTTTTTAGTCAGTTAACTTAGCTCATTTAACAATATTTTCTTGGTACGTGAGACACACTGATAATGTATACTTGAGAAAGCACCCATTATTTGCAAAGCCTGTCTTGCTTTTTCATTTTGACAGAATATGAGGCTGAAAACAGATGATGGATGGCTTTTTCTGTTTATTTTCTAAAAGATGTCAAGCAGCATATTTACTGTCTTGACTCCTTCAGCAACTTGTTAGTCTGAGCAGTGTAAACACATCTTAGCAACCCTTAGTAATTGTGGGGAGAAAGACATTATAAATATAATGAAAACTGACAGAACTGATTTCCATTCCTTTTCTTCTTTTTTTTTATGCTTAAAAAGACGCAGTAACGCAGTATTTGGTTAAAAAAAAAGTTAGTATTTCATACTTTTTCTTCTAAATGAATTAACAGCCATTTGTTTATACACCCGTGTAAATGGTGATAATTTTCTCTGTAAGCCCATACTTACTAGATTTTGGAAGGAAAGAGGTCATTAGAGATAAAGACTGACTGACATAGTTACTAACTTACAGATGGAAAAAGAAGCTTTAGATGAAGCCTACATGAAATGTGGAAAAGTAAATACCATACAAATGAAATTGCCGTTATTGACTTACTCTGAAACAGTAAACAAAACAACAAAAAAAAAAAGAGATTTTTCTAATGATGTAGAGTGAGGGCAATTATCTACTGCATTTCCTTAATTAGATCTGATGATTGAAAAAATAATGATTTTTTAAAAATATTGAAAGCTGTATAAAGCATCAACAGTAATTTGCATGAGTTTTTTTGCAAGTAGGAAATAGTTTCCAAATACCTGGAGAATTTCATGCAAATGTAAAACTGTAATTCAGGCAGCTTTATTTCTCCCACATTTTTAGGCATTCCTGCCATGAAACATCATATAGAAGTTTGTTGTATTACCAGTAAAGCAAAACATAGGTTTCTTAACCTCTTCTTTCTCAACACAATGATCCTATTGAAAAAATATTCCCAACATTAGTCCTATAGTTATTGAAATCCTTGCAATTTCCGGGTTAATTAACTTATGATGACTTACTAATTTTGTGCCAACATCATCTTTGACCATAAATAGGTCTTTTCCTTTCATAATGTTTGTCAAACCAATGCTTGTGTAGGAACATTCCTGATCCCCTCTCTCTTCTTTCATTCAGTTATTCTTCTTATGTGTTTAAAACAAACCTATAAACCCAACAAACCAAAAAAGCTGTCATTCCCACTTATCCTTTCAGTGCCATTTCTGATCGAAATTCATAATTTCAACTTGGATGTTTTCTGTATTTCCCCAGTGCTTGCTCAATGAAATTAATACTTCTGTGAGACCATGTTTATTTTCCTCATGATCTTATCATAAAGTTGATTCAGGATAATCTTCCGTTACCTAGTAAATCTCTGATCTTTCCAGCTATCTTTGATGATAATGAATGATGTCTGATCTGTAATCATTTTTAGGTTATATTGAGCTTATTCCAGGTGTGGAATAAGTGAACCTACTCCAAAACAACAATGTAAAATCAGATTCAGTATAATCATTAGAATTATTTTCCAATTTAGACAAGGATTTTTTTAGGATACAGTTTTTTTTAATAATGTAGAGCTTGCTTAATTTCATTAGAAATTGATGCAATTATAAAAGCAGTTATTTTGCTTACTTAGTGGTAAGGTCTGTGAAGAACAGGCTGATTCTTAACAGAGTTGTTAATGCTGAAATCAGATTTGCCATTCTGTATGACTATCAGTGGTTTCTTCCTAAAACCCATTAACAGTAGTGATACAGATACCAGTGTATCAGCCATATGAATAGTATTTGCCATGTGAGCAGGGAGAAGAACACACCGACCACTGTAAGCAGCAGTTTCTGTCCTGGATGAAACACATAAACAAGTTTAGAACTGAATCCAATAGTGGTCTTTATGCAGTAACCTGACAGTGGCTGTACCAACCCTTTCAAAACTCACTGAAGGTTATGTTAATACAAACTGTTCTAGAGTATCCAATTTGTGAATTCAATACTGATTCAATTAATAACTGCAATCTTGAGACAGTGAATGTAGTTTGGTGTCCTGGTATGTGCCTTGTGCTTAGTCCATGTTCATACAGTAACTCTTCAGTTAGATTGTGAGTTTGAAAATCTAGCTGTATGAACAGGTCTGCTTTTATAGTGCATTTCAGTGAGTTTTGAAGTTTGTTTTTAGTTACTTCAGTAACTAATTTGTTTGGTTTGCTATTGGCATTAGCATAATTTGTTGTTATAGTCACCTTCAAGTCTATGTTTGCTGGAGATTCTAATCCAGTGCTTCTGGATTTACATTAACACTATTTCATGAAGATACTATGCATCAGTGTGTTAGCCTTGGAGAATCGGACAAGGTCAACTGCCTTTCTGATGTCTGAAAAGTTGTTTTGACTTGCCAGAAATGTTAAGTGTATAAACATATTTAGAGCATGCAGTTTGATTCTTACTGACAGCTAGGAGATGGTGTAAGTTTTTTAATTAATCTGATAATGTTCTGTGTCATTATGGATGCATAAAGTGGGAAGGAAAGAAATACCAGCAGAAATGCTTGCATGTAACAGTGTGTGGTTCACTGTTCAAAAATAGTTTGTATGTCATCGTTGCCATCTTACGGTTTGTGGTCTGGGACAAGGACTTTGTAAACAACCTCAGATACCTAATACTGAAATTCTTTCACAGGATAAAAGATAAATAGCTGGGAAAATTACTTTCAATAATTAAGCTGTGCTTATCAAATATTCAGCTCTTCTTTTCACTTGTCTCATGACTATTCCTGGAATGTAGTCCTGTGACTTTATTAATTTAAAAGTGATTTTAACTGCTCTGTAATATTTTTAGTTACGCTTCTTTTAGCTTTGTTGTTTGCTTTCTTTTTGAAATCTACTGTGTAGAATGAATGATCCTAATGTCATTTGTAATTTTTGCATTTGTCTTTATTTTCTGTTATGAGTACGTTTTAGTAGGTTTATGTCAATTCTGTTATAACGTTATTTTATTGTGCTGCTTTTTATTATGATACTGAATAGATTCAGTCCTATTAGTGAACAGCATGTAGCAGGGCAGAGAAATTATTTGAATAATAGAGAGTTACTTGAATAATCATTGTTTTGCACTTTTCTTATTTTTAAATATGCCTAAAATGTAGTGTCTTATTTAGATAAAATATATTTGAAATTTTTGCAAAATGCATGAATGCTGAGGATGGTAATGAGTCATCTAGTGAGAATGGTATTGTACCAACAGTACAATAACAGAAAAGGTCTCGAGTGCCTGCTGTCTTTCTATCTCTGACCTTGAAGAGAATTAGAACTTGCTTTTTGCAGAAGTTGTGCCACTAATACACTGATGCACCTGTTAGTTCTCACATATCAAATTAGATAATGTTTATAATAATCACTGATTCTTTTGTGAAATAAATATTTTCTCTTTCAAATGATCTGGGCATTCAGCAGCTTTTACGTATATTATATGATCGTCCTCAACATTAGAAATTGCTTATACTTCAGAAAACTGTAATTTCCATTCTGACAACATTTTCTCTTACTATAGAGAAACATATTTATTTCAAACTGAAGCAATGTTGGTTTGCTTTTTTTGGAATCATGTAGAGGCCATGAACCAAGCCACACCTGCTAGAAAACTGGAAGAGGTTCTTCATCTCGCAGAGCTCTGTATCGAAGTACTGCAGCAAAATGAAGAACATCATTCAGAGGTAGAGAATGGTTTGTTCCTACATTTCTTCTGCCCTGATGTGAAGCAATTCTGTCAAGAAACATTTTAGCTTTACTTTCTGACATATGTTTAAGGCAGTTCACATTTACAGAGGAATAAGGGACTTGAAGCTTATGAAAAGTGAAGTGAAATACAACTCTACTTGAATCGCTTGAATGAACTGTAGGTATAGAAACAAAAATTAAGGAGCATAAAATACAGAAAACATCTTTGTGCTGGAGGTTGTGAAGTGGTACGGAAAACATTCATAGCCTTATGCAGTTGTTCCTTCCAACTCTTCACCTGTCATTCAAAATAGAAAGAAAATGTAGCTGAATGCTAGTTTTCATCATGCTGTTTAGTTTAGAATTCAACATTAAAATAGTGCTAGGTATAATTATCATGTTCCTATTGTTTCTCTGTTGATTAGAAAAAGTTCTGCTTTTAGACTTGCCCTTTTAAAATGTCATTTTCAAGTAGTAAAAATAAGACTGAATGATGTTATGTTTCTTATTATCAAGTCTTTTCCTTTGTGATACAGAAACCATAATATTTAGAAAATTTAGAATTACAGCACCTTTTATATCAAGGTACTACAAAAATAAACTTGACCAGGTACCCGTAATTGTATATATTATTAACATGTAATGAATAAATATATTTTTCTAAGGTTCAGGAAATTGTTTTTAAAATGTTCTCAGAAAATCAATAAATATTTTTGAGGAAAATATGCAAAAAGATAAACATGATTTAGTATATATAGTTCGAAATATGATCATTCAAAACATCTGGTTTTATATCACACTACCAAATCTAGTTTTTAGCCTGCATCTGTCATGTGTGAACTTGTTAGAGATATTTTATCTTACACTGATGAAACAGCTGTTTCAATGATTTGAAATTAATTCCCTGGAGATCCTGCTCTACACTACTGTTGCCACTGTGCTACTCTGTAATGATTACTTAATAAGAATATATATATATTGTTGTCTTTGTCTTTTGAGACAAATTCTTAATGTAAGAATATTATAATTTGATGGAAAAGGGCACAAAGGAAACAAATCAAGTGATACATGTATGATTAAGCATCTCTGTTCAAAGATCACTGTTCACACTACTAACTTGCATTCAGGGATGTGGTATTTTCTAGAAGGGCAAGTACATTGCGTGTACCTTCAGAACAATCAATTCAGCAGAAGTTTGCAATCTAAGACTGTTTGAAAAGAATAAAGAGAATTTGGAGATTATATCCCCTTCCTCAATTCATGTGGTATATGTTCAATTGTACTGATATTTATAGAACATGAAGTATTTCGGTATTAAAAGCTGTAAGAGAAAAATTATATACTCCCTACTCACAACTGAAAACTATGTGTGGTGCCTTCACATTGTAATGTTAAGTTCAATGTTTGGTAGTGCAGTTGATCAGAAATCTCCAAAAGTTCTCAAAATCTCTAAAAGTTTATCATATTTTTTAATACTAGCTATTTTTTTTATTCACAACACTTCCAAATTTCTGGGATTCCCAAAGGGAAGAGAGGTACGTGACTCAATAACTCATCATTTTTCACCATTTAGAGCATGGAACTGTGCACTGAATGCATAGCATGAATTGATCTGATGAATTCTGGTGTTGCATTGCTACATTTGCGTGTCATTCTGTAATCTCAGCACTTTAGTCTTCGTTCAATGATGTCAGTGCTATTGTTCTACAGAATGTGTGTCACCAATTGCTAGTTGCCTTTAGCCTGTTGTCATGTCATCCATAATGGCTGAAGAACCATCTTAGCTGTGGTATCTGTTGTTCTGTTCTTCTTACTGCCTACGTAGCAAATGAGTAGCTTTTGAGAGGGTCAGAATAATTTCTGTTTTGATTCAAAGCAACGTTTGCAAAGAGGAGGAAGGTGGTAAAAGAATGTGTTGTTTTGCTCAGGTTTGGGGTTTTCTTTTTTTACTTTGATTTCTGGCAATATTTTTTTAAAGGAATTTTGTTTACCTGAGAGGGACACCTGATAATGCCTATATGTAAATTTATTTTCTTCGTTCCTTCTTTCTTTGCATTTATTTATTTTCTAGAGTAATAATAATGCTTCCATTTAAACAGGATGTGCTAATGAGAAACTTCCTCCAGTCTGAGGAAAAAACTCAAACTCTTGCCAAAATTGTGAATCCTGAGCTGTTCTTTTCACTGTGATGCCAGTCAGCATCCTTAAGTCCTGGCACTGCAACACACCAAGTGTCCTTCAGTAATGCTTCCAGGCTTTTTTTAAAAAAAAAAAAACCATTTGCCAATTCATCTTTTGTCCACTTAAACTGCAGTTATCCATCCCATATCAAGAAAGTATTACATCATCAGGAAGTCAAAGATGCAAGAATATACCTGTAGAAGTTTTCTCTTATTTGATCCCTTTGCAGACTGATCTGATCATTCTGCATATCTAGGATGAATATTTCAGAAATACAAGTGGTGATTTCTATGACATTATTAGAAGTTGTGGCAACTCAGCACTTGTGTAACTCAAGCTACACACATCCCAGATAGATAACTCAAAAATATTCAAAATGAGATACTAAAAAAGAGGAGCTTTAATTTGAAAGACTTTTTCTTATATAGTGTGTATAGGCATTTCTGATCATCATGTTTTTATTACCTCTGAACAAAACACTCTCAGCAGTGTGTGATATTCATCCTGTTTCATAAGCTTACTTCAACTTCATCTTTAACTTATAGACCCCTCTGATACTGACCTTCCAAACCCTAGATTTAAATGACAGATGTAAGGTACAAGAGTTACATATCAGATGGCTTTTAATATATAATAGAAACATCTGTGAATTTCTAGAGAAACATTTGATGAAGGAGAATGGTATGCCTTCCTCAGGAGAAGCTGACATATTTAAGGCAAAAATAGGAATTTAAAAATATTCTGCGTTTATTAAAAAGCACTTAGACTTTGAGAAATAATGTTTCACTTTCAGTCTATCTCTTCTGATGAGCAAATAAGAGCAAAATGTATATACAAAAATTAAAATAAAAAATAAACTGATCTGATAACATGTAGTCCTTGGTTCTTTTCTTTACCTTGGCAAAAACTGTTGTAGGACTTACAGTCCTTTTCAGGTGGAGCTCTTGGCAACTCTTGTGCTAGGAAAGGTTGCTTTTGACTCTTTTTTTTACACTTTTGTTCTGATTCTATTGTCTTTCCCCACATAATCTATTTGATTTCTTATATTATTGATGCAAAGACTTACAAAATATTTTCACATTATTCACGTGGCCCTTTCACCCTCTCAAGAGTAAGACAGATGTGAATTGCCGTAAATACAATGCATTTTCCTTTACTTGTGTTGGTAATTCTATTTTTTCACATTTTCAGGCATTCGCTTGGTGGCCAGAACTATTGGCTGAGCATGCAGAGAAGTTTTTGTCTCTTTATTCTGTTGATATGGATTCAGCACTTGAGGCACAGCCACAGGACTCCTGGGACAGCTTTCCACTTTTCCAGCTGCTGAATAACTCCCTTAGAAATGATAGTAAGATCTTCAGGTTTTTACTTACTGTATGCATAAGATGGGTGTTTTTTTTTTATCTCCCTATACCCTAGAAAAGTGTTTGTAATTCTCAAAATAAGTGTCAGTGTCCTTGTTTATGATATATATTCTGGTGCTCCATTTCTTGGAAGTTAGGCATTTGCTTTCTATTCACGCACCATTTAATTCCTCATTCTAGCTACTATTCAGTTTAACTAAATGCTTGGTTTTAAATCAGTGATGAATAAAGCAGGATAATATGTATTTAATATTTCCTTCTAAACTTTTATGTGAACTACTTTCAGACTAGTTTCTATGTTATAAAGATCTTGTAGGTGTATCACAAATGGGGTAAGGTATATGCAGGAAATCAGTATTATTTTCACTTTACACACTGTTGTATCATGATTTAAGCTGGTGATCAGGACTTTTTATCTTGCTTTAATTTACCTTCAAAGAGCAAGTCTTCAGTTTTCACATAAATTTAGGAATATTTTGTGTGCAAGTGATTTTAATAAGGAATTAAGGAAATGATCAGTGAAACCCAAGAAAATGGATTAGATATTATATTAAAATAAAATAAAATGCACCTTATTTTATGAAAAAAATATCCTAAAATTATTGGGCACATAAAGAATATATATATATATATATAATATATTATATAATATATTATAAATATAGATAAATAATTATAATATTATATATTATATATATAACTATATATATAGATCTGTCATCCATATGTGTATTCACATTCTATGAATATTTTTTAAAAATGAGAAAATGACCAGTTTTGTTTGTTTGTTTGTTTGTTTTAATGATTTTGGAGATACAAATAGAAATTCAATTACTGAAGTGATTCTACATTTTGAATCTTTAATTACTGTAACTACAAGCAATCAATTTTAACTTTTCCTGGAAAATCTATTTCACGTCTGTAAAAGTTCAATAGCTTTCAGGAATTTTAGCTCCACGTATGGAAACAGAAGGAAAGTAGTATCCAAGAGCTTTTCTCCAAGGTGACACATTTCAATCTGTATTGTTTATCATTGTATAATGTTACCCTTACCTGCCTAGTCTTTATTGAAATACCTCAGTGGAGTTGGCCATGGAGCAAGAGTTGCTCCATGAAATAGAGCAGCTAGCAAATGTACAGTTCATTGTAACACAGTAGATGACTACTGTAATTAAGAGAAGGGTGCAAGTGGATGGGGCAACTAAACTAAAGATGAATCTCAAACAGGATTGTTGAGAGTCATTGTTACTGCAGCACATTGATTATGATCTGGGGCAGAGTGAGAGAACATTAGCATCCATTCTTAGAGGTCTCTTTTCATGAAATACCTCTTCTTCCTCTGACACATCGCAATATGTGGAATGCCATATTCCAGATGATTTCTTTTTTGGCACATTGTCCCAATGAAAGAAAAATACCGATATTCGGGAATTGGTCTAGATATTTTTCTGGACAAACTAGACACAATTGTTCTGCTGGTGGACAATTTATGTTTTATGTAGAAAGCTGCTGAGGTGTATGCAGTAACCAATTCAGTTTTGTGAAAGATCTCATAAAAGGATTGGTCTCACCATACTTTAAATGGTTGTCTGATCCTCTGCATATGATCTAAAATCCACATCCAACATCTGAAGCCTTTACTCAGGGAGCAGTGGGAATTATACATTTGGGGGAAAAAAAAAAGAAAAGCGTGTTAATGGGGAAAGAGCCATTAGGAAATAGTAGTCACAGGCAACTGTATCTGGACTGTTACCCAGTTCTGAAGTTGAAACTTATAAGGGGAACTACATCAAAGAGAGATATATGTCCTTTATTCAAATATTTCCTCAAACTAAGGGCCTAAAAAGTTGCAAATTCATGTCTCCTCTGTAGACGTGATGTCTCTTCCAATGTTTTCATCACCTTCATTTAGCTTCATAGGTATTGGTATAGGATGCTATTCTCCCCATAAGCTACATTACTTGCATAAAACATGGTTTGGGAACAAAGATATTGTCCTAAGCTCTGTATATTCTATCTTGGATTAGGAATACATTCAGAGTAGTTTTTCTGTTCTTTGGAAACTTGTTCTGCTGTATGTACTTGCCAGTATTTCCATATTCAGCTACATTTTAAAACAAAAGCATCTTTTTTTACATGGCTAACACTGACGGTACCCTCTAATCATTCCTAGTTTCTGGGTAATAAAGTGATATCAACTGAAAGGTTTTAGATTCTCCTGGAGTATAAAGTTTGAAGAAAAGCTAGATGTTGTGAGGTTTAATGGTTTGTGATCTTAGTCCATGGGTTTGAGATCACATTCTGGATCTCAGCAATTGAGGTCTGCTCAGTATGTGAAACTGCTGCACTTCTTGGACGTGGCCCCTGTCCCTAGCACCTCTGGTGAGTGTGCTGAAGCCACCAATGATACCTGCAGTGTGTGTCTTGGTGTATGGCATGTTTAGTGTCTTCCTTATAATTTTATATTTCCATTTTAGGAATCAACATCTATAGTTGTAGTATTGTATGCATTTAAAACAATTGTTTGGTTTCTGAGAGCTGTGGAGGTATTATTCAGTAACTGTAAAAGAAGGATTTGTGACAACAGTTTTAACTTTACTGAGTGATTTGTGGCTCTTTGTGCACTGATTCAACCTAGCAGAGGTAATAGAAACAAGCAAGGGTTGTCCTTATAAGTTCATAAGTTCATAAGTTCATAAGGTTGGAAAGGACCTATAAGATCATCTAGTCCAACCATCCTCCTATCACTATCTCTACCCAACTACTAAATTAAGTCCTTTAGCACCTCATCTAAACGCTTCTTGAACAGCGCTAGGGATGGTGCCTCAACCACCTCCCTAGGCAGGCCATTCCAGTGCCTGACCACTCTTTCAGAAAAAAAATGCTTCCTGAGGTCCAATCTAAATCTTCCCTGGCGCAACTTGTGGCCATTCCCTCTCGTCCTGTCATTACTTATCAGGGAGAAGAGGCCTACCCCCTCCTCACCACAACCCCCCTTCAGGAAGTGGTAGAGTGCAATAAGGTCCTTACATGCAGAGAAGTTCCTAGGATGCTACTGATTCTTCTTTCCTTAAAAGATTACACAGATAATAATCCTAAATTATTCAATCAGCCTTGGGAAAGACATTTTATAGAAAATCAGGTAAATATTTTTTCATGTCAAAGCAGTTATTAGCAAGATTTTAAAACCTTGTCTGAAAGGACTGCTATATGAAATGTCACACCTGTATACCAGTTTCAGTAATTCCCTTGAGGTAATAGATACAGTAAATGACAGTTTCTGGTGAGTGAAAACCATCTGGAAAATTATACTCTTTTTTTTTTTTTCCATGTAGGTATTGGAAAGCAACCATGGAAATTAGTCACCTTTTAATCAGTGGGTATGTTAGCAAGTGGCAACTGACCATTCTACCAAGATCTGATTCCCAAGTGATACATAACCACGGTGCTTATTCTTTAATTAACAGCCTTTTCACCTTGCAAGTACATTAAAGACACTAGGAATAGTTCCCCATGCTTATATAATCAATTTTACAGTCTTCCAAAGTGAAATAAATAATTCTGGCTGTACTATAAGTGAAAACCTTTTCCTGGAAACTGTCACCTTCATAAAGATAGGTTTAGAAAAAAAAAATCTAAAAAGGGAAAAACTGGAATGTGGCCTCATGAGGATAAAAAGGCTAGTGTTAATAATTAACAAGGAGAGTGAAGTGGAGTAAATTAGCCATAATAGAGCCCACAGTGACTGGCAAAGTCACCTCTCATTATCAAAAAACTCATTAGGAAATGAAGAGGTGGAAATCCCACTGGGTTATTCTCACTCTTCAGCTATATCAGAGATTACTTTTCAAATTTCTTTCAAATGAAGAACTGTTAGGTCACCATATTGCATATTAGGTTAATCTTCAGTGAAATTTGGAGAACCGACACCTGCGTGTTATTCTATCTCAAGAGCTTTTAAACGAGCTCAAAATATTCGATGCAGGAGTCAGTTTTCATGCAAACCTGTCATGAGCAAACTCCCAGCAATAAAGAAACAATCTAAACGTCTACAGCATTAAAGCCAGATTTCATTGTATGATTATTTTTGTGTCACTAAAATACAGTATTAGAAATAGTGTGTGATAATGAAAGTGCATTGTCTTTACCACTCAAATGTACCAGATGTGTTATTTTAAGTGGAATACAAAACACTGTACATAATTAAAGCCAAATGCTTAAAATACAGTATTCATTTGACACTGAGGAAAAAAAATCCAACATATTTTCTGTTAAATAACTTCGCTTGAATTAAAAGGAGAGGGAAGTCCTGGTTCAAGCTTGCTTCACATTTCTATTATAAAGGGTTCCATTCTGAGTGATATGAAGCTTTCCTACTTTTTCTACTCTTATTTAGAAAAAAATATATATATTAAGAAGTTTTTTCTGAGTTCATTGGTGATTGTCCTTCTGTTGCTCTAAGTCTAACCAATGAAGTGTAACTGTTCAAAAAGGAGGGAGGAATGTGATCTTCTTATCTTACAAGATACTACATCTTTTGTGAGAGGAGCTATCAGGCAACGAAAAGTGCTGACAAAGTCACATGTACTGTGCACATTGGTAATAGATTTTAAATATTCACAACAAATTTATCTACAGTCTAAGTGTTTGAAAAAAATTCTGTTAACTACTTCTATAATGTAAATTTTAATGATCTCCAAAGTTTCAATTGTTGATACTCAGTTGTGCCTGACTGCATAAAGCTTTGCGGATGGTACAGAGATAGCATTACTCAATATCTCTCTAAGATAACGAAATTATTTTTTCTAGAATTGTGTGTTCGTAGAAGAAACCCATGATTGTCCCAGGACTGTATCTGATTTTCAGTAATGAAGATTTTACTTTTTCTCCACTGAGCCTATTAATTAAATTATGAAAGGGGCTGCTTTAAGAGGACTATGTAGATTCTGTGGTTGTTTAATTATTCATCTTAATAATTTTTTTTAGCATTTCAAGAAAGACATATCTCAGTTTCTCTTGGATAACATGATCAGAGATACTTTTACTGGTGTGTGCACAATTTCATCAAGTGTTTCTATATTTAGCTCATCGATAGCATATAGGTATCTTAATTGTGTATTTCAATATTCTGCCCCTTTTCTTCCCAAATTTTCTTTCCATTCTAATGTCATCATCTTTTGCTGACATAATATACTGCACTGTTCCTCAGCAATATTGCATTAGTGCTTTGTGGCAAAACTATCAAATCTTGAACTTCAGTGTTTTTTAATTGGATTTTAAAATATGTCAGGAAAGCCAAGACATTCTCTTCTTGAGAGTCCTATAAAGAACGGGATGACAGGAGACTTCCAAAGTTATGATTTTGCCACTGGTGCAGAGACGTGACAATCTGTTTTGTTTTTCCCCTTACCTTTGATCCTGGAGAAGCTCTTGAGGACAACTTGCCATGCTGGCTCTAGAATAACTCCCAAATCACCTGCATAGGTAAAATGAAAGTAACCTCCAAACATTCCAGTGTGCATAAGAACAGTAGATTATTTTCCTTGCTGTTAGGAGAGGAACCTTATTCCAGTGCTGTGTTGTCACACTGAACTTTTCACCTCTGGTCTTTTCATGTCACATTTTATGATATTTCAGCTATGTAAGAGTTGAAAAGTTTCATCTTTAACTCCGGTATTTCTAGAATTTCTTAGGTGGGAGATGTTTCTATTCCCACAATCCATTTCCCCTTAACACTGTACACACATTACCTTGCCCTGGCATACAGTTTTGTATTGTTGTTGTTTGTGTGAATACGAGATGGCTCATGTGGAGAGCACGTGGGACACCTATAGGCACAAAATGATGGAGAATTAAGCTACGTAGTTTTGAAGACAAGTGGTAGTTGAGGGTTTTGAAGTGTGGCATTACCTCAAGGATCTCTTGTTTCCCATCTGCTTAGATGCACAGGTGGTACCTGTTGGCAAGATCAATTCTAATCACTAGGTAGAGTGCCATGAGTTTGCTGATAATACTGAGCTACATCACTCACCTCCGTGCTCTGAGTTCTCTCCCTCCCCTGAAGTAATCCTTGAGATCTCTAGATGAGTAAATCAAATCTGTCATGTCCCCAGCTCTGGGAAAACAGAATGCTCACGGAGTTGTTCATCCAAGACAGCAGTTGAATGTGTGTGCCCACATACAGAGCGATCTACGTGGAGTGCAGTCAGATTAAGCATCTTGGCATTGGTTTAGGTAGTTTCATTTCCCTGCAAAGATTGGTGTCAGGATGTTAGGAAAATGATTCAGCTTTCTAAGTTGAACAGCTTTTATTGCTTGTGACTTCTTTAAATTTCATTCTGACTTCTGAATAACAAGAGCTGCCCTCCTGCCCATGAGGCTCTATTACTGTAATTCCCTGAGCAGATCTTATAGCAGAGCATTTCTGCGGTGTGTTCAGAAAACAGTGAACTACAAGCTCATCCCCTCAGGTAACTGCGATTGCCTGATTAATGCCCATCCTGAACTGATTCTCTGTAAAGCAGCAATATTGACTTAATTGACACAATTGTATTCTTGTTGCTTTTAGGCTCAAGTAGCCTTGAAAAATCAGCCTTCTATGTAGCTTGATACCTGCCACCTTTTGTTTCTCAAAGGCAATGCTCATCAGCTGTTTACTGTGAAACACTCAATGTGTGGGCAAGCTTCCACATCTTTGTGTTAATATCCAAATCCTTCTCAGCTGTTGCTATTGCTGGGTACAGATGCTGCATTTTTTAAGACATATAAATACAAGGGGAAAATAACAGTTTTGAAAGCCTGGTGTGCAATTAATTATGCCAGAACTAGCTAGTTAACAAGTACTTCAATGAGCAGCGTAAATAATGGAGCATGTTTGTAATGGACTCATAGGTGCTCTCCAGGGTAGATTCTCAAGGGTTCAATAAGAGGCAAGTCTATGCTGCTGTCTTTTTCTCAGCGGAAGCTAACAATCTCTTTCTGTTACCTAGCTGCCTGTTTTCATGAGGTTTGATATCTCCACCTTTTTTTCTATATACAACTGAAATTAGCTAAAAATATTGAAATCCTTAGGAAGAGACAGGCAGGTGGGCAAATGAAGAGTGTTGATCTAGTCAATCTTCTCACATTAGGAAAAAGTAATTGATACATAATTTCCCAGTCCTCTCCAATAAGATGTTAAAGAAAATGTTGTCCAGATGTTCAGCAACAAAGATGTTTCCCTGCAATGCAGGTAGAAATAGAAAAATAAAACTTGATGTCACGTTTTCTCCATTGTCTTCATCTTCCTAGATGCTGTCTGTGGTAAACATAAGTCATAAGTTGAAAACAAAGCAGTTTCTGTAAGTTACAGACATTGTTTTTGTATGTTACACATGGAATTGTAGTAGTGAACTAGAACAAGGGAAGTGTATATCTTCATGAAATGGATGCCATGGTTTTGAGCCACATGAGTCTTTTACTCTTAGGAAGAAGAGGCTCCTCAAAATGCAGCAGAGGTACGCATCCATGTTAAATGAAAAGTCTGGATGCAGGGATAAGTAAGAGGAGAAACACAGAAGCCATACAGGGAAAGATGCAAATGAATTCCCTAGAGACAGTAGCTGCTACCCGCGCTTTTCCATTTGAAGTGTTTGGTAGCTTGAGATATAAAGGGTGAGTGAACTGAAGCCTGAAGCATGCTGAGCTGAAGAGAAAGCTGAAGCTGAATGCACAAGAGAATTTAAAACACATATCAGTAAGAGAAAGCAAAACCATGAAAACTTCTTGTTGTGACTCAGCTTGCCTACATGACGCATGGGAATATCATTACATGTCCTAATAATAGTACTAGATTAATGGGTGAACACAGACGTTCAAAACATGAAACTGATACAGTCCCTTGGTGGGACAGGCCATAGGTGCAGTGAAGATGAGACTGCTAAAGAACATTTTAAGTACTATCAGAAAAAATAGTGGTGATGGCAAACTTATTTTTAGATTTTGAGCATCTTCATTGTCTATGCAATTTTTCCTGCAGTAAATCCCATCTGAAGAAAAGGCTGTATTTCACTGTATTTTTGCACACAGCTGTTGTGGTTTAACCCAGCAGGCAGTTCAGTGCCACGCAGTTGTTTGCTCACTTCCCCCACTCCCAGTGGAATGGGGGAGAGAATGAGAAGAAAAAAACAAAAAACAAAGTAATCCTGTGAGTTGAGGTAAAAACTATTTTCTAAGACAGAAGAGAAAGAGAAAAGGAGACTATCAGTAATTATAATAATACATATTTACCAAAAAGGAGATGCACAAAACAGTTCTCACTAGCCAATGACTTATGCCCAGCCAGTCCTCGAGCAGCAGCTGCTGGCCAGCTCTCAAGTTTTGTAGTTTTTTCACATGACATCCTATCGTATGGAATATCCCTTTGACCAGTTTAGGTCAGCTGTCCTGGTTCTGTCCCCTCAGCCCTGGCAGGACAATGTGAAAAACAGAAATATCCCTGGCTCTGTGTAGCAGTGCTCAGCAACAACTAAACACCATTGTGTTATCACCATTGTATTTCTCCCAAAGCCAAAACATAGCATCATGTCCCGGCTGAAATCAGTACAGCAAACTACGGAAGCTGGAATGTTTTATTGTAAAGAAAATAATTGAATATCATTCAAATTTATTTAATTTTTTTATCGTTGTTGTTTCTGCCCTGGTGTTGAACAAAATTACTAAGGCTTAGATTTAGCAAAATGTATTTTAAGAAGATACAGGAGTGATCTAGCTCAAGAAAGAACTTAGATATCTATGCCTAGTTTTCATAACAGTGGCATTTAAAAATGTACTGCAAAGCCCTCAAGAAGCACTTGTTTTGTTTTGTTTTGTTTTGTTTTGTTTTTATGTACAGTACTTCCTACACAGGCTGGATCACACTATACTTGTTCTTGGATTATTTTTGTATTTTAAAACTTTTTAAAAGACACTCTTTCCAGTTGCAAAATAAATGAAGGAAAGGCCTGATATCTTTATTTGTTTTGTTTCTTTTTTAAGCATTTTTGTGCAATGGAAAGTTTCACAAGCACTTGCAAGAAATTTTTGTTCCCATGGTCATCCGCTACATTGACCTCATGGAATCATCAATTGCCCAGTCCATTCACAGAGGTCTTGAACAAGAGTCGTGGCAACCTGTCAAGTAAGTACTTTCTACAAGATTTCTGCAAAGCACCTGCCTACAGCTTTCTGTCTAATCAGGTGTTGTCCTCCGTTGTCCTCTAAATATTCTATTTTTTATTGTATTCCTACATTGTTTATTTCTTCACAGGAGCATCACCAACAGTCTTCCTAATGTAGCTCTTCCAAAAGTTCCAAGTTTGCCTCTTAATCTTCCACAAATACCTAGCTTTACTACACCAACCTGGATGACTTCTATGTATGAATCCACGTGTGTATTCTTCAATAACCTTCTGACTGTATGTCAGCTCTGCATGGCCTTGCTAGTGTTCTGTGCAGCTGTTTTTGGATTGCATGGTGTTCATGATCTCTTAGTTGGAAATTACTGTTTCTTGGGAGTGAGCCAAGCATGGACTGTTAGCGAATTGTGCTTTTTTAGTGCCTTTAAATGGATTGGTCTTAAACTTGGTAACTTAAAAAATCAGCTTGGCAAAGGTGTGTCAAAGTATGAGTGATTTTTTTATACTCCAAAGTATTTAATTACTCTTCTCGATTAATAAGCTGTGAGCAATCTTTTGAATAGCTGCTTTTAGATCATAAAATGAAGCAGCCCATCATATTTTTGTATTAACTCATGGTATGTAAAAACTGGTCCTGAAAACTGATTCCAGTTGATTTCAAATTTAGCCATTAAATATCCATGTTAGAGGAAAATTGTAAAAGTTAATTAGTACCCAGAATAGAATTGTATCTGTTGCTTTGCCTGTTTCAAAAAATATCTATTTTATTTTCTTTTGTCACCAACATTTGTGGTTTTTTCAAAAAAAAAAAAAAGACCAGATATGCTCTATGCTCTATTCTTCAGGAATACTCCTATAGTTACAGGCCAGAATTCATATGGACACATTTATATATACTAGAGGAAGGCTCAAGGAGAACTTTACTTTAGCTCAAGTTGTAATAGCAGAAGATGAATGTGGATGAGTTCAGAAAATAGTGTAACACAGAAAAGTCAGTAATAAATTTTCAAGCCAAGTACTGTTTTCTCAAGTTTTGTGATTGAATTAAGCACACCTAACAAGTACTCACATCCATTACCATGTGAGTTTATAGTTTGTGCTCTGCCAGATTTCTGACACTTGTCTGTTGAGTATTGTTGTTGTTATGCTGCTAATTCCTCTAAAAGCTGATAAAATTCCTCTTAATCCTTGGCTTTGGTAGCTTTTATGTTTGCTATAACTCTAGATTTCTCCTAATGTGCTTATGCAATTGATTTCAGCTCTGAGTACAAGCTAATTGTCATTGGCTACTCAAATCCATTTGCCTAGTTACTGTCATCCTTTTGAAAGTTACTTGTTTTTAAAGAATAGCTTTTAGAGTTAAGAGTTGTTAGAATCCTAGATGTGGTCTTCTTATAGTCTGTATTCTAGCAAGCTCATTCAGTGAAAGTAACTTGTAGATTTTAAAATATGTGTGTTTTTAATATTGAGTTTATAATTAATATATAACAAGTATTGGTCCTGGTTGGAGGATTATACTGGTATAACTTTACTACATGAAAGCTTTGGTATAGCAATAAATACATAGGCAGCATTGTAAAAAATGCATGAGTAACTGTGAGTACTGTGAAACTCAGCTACTCCCTCATCTCCCTTGCATATATCCTGGAAATAAGTATGTGGCCTGTATAGAAAAATAGAAATAACATCCTAAGCTAATTCATGAGGTTTTGAAAGTGTCAGTGAGCACTGAGGTTCACATGAGCTGTAAAAACTTGCCAGCAGTAGCTGTTGCTTTGCTGCTTGTCAGGGGGAACAGGAACAAGTGCTGTGCCAAGTATGGTATCTGCATGGAGCTCAGTATGCTTTCAGCTGCCTCTTGCAGCAAACCAGAAGAAAAGATCTCCCAGCTGGCTCTGTTGTAGGTGACTCTTTGCTTTATCTTTTTAAAAAGTAGAGCTTTGAAGTTGTATTCACTGAAGAGTGTATAAATTTAATTTTAAGATTTTAAGTAGTGTTATTATTGTAATGCAGTGGAATTCAGGTACTATTTTAAGAAACAGCCTACCTGCATCCTACAGAAGAACCGGGTAACTTCTCAGAACTGGTGTGTATTTTATTTGAATCAAAAAGTAAGATCAGTTTGAGTGAAGGTATTGCAATCTACTTATTATTCCAAGCTCATAAGTTCCCTTTTTCCTGATTGTTAGTGTCTCACCTTCCAGTGGAGAAGGTGGTTTGCTGTCATTATTACATGAAATAATCTCATAATTGTATGAAATGAGGAGGGTTTTATTTCTTTAACAGCTCCCACCTTGTCCTTTTCAGGAAAATCAGAGCTTTCCAGTTAAATTCTCCAATGGAAAATAACCAAGTACCCATTTTCCAGTCTCTATTAAGAAAATCTTAGTGTTTCCTGTAGTTTTCTATTTTGTTATGAAGAACACCCCCCTTAAATGGAGTAGGGGGTCATTTGTCAATGGAGGCACCTAAATTCAGGAGACTGGGCTGCCCTTTGTCAGTGAATGCAAGTGGCTCCTTCTACCCACTGGCACACCTAGTCATTAACTCCCAGCCCACTGTGCTCCCTCCTGCAGGCTACATGGCTGAAACTTTGATAAGAAGATAAATAAGTGTGTCCCAAAATTGTGCTGGTCTTTTCTCCTTCTCTTTAAAAGCGATGATTTTTACCATTACTCATTTTCAACTTGAAATACAAATGAAGAATCTGCAGGCAAAAAACTGAGAAAAAATGGAAACTTGAGTTACCTTCAGATGTTTACCAATTCCTGTGTCTATTGCAGTTGTGATAGTAAAAGTTTTCATATGCTCCAAATTTAACTAATATGTAATCTTTAGTATATGCTTGTGAGACTCTGTTCAAAGAAGCTCTTAAATCCATATTTAAGGCTCCTTATATTCAGCAGAGCTGTTAACATACCTATCTAAGAACTTTTGCTGAACTGAAAAACATGAAAATACATTGAATCATAGAATGGTTCAGGTCGGAAGGGAACTTTAAGATCACCTAGTTCCAACCCCCTGCTATAGGTTGGGACACCTATCCCTGCCTATAGTCCCATCCAGCCTGACCTTGAATGCTTCCAGGGAGGGGACATCCACAGCCTCACTGGGCAGCCTGTTCCAGTGTCTCACCACCCTCACAGTAAAGAATTTCTTCCTAGTATCTAGCCTAAATATACCCTCTTCCAGTTTGCCCTGTCACTACACAGCCTACTTTAAAGTCCCTCCCCAGATTTCCTGTAGGCCCCAAGTCAGAAACTGGAAGGCCGCTATGAGGTCTCCCCAGAGCCTTCTCTTCTCCAGGCTGAAGAGCTCCAACTCTCAGCCTGTACTCATAGGGGAGGTGTTGGTGTTCCAGCCCTCTAATCGTCTTCCTGGCACTCCTCTGGACCCAATCCAACAGTGCAACGTCCTTCTTGTGCTGGGGGCTCCAAGATGGGACACAGTACTCCAGGTGGGGTCTCACGTAATCAGAGTAGAGGGGTGGAATCACCTTCTTTTTGTTACTGGTCATGCTTATCTTGATGCTGCTCAGGGTACAGTTGGCCTTCTGGGCTGCAAGTGCACACTGCTGGCTCATGTTGAATCTTTCATCAACAGACACTCCTGAATCCTTCTCCTCACAGCTGCTCACAAGCCACTTTCCACCCAGTCTGTATCTGTGTTTGGGATTGCCCAGATCCAGATGTCAGGCCTTGCATTTGGCCTTTTTGAAATTTCGTGAGATTGGTATAAGCCCACCTCTCAAGCCTGTCCAGATCCCTCTGGATAGCATTCCGTCCCTCTAGCATGTCAACTGCACCACTCAGCTTGGTGTTACCTGCAGATTTGCTGATGGTGCACTCAATCCCACTGTCCATGTCACCTACAAAGATGTTAAAGAACACCGGTCCCAACACCAATCCCGGACAAATGCCACTCGCCACTGGTCTCCATTTGGACATTGAGCCTTTTACTACAACATTCTGAGTGCAACTATCCAGCCAATTCCTTATCCCATGTGTGGTCCATCCATCAAGTTCATTTTTTCTCAAATTTGGTGGCCAGTATGTCATGAAAGACAGTGTCAAATGCTTTGCTCAAGCCCAAGTAGATGATGTCAGTTGCTCTTCCTTTATCCACTGGCTCCATCATTAAAGGCCACTAAAATTGCCCTTGGTGAAGCCATGTTGGTTACTTCTAATCACCTCATCCTTGTTTTCTGTGTGCCATAGTAGAGCCTTCAGGAGTTTCCAGTATCTTCTTTTTTCCCTTCTTGAAAATGAGGGTCATGTTTCCCTTTTTCAGTGAGTGTAAACTTCACCAGACTGCCATGACCTTTCAAATATGATGGATTGCAGCTTGGCAACTTCATCTACTACTTCCCTCTGAACCCATGGATGAATCTTGTCAGGTCCCATGGACACCTTCAGATTTTTTAGATGGTCTCAAATCTTATTTTCACTTACAGTAGGCAAATCTGCCTTCTCTAAGATCTTACAATTGATTTCTGCAACTTGGGTGATGTGGCTAGAGCCCTTGCTGGTGAAGACTGAGGCAAAGCTGTCATTGAGTATCTCAGCTTTTTTCCATATCCCTCATGACCTGGTCTCTACTTTCCTTCCAGGGAGAACATCTTTCCTGACCTTTTTTATCACTGATATACTTGTAGAGTTTCTTCTTGTTCCCCTTTATGTCCCTGGCTAGAATTAATTCTGTCTGGGTTTTAGCTTTCCTAACCTGATTCCTGGCTGCTCGGACAACCACTTTGTAGTCCTCTCAGGTAACTTGTTCCTGCTTCCTCTCCTTACAGACTTTTTTTTTGAGCTTAAGTCCAGGAGCAGCTTGTTTATCCATGGAGGCCACCTGGCATTCTTGCTTGCCTTCCTTTTTCTTGGGATGCAACTGATTCTGGGCTTGGAGGAGATGGTCTTTGAATACCAGCCAGAGGGCCTCTCTTCCCTCTAGGGTTTTCTCCCATGTCTCCCTGCCAAGCAGTTCCCTGAAGAGTTCGAAGTCTGCTCTCCTGAAGTCCAGAGTGGCAAGCTTGCTGTGCACTCTCTTTGACACTCTTAAGGATTTTGAACTGCACCATTTTGTGATCACTACAGCCAAGGCTGCCACTGAGCTTCACGTTACCAGACCATCCTCATTGGTCAGAACAGGGTCCAGCAGAGCACCTTTTCTCATGGGTTCCTGTGCTACTTGTAAGAGAAAGTTATCATCAACACATATTGTTAGGCATTTCTCTGTGTGCTTTGTTGATTAATGTTACAATCTTTCCCTCTTTATCACTTAAAAATTGTACCAATTCTTTTGAATATTACAAGAGAATATTATTTATAATTTTTAATTAACTTGCTTTTTTTTTTTTTTCTTTTTTCTGATTGTGTATTTTGAAGCAGGAATTGTACAGTATTTATGACAATGCTTAGAAAGATCATTACATCATTTTCTGTTGTTTTTCCTTAGCCTTTTATTATCAGTGGGCATTGGGAAGAGAGAGATGGAAGGAGGAAAGTGTTCTGTGTAGTAGACTGTTTGTCTTGATTGGTCTCCAGAGAGGATAACTCAAAAGACACCTTGGCTAGACCTGCAGAGTGTTGCAGCATTTGCCTAAAGGCAGTATCCTAAGAGGACAAAAAAACGGAATATTCTGTAAAGTCTTCTAATTACCCAGAATTATGCTTTTATTAATTACTCATTAATTAGTTACAATTGCTTCTGTTCTATTTCGTTTTTAAATTTAGTTTCTTTGCCTCTTGTGAACCAGGCTGTTAAAATACATTCGTCGGTAATTTTAGTTGTGTATGATTTCATTTATACATTGTCAGTGCAGGCATGACAGAAATTCACTATCCATAAACACTGTAGATACAGACCTGAGGTTGTCTGTTGCTATCTTATGCCATTCTAGATCATTGGATTCAACAAACCTCAAGGCTGGAGAAACATGACATAGGATACATGTTTACAGGTGGACAGTCCTGCCTTGTGTACCAGCTGCAGCAGGCAATTAGAAAGGAAGTGCTACAGCTATGTTCATTCTGCTATGACCCAACTACAATGAGTGGCAAAGAGAGAAGCTGCAGTGGTCTGTTTGTGCATGTTCTGGGGCATATTTCAGCACTGTTTAGGAACATTACATCTGTTCTGCCACATTTGTTCTTATCAAGTACTTGTCTGTGGCAAGTTGGAAGATGAAAATAGGTTTTGTTTGTTTGTTTTTAAGGATAGTTAAAAATATGTCTATAAGTGAAATCTAGCTGAAGCATCTACTTCCTGTGGAATACAGAGTTTTGAATTCAAGACAAGTATAGCAAGCTCCTACTAAAGCATTCTGGAAGATAAGTGTATACTACAGGCTACATTTTGTTTCTTAAAAGTACTTTCTTTAAGAAGGAAGAAGGTAGAGGGTTTGGGGGAAGTACCATTGACTCAGTAATTACCAAAAAGCCTTTTATGTTTGAAGAATTCTCAGTTGACTTTCTGAGTCCTGAACATGCATATTCAAGGAAGAAATTGGATCTTGCAAAGCACATAGAACTGTTGCCCTGTTTTGTAACACTACCCACAAAGCACTAATGGGTTATAATTCAGTAGTAAACTCCAAAATGTAGACAGTAATCTATAAAATCACTAACATTGTTCTTGGTAAATTTCACAAGAATGGAATCCAGATTTGGGATCTTATGGTTGATAGAGAATATCCACAGATATTTAGTATGTCTCTTATATTTCCACATTCAAAGCTATCTTTCTGGGTAGATCTTGCAGCTCTAAAAATGGGCTGCTTGACTGACTGTTACTACTTTGGTAGTTGCCTAAGCAGAGGAAAGTTGCCTCTTTCAGCTGTTAGTGGACAAGTGAATTGCTTAGGAGAGTGTATGCAGCTCCTAAGTTTAATATTTTGGAGAAATACAATGTTCTTCACCTTTTCTGCTGTTTTCTGTACAGTGAGGCAGAAATCCATAGAGCTATTTAGGTTATAAGGGACTACATATACAAAGTTAAACTGCTTTTAAGAAATTAGAGTGGGCCTCTTTAAACCATTGGAAACCTTTTATTCCCATGACCCAATTAAAAAGTCAAAAACTAAACAGCACCTTTTGCACAAACTAGTGCTGAAAGCTTAAACCTTGACTGCAAAATAGAGTTTGCACTTAATTTTAGATAAATAAATAACTCCATTGAGTCTTAAAAAGAGTAGCAATTCAATTTTCAGCTAGAGCATTATTCCAATTATTAGACCAAAATAGCTAACCATCAGTGTTCAAGTAAAAACAAGTAGCCAAGAATTTGTCCTGTCTCTAAACACGCACACAAAAAAAAAAAGAAAAAGAGTTTTCTAATTATGCACATAGATGCAAATGCTTCAGTGGTTTGATTTGAATGTGGGAATACCTCCTGCTGCCAGGAGGGGTTGAATACTGTATTTGGCTTCTCTTCATGTTGCATTTTATGGAGTATTAAACCCTGAAGTGAGATAACCAGCTATACACGAGGAAACAAAATCTGCAGACTGTAGATCCACTTCAGGGAATTGAGGTATGTGTTGGCAATATTATTTGTAATGATTCTAATGAGTAATGGTCAGAAAAAAAAAATCTGTAGTCCATGTAAAGCAATGATCTGGTACAAATAGGAACAAGTCGATTGAAATCACAGTTCTCTTCAACAGATAGCAAACAAATTGGATATTTGTGCCTGAACTAGGAAAAATTAGTTTCTGTTGTAGCACTTTATTTTCCTTCCTCATCTAAGTAGTGAAATAGTACAGTAGTCAAATTCAAATGTCATTGGACAGTGCGGAATAAAAATTGTAGAATGGAAACTCAAAATCATATGAAAAGAGAGTGAATGAATTAGTGGTTCTGACGGGATGAATTAATTTTTCATGAACCTGTGTCTATTACTACACTTATTTTAATTTGAAACTTTACTTGGTAGTGTAATGAAGCCAAATTAAGTGGCTACCAGGGAGTGAACGTGCATAAGAATACATTAATGTTATTGAGTACACATTAGTCCTCCTGAGTCTTAAAGAATTTCATTTAGAATTCCATTAGGCTAAAAATGAAAAAATGTATATGAAAGGATAAAAAATGATAAAATACAGTCTAACGATGAAAAATAATAGTTCTGTTTCTTGAGAAAGTAGATTTTGTTTTCTGGTGTTCTTACAGACTTTAATATTGACTGGCAATACCCCCATTTCTGTCACTATATCATTGATCATCTTTTATACTATCTGTGTAAGAAAATGACTGTGTGATTTTCGAATTAGATATTGTATATAATGTAGCATCAACAGCTTCCTTCTCTGACAGTATACAAAGCAGGTATAATGAAATCCCCAATATTGGTGTCATATAACTTAAAAAACAAATCAACAAAATTATAGACTTTCTGAAGTGTTCTGGTGTTTTTTTTTATTGATATTTCTTAATTAAACTTAGTGGTGTATGAAAGTGCTCCCCACTCAGCTCTAACCTTAACAGTAACATCCCTGTGCAAGTTGCAACCTTAGTCTCTTCTGCTGTTTTCTTTCAGCATAACACAATGTAAAATTTTTACATACAGTTTAAAATAAGTGAGGAAAAATGCTTGATAATATGCAGCCCCTATGTGAAAACTGAACTATCCTGCATCTGGGTCTGGGCAATCCCAAACACAGATATAGACTGGGTGGAAAATGGCTTGAGAGCAGCTGTGAGGAGAAGGATTCAGGAGTGTCTGTTGATGAAAGATTCAACATGAGCCAGCAGTGTGCACTTGCAGCCCAGAAGGCCAACTGTACCCTGAGCAGCATCAAGATAAGCATGACCAGTAACAAGAAGGTGATTCCACCCCTCTACTCTGATCATGTGAGACCCCACCTGGAGTATTGTGTCCCATCTTGGAGCCCCCAGCACAAGAAGGACATTGCACTGTTGGATTGGGTCCAGAGGAGTGCCAGGAAGACGATTAGAGGGCTGGAACACCAACACCTCCCCTCTGAGGACAGGCTGAGAGAGTTGGAGCTCTTCAGCCTGGAGAAGAGAAGACTCTGGGGAGACCTCATAGCGGCCTACAGGAAATCTGGGGAGGGACTTTTAGAAGGCTGTGTAGTGACAGGGCAAAGGGAAATGGCTGTAAACTGGAAGAGGGTATGTTTAGGCTAGATACTAGGAAGAAATTCTTTACTGTGAGGTTGGTGAGACACTGGAACAGATGAAGTTGTGGGTGCCCCCTCCCTGGAAGCATTCAAGACCAGGCTGGATGGGGCTTTGAGCAACCTGGGGGTTGGAACTGGGTGATCTTAAAATCCCTCCCAACCCAAACCATTCTGTGATTCATTCTAAGATCCTCCTGCACATAGTAGACATTAAAACGTTAGTTTAAAGTTGTTTATTTGAATCCAACCCTTTTCTATAGGCAGGTATCACCACTCAGCCTTCTCTGGCCTCCATCTTTTCCCAGCTTGGCTGTCTTTTTTTGGCACTAAAACAGCACAGCAGAAGAGAGTGATGGCTCTGCAGTATTGCTGGCATTAAGGCAGGGGAAAAAGTGGATGCTTATGTGACCTGGAGGGTGATGGGTTTTCTTAAGACCAAAGCAGTGCTCCTACATCTTTATAACCTCTCCAAAGGCTTTATGTTACTACCCAATGCTGTTGCCCACCTGGTGTGACCCAGTGTTAGTGCTTCTGAGGAGTACATTAATAGTCAAATATTAGAAATCTTTCCTATTTTTACATCAGTTCATTTTTTAAACTGACTCTTGTCTGACTCAGCACATTCAGCACTCTCCAGTTCCTTCCATGAGAGCTAGGGTCACTTTGTCCTCTGATAATTGTGTTCTTTTGCCATGAGGTAGAAGCAAGAAAATAGCAATATTGATGTATTTAAGCTATCTGAATTAGAATTGAGCCTGCCGGGCCGTTTCTGTGGCTTGTCTCACTAATATCCTGGAATGCTGTGCTGTGAAGTATTGTGGCTCCTTGAGCAATAGTCTAGGTATTGAAATGCAAGACATTGTGAGAATATTAGTTCATCTACATTGACAGGGGAAGTGTAACTGTATTTGTGGCTAAGATTAGCTTTGAATTACCGTGTCTTTTTACATGTTTCAACATGTACATGTATAAATGTTTCAACATTTACATGTAAATGTCATGAAATTTATCACTTGGTTCAGGGCAGAAGAAGAACTTGAAAACAGAGATGTATTAATTGTTTGTACATAAATTTCTTTATATTGTTTCTGTTTCCTTTTTTTCCATTGCATTCTAATGTTATTCCCTCAGTTAGAATTAATGAGCATTTATCAAGGGACTATTTGTCTGGGTATCTCTTTTATGATAGACTAGTATCCTCAGTTCCTTGGTAGATTTGTCAACCTGAGTAGTGAAAGCAAGAAAACATATGCAAAATCCTAACTGTTTTGAAAAATGTCCTTATTAATATTGTTCCTTTATCCTTTATTTTTCCTGTCTCAATCTGAAATTTGAGCTACATCATTCCTCATCATCCCAACCTAACCTCCCTTAGCCTACCATATTCATCAACTAGCAGATGAGAAAACTGTACTTTTTTCATCGTATTTGGAATTATTTAAAATTTTCCATTACCATTTTCACATCCTTGGAATAAAAGCAACTGTGCTATTAAGTAAATTGAAGTGAAGGAGGATGATGGGCTGATAAGGAACTCTTATTCTCCTGTGGAAAATGGGATAGACATCCATACATTTATCTTTTGTTTCTTGGGGATTTTGTTTTATTTTCTTTTCTATAGCAACGGCTCAGCTACTTCAGAAGATCTTTTTTGGAAACTGGATGCTCTGCAGATGTTTGTTTTTGATCTTCACTGGCCAGAACCGGAATTTGCAAACCATTTAGAGCAGAGACTTAAACTCATGGCCACGGACATGATAGAAGCCTGCGTTAAAAGGTACAGTAGAAATGACCAATAGAAAACTGGGAGAGATTTAAAAATTAACATAGGAACTGGTGCACAGAAGTGCATCTACAGCAGGATCCTTTTTCCTGCAGTGTTCAGCAGCAGATGCATTGGGAAAGGTCATAGGAATTTATGGCAAGTATGATTATGTATGTCCCAGCACATGGCAAAGAGCAATTTAGCAACATCTGCAAAACAGCAAGGAGAATTTTTGCATGTTTTGAGGTGTCCCTTAGAAGCCAATAAATAAAATTGCTATGCCATTCCGTATTTGTGGCAAATATTAACAAATTTCAGAATTCTGCTGAAAGAAATTATTGTACACTTCAGTTCTCCACTATGAAGTTATTCTTTGCTTTTAATGAATAATACTAGTTCATTTATCATTTTAGAGTACTATCTATAAGAACAATATTACAAACCGAAGAGCGTACAGTATTTCTACCTTTACATCATAAACAAAAAGCATCTGAAAGCCATCCAACTGAAACTAAGTTGTATATTGTCGAGAGCCTGGAAATTATACAGTAAATACAGTGTTGTTTTTGTTCTTAAACTATGTGTTATAATTTCTGATATATTCTTCTAAAATAATCATTAGTGATTCTAGATCTCTGACATGGCTTTCAGTAAATATTATTGAATTCAGAAGAAATATCTGTATGAAAAGGAAATTTACAAGGGTCTCTTATTAGGTGCCTCAGGAGCCATCATTCCATGTGCAAGGACACATTAAAAAAAACCAACAAAACCTGTTTTCTCAAAATTTGTAGACAGTTTAATAGTGTCAGTTGGAAAATAAAGAATATTGATGTGGAAGGCTAAAGAAACAGAGAAGCTTTCATAACCAGTGAAGTTTAATATGGTAACACAGTATCTTATTGTCTTCTTTAAACATAATAGGAACAAAAACCTAAAACTTACTATATGAGCCTATTGCTGTAGGTCTACAGTGGTGAAATGTTGGTGAAAAAGTCAGAATCATACCACAAGAATATATAAGTATTTGATTTTGGAAGGAAGATGATATAGTGAATGGAATAATAGTTTGCGGTCCATAGCAGAAGTAGATATGAAACGATACTAAAATTGAAGTTTTTTAATCAGTCATCTGAAGTTATATCCATCTGTTCAAATGTCTTTTTCTTGAAGACGTTTAGGCTGAGACTCTACCAACAGGATTGAAATACAAGGATATATGAAATTATTACTGGTTGAAATATTAACATTTGTTGAAACTTTAATCTTTTCAAATGAATCTTAAGTCTTTTTTTAAGGTGATTCCATATTAATGTGATAAAGAAAATTATGTTAATATAAATACTTGGATTTCTTCTAGGCAATAAATCTAATGCCAAATGTTGGCATTATCTAACACTTTGGTTTGTATGGATTTGATTGTGTGGATTTTAATCCCACACATAATAGGGTAAAATAAGGCTAGAAATAAAACATTTTTATATTTGTGTATTCTGAAACTACCATCATTTATTTCAGTGATGTTTCTTCTTACAATAAAGTGAAAAGCAAACAGTTTTGTTTATTACTGATCTTATGATACATCTTAGGTTTCAATATCAATATTCATATTTGTTTAATAATAAACTATCAGTGAGATTCTCTTTTCTGTTAAAATTAAAAGAGAATTTTTGAATTATATTTCTTAGCAGCAAGCAAGCACTTGTTATATTGTGAACTACACTATAACCTAGAAGAGCTGGAGAATGTGGGATATTTTCATTACTTTAAATTGTTCTTAGTCATCATACAAGGAAGCATATTGTTACCTAGTAGGCAAGAAGATAATACGGTTATTATTTGACTGCAGTAGCTGAAGCAGCACAGAACCTTGAAATTATCATCAGTACCATTGTTTGTTGAATGGTTAGATGTCCTGCACTTACAGAATTTTATTTCTAAAATCTTCTCACATGCATGTGCATTGTAAAGTCATCGTGGTGAATAAGGTTTATATATTCTGTGACAGTCACCCATAATTGTCAGAGAGGCTCATGCTATGAATTGTGTTTTAATAAACAGAACAAGAATTGCATTTGAAGTCAAGCTGCAAAAGACAAACAAATCAACAGACTTGCGTATTCCTTCTTCTCTGTGTACAATGTTTAATGTCTTAGTTGATGCCAAAAAGCAGACAGCTAAACTCTGCATGCTGGAAGGAGGGCAAGAGGTAAGTGGAATTTTGTATGCCTAATTCCCATATTCAGTTCATCTGATATGTCCCACTGTATGGATAGTCCTCAGTAAATTAATTTCAAATTAGCTGGAAATTGTCATGTATGGGGGCATGCAAAGACTACTCCTTAGAAGGATCACTTGAGATACTTCCCCTCATCTTCTACAACAGAGAAGATACAGTGCTTCTCTAATTTATTTGCTGTGACCTGTGAGTCTGTAGATAATCAGAGAAAGTCCTGGTTCACAGCTACTCTGAGAATTTCACTTGGGTTGCAGCAGCTCATAATCCTGCATCCGGACTCTTTTGTAAAAGTGAAATAGTGCCAAAACATTGTCCGTTGCAGTAAGGTTTTAATTGAGTAAGAATTGTTTTAATTGGCTCATATACTTAGCATTCATGCCTGTGAACATGCTGAAAATAGAGGAAAGAAATAATCAGCTAATTTAATGGGATTTTTTTATTTAATTGTGAAGACTGGGGACAATTTTGATAATCGTATGCCACCAAGGTAGTACAGTCCCCACAGTTGGAGCACTGAAGTGTTTTTGAAGGAAATACAGACTTCGCTGACTGCTGTACTTCCCACGTTGTAACTCTCAGCAGGAATAACGTGCAAAGTGAAAAAGGGCATGCTATTTAGGCTCATGACATTACCAGCATCAAATTTAAACAGTCCTTCAATGCATTTGGACTAATGCATTGGTGTTATTTGGATTTGGATGGGTTGTAAGAACATTTGTCAGATTGTGGCAAGAAAATGTATGGCTGCTTTGGGCAGTTATTTGGTCCTATTGTTCCTGTTGATGTTTCCATTTCTGAACTGTGCTTTTAGTTTTGTTGACTCATATTTTTGACTTAGTGTATTCAATGTAATTGTCTTTTTTTTTTCCTCAATTCAATGAGACATTCATCATTTTCCTGTTCTACCCTGTCATCTTTATTTTTCCTTTTGGTTTTCCATGACATGAACCAGTTTGCTAGTCAATGGGTAAGTTGGGTTTTTTTTCATTTTTTTTCTTTAGTTTTTAACTGCCATTTTGAATTCTAAGTGGAAACAATGCTTTTTTGTTCGTTTGTTTGCTAACGTGCTAGCCCAGCCTTTGGAATTTCCTTACAGACTGACCTTGCTAGATTACCAGTTCTAAATTCTTCTTTATTCATTCACCCTTTTAAGATGATTCCAGATAATTCTTCATTCTTCCCTTTTTTTTCAAAGCCAGTGTCATGTCTTACTGGGTCACGAAGCTTTGGGGTCTTTCACCTCTCAGTAAAGCTAAATAGCAATAAACAACTTGCTTCATTCTCATCAGAAGTTACCACAGCTATCAACTCTTTACCTTAGGGGATGCTGCCAGTTCATCTTTTACTTAGTGTCTGAGTGGTAACCTGCACACATGTGCACACCCTTGCTTAGGAAACTACAGCACCTGCATGAAGACCTCGGGCAGATGGTATGGCCTCATTTCCCACAGTCGCACCATTCCTCTCACGTGCTCTTGATGATACCTTCTGCATTGTCAGCTAGAATCTCCCAGAGCTGAAGTTCAGGATTCACAGCTATCTCCCAGACTGCAGACCTTCTGAAATCTCCTCATTCTCTAGTTTTTTAGGCCCTACCAGTTATTTTAAGTTCCATCAAGCTCCAAATAACAATAAAGCCTTTATTCCCTGCAAGCTCTGACCATAACTCCAAATGCTCCCAGTGCTCTTTCTGCAGTGCCAGAAATCAACAGTGGATGAAATAGATACTTATTTTGAAGTCCCGAAATTAAGGTTTGTTCCAACTCATCTAATCAGCCAAAGGAATCTCAAATTCCTCGCATATCAGAAATCATCATGTAATGGGGAAACCTTCCCCATAAATTCTGAATTATCAGTTTGTTCTATTTACAAGGTTCTTTCAGAATAAGAAAGAGTAAGAAAAAAATTAACCCTTACAACCACTTGTAGCTTTGTCTTGCTCGTTTGAAACACTTAAAGATTTCTTGAGAGATACTTCTGGAACTTATCCATTTGCCAAAGAATCCAGAAGAGCATCTCATGGCATAAACTGTTGCATTTCTTGCTCTTCTATAAGCTCTGGCATTTCCAGATACTCCAACTCAGCCACTTGGTCTTAGAACATTTTCCATATTACCTTTCTTTCCTTTGTTCTTCTTCAGCCTTACTTTAACCTCAGACATGGTCTGAGTCTAGTAAAGAGAAGTTTTCCATAAGGTCTAAGTAAAAATAACAATTAAAGGTCTGTTCACTCACCTGGAAATCAACTGAATATCCATCTGACAGTTCCTAAAACTGACTCCGTAAGTGACGAAAGATGTTATTTTATGAGATATTAGACTTAAACATCTCCCTGAATATGACATAGTCTTTTCCCTCCCTATAAAGAGCTATGAGCACTTGTATAGTTTATTGAGTTGGAGTTGGATGAGGAATTTTTCACTTTTTGTTGTCAGCGAGGAATTTTTATTTATCCTATAATTGTGGCATTCTGGTCATGGTTAGCAATAGCAGCACCTTGATTTTTGAGTTTAAATTTCATTGAGTCTTCTAATTTTCCTACGTTACTTCCTACAGTGCTCACCATTTTCCCAACTGTTCTCCATTTAAGTTCCCTCTTAGAAGGAGTTCCTAAGTCGGACATTCAGAAATGTCTTGCTCTTTCCTTTCATGTATCACCTCAACACTTTCGAGACACTTAAGTCAATAGTCAGTAGTAACAGTCAATACATTATGTTTAAAGCAAGCTCAGCTTGCTGAATGCCTTCTGCATTGGTTAACAGCTGCATTAGGAGGGTTTAAAAGGCACATCCAAGGGAGGAGCACATTGTCTCAGATGAGCTATAGTGCCTATAACCTTATTTGTAGCCAAGCAGAATGGCAATTCATGGAGAAAAGCAGGAAGATAAGAGTTAGACAGCTCAGTGACATGCCAGTTGCTACTATTTCTCAAACAGTTGCCTGTCCAGCTTCTTATTGGCAGTATATGTAATCTTCGGTAACTGTATGCTGAGCAGCATCTCATGTCCTTCCTGAACCAACAGGCATTGTTCCTTTACAGTCCACATATCCTGAATGAAATGAATAGCAGCAGTAAGGAAAACATTTTCTGTCACACAACAAACATTCATTCAGTTTTTTTCGGCATTTATTGTTTGGGATAAATAGTTTACAGCATATTAACTTTTAATTTTTTAGAAGCTGCAGTATTGCAGCAACATCCATTTATTTTTAGTATGACAGGCAAGGATCACATGGGAAATATTGCTGGAGGCAAGACTCTGAGAAAATAGTTCTAGGGCCACTTAGGTTGACAAGTAGTTAGGTATGAGCAGGAGCTTATTTGCTGGTTTGTGTAACTGGAGGGTTGGACTTGATGATCTCTAGAGGTCCCTTCCAACCCCTACAATTCTGTGATTCTGTGAATAAATGGTCTATACTTCTCAGTGCTTTATAGCAGAATATTTATAAAAGCTGTTTTAGTTCAGAATTCCAGCCTCCTTATCATGCTTATTAAATAACAGAGAGACTGCTTTTCCACTTCTGGAAAAAATTAGTGATGTTCCATCTCAGTTGAATATACCACTGCCAGTGTTGTGCATATTGATAGAGGGAAGAAAAGAAAAAAAAAAAAAAAAAAAAACAGAAAAAGAAAAAACAACCCAGAAAACTGCTTTAATTTGATGATCTTTGTTTCTAAAGATCTTTTTGTTCATAGAATTAAAAGATCAAGCTCATTTAACTGAATAAATAGTAGAGGATTATAGCTGATTTGATAGCAGAGATACAGATGCAATTTAATATGCAGGTAGTAATGTTATATGATGATAGTAATAGTTTTGGTTCAGGTGGTCACATAGAATTTATTTTCCGAGCTCTGAGCTGTCCAACTTTAATACAAGCAAAACAGAAACAGAAGTAAACTAAATTTTGAAAAAGCACAAGTAAATAAAAAAGCCAAGTCCAATATTGAGATGCAGTGAGGTCAAGTGGAAGAGAAAATTGAATATATTGCAGATCTGAGCAAGTTACTCAACAGATCACCACAGGATTTAAGAATAAACACTTATGTTCCCAAAAGTACAGTTGCCAAAGGGTGTTAAAATACTTTTGTCTCTTTCCAAATGGCAGCATTGGGTCTGCCACTAGGAGCATGTAGACAAGTTTGGAAGACCAGCCACATTGTTCTCAACAGAGTCTTTTTTGGTCACATCCCATGACGCTCTTTGTCACTTAGCAGCGTTTTCTCTCGTGTACCTCCTATAGGTGCAGCTGTTCATATTTCACTGGAGTAACTCTGGGGCAGAGCTGCATTTTACGTTATCCCAAGATCCTTCAGCATTTTTGGGATCATGCTGAAAGACCCCACAACATATGTTCTAATCATTTAGTTATGGGACTTGTCTAGATTCTAACGCCATGTGAACTGTGATCACATCAGCCAGCAAAATATAAGGACACAACCATCCATAAATAAATGAGTTTGGGAAAGGGTTGTAGATTGCTTCACTGAGCAAACATGGCAGAAGTAGAAAAAGCAGTCCTTCCATTTCTGATTTTGGGGTTGTGCATATAACCTTGTCAGCTCGTATAACTCCATGGTGAGTTCTACAATATTTGCCATCTTCCTAAAGGCTTTCACCTGTAGTCAAATAATTCCCCATGAGGACCTGCTGTTTTGTTTTGTCAAGGGTGACTGTGTTGCTGGAAGTTGACACTGGGGAGGATTGGGATAAAAAAAGTTTTTTATCTCATGATTTGCAAAATAAGTCTTGGAAAAAAAAATGAAATGAAATTCAGGTTAAAAGAAAATTCACATCTTATTCCTAAAGAAACTTCATAATTTTGGAAGCTTTATGTTATTTTTGAATAATTCAAATTGTTTCTTAATTTCTCTGGTCACATAATGAAGTTAAATATAATGGAACCATGGAAAGTTCTTTAATGTACTTAATACATTTTTTCACTCTTCTGAGATTCATGCTAATATTGTCTGAGATCTGCATTCATGTTTTCCAAGTATTTTTTAACTGTAGAGAAAATGTTAAAAGCAAAACTTAGCATACATTGGGAACAGTAGTTGGTACATGGAACAGATACATGTGGATGGATAAACACATTTCATAGTTTCATCCTCTCTTAGTTTAAATGCAATTTTTGGAGATGTACTATTTAGAAAATTATTTCTAAATTTATTCAAGTGAACCAATTTAATGTTTTGATTTGTATGGCAACTCTAAGACAGATGAAAAATAGCCTTTAAAAACTCTGCAAACTATTCATCTAGCAGCTGCTAAGTTAGGCTGATGTTTGTACTGACCCCAGTACTTTTACTCCGAGCATTATGCTGTTAGCTGTTCCAAGTAGCCTTGAACTACGAAGGCAGGGTTAGTCTTTACAAGTCACATTTTCTGTGAAGTGGCTATTGGGGACAATCTTTGCTGACAGATAAATGTTTCTAAAGGAAGAATTACTGTTTAAATTGATGTGCCTCCTTGACAAAACGGGATCCCTAGTTTCTGTTAATTTCAGGAGGGAACTCTGTAGTATTATCTAAAAGTCTTTCAGGTTTATTTTAAAAGCATTTACTTAAAGGCACCTTCTTTATGAAAAAGCAAAAGAAAGAGACTATGGAAAATGAAGTCTGTTTTATTATGCCTTCTATGCTCTATTAATTTGTTACCATCTATTCTGCTTTGTTGATGAAATTTTAATTTTGCCCTTGCTTGAGCATATTGTGAGACTTGTATAAACTGGAGCTCACTGTGCTAACAAAAAGGCTCTTTTAGGATGAACAATTGAAGTTCGTTTCATTTCTAGAGGACATTTAAAATAACTTATGAATGAGAGTTGTCAGACATGAAATGCTCTATTAATTAAATCTTATTCTAGTCTTTTTGCTTCTGCTGCTAAACCAACCCTTTAGAAAAAAATACATGGCCACCTTAATTATATAGGAGAAGACAAAAAGTATCCTTCACATTCCTTCGCCTGAATAAGAATAAGAACTCAATTCATCTAAATAATAACCCCATTAGCTGCTTAACTCAACAGTATACATGGGAAAATTTTCAACACAGAACGTAAGAAAGTGTTGATTGGGTGGATCGTTTTCAAGAGTTTGTTCTTCTGATGTTCAAAATGATAATTTTAAGTAAATCTGATCTGGCAGCGTTATCAGCTTCGCAGCATTTATGACTTATGACAAAAGTGTGTGTTCATGTACATGCTAATGCTTCTTTATCTTTTGAAAAACAGCAACAATACCATTCAAAAGTAGATGATTTGGTTGAAGAAACTGTGAAAGAAATTATTTCACTTCTTGTTTCAAAGGTAAAACAATTTAGATTTTATTTCATTAAAAAAGTACAAAATATATTTCTAATTGCTGAACTTCTGAAGTGTCTTTAAGTGTCGTGCAGGTTTGCAGTGCACAGTGAGTTGGAAGGGGAGGGAACAACACCATTTGTAACACATTGTCATCCAAATAATGTCACATTTACAAAATTAAATATTATTAACTGTTAGTTGAAAGATGCCTGTGCAACTTGCTTATCAGATAGAACTGGTAAGACCTGATTGTGTCAGTGGTGTCCCAGAAAGCTTCCTCTCCATCATCAGATATTATTTAAATAATTCTGTATTTAGAGCTGAACAACACCCAGAATATAACTTTTTAATAAGATTTTGCTTCAGAAATCTAAAAGCTAATTTAATTTAAAAGTGTATTCTAAGTTGTTATTTCCAGAAGTTACCTTTGCGAGATTTTTATGTAAAAAGGAAACATGTTCTGACATGATATAAATACTTGAATATTTGAAGAAAATTTAAATAACATCATGTGTTACTGTAGCTCTCCACTAAAAGTCTTAAGTGCTTAATATAGAGGAAAAGGCTTTCAGTCTGAAGGACACAGCAAATAATGACTGGAGAACATAAACATTTTATAAGATGTTTTGCTGTCTATGCATTGCAAAGTACACAGACATCTCTGATTTTCAGAGGAGGAGAAATTAGCCTTGCATTTACAAATTGTGAGTTAGTGAGGGAAATTAAGACGGTGCTCATATTTTCCTTATGCCTTTGTTGTTTTCATTTGTTACAGCTTGCTGGCAGGGGGTGAGAGGGAGCAAGAATCTCTTTTTGGAGTGACCTTCTCCTGCTTGCACATGAGTGGGAGAGGGAATTTTTGTACAATTGTTATAAAAGTTTAATCGTGGTTGATACATGTGGAAAAAAATGTAAAATTGTTGTCTGCAAAGTGCTGTATTAAAGTAAACACGGCACCAAATTGTTTACGTTGACAGTGCTGAGATTTATATGCAGTCTGACAGGTTTTTTAGAATTACTGAAGAGGTAGAGGGGGAAATTAAATGAAAGCAAATCACACTGTTAGAAGTTAGTCCTTGAAATGATTTTTAATATATCTGAATTTTTTGAAGAAGGGGGAAAATGATCATATTCATTCTGGATGTGGATTTAAAAATTCTAGAGACAATTGCCATCAGGGAAGAGGGATATGCATTATTAGTTATCACATACACTGTGGCAAGAGCTTGAAATCTCAGAACGGGAAGCAAATATCCTGTGTCATAGGCCAATCATTAGGAGCTTAACCAAGCTCTCCTCACTTGAGATGTGAACTGCCAGTGACATTGCTCCTGTTCCAAAGCAGAAAGCCTCTGAGGGTGCAGAGGAAGGCTGATGCTTCACTCTCAGTTTTGGCCAGGAAAAATGCACATCAATGTGCATAATATCCCTGCATATTCATTATTTTTCATCTAATTGTTTTCATTACTGTTTAGCCTTTGCCTCTGTATTTCTTGCCTCGGTATTATGTTCCAGTGGAGTAAGTGTTTCAGTATTTGTTTTTAGCTGCCAGTGATCTATGAAAATGAAAAGAACACTTCAGTGAGATTCTACTTAGAGAAGATGAAACTGTGACTTTTTTGTGTAAGACTTACTAGGCTAAAGCATTTAACAAATAAGAGAACAGCACTAAGCAGCAGAACAAAGCACAGTGTGTCTCAGGGTAACCAGTTCAGAGAATCAGATGCTCTTAGAGCTTCACAAGTTTGTACAGTGAGAGCTCAGAAAAGAAGTTTCCAGCTTCATAACTATGCCTTCCATTTAAATGGGCATCCTTGACACTGTGGTGTTTTACTTCCTGATCTTTTGTGTCCCACTTGTATTGGAACCATTTCTATCCCACTTGTTTTGGAACCATTTGTTGACAATGTGGACATGATGTTTTTTGTAACATAAGCCCCTTCCATGGTGGATATTTGCACAATATGACTGAACACCCTTGAGCAGAAAGCATCTTTACCACTCACATAAAATGAGTATGTGAGTCTGCAACGCATGAGCAGCAGCTTCTGCAGGCACAGAACGGCAAGGCAGAGAGATGGCATTTGATCTAATAAGGGGACTCTAATTAAACTGTGCAAGGAATGCAGAAACAACCACAATCTCTCTGGTAGCTCATGAAGTGGTTTAATTCCTTGATCAGCACTGGCATACTAGTGTCTTAATTAATCACTGTAATATGACAGGTTAGATTGATAAATGACAAATGTAGGCTTGCACTTGCTCCTGCTCCTTGAACTGTTAAGAGCTGGGCTTATTGTAAAGTGATGATCTCAGTTCCTCTGGAGGTGACACTGTTGTGACACTGTTACAGTGCCCATTAACAGCATGCCAGATGGAATTTTGTTCTGTCCTCACACTCATAAAATGATACTCGTGATTGCTGGAATGACTGTGTTGGAGCAAGGGATGACTTTTAAAACCATCTTTATACATACTGGAAGGCAATTTGTATGTGTAAAACAAATGTGAAGATATACAATGGCTGACAGATAGTTTGTCATACATCGTGTCTTAAGCAACATAATGTCACAGAGGAACATGTTTAATGCTAATTTTGCCTGATTAAATATTGTCTATAATTAATTCGTTGAATGTAATTAATAAGAGATTTTTGGAGTCAGAAATAGATTCTGACAAAACGGCCACTGTGTGCCACTTCAGAGTTGCAGGTGGAAGCATGGAGGAGAGGACCCTGCCATAACAGAGACGTAGGGCCTGTCTTCTCATGCCCCATATTGGCCATGCAGCTGTTGCTGTTGCTGAAGACGAGTTGACAGAAATCTCTAGTACTCTGCCACTGTCAGATGAAATTGGTGTTGAGTTTCTTTTCAGTAACAAAGATAAGAGGAACGTGATGTTGAAATAATAGGCTTTAAGAATTGTGCTCCATCATCACTGAAGCTGTGATCCTAGAAACTAAGGTCCTAGAAAATAACGTTTCCTGCCCAGAATACACATTGGGTATACACACTCCTGTATTTAACCATGCAGTGAAGGGAAAGCAAAGAGGTGAGTGTTAACAGGCCCACCATGAAAGAAAATGTCAGTTGGTTTCTGTTTCTGCATTGATACAGTGATATCTACCAGTGTGATCAGAAAGTGAGCTGAAAAAAGAATGCCTTCCATGATTTCAGCACTCTGTGAGAGAAAAAATGATCAATTTGGCTGTTTGCCATGTTGAACAATAGAAGTCTGAGGGAAAAATACCTCACTTTCTCATTCAAAATATTTACTTCTCACATTGTGCATTTGGCTTTTGCTCTGTGCTTCTCCTCCAGGTTGTTTCAGTGTTGGAAGGTGTGCTGTCCAAATTGTCAAGATATGATGAAGGCACTTTCTTCTCATCATTAGTTTCGTTCACGGTAGGTGTTTGAATTCACAGTGGTTTTGTTCTTTCTGTGCATAATTCTAAACTTGTGCACAATCTGTAGTAGTAAGCCCTTACTGTGTGTTGTTTTATTTTCCATTTTCTAAAGGTGAAAGCAGCTGCAAAATATGTTGACGTTCCTGTAAGTACAATCCTTTTTTTTTTTTCAGTTGTTAATAATAATTCAAAAAATGGCTCTTTTGTTAGCTCACACTTTTTTTGTTGACATTTTGCTTTCCTACAGGGATTCATTACAGCTTTGCACAGAGTATTTAAACAGCCACTACAAACCTCAGAGGGCATTTCATTTCCCTTAAGCAACAAATAACTCTCAAAGCAAAGCTTAGAAAGGTTATTCTCAATGTACTTTTTCAGTTGTGGAAGAGTAAGGATTGTAACCTAGATACTTTTTTGTAGGAGAGTTTCCATCATTTGGACAAAGTGCTCAACTGTAGAGAGGATAAGCAACAAGTAAAAGAGTCATTTTTTAATGTAGAACCCAACCTTGCTTATTTAATCCCTTGCTTGCTAAACGTCTGTTTGATCTACCATTGACTACATGGTGTCTGTGTGGTGTGAATAAAAATGAAAAGGATTGCTGTTGGAGCTATTTTATACATAGAAGTAAAATGCAACTATTCGAATATTTTCACCAGAATAAAATATTTTTCTTCTAAAACGCACAGATATTGTCAGCATCACTACCAAAAATATTCTTTGTTCTCTCACAAGTGTCTGTGTTCTCATGGATTTCGGTGTGATTTTAAGATAATCTTACTTGCCAAGCACAGGAAAAAGAATTGAAATTATGTTAATGATTTCACATAAATACAATTACAAATATAGATGAACCCCAAACATACAAGACTGTGTGGTTGCTAGAAATGCATCCAGCAGTTTTGTCTCCTCCTGTCCTTCTTTATCATATAGCTGCAGGTGTGGAAGGGTCTCAAAGAGGATCACAGTAGGCCCAGGACTGAATTATTCTAAAATTGTTAGTCTGTGCTTGAAATTCAGTTCCTTGCAGTGAAAGACTTAGAGGTACCCCAAAATGCAGCAGTCCTTTCATTTGACATGCTTTCAAAAAATGTAAAATTACACCTTATTAGATGACCACATTCTGCTCCCATCCTTCCATTTGAAGTTCTCAGTGGATCACCTCAGCATTGTCCTTGGGGTCTCGGCAGCTGGACTGCTGATCTCTTGGTGGATCATGAGCAGAAGGGGTTGAGAGGCCAGAAGGCTGATGTTTAGGTTTGGGCTGGGTTTTTTTGAAGTATGTACATGAATTCATCAAAATTTTTCGTCTTTTATTCCATGATGACTATTTGGCGAAGAGTGGAAAATATGCTCTCTTATAGTGAAATAAGAAGGAATTTACTTTTTAAATTGACAAAGGAGACATCAGGATAAAATGAAGAGAGTACTGAGCAGAATGTCTTAGAGATCGGATGAGAGGGAAAGAGGATACAGTGAAAAGTTCAATAAAATTGGAAGTAAAGGATTAATAAAGAAGAAGGATGTTCTTGGATGGTTCTTGGTCATGTTGAGGAGAAGGTTGATTCTAATAATTCTAGTATTGATAAGCAACTTAGACATGAAGTTGTGGGACATAAGAACACATACTCTACACAGGTAGCATTCTTTATCTTCTCAGGAATGGGACACGTGGACTCAGACTTGCAGTTTGCTTACTTGTTCAGTGTCACTATCCACCTTTCTGTTCATTAATCTTTTCAGAGAATTGTGAAAAACTCCATCCAAAATTAAGTGTCTTCTGTTGTTTCTAACCTGTTTAAGAAAGCGTTCAACACAACGCTCCATTTCTCAGAATGCTCTTTTGGTACATGTACTGTCGCAAGAAACTCCTGGTGCTTTCTTCCACCACAGCACATAAGGATATATCGACATTGTGTGTTTTGGTATCAGAAACATCTATGGAAATATTAGCAGCAGTACAAAATAACCCAAACTAAGAAAAGATAATTTCTGTTTTCATAAAAATAATGGTGAAAAAATCTAGTTGTTATTTTGCTACTTTTATCGGTAATTGTCACGATATGCTATGCTCTGAAATGGAAGAAGTTGTGGCTATTGGACTCATGAAAGAAACAAATGTTTGGAGGTAAACAGCATGGGCATTATGAATATTAGAAGTACATTAGGGATGCAGTTTTTTTCTCTTACTGGTGCTTTGATGTCTGGGAATACAGGAACTTATTTAGGGCATTAAAAATAAATTAAAAAAAAAATCACTCAGCCAAGTATTTGTTAGTTTCTCTTAAAGCCCAAGGAACCATTAGGAGATGCAGAACTAAAACCTGTCTTTTATTTAATGTTCTATTTATATAGCTAGCTAGTGAGAAAAGGGAAAGAATGCAGTAAAATTGAGGGCAAAAATGTGTATTGATCTCAAATTATTATTACTTCTAAATTGTGTAGATAATTTCATTGTGTTCAGGTTCTCATCATGTAAGTCAGTTTTGCACACAAATAACTGTATATGTAGCTTGTCATTTCTGTACACGTTTGCCTCATTTACAAATATAACCAGAGCAATTACTTATACAAATTGAGCATCCAGTTACATGCATATTTATATACTTGTTTCTGTTCAGAAAGGTATGTTTAAATCCTTTTGTTGGAGCCAGTAATCTATGCCAGTCATTTAGAGGGCACAGAAGGAACCTAATCCTCCCGCACTCCATGTAGGCCACCTGTCATACCAAGTGCACAGAGGCCATTTGAAGGAGCCAGGGCTGACAGCAGTGCACAACTTACACAATGCCAGCCCTCTTACTCTGCTGTTGCCTTTATGCAGGGATCAAAGGTATGAAAAGGGGCCTCACACATGTGCCAGCATTTGACTTATGGGGTCCTGTAGAGGCCAAACCAGGAACTCAGCCTCCTACCAGGCAAATACACATTGGGACCTTCCAGACACCTCCATTTCCAAATATAACACTTGTGTCGCGTTATCTATTCAACCGATTTTGAGAAGTAAGCAACTTCTCTGGGAAATCAGTCTTTATTAAGGTTTGGCCATATTGTGCCATTCCTCTTTTAAACAGGATTTACTTGGAGACCTCTGTTTACAAATAAAGAACACAAAATATTCCTCATCCTCATGCTCAGTGCTTCTCCTGTCTTCCTCCTCCTTTGTATGCCCAAACATGGGAACCATTCTTCTGCATTCAAACCATAGGAACGAGCTACTGAAATAGAATGGGGGGAAAAGCTCTGCATCATCTGTTCTAAGTCAGCAGTGCTTCTGAGCTATCTCTTAAATGGAGATCAGAAGGACAAATGCTAATCTGACAGAAAGTTGAAGTAACATAGTAGAAGGGAATTGTTTTTTGGGGGTGGGAAAGCAGACTTAAATATCAGATTTTGACATAGTAGCTATAGCATATCGAAGATCTTTTGCACCACAGAATTCAGATCCGCAAACAGGGTGCAAGCACTCTCTCGCTTGTGTTGCCCTTTGATTTCAGTGAAACTCCACTTACATGAAAAAAGTGTTTGCATAAACGCTTGCAGAATCACAGCTTTAGTTCTGCATGGCAGTTCTCTCGTGAAATACACAGCTTAGCCTTTGCCAAGGTTGCTTTTCAATCTACTAGAAGATGCATTAGAGGCAGGGAAACTGCATAGCATCCTTTTCATTTAAGCAAAAGAATATTTTTCACGACCATGTAAGAATAAAATGAACTTTAAAATGAACTAATTGTACAAATTTTCCTTCATGGCTTAGGTATTTTGATGTGTAAGAAATTAAGAGTGAGGATCCTGTCATGAATATAAGCAGCTTTCACTCCAAAAATATTTTAGTGATATTTTAGTTCTCTGATTCAATGGCTTGAGTTATGACCCTTGAGTATTTAGAGGAGAAATTTCAGGCAGTGAAATTTTCCAATGTGTTCTTTCATTAGGTGGTGGACACTTAATAAGGAGCTCCTATGTTTCTCACAATGGCCCCCTCCAGCTCATCACTCCTTTTCATTTCATTGTTCCACCCGCGCTGCAGTTGAAACGCCTCCTTCCAGCAGGGGAGGGGAAGGGGGCAGAGAGGAGAGCACATACAAAATAGGAAGAAGTTGGTTGTTACGTAGTTAGCCTTTAGCATCTGCTCTCATCTTTGATAAATGAATGCTTTGACAGGATAGCAGCTCTGTAAGACTGCATTTCTTTCTTAGTAATATCGAGAATATGAGTATACTTAATGCTCTGTGATGATAAGAAATGTTCTGTGACAAATGCAGAAGCGAGAGTAAACACCATTCAGATTCTTACAAACGTACATGGCTTTTATTGAGATTTGTGACAAACTCACTGTGAAAAGCTGTGCAGAAACGTAAGTGTATCTGTGCTATAGGGAAAGGCTAATGCTAGTGGCAGTGTTAAACTTGTTGCAGACCCTCCAGCAGCAAAACCTGTGAGTGCCTGGAACTCAAGGCTGTGTGGTGTTACTTTTCACCAGACACCCCATCACCAGTGGCCCCAGCACACATCAGTCCTAATACAGTTTCTACATCATCTTTGAAACTGGGATGAAGTATTTAAAAATTTACCTCACTTTAAATAGACATTATGACAGTGTTTCTCTGTTTAATGGTGAAAAGTTGTTTCTCCTTTATCTGAATTCACGGCAATGAAAAAGTGAATGGCGATCTGGACCCTCCTACCAGTGCAGAGCAGAAGAGACAACCTGCACCTGTGGGATTAGGTGGAGCAGCAGGAAGTAAGAGCACTTGCAATATATAATTAAGAAGGATTTTATTTTTTTTTCCCAAACAGCATGTTCATCTCACCAGGTTAACTAGTGATTAACCCTAAAAAAGAATGTGCCGAAGCCTACACCCTTGTTTAAACTCATTCACTTGCCAGTGTATTCAGTTACTTGTGTAACCAGCGACACAGTAGCCCTATTTACAACTCTTCATTTCCTGGTATTTTATTTGATGTCTTTGTGTTTCTAGTTTCTCCATTCATCTCTTTGTTTGGTTCTCTTTCATTTTCAGATAGGCAAAACATCTTGTCTGCTTGTTCTGAATAAAACAAACCTACAATAACTTTTTATCCGTCATAAAAAAACACTTTTTTTCCTGGGGGAAGTTTTCAGACAGAATGCCTTTTTTACGCTTACCTAGATAAATAAACCAGGCTAAAATTTTCTCCTAAGCATGTGAAAGTATTTCTCTCCCATTAGTTCCTGCAAAATGCTCTGCCTGAGATTTAGAGGAGTAAAATGTTATGTTTTAAGCATAGAAGTGGAATCTTGAGGTTTGTCTGGTACTTATAATTAAATGTCCACTGTGACTGTTACTTAAAGTAAATCTCAGTTTGTATTAGCTTGCATTTTAAGGTAGACCCAATTGCTTTTTTATTATTACTGGTATTGTATGTTTGCCTGTTTCTTTTATTCTGAAGCTTAAAAAACAAAATAGAGCAACAATAGGGTCCTGTAATCAGAGGTTTGCTTCTAATATATGTACAGAGATAATGAACAGTTTTGTATGCTATTGGTTCAGTCCATGTTTATTCTTTTTCACCCATCATTAGCAAAGATGGTTAGTTTGCAATGATTTTGGTGAGTTTTTTAAAGGAGAAATCATACTGTTGCAGTACTGGTAATCTTCCTTACTTAAACATATTTCTACTGAAGACAGTCTCTGTTTAAAGGAAAATTAATTTTTTTTTCCACAATGATTTCAAAGATAATTATCCTGCACACATTAAAGAAGGATGAAGTGTTTTAAAGAACTGTAATTCTAATTGGTAAATGTCACCAGCTGTTGCAGTTACTCTTACTTGTGTATATTCTTTTAATGATTACACTCCCGTGCCACAAGATACATGAAAATATATTCACTAGGTGTGAAATTCCCATATGTCACAGCTTCAAGACTAGGTAAACAGCTCAAAGATAAGGGGAGAGTTAGCACTGATGAGAAATGTTATTTCTCTAGCTATGGCTGTCTGCAAGACAAACATTTTTTTTTTAACTGAAATTAAAGAGTTGAACTAAAGGAAGAAAAATGCATGAACCAGAGAACCGGAAGGTTTTACCATTTAGATTAATTTTAGATTTGAATATGAATCTCTAAGAACCATAATAAGCCTTTCATTTATTAGATTATCTCCTTCACCCACCCCTGAAATTTCAGAGTATTTTTCCATTTTCTCACCAAATTAAAACTTGACCAATCTCCTATGAGGTTTTAGAAAGTACATGAGATTCTAAATTCATTGGCTTTCTTTTGTACCTTCACAAATGGGTTTTTTGAGGGAGTGATGTAACTTTCAGTTTGAAATCTCCTTCACGTAATTTAGTTTCATTTAAAAACATTTCTATCAACTTTTAAAGTAGGCACATTTTTGTATGACTGAAATTGATTGATCTCCTACAGAGAGCTGTTTTATCGGTTGTTATTTTGCATTTTCATTTCTATGTTTAGGATCAGTTATCTTAGATTCCTCTTCAGGGTTTCATGTAGGTAGTGGCACAAGGTTTGTAATTCAGATGTAAATACAGATTGTCTTAGTTTCCTCTTAAGAGTTTCATGTAGATGATTCTGGCATAGAAGTACATATCTGATAAGATTTTAAAATGAACTTCTATTGCCAGTGAAATTATCAATAAAAATGTGCAAAACATGTTAAGTTGTTCAGTGTGAGATTTGGAGGTGCTAGAATTGTTAACCTAAGTCATCATTTCAAATTGTCTTTAAATCACATAGTGCTAAAGCTTACTATAAAGTCGTTTATTATAAAACTTCGCCTTCTATTGCACGCCACATACTTAGGAAACAAGCAACAACAAAAGCTGTTATCCAGGAGCAACAGATACTTCTACAAACTTGCTGACTGGGAAGGCTATCCAAAGTGCTTATGTTTGTTCTTGGTTCCTCTCAGAGAAAGGTGAATTCAGACCCACTCTGTATGTGCTACCAGGAAAGGGCACATTGAAGGCTAACAGGGTGAGGGTTTGGTGTGAAATAGCATTTTATGCATACAGGGGTCCACATATCCCAACTGGATGGGCAAGTGCAGCTACAGTTACCAGTCTAGCTGGCCTGACATCCAGGCAGCCTTTCTTGACCTGTTTAAGAGTGTGGTATAAAACTGTGCCTCCTTTAGTGTTCCTGCAGAACATGGGTTGGTGCGAGAAGTGAAATGTATAGTCTGCTTGTTTCCTAGTCATTCTCTGGGCTAACTGTACCTATGCAACGGTTTCAGAAAAACAGGGCTACGGGTCTACTACTCTCAAACTGACATTTTTGTGCCACTCTAACTCTGCTTTTACTGAGATGCTTGAACTTTGAATGAGAATTAATAGAAGCTAACCTCAAATACGAAGTTCAGTGGTATATTGAAAGCAAATGGCAGCAAATCTGACTGAATGCAAAAGGAACTGCCTGACAATTTTTAACCCTTTTCTGAGCGTGATGATAGCAGGATCTGGACCTTGAAGAAGGGGTAGTTGTACTAACGACAAAGGGGAAAATGTCCTAGTTTGCTACTGATGTTACAAGAACCAAGACTTCTTTCTTTTATCACGTATGGCAGAGCAGATATATGGCTCAAAGCATTCATAAACTGTAATAAATAATGAACCATTCTGGACTTGCTAACTAACTCAAAATTCACAGCAGATTTACTAAATGCTGTCAATACATATGGAAGCATTCTAACATAATCTCAGTTTTCATTAAGACTAATTACAACTTCTTACACGTATCAGTTGTTGCATGGTCTTTCTCTTCCCCTTCCCTACAACTCTATCCCCTTGTTTTATGTTTCCTCAGAAACCCGGGATGGATCTAGCAGATACCTACATCATGTTTGTTCGGCAAAACCAGGATATACTTCGAGAAAAGGTCAATGAGGAAATGTATATAGAGAAGTTATTTGATGTAAGTAACCACCCTCACAAGCTTTGCTGGTATCACTACTACACTAGAGGGAATGAGTTGCATTTTGATGATATTCAGCGAGCCGTTCTTATGTTCTTCCCTGTTGATCATTTTTTCTTTTACTTTTTATTTATTGTCTTCAGCTATCAAGGGTGGCCTTTCTTTAAACACTTCATGCATGGAAATTTTAAGTGCTAGAAGGCATAAATAAAAATTGTAGAAGATTGCTATTTGACATAGTCATTTTTCCGATTTGAGTAGTCCAATTTTATTCCATCTTTTGATTTTGAATGTGTTAATGGAGAGAACTTGGTTGGTGTGATTTGTGAACTCTCACAGAGTTCATTTCCCTAAATAAAGAGCTTTTATAGTTCTCTGCATGTTCATGTACAGAAAGAGGCCAGTTATGCCAGGTGTATCTATGGATTTGACAGACACTTCCATGGAACTACTTTTAGAACTTTGCACTATGTTATTTTTACTTTAAGAACTTTAAGTTGACCACTAATTGAATTGTCAAACTTATATTCAAAATTTTGATCCTGATTCTGCAAGTACAGCATAATTCTCTTCCTCATCTTTGAGGCCCACACTTTGTTAGACAGCCTGTATTTTCACACAGATCAGCTTCTGTAGTGGCCTCTGCAGCTTCCCTCTAGCCATTCCTCAGCCTTGATGTGTCCCTTTTTCATTAGAAACAATCAACTACTCTACCAAAATTTTCTTTCTTCCAGGCATTCCTATAAGGCCACTAACAGCACTCTTGGATACATTTCTGCTAATGAGCACTTATTTATGTCTGCGTCTCCTTTTCTGACTTGTCTGAAGCAGAATTTTCAGGTGGCTGAAATAGTATCTACTTTTTCTTAATAAATTCAATGCACTATACATTTAAAATATCATTAAATTAGAAGTTATTTATTGTACTCTTGTATCAATTTACTTGACAATGAAGCAGCCAAATAAGTCATCTTTGACACTTTGCAGTGCAATCCATTGCAAAACAAATTCTGGAACATAATCCACACTTTGAAATGTATTTATTTGTGTGTCATCTCCTAAGTATTTTAGGAAGCTTTGCTGCCAGTTTCATTTAATTATGCAAGTTACAGCAAATGTTTTCATAACAGCAATTCACAGCCTTTACTGTGACACTACAGTTGTGGCAGTCACAGAAGGTCCCATAACATAGACTCTCAGCCATAGTATGTCATGTCAGTGTTTGTTGTTTGTTAGACTGGGTGGTCAAAATGAGATTTATCTCTCAGATTTTATATTTTCAGACACTTCCAGGCAGCTTTACAAAAAAAAAAAAAAAAAAAAGTATCATCTGTTTTAATAAGCTAAGTGCTAATATGTGTGAAAAGAATGATTTTATAAAAGCTTTGATGCCCTGCAGGGGTAGAAAAATTATCATCCATCCAGCTGGCACTTTCACGAAGTACTAAAACCATATTAGCAACTTCTGCTTCAGTTTGCTTTTGCGCTGAATCTGCAAGCATATGTTTCATTTTCAAGTTTCTATTTTTTGTTTTTCTTTGGGGTTATTTTTGCTTATGTTGTAATTTTCTGGATGTTAATAAAATTATGTGCCTAAGGCCAAGTCTAACACTCACTGGAGCGATCACATTGACTTTGTTGATGTAGTGGAATTGGACCAAGCCATAGGCTATGGCCACGGTATAAATTGAACAGGGCCAGAGCAGAGCCCTGCGAACTAGCAAGTGATCTTCCATACCATTAAGTCATCCATAGAGCTCTTGGCATGAATTTGGGTTAGGCCAACATGTCATAATCCGAGGTACTATTGGGGTTCACATGGACTGAGGTTCTCTCCCATATATTACTTCAGCAGTCAAGCTTTTTAACACAAAAAAGTCGTTTCTGTGCATGTGCAAGCCATGATGGACCTGTTGATTTTGAGACACAAAACCATTTGTATCCCCATTTATTCAGTAGTGTTCATCATATACTGTCATGGCCAATCATTAATACTGAAAGGAGAGAAGACACATACATAGATCTTGAAGCATGATGAGTATTATGTGTATCAAATAACTGTCTGTGTCTTTATTTTTCTTTAGTTGTGTTTCATATTTTTACATAAGAACACACTAGGAGATAGAATCAATGGGACAGAATCAGATAAACACACTAGCAAAAGCATAAGCTCATAATATGCAAAAAATTTAAACAAAGGCATCTCACTGTACAAACTTACCTTTCTTGAGATTAATTTTCAGATTAAAACAGCTCACCCATATGAATCAGCAGATGCAGCTGAATATTGGCTTCAGTGCATTGGAAATGAGGGTGGCAGTGTTGAAGTATTGCAGATTTTGCACCAGGTGGGTCCCACAAGGAACAGAAAGAACGTGATATGCAAGTTTGTCAGGAAGTGAATCAATACAAGGCTGAGGGTTTCCTGGATTACGTTGTTACCAGTAATGAGATGTGATGTCACCACTATGTGCTGAAGTCATGACAGCAGTGATGAAGTGGTGATGTGAATTTCCCATGAAAGAAAAAGTTCAACACTCAGCTCTCGGTGAGTTAAGTGATGTACACTGACTTTGGGGATAGGAAATGGGAGATCCTTCTGGAGTTTCTGGAACCCAGACAAACCTTCTCTGATCACTGCATCGCAATGCTGACTAAGCTGAAGTCAGGTCAGAGAGGAAAACAGCCTTTTTCTTGTGACAGTATAACAGCAGGCCCCATATCAGTTTGAAGACTGCGGAGCACATTGCCAAAGTTGTCAGTCTATCCTTACACACCTACCATATAGTCCAAACTTGTTCCTTTCTGATTTCCGTCTGTTTGGGACAATGAAAGAAGGACTGTGTGGGCAATATTTTCTTAGCAACAATACCATCATAGCAACTGTGAAACAGTGGGTCACCTCCACTGGTGCAGATTTTTATGAGCGCAGCACACAAGCTTCTTTTCACAGATGGAGTAAATGCATAGCTATGGTGGTGACTGCATTGGAAAACAGTGTTTTGTAGCTGAGAATTTGTTCCATCAAATAGTGATACTGTGCTCTGCATCTGTTGTCATTTCCAGGGAAATAAATAGGAGGTGTTACTTTCAGAACAATTTACATACATCACTGCTGTTTTCCCCTTAAAATATGCAATATTTCTATTATAAGAAGAAATTAGCCTAGCAAAATAAGAAAAGTGCATTTCTGTGCTTCATCCACTGAAAAATCCCATACGCAATAACAGAAAAAAAAGACTGCTCTGTATATTGGAAGTGATAACTATCAGCCTGTGAGGTCTGATCTCATCTATATTATCTTAATCAAAATATGTATGCTCATAAACCATTCATGAATTTCATTAACGTGATTTAGGACTGCTATGTGCTAGCAACTCTTACAGTGAAAATAGGATACCTACTGTACAAAGTTGTACAGATATCAAAGTGATAATGTGAATTTAAGAATAGTATAGATACAAGTAGAAACATCTGCAAATGGGTCACAAATATCTTAGGATTCACCATCAGAAAAGTCGCAAACTAGAGAGAGAGCTTAAGTTATGCATTTTTTTATAGTGGTTCTTGAGAAGCCTTTGGAAAAGCATTGCCATTCTATACAGATATGAAAATTCAGAATTGAATTTAACTTGTGAAGTGAATCTTTACCTGTGAGAGAGATGTTTTTGTTTTTTTTTTCTGGAAACTTTGAAAGAAGACTGGGCTGCAGGTTTCTCTCTGCACAGTTTTAAGCCATTAAAGTTCTGTTCTTCAGTGTCCCTGTTGATCATGCAGCAGACAAAGGTGGTTATATTTTTTCCCTTTCCTCTGAATTACTTGGTGTATGGGAACTGCTGAGTTATAGCCTGAACCACTGAATGAGCACCAGAAGGAAAGATCTGGTCAGCCCTGGGAGCACAGGTGAAGGCAATTCACCTGCATGGCCAGAAGGGGTGGAGCCTGGCTCCACCCCTCTTAGACCTTATTTAGCTGACTGCCACCAAGGAAGGATCTCTTTTTGGAGATTCCTCTTTTTGGAGTTTCTTCCCTGTGAGTCTAGGTCTTTGGAGACAGGTGAGCATTCATTTTCCTTCTTTTGTAATGCCTCCCTGTTCACACCGGTCTCTTTTCTAACCTTTACACTTGGCTTCTGGGTGTGTTTTATTACTTACCTTCTCTGGAAGTATAGACAGCATGCAAGGCTATATGGCTTGGTTCTTCTGGTAGTGCCGGTCAGAGATTGGCATGCCATCCTCTCCTTCTTGTATTTAGTCACCAGATTTGGAGTCACAAAGGGTTATTTGATTGGTCAGATTCTCAAAGGTGTTTAGGACTTTGTGCATTCTGTAGTGGTCCTATTCCTAGTATAAGTTAGGAATTTGACCTACTGAATTCCTTCCCATTCAGGGAATTTATGGCATACGTCTCCTAGTATCTCTAACAGTTAATAGTTGTGCATTTTTTTTCTTGGTTGTTTATTTTTAACACAGCAGAACTAAAAGAGCTCTAGCAAGGTTTTGTAACACTGTACTTGTGAATGATCTATAGTATCTCTGGCTTAAATGTCTTTTCTGTGTTCGTGGTTCCTAATTGATCTATGAGTTCTTCCCATCTCATATGCCACTGAAGCAATCTGAAGCCATGAACTTACATTAGAGCAAGTTTGCATCTCTAAAAAACTCAAAGCAAAAAACTTCTGACATAAATGCTGCAGTGACCAAGGCAGATTCAGTGTATGGCAACAAAATCTTAAAAACACCCCTGTGTTTGTGTAATGGTTTAAGCTTTTAATTAAATTTAAAAGCATCAACCACTGAAACTCTTTTAAGCTTAGTGGTCTAAGCAAGCGTTGTTTTTTTTAATAACTTGTAGTTAAATATTTTAGAAACAGATTTCTACTTTCAGCATTTTTCAAGCACTGGTTGAAAGACTATTTTCAGAAAAAGCTGTTAGAGTAGTAAATGAGGAAATGGAATGTTTAACTAGAATCACACAAATCTACAATAAAGCTAAAATGCTACTACTCTGAATAAGTCCCCTCTTATTTATAACCTATGTCCTTGATGTAAGAACATTTGTGCTGCCTATCAAAGAGTAGTGCTCTGTATCTGATCACAAAACTATCAGATGTAAAAAATATCCATCTGTAAAATTCACATTGAGTCTAGTTCAACATTATCAAAATTGAGGGAAGTTGTATTTGCCATTGACTGCAATACAAGCAACACTGTCCATGAACAGGTCCTCACTGCCCAGACTTAGATTCATGTTTCTACTTGAATTATTCAAATGGAACTAATTCATGGTCCTGAGCGTTTTAAATGATATTAAAGTTATAGATTAAAAACACACTTCAATTTGACTAACAAACTTCAGCTTAGAAAAGTGAGTTTCCATAGTGTGCTGCATAAAACATTGGTGGAGTACTTTCTGTACGGATGTAAAATTCTTAAGTGTTATTTGGGTAGTTTCTTACTTCCTTCTATTTTTTGCACTTAAGGTATGAATAGTATTGTATGAACACACAAAATTATCTTCAAACAGTTTCCCTTCAGCATAGTTCTATTTGTCTTTAAGAACGTTATATTATAGACTGTTTGTGTTGAGTCAGTCATGAAAGACTTAACAGTATAAACAGATGTACAATTTCAATTTTATGACTATTTGTGTGATGCAATTTCTATGCAATAATTGATTGCTGCTTTAAGAAATGAATAGTTATTTAAGAGAACAATTTTAACCCATCAGTCTTCAATCACTGATACAACTTTCAAGTTTTTCCACTGATGCAAGCTTATTACAAAGACAATGAAGTAGTCAGAGGATTTATAATCATATATCTAGTAATCATTGAATCACTGAGGTTGGAAAAAACCTCCACCTACCACCAATATTTCCCACTAAAACATGTCCCTAAGTACATATAAATTCTTGAACAGTTCCAGGGATGGTAACTCCACCACTTCCATGGGCAGCCCATTCCATCCAGTGCCTGACCATCCTTTCAGAGACTAAATTTTTCCTAATATCCAACCTGAATCTCCGCTGGCACAACATGAAGCCATTCTCTCTAGTCCAGTCACTGGTTATGCAGGAGAAGAGGCTGACCTCTACCTCACCACGGCCTCCTTACAGGTAGTTGTAGAGGGGTAGAAAGCCTTCCTTGAGCCTACTCTTCTCCAAACAAAACAGTCCCAGGTCATCCTGCAAAGGTCAATGTTGGCAAGCAGATCACCTGGTTGGCTTGTCAGTGATGGCACCTGTTAGCAGTGTTGCCTTTGGCCCTGATCCCTGCCTCCTGTGGGTGTCAAATTGATGTGGTCTGACTGAACAGCCCTGTTGGCCTCACAGGGTCTGCTCACATCTGTGCCTGTCCTCGGGTCTGTGGTCTCACACAGCACGTGCATGGGTGTTAGTAAGAACTTAAAAAACTTGCTTTGGAGTGCAGAGAGACCAAATGCATTTATGAACAGTATAAATGCTTAAGCACTCCAGATTTCCATAGCTGCTTCTGTATTTCAGAAGTTTAGATACAAAGTGATATGTTTTTGTGGAGAAGCATGTATGTCATCAGCAATGTGAACTAAATGTTAGTAGTGTTTCCATATCACAATCACTATTTTTCTTTTCAATTACTGTAATTGTAGAATGGCCTGAGTATTGACTGCACCATTCAGCTTGGTGTCATCTGCAAACTTGCTGAGGGTGCACTCAGTTCCATTGTCTATGTCATTGATGAAGATGTTGAAGAGCACTGGTCCCAAGACTGACGTGTGGGGGACGCCGCTTGTGAGAGGCTCTACCCAGACATAGAGCTGTTGATCACAACCCTTTGGCTGTGACCAAACAAACAGTACTTAATCCATCAAACGGTCCATCCTTCAAATCCATTCCTCTCCAATTTAGAGAGAAGGATGTGTGAGGGACCATGTCAAAGGCTTCGCAGAAGTCCAGGTAGATGACATCTGTCACCCTTCCCCTGTCTGGCAATGCTGTCACTCCATCGTAGATGGCCACCAGATTGGTCAGGCAAGACCTGCCCTTGGTGAAGCTATGCTGTCTGTCTCAGATCACCTCTTCATCTTATATGTGCCTTGATATAGTATCCATGATCTTTATAGGCACAGAGGTGAGGCTCACTGGCCTATAGTTCCCTGGGTTATTCTTACTCCCATTTTTAACAAACGTTTCTCTTTTTCCAGTCACCAGGGATTTTATGGTTTTACAGCCATGGTTTTTCAAATATGATGGAGAGTGTCCTGGCAATCACATCAGAACTCTGGGATGCATATTATCTAGCTGTCATAGACTTGCATACATTCAGTTTCATGAGGATGTCTCAGACTTGTTCCACTGTTACAGGCAGGATCTCCTCCTTTCACCCATAACTAGAGATTTAGGGTCCTGGCAGACACAAGGAGCCTTGCCACCAGTGAAGGCTGAGGCGAAGCACTTACTGAGCACCTCAGCTTTTCCCGTGTCTGAAATTAGTAGCAAGGGATGGACAACTTAAGTTCAGTGATGTACTTGAGGTAGGAATTATTCTCCAAAGATTACAGTGTTACGTACTGCATTCTCTGCCTACATGGAGATATAAAATATTTGTTTGCTGTCATACCTGCTAGTTCATATTTTGCAAACGCTGTACTCAACTGAATAACTTAAGGTTTTTTTGACCTTTTACATTAACTATTTTAAAAAAGTTAATGCTTCTCCCAGGCATGTGAATTAACCTTGGGCTGGTGGTGCACAGCTAACAGAAACACATGTTTTACAGAAGAGCTTTCTGTACTACCAACACTTCGTGCTGCTCGTGCCCACCTCAAAAGCAATGTGACTGGTATTCAGTATTCAACAATGTTTCACTAGGAAAACTTCAGCTGTGACTTTTTTCCCATTCTTTAATTGCTTCCTGTCTTGTTAATTTTAATGTCATCTTACCTTACATTATTATGTAATTATTTGCAAATGTATAATTTGACAAAAGCTCTACTTTTTGATCTAGGTTCTATGCCAAGGCAACTTTGGCAAGTTAAGACTAGGTGGAACTGGTTGAAGGCCACATTTGAATCAAAAGCTGTGTTTGTATTAAACTGAGAAACATGAGAGGACTGTGCCTAATTACTTAAGAGACTCGACAAAAAAATGGATTGTAGCTTGTTGATCTTCTCATTTCTTTGATAAGTCAGAATAATCTTCAAGAAGTATGTGGCCTTCTTTCTCGGATTCTTGAAATTTGATCACAGTGTAAAATTGTCCTTTGGCGCAAACCCAGAAGTACACATCTTTGCATGATGCACCTGGACATATGTGGCAGGTCTGGTAGAATCAGCTAATTAACAACACAGGCTTAAACAGGCACCTCATCTGGCAGTGTAGTTAGTTGCCTGATGGTGCTCAGCAGGATTTGGTAGTGCTTTTTATTTTTCTATCCTAATGGTCTGCTGCCCACCTAATTTTGCCTTATTGTCAGCCACTACTTACCGCAGCTTGAGGCCCTCCCAGGAGGCTAAATTATTATCAAAGGATTAGGGAGATGTAGCCTTACAGCTCTGACATTTCTGATTACTTGTCTATGCCAGAACACTAATTAGCTGTGACTAATTAAGAAAAATGTTCCTGCCATAGAAAACCATTTAAAAGAACTGAGAAGTAGAAAAGCAATTGAAAAGCTGAGCAGTGCTCAGATTTTTCCGATGGTCTTTAGATTTTCACCGAAGTCTTAACTCACCTTTAATTATGTCTAATATTTTATAGAGAAAATCTCTCTTCATATGAGAACCACTCTGCAGCTTTCACTTGACTGAGGGGAATTCCAGTCATTTTAAAATAACGTGTCTTTTACCAAAAAAAAAAAGAGTTTTAGGGAAAATCGTAGGCAGTCTCACTGAATGTGGACTGAAAAAGTATTATATTAACATGCTTAAATGCATGAATTTCTTCTGCAAGATGCAAGTAGCATCGTGCAAATTTACTTTTGAAGTCTGCTTGAAGTTCACTAAATTATTTTTGGTGATTTCATGTACATATGTCTAGTTTTTTTAATAAAGAAATCTCTATAAACAAAAAATGGTTCACTTGAAAGCTGAAAGAATATAATTCCATCTGATTTCATATATTATGGTAGTAGTTTTTGATATTTTTTTTCTGAAATACACTGAGAAAAGGAGTGCCTTCTCTTGGAGGGTGCTGATTATGCTGCTACCAACCCAGCCAGGCTCAGTGCTGTTGATCTCAATAGGACCACAATGCACTTAAGGCAAAGCATGTGCTTCAGAGTTTGCTGCTTCAGGATCAGAATATTCAGTACTTTGTGAACTGTTTTACAGCATAGCTGGGAGTGTTTTCTCTGGAGGAAACTTGAACACAATGGCTGTGTTTGTGATGTTTCTGATTGGATTCATTTCCCTGCTTCTTCAGTCTTGATTCAGTTTTTAATTTCTGAATTTCCATCTTGTTGCCTACTGAACAGCTCAAAAAATAGCCAAATGATTTTTCTCTAGGATTCTGTGTACCCCATAGCTCAGTTTGCATTTGGTATTCATAGAGTAGATGTCTATCACCCTTTTCACACTAATTTAATCATATTATTTAAATCTTCCCAGCAGGAGAGCAAGAAGCTATGAAATAGATATTCTGCTAACTTACTAAAAGAACTTTCGCTTTCAGGACACCGAATCCAATATCCTGCTCTTCAGTGCTACCCTCTGAATTCCCAGAATTTCATGAGAAGGTCTTTTTTTCTTTTATATATATTTATTTTTAAAAAATTGCTGTACAAAGGCAATTTACAACATGGATCTTGATTCAAAGCAGGAAGAAAAAAGTCCCAAATTCAAGATTTTAAAGCCAGTTCATTATTTTTTCTTTTCCTGAGGAAATTTTATCAGACAGGGAGGTGGAACCACCAGGTTTTTTGCTTGTTTTGGGGGGAGGGGCTATAACACTTGAGAGCTCACAGTACAGTTTCCCCATAGATGTTTTTGGTCTATACTGTTCAGTCATTTATTTAATGTAGTTAAATGCATCTATCCATCACTCACAGTATCCATTCACTAAAAACAATAACAAATTCTATCAAATAAAAGAGAACTCCTTCCAACATCCAGGCACAATTTAGTCCTTTAACCTTTTTATCCTGCTAGGCACAAAGTAGCAGCATCTCATTCCAGGCACTGCATTTTTTTCTCTTATCTCAGCGGCTTGAAATGTGTCTGGCAACTTAATGGAATCAATTGAGCATGGCCAACTATAAAAATATAAAACAGCACTGAAACTTCAGATGAGTCTGTCGGTGAGTGTTAACTGTGGCTGTAGCTTTCACATTCTACGCAGTCAAGAGAAATCAATAAGGATTGTACCATTTATATTGTCTTATCTAATGTTTGTTCACCATGAAGTGCCAGGCACAAGCACCATCTAGGGAATATTGATTTCTTGATGTACTGTAATTCACACACATCCAAACAGCAGGAGAACCATGTGGTTTCTGAAACCCTGCTTGCGAGTCTGATATTTCTACTTGTTTCATTTGGGTCAGGCTTACTTTAAAAAGCAAAATCAAGTCAAACACTGTGGAAGTGCTCATAAATAAGCACACAACCACACTGTCAGTCTTAGGAAAAGAAAGATGGCATTAGGAAGTCTGAGAATTATCTTGTTTTATTAAAATGGGTTTGAACTGACAGAGGTTGCTATGTTGTAAATCAAAACAGCACTAGGTGAGCCTGCTGATGAAGTTTGTGAGCTATCAGTGGAAGGAGCTTCACAGCCTGCTTCATTGAGGGGTGCTGAAGCTTATGTGCTGATGTACGTGTGCAGGAGTTTTGATCTACACAGAGATAATGTCCTTCAAATATTTTCAGGTGTTTTGTCATGTTTCATTACTTACTTACACAGTGTTGTCTGTCCTTTAAACTGCACTGTACCAAAAGTATTCACAGTGTCCAAGATAAGCACTACAAATAATGAGCAGAAAAATAAGCTTAAAAAAAGAACCCTGCTGTAAAGTCTGCATAGCTGAAAAAGTCCACATGTGTAATAGAGTCAGAGATTGAAAGCAAACCAGGCATCTGTTCAATCCAAGGACACTGAGGAGCAGAGAGGGGTAAGGCTGAGGCTGTGTTCTGTGTGGGCACTGCCACATGTGCTCCCAGACCCTGTGCCCAGCAGAGGGGTGCCTCCACCACTGTGCATCTTTCTGCCAGCCCTATCATGCCCTGCTGCAGTGCCATGCAGGGTAGATGAGCAATGAGCCAAGGCTGCTGAAGTGGGAAGGAATAAGCTGCGTGTAGATATTCACACAGGAGAACCCCTTGTTGTTTTAAAGACTCTAATTAAAGTGCATATTTAACCTGGGGTGGGAGTTTATATGGAAGATATCAGGGCAAGAGCTACTAGGGTGTGGGGAGGTACCCAAAAGCTGCATCATAGAGTGTGGTCCACTGTTGGTCCACCTGGCATTGAGGCCTTACTCCAGGGACTCCTCCATGAATCCAGGACGGCCGAGCAAAAGCAGGTGTGGTGCAACAGTGATGTGCCTTGCAGGTGGACTGAACCCTGGTCATGATGCAGAGTCATAGAGTTGAAAGGGTTGGAAGGGACCTCTAGAAATCATCTAGTCCAACCCCCCTGCCAAAGCAGGCTACGCTTGTGTTTAATTGTGTTTCTGCAGCTACAAGCATTCATGAGATTTATAAAACTAGAGCTTTTATAGCAAGAGGTTAGTGTTGTAATGATGAAAAACTTGGTCATTTTACACTATGTTCATTTCTTTATTTTGAGGATTCAAGCTGGCTTTCATTTCGAGGTCATTCAAGTGATGTTCCCCATACTGTGCCTTGGAGGATGTTTGTAGATACACCCAAAGTGCAACATAACACAGTTCAGTGAGACTGACAGTGTTTGCTCCAGAGAGTTTTAGCACCAGAATAACCTATGGAAGTACTGTTCACAGGTAGACTGCATATCCAGAGCAGTGGGCAAACTGTTTGTGCTGTTAGTCTCTTGTGGTCATGAGCATTATGTTAGTGTCTGGTGTTTAAAATCTGACAGTGACATTACATATGTCCAGATAAGGGAGCTCTGCGTGTCTAATTTTGCAAATTTCCAGTTTCCTTGAGCATCCACCATATGTGAAGAAGCCAGAAAACAAACAAACAAAAAAAAACAATGCCCAAAGGTCAGGAGCATTATAAAATGGAATAAATATTGTATATGGAGAGTTGAGGACTGTATATTTTGTGATAAATACGTATATTTGTGAATTGGCAGCAATTCCATAGCAACTAGCCAGCTTCTAATTATAAGCCTTTTTTTTTTAATAGGAAAAATTTACTCTCCTTGTGAAAGATACACATTTTGTACAGCAGAATTTTTTTACTATTCCAGGAAAATGAGAGGGAGGAGAGAGGAGGGGAAGAATTACGTGCTCATGTGCTTTGTACATAAACAGAGCTTATAATTTGAAATCAAAAAGTCCTGATCGATGTATCACAAGACATATGCCTTGAAACACACCATAGTATGCAGTTGCTTTCTCACTTCTCCTTTCCTATTGCTTGTAGCTGGAACTTAGACTGTGAACATTTTTGCACGTTCCCAAATTGGATGCTCAAAGTTTAGTTAAATATTTCAGGCCTATAAGAGGAAGCAAAACATGGAAGCTTTTATAGCTTGAGACACTTTCAGGAAGATGACTTAGTAAGTGCTACATAGCATTAGAAGCCTAATGCAGTTGGGGGGGGAGAACAGTAGTGCTTCAGTGGCTAGGTGCAAAGAAGGAGCATGTGAGGGAGCAGGAAGCTTGAGATCATGACAGCAGAAATGAGTGACACTGCTATAGGGGGACTTTTGGACAGGTTCTTAGTGAGAATGTGGGAAGAAATTGCTGTGAAATGGAGACTGTAGACAAACAGAGTTTGTGTTCATATTGTTCTAGTCATTTGTGTTTTTTAGACCCAGAGCTTTAAACATATGATTTTTAGTGTACAGAGAAGGCTTCATTTGTTTGTGCAGCTTGCTAGTGCCACGGTTCCAACAAGGCTGATTCCAGGAATTTTCTACTTGTGTTTAGATTCATTTTTATTCTTTTCATTTCTTCAAAATGAATATTCCTAGGAGGAAAAAAAAAATAGGAATTGCAAAAGTAGTAGAAGTAGTGACGTGGTGATTCCCAGGTATTGTTCTCCTTGAACTTTCTGAGCATCTAAGAAAATGCAAAGCTCAGCCCTGAAGCCTTCTAGATCTGATGACTGCAAATTAAATGATATATATTGTTATTTGATGAAAGAATACATTAAGTTTTAGTATTTGTGTTGATTAAAAATATTTTATCTGCTGTAAATAGTAATAAAAACATGTCCCGGATATAATAAGCATAAAAGAAGTGTAGGTGAAGAAGTGCTTGAGCATTGTTCATAAGATGGAGATAGTATTCCGACTCTCTGCACAGCACTAATGCCAGCTCTTTCTCCCCATGTTCATCATAATAATGCTGAAACACTGGAAAGAAAAGACAGCCCCTTTGCATGGGATTCCCTGATAGGTAAAATTCTAAACTTTGAATTTTTTCCAGAGATGACACCATAAGCTATGCAGATGCTCAGAATCAAACTTAACAAGTTATGCTGTGACACTATGGGCATACGTATAACAAGAAGTCACGTTGTTACTGAGCTGGATGATCTGTTCCTCAAGGGCATGGGCTGTCCCCATGAAGCCACATGGAGCTGATGGCAAAGTGAGAAAGCTTTAGTATGTGGCCTGTCTCTTCTCTGAGGTTTCCACATCTTCTGTTCTTTCATTTTCCTGATGACTGAAACAGTAACCCTCACTGGAAATGCCTCACAGGCTGAGTCACATTTACTTGCAAAGAAAAGCCACTTTGGAGGTAATTTTCTCCTGCCACGGCCACGAAGATACAGCAAGGGGTAATGGGAAGGTACTGCATCAAATCAACAGTTTCTGATCTCCCTCCAGAATTTAAAAAAAAAACAAAAACAAATGATTATTTTAACCAGATCAGAAATCATCTGTTTAGGGAACTGGAAATGATGGCATGAGAAGAGAGTACAAACCAAATTTCTAGATTAAAATATATGATTTCTTTTTTGTCTGTGTCTACCTGTAGTTGCCTCAGCCTTCTGTGGTTTCTCAGGCTTTCTTAATCAACAGACTACTCAAACCTGAGGGAACAGCAGTAACATCCCCTGCAAAGTGATTTTGTTGTTGTTCTTACTTAACAACTACATATTTTTAATTCCTGAAAAAAAAAAGATATTTTGAAGGTTAGTTACTACTTCTGACTTTATTTCATATTTTGTTGTTCGTAGATGTAGATTTAAAAGACACAGATGTTTGCAGAGCATCCTCTGATGTGTCACAGTGGCCCACAGGTTGAGAAAACCTTCCCCAGTTTTTTTGCAGGACACTCTGTGAACTCTTCAGCGTTCAGATTAAAATCCTCCCGTATGTGGTTGATGGCTGTAGGTAGACTTGAAAATACAGTCATAACTTCTAAACCTCAGTGTGTTTCCAAAGGCACTATGTTGGTTTCAGACGTTAGCATTAGCACTTAACGAGGGACATCAGTGTGATTGTAACTTACAAAGATGGAAATAAATGTTGAATTAGGGACGTGTTTCTAATGCTGGTTGCATTTCAAAGAATTAACATCTATTCTTAAATCGAGTAATATTTTTTAAATGTTTTATTGTTCCTTAATATATGATTGATGCTTACTATTAAGAAGTTGAAAAAAAAATACTATCAAACTTTGGCTATAGGAGTTAAGCACTTAAACTTAGCATGTTTAAAATGTGTCTCCCTCATGTAGCTTGGACTGCCTTTGATGTGCAGTCTCTTCAGCAAGAATACTTGGTGGTTGTTCCTAGGAAGAAATGTAGAGCCAGAGAAAGTAAAAACATCCCATTGTCATATGAGTGACGCAGTCATGAAGCGAGTGAGGTAAAGGCTTTGGAAGGAAAATAAAATGTGGTTCCTAGAAAAGCTGTTCCCGTGCCATATTCAGCAGAAACAGCATTTCAACAGTTCCCATTTATCAAGAGCAGCCAAGATAGGGAAACTCTATGGGGTCCTGTGTATCAGATGCTAGGAATACCAGGCCTAGGAGGAGCGAAGCATTGTGTGTTAGTATGTATTGAGCCTCCTTCCAGGTGGCAAACAGCTGTACTTTTTATCAAACTTCAAAAATAAATCTGAAGTGCTTGCTTTCAGCCCAGAAGTGTTATATTTAATTGAAGCGTTCTGCAAACGTGATAGCTCAGGCACCCAGAAAGATGGTGAATATTTAATATATTTGTTTTGTGTTTCCACCAGTCAACAGTATAAAGAAATTCCTTAACTACTTCTCTTTAACTCGCCCGAAGAAAGCACGGTATGTTGCTAAATCGCCTTTCACCGGCCCTGCCGAGAAACAACTTTAATCCTTGTTAGAAAATTGCAGAGTCTGGGCTGGACAAAGAGCTCCTGCCCGGCGCATTGTGAGCGCGGGAGCAGGGCGCGGGGAGCCCTTTACAGCTGCGTGCCTCCAGCCCGCCTCAGCTGGACTATTTAGGCCAGGAGGTTTGTCAATCCCTCCCCACAATGGGGAGAGTTTTTCAGTGCCTGTAGCCGTGCCGAGCCCCGTTGGGGATCAATGCTGGCCATTCAAGCTGCACCCTCTTTCATTGCTTTGGTTTGTTAATTTAAGACTAAAGGTCCGCCGAGGGGGTTTAGGGTGTTTAAGAAAGCTGATGAACTGTTTAAGAAATCTGATGAACTGAGAGCGTTTATAGCCCTGGTGTGGCAACTATTGGCACTGAGGGAGCTGTGTCCTTGTTGACCCTCTTGTTATTAAAAATGCACAAGTGCTGCGCTTCTCAATATTTCAGCACTCTTTCATTGTCAATACCACCTTCTGAGCCCTTCAGCTTGTTGCTTGCTCTAAAGATCTTCTTAGATTGGGTTTGAAAACTTCACCTTAAACACTAGATTAGACTGATGTTCTGTTTTCCGTGCTCCTGTTGATTTGTTGAACCTTCCCAGGGCTGGAAAGCAAGTAGCAGCTTGATGGGGAGACGGGCTGCTAATATGATTTACCAGTCTACAGTCATGCACAATAAGTGTGAATAAATACAGGGGTCTCACAGAGTCAACCCTAGCCTTTCCTTTTCTCTTATTTTTTACTTCAAAAGAGGTATCTCAGGAAAATGAAGAGAGTAATGCATGCCCTTACAGGAGCTGGATGAGCTATGAATAAAAAGAGGAGGGGAACGGGAAGGCAAACATATTTCTGTTAAAAGTGGCTGGTTGCTGCTATGTGCTGATGTGCAAAAAATTATATAGCACTCTTTTACTCTTGCAAAGAATACGGTGCTAATGCTGTATCATTGGCATCTGCAAGAGTTGTCCTGTCCTTCTGGTGCTATAGCTACTAGCAGAAAAAAGTTTTTTTTTTTCTTAAAACCATTTAGAGGGATTTTTTTTTTCAATTGTTATTACTTAAAAATGGGGTAGTAAGGTCCATTGTCAAATCGCCGAGCCTTGTGAGTTTGCCATAGGCTTCCGTGGATGCACCACTGCCTCTCAGACGTTCTCAAGGTTGTCAAAACATGTGCCCTCAGAGTCCACCTCTGAAAGGCATCGCTAGTGCTGCGCGTTTTAGCAGACTCCAAAAGAAATAACAGTGAAGTATTTACTTTCTTTCTTAGGAAGTGCAGCAGATGTACGCTTCTGCAGCTCTGGTCTGCACCGAGCATACAATACTCAGAGATATAAAGCCAGTAGTGGACTGGAATTCTGGCCACAATTACCTCTCTCAAGGGGAACGCAAAAAATGTACTTGATTGGATTTTTATTTAAAGTATATCTTCAAAATACGAGAGTATATTTTTCTAACAAGTCTTATTTTTTTCTTTTTCTGAGCAGCATATGTGTTCAGAGGAGCAATGTACAATAGTATCACTTCGCAGTCATTGAATTAACCATTTTTACTCACTGTTTAACATACTAAAGAGTAGTCAGGAAAACGTGCTATGTTACCTAACTCACAAATTTGAGAAGTAAACTTACCCCCTTTCTATTTCTTAGCTTTCTTCTAGGTGCAAGGAAGTATATCATAGATATATATGGAGAGTCTAGTTTGAATCTAATTTGAACTGCATCTGTCTTAATTAAGTTATCTGTCTGGGCTTTAAAACACGTTTAGCCAGGAAATGGGGCCTGGATCTGTTCTCAGCGATGCGTCAGTGCTGATGTAGAAGGCAACCAGTGACAGGATTTTCAGCCCTGCCTGGAGTTTGATAGTATGAACAACTTCTATCTCTTCTGCTTTCAACCTCTAGTTTGCGACAAAACAAACACAGTGTGGATGTTATTGGATTTCTTATTTTATTTTTGTATAGAGGAATATCATTGCTGAGAAAACTCTGCTACTAAAATCATCCTCTCTGCACTGATTATTATCAACAACTGTAGAGTCTGAGTGATAATACAGTAGTTGGGCTCAGCTTTCTGCAGACAAAGGTGGAATGCTTGGTGTATGAATTTTCGTGTTGATTAGATCAATAGAGTTCATGGAGTGAATCAGCTCAACTGTATATTGTTTTCCAGACATCTGTATGCATACAACACCTGTCATCTAAGAGCTGCCACTTCCTAACAGCTCTGACACATTAAAAATATTTTGCAGGTACATATGAAGGGAAGCAAAACAAGCATGCATGTAAGGTGAAGTAATATAAATGGTATGAGAATGCCAATCGAAGATTAAAACACAATATTATGTGGATATGCCATTGGTCCCGTATTTTACTCAGTAAATCAAATCACTTTTATGAAATGTGCAGTCCGCTGCTGTAAGGCATGTATGCTGCGTTTGCTCACTTTACTGCTATAAAACAACACATTAATTGGGCAGAATATAATTTCTTCCCATTGGGTTATAATTAAAACATATTTGAACACATTAAATAGAAATAGAAGTCGGTATTTCATGAAGATTTTCTTTCTTATTTCAAACTTATCTTAAAACTGATGGCTACAGTGAAATGAGACTTCACTTCCAATAAAGAAAAAGTATTTCTGTGTACTTATTGTATTTAAAACTTTTCCCAGGCAGCTTCCCTTCTGATGAAAGAATTCTATTTTTATTTTCTGTTACATCCCATACTAGCGATTTGTCCTCACTGTTTTCCATGTATGTTTTATTTGTTAATGTAGAAATGACTAATGAGACACGTAAGGGCCTTCTTTTGAATTATTTTGCAAGGTGCACCTTGAAAAAAGGCTGTGTTCTGAAATGCCAAATTTCCTCTTATTTGCATATCTACATTTTTTCTAAAGACATGGGAAATTACATTAGAAAAGAATATAAGCCTCTTCCCTGTGGGGAATGTGAGTAGGAGCAGAGCTACGGCACAAACTGTTCTAATCTCACTGCTAACATGAAAAAAAAAATCCCTTCCTTTTTACAGTTTGACTAAATGACATCTGGTTGGCATTTTACAGGAGGGGAGGCAAATGGCTGCAACTATGTTTAGTAAAATCTCTTTTAATCCAGTTAATGGGGAAGAACTTCTATAGTAGCTCTTTAGATCTGAGCATTTTTTTGCGGTAACATAGACACCAGCAGCAGAGAGCTTATTCTTGCCATATCCATTTGTGGAGCTTTGAGTGAGGACATACCCCTGGCTACAGTATGAAAAGGCAGTAAGGTAGGCTGCATTTATAATCAGGAATTAATGTAAAACAAAACCTGAATGTGTTGATTTTGAGCAGGGTGAAAGGCTGTTTTGACCACATATAAATACAATTTCCACTTATTTCTGAAAATGTTCCATAGTAAAATATTTTAAAGAAATAATACAGAGTCGTAATTCTGTTTGACGCTGTTTTCTAGTTTGTATCGGAAAATCAAAGCGTAGCAAAATCTCTCCCAGGACATTTTTCCCTTGCTGTTTAGCTCATGTAAGTGTGTACTTAATATCCATTTTTGCTGACAGAAAGCTAAGTGCATAACGCTATTTTGCTTGAAAATATTATAGCTGTAAAATAAAATGGCAGTTGTTAATTCACGCAAAGAACAGTCTGGGTCAAGTTATTTGATTTCCAACTGACCCGTGCAATTCTCTGAACAGGAAATTACATGATTGTTGACTTCAAGTGCTGATCTGTGATCATTTTAAAGTGTTCCATTACTTCTCGTTACCAAATCTGTTACATGAATAATTCAGGGTTGTTTGCTTTTTGTTTTGGTTTGGGTTTTTTTATCCTCTTTTTCAGCAATGGTACAGCGGCTCCATGAAAGTCATATGCATGTGGTTGGCCGATAGATTAGACCTTCAGCTTCACATCTACCAGCTGAAGACTCTCATCAAGATTGTTAAGGTAAACAAAATGTAAAATGAGGATGTAATAGCAAGAGTGTATGGATCACCCAGAAAGTTAAAAAATGTGAATTAGTCATTGATTTTTGTAGTTTTGCTATTTATTTGTATCAACTGCGTGGGGAAAATTGAGAACAGTTTATTAAAACCTCTAACATTGATGTGTGCTAATAACTTTCAACCGTTCTGTTCTCAGTGACAATTCCCATGAATGTTTATAGATTACTTTATAATAATACTATCCAGTACTTCTAATAAATTATCGTTTGCACTGATTGCTATTTTACCTTAATAATCACAAAAGCTGTTTTTCTCTGTTCTTTCCCACTCTCAGAAAAAGTAACTATTCTTTTTCTTACGTGCATGTGATTACTTAGGTTCAACTGAAAAACAATATTCAATACATTAGATGCCATTTTCTAATCTTTCACGCTCTGGCATCAGTATCAGTGGAAATACCAGTTCCTCCAGTCCAATCCTGTCATTTACACCAGCAAATGTGAAATTTTTCCAACTGAAGTGCAAAATTTCTTGCAACGGGCAATTATGGGCTGCCTTACCATTAAAGAAAGTTCCTTTGTAACTCACTTTTTAATATTAATTAGTACCCTTAGGAAAGAGACAGAAAGCCATTTCAGAACTCTAAGTTTGTCTTGTTTAACTCTGAACGTCGTTGTTATCTGTGTGAATGTGGAATAAGAAGCACCTGCTGTCAAGGACAAACTCCAGTTGTCCAAATGATTTTCTAGTGAAGATCGTGCAAGACTGTTAAGTTGGAAGAATTTTTACCTGTAGGCACTAACCTTGCAACTGGCACTTTAAGGGCTCACTCGCTCTAAAGAAGGAGGAGAAGAAGAGAAGAGAAAGAAGGAGAGAAAGAAGAGAGAGTCATAATAATATCATTACGCTTCCCTGAGCCACCCAAGCTCAGCTTTGCTGTTTCTGACTTTGACCAATTTCCCTGGGAACAGGATTTGGCTCTTCATTTTATTGCATGCCAAAATGGCAAAAGCAGTGTGCTGTTTGTGGCTGAAATTAACAGCTCTTGTGAAAGGTATAAAGCTCTTATCAAGTAGCAGGAAACAAAAATAAAAGGGTTGCAGGATCTAAGCTGTGCCCAGTGAGATGTGCAGATTCAAGCACAGCAGTTAAATATAACCTGAGAGATTAGAGGAAAAGACTTTTCAAGCTGATCATTAATTGTGAAGTTGAGATGAATGAGCAGCACAGGCAACTGACCTTGGTTCTGCAGCCTGGCTCACAGGTTAGCTTTGCTCACAAGAAGCATGCTCCCACAGGCAATGAGATTTACTTTGCATGTATGTTCCATGTGCATTATTCCGTAGTGCTTTCTGCAGATACAGAAGGCTGAAGAAAGTAATGTTAGTCATAGACAATGTTCCTGACAATGTAATTGAAGGTAGGAAGCCTTACCCACCTGTGAAAAGTGGGAGAGCTGCAAGAACTAACCCAGTGCAGAGGCCACTGGGAAACAAGCAATGTGTGATAAGAAGCTTTCACTGGAGCAGCCTCAATCAGGAGAGGCAGCATTCCTCACAACTGTGGAGTGAATGGAGGCATTTATCTGTTTGCCTTTGACAAAACTGGGAGTCTGTGTTGTCTCAGCAGCTCTTGAAAATATTTAAATTTCAAACAAAACAAAAAAAGAAAGCAGAAGTTCATTATTAAGAGTCAAGAAATAGTAGATGATCATTCCATGTTTGGGCACAGCAAAGTTGGTGGCATCGTTAAGAATGGCCAGAGGAAAACTGTTCATTCTCGTTAGAGCCTAGACAGAGGGATGCTGCATAGAGGCATCATTAGCTGTCTGAGACACATGCAGAAGGACGTGACTAAAGAAAGGTCAAGGATCAAGAGGAAAGTTGGGAAGAAATGAAAAATTAAACTTGGAAGTGAACATTATTATCGTACAAAAGTATGTCAAGAGAAGAGCAATGACTGAACCCAAGAGTGCTGGACTGAGAATGGGAGTACGGTGTAAAACAGAAAGAAATTGTAGGACCTGTTAACAGCATAAAAGGAAATTGAATGTTCAGTGTTATAAAAAGGGAATGCAATGGTGGCACTTGAAAAAGACCAGGCAGAGTACTCAGAGAAGTGTGTGAGCAAAACACAAGCTGCATCCATTGACTCTGAAGCTGACCTGGGAAAGTCAAATAAATCTCAGTTTCAGTGATTCAGACAAGGTTTAAATAATAATCGTAGATATAGCGACAGAAAAAAAAAATTCTCCCAGCTAAACATTACTCATTTTGAGAGGTGTCTTTTGCAGTTCTTTGAAGTAGGGAGTGAAACAAGATCAGCTCTTTTCTCCTCTTTTTCTAGGGGTTGTGCACAGTCTCTTCCTACAGAGGAATGGGTCTGATAGCTCTTAATTATTTTCTATTTTCTTTTCTTGGAGTCTCTTCCATACATGCTGAGAATTCACAGTGTAAGGAAAAAGCTATTCCTTCTTAAACTTTGTAGGGTAACTCGGGAAAGGTTATTTCAAACATATTACCAGTAAAAAAAGAAGGAAGGTAGAGTGGATGGTTTTCCATGTGCTCAGTTGAATATAATCAATAAATAAAACCATTTCATTCCCAACTCTTACTGAAAAGTCAAAGAAAAATGTCACAGTCACTGATTCAAAGGAAGGCTGCTTACCAAGAAAACAGAACTCTGCTATGTGGCAAAAAAGAAAGACGTAGGTGTATCTCAAACTGTAGGTGAGTTAGAATGTAAATTGAGTGATTGAAGTCAGCACCTGAGAAACTTTTACATCTTAAAATATAGATCATACTCTAAAATTTATTTTTCTACCTTTGGTGAATAAATGAAGAGATAAATGCAAATAAAATTATAGTTTGCAGGAAGTCAGACTTTTCCATTTACTGTGAAATGACAGAACCACCTATAGACAAGTTCACATTGCAGTACACAGTAAGAAAGTTTCTTGGTTGGGTTCTTATTGAATAAATTAGACAAAATAAAGTTACTGAGAAGTCTACATATAGAAACATAGTACGAAATACAGTCTCCTGAAGAAATTACCATCGAAGTGTGGCTTGAGGAATCTTCTTTTTGTTCTTGGGGTGAAACAAAGTGGTCTTGCTTATCGATACAGCTTTTTTTTTTTTTTTTTGCAAAGTTATGCCTGCAAAATGTTGTGATCTGAGCCGACTGGCAGTATTTCCACTGTTGCTGTCATTAGCAAAGGCAGCACCGTTGCTTGACAGATATGTAGAAAGTATCTGTGGGGGACTGGTGTAGGTAGGCAGAAGCTGATGTGCAGGAAATGTTTCTTTTTTTTTGAAATAGTGCTCAAGGGACAGATGATGATGAACAACTTCCAGGAATTAAAAAAAGAAAAATCCACAACATTTACATATTCATGACCACAGGCTTGAGCACTCAAGCAAAACTACTTAGCATCATATTTTTCTAAGCTTGTCAAATAGCAGCATTCTTCGAAAAATATTGATGATTTATTACAGCTGGAATTGTTTTCTGTGGATCCAGAATCTCTGTCACTGACTACTGAGTTTTCAACTTAAACAAGTCACTTTGAGTCTGTCCTTTTCACAGAGTTCAAACTAATGTAAAGCCTGAAATAGTCGGTGTCCCTGCCTATAGCAGGGGGGTGGAACTAGATGATCTAAGTTCCTTCCAATTCTCTGATTCTGTGATTTTTAAGTTAAGCTTATAGAAACTTAACACAGTGCAGAGGCTAAAACAGCACGCATCTTTAGCAAATTCTAGATGATAGATGCATTAATGTAGGAGGAACGATGTTACTCTGCTGGCATGCTCGAACTGGCCAGCGTACAGTGGAAGGTGGCTCCAATTCAGGATGTTTTCTTTCTGCCACAGAAAACCTACCGAGACTTCAGATTGCAAGGCGTGATGGAAGGAACGCTGAACAGTAAAACCTACGACACTGTCCACAGCCGTCTGACGGTGGAGGAAGCCACCGTCTCAGTCACAGATGCAGGAGGACTTCAGGGCATTACAATGAAAGACAGTGATGAAGAAGAAGGATGATGGCGTTTCACCAAGCATTTGGAGTGCTGGGGTGGTGGTTTGAGGGTGGGGGTTGGCTTTGGCTTAGGAATTTTTTGGTAACTTGTCCTTGTAGTTGCATTTGTAGTTTTGCCTTACGATAAAGGCACGGAAATGTAATTTGCTCACTTTTTAAAATACTGAAAGTAAGATTTGCAGAAGAAAAGTGCCAAGGACTCTTTGAGAACAAAGGCTGTAGCATATTTTAACGTATAGCTTTGCTTAGGGCTGCAAGAACACCGGCATGGAGTTTGAGTTCCACTTGTGATTATGTTTCCTCCCCTTTTGTTCGTTACCATTTGTTCTTGTATCTCCATCAAATATTAATGTCCTGTGCAGAAAACAAAATGTGTGCCTCACTTAAAACACAGCTATACAGGAAATCGTTCCCAGAATAAGTCTGCCCTAGGTAAAAGAAAAAAGTAAATAGTGTCTTTTCAGGATGACACTTTGTTTACTTGTGTGTGTGCTTTATTTTACATTATTATGTGATGTGCATTAAATATTTTAATCTTGGTTCTTTGTATTTTGAGGTTGGTATGTAAGTGGTAGGACTTCAAGGACAGTCAAACCCATACACGCTACTTGGGAGTGCTGTTGTGTCTATTCATTTTGCAAGTTTAAAGATATCTCATCGTATTGGATGTCGGTAAGCTTGCCATCAATGTTTCTATTTCTGTGAAAAATTTCAGGCAATAAGAACACATTTTGTCGTGACCACTTCTGTATTTATCCAAGTTTGTATAGAATTCTACAATTAAAAGATGTTTTCAATATTTCAAACCATTTGAATTGTCGTATGGATTCCTTAAGAGAATGAGCTTTTTTGAAGGATTACAATTTGTTTATGGGGTGGTTTATCATTTGGTTTATATAGCAGATTTATTTGGAGTATGAATATCCATGGGCACAATGGCTTTGTAAAGAAGAAAAGGAAACAAAAACCCGTACCAACAGATGAACAGGCAGCACCCACTGACCATTTTCATATGCCTTCAGTGGAGTTAGAGAAGATTCAGATTTTTCTAAGTCCAAACTCACAACTGGTGAAAAAGTCAAGCTTGTTTGGTTTTGGTTTTATTTCGAGGGAGAACACAGCTAATTCCTAATTCTGTATAGACAAAATCTGAGAGAACAGATAGGGGAATTATACCTGGAGGGGTGCTGAGCTTCTCACTGAGCTCTGGAGTTACACTGGAGGGTCTTTGCTGACAGATTTACTGAGGCTCTGTGAGACTCACATGAAGTTTCCCTTCCACAGAACTTTGGGACTGGAAGTGCTGAGAAGTAGTGCCCCACACTAGAGCCCTACCATTCTCTGGGGTGCAAGGCAGGTTTCAAGGAGCAGGAGAGTGGGGAGGTGACTGCTGCAGTGCAGGTCCCCTACATCTCTTCATTCATGCTGCCAATTTTGTTGACCACAGTCCGGCAGGGAGCACAAGGAGCCTCAGCAGCATTTGTTACCATTCCCAGGAACTTAGGTGGGTGTGTTAGCTTGGTTTTTGCTAGAATTTCTCCAGACTTTCTCTGCTCCCACATCCTTAAGGGGTACCGATGCCCGGAAGCTGCCAGCACTTTAAAGGATAGCCTGCCTGGCTGTGGCCTACAGCTGGGTTTGGAAGAAGGCTGCCCAGCGTAGCGCCCAGCTCTCAGCCTGATGAAGGCCAGAGGGAGTTTGCTTTGGCAAAGACATCCCTGCTTGATCTCCTTCCTCCCACCATTACCCTCATGAGACCCCATAGAGGTGTCCGTTGTGAATAGGCCAGGGCAGACCCCACCGTGCTGGCCCCATGGTGGTGGCTGAGGTCTCCAGGCTGAGGCAGGGGCATCTACACAGAGGTGTGCTGAGAGCTGAGCCTCCAGCAGCCAGTGGTACAAAGAGGCAATAAATTGTCTGTGAAATGTGCCAAGAACTTGCCCGAAGCCAAAAGCTGTGTTTTGCTGGCTAAGGAGACCACGGGAGTCTCCCGGTTCCCTACAGACTCATCCTGCTAGATGGGTCTGAGGGCATTCTCCAGAGGAGAGGTGAGGAGAGCTTTAAGTCTCCTGAGATGTCATGAGGAAAGGAAGTGGTGTCAAAAATGGACTGTAACAAGTCATCACCACACTGAGAAGGGCTTCTTAGTAATGCTGATCACTCTCTCTCTCTGCTTATTTAGGCATAGGAGAAAATACAACCTGTAGAGTAAGTTATTGCAATTTCACCCGTCAAGAGGACTAATGAGCTGTAAGGATCCCGACTGACCTCACCCGGACTCTCACCTCTGCCAAGGACTTCAACCCTGCTCTGCACAGGGTCCTGCACTGATTGATGCCCTGGATCACAGACCTGGTGGAGCCAGACACTGGATCTGCAGCCCCTGAGCTGTGCGTTGGCTTCAGTCATGCCTGGCCATCACAAACCTGCTGGAGGGCTGAGCTCGGGGCTTTCCCCCACCCAGCCTACCTTGCTGCCTGCTGCTGGTTGGCGGGGTCCTGCTCTGACAGCCTAGGGTGTCCCCAGCTCCTTGTCCTTCAGGGAGCAGTGACCTTCCCTGTGATCTGACATCATCTTTAGGAAAAAAAAAAAAAAAAAAGATCTGCGAATTTTGTATTTTGCAGTGGCATTGAGTCACTCAAATTTGTGGTGCTTTCCACATATATCACACAGATGTCCAGCACTTGGCTGTACAATTTCATTCTTGTGCAGTACTTGCTTGATGTGTCTGTCAGGAAGACAGAGGTGAGTCGAGAAACAGTTGGGGGTGTAGGGGGAACACAAATCAAAAGATGAGGAAAGGGAAGATGATGTAACCATGGAGAGGTTACAAGATGTTTGTGATTTTCAAAAAATTAACTCAGATGTGAAATACATAGTAAGTTATTACTAGCAAGGCAGCACGGCACCCATCACAGGGAGGCGGGTACTGAAATGACAACACCACAATGGTCACTCCACTTCTTATCAACTCACATATTTTCTTAGTAACTAGGTTTGTGAACCCTGAACCAACGTCAGGCTTGAGAAGGCCAGTATCGGTGTGTCAGCCTCGCAGGCAGACGGGGACACAAAGTTCCCCTCTAAGCACGTTTTTAATGCGGGTTTTAACCCCCTGCCGCCCTCCTCTCGAGGTGTGCAGCCGTCGCAGAGAGACGGGGGCGCTTCTGGCGGCTTCTTCCCGCCCTTAGAGCCGGGCGGGCTTAGGAAGGAGAGGTCTCGTTCCGTTTACCTCTCTGCGTGTTGGTGGCACGCTAGGGGCCGGGAACGGGCAGAGCCGGGTGCGAGGGCAGCGCACCTCTCCGCTGACTGCCCCAGGGGTAACCGGGAGGGGTCGGGGCACTTCAGCCAAACGACGGTCGGCAAATGGGAGCCCCCGGTCAGCGCTGGGGGACCCGAGTCCCAAAGGGAGAGAGGAACTCGTTTTGTGCCTAACGGCAGAGATGGCGATGGGCCGCGCAGCTCCGCGTCCCTCGGGCTTCCGCGGGCGTGGGATCTTTGCTCCAACGGAGTCAAACCCACCCTCAGGCTGTGGCTGTAGAGGCCGTGCTGCTCCCCGAGCCTGTGCCCGTGACCCCGGGCAGCCCCGCCGGGCGCAGCGGAGCGCCGTCCAGCAGCAGGACGCTTTGCTGCGGTGTATTTTATATTTTTCCCCCCATACTTTTGTTATTGTTCTCACCCTTCTCATTTGACTTCTCGCTCCCTCCCATTCGGGAGCACGGGAGCGGGATTGCCCTCGCACCGAGCCCCGCTGATGCCGCACACCGAGCGCAGTGCTGGCAGCGTAGCGCGATGCCTCCGCGCAGCCGAGCAGCACTTCACTTTGCTCCAGGTTAGCTCCTAACACGCCAGGAGAAAACTAACAAACCAAACAAGCAGAAAAAGGATAAGTGAATTGCTCCCGATCCTGTTCAGGAATCTTAAAATTAAACAGCTTTCCCGAGCTAGAGATCGCGAGGCGTTCATTTAGCAGGAACGGGGCTAAACGCCGCGGAACTGGGAAAGGAACAAGCGCGGAGGTGTCACTCACGGTGGCAGCCGCCGCTGGCCCCTCCCCGCCACTCTCGCCGAGGGTCCTCGGAGCGCGGGCACCGCCGTCCCCCGAGCGCTGCGCCGGGCAGAGCGGGGCGAGGGCTGAGCTCGGAGCCGCACGCGTGGATCGCGGGGCCGGGAGTGCTCCTCGGGGTCACCGCCAACTTCGGGCGGCTGTGGTTAAGGGTTTTCTGCGCGAAAAGGCTCCGTTTGCCCCGGCTCGGCCGTCGGATTAGAGGGGCCTGTGTGAGTTTTGTTTTACCTCCGCGAACACTTGTCGGGTCGGTGTCAACGGGTTTTCTTTTGTGATGGGATTCGGTTACACATGGCAGTATTTTATCCTGCTCCTCGCGGTGAAACTTACCCAGAGGGATGCCGACGCACACTCGCTGCGCAGCGAGGCCGTGCGGACACTCAAAAAGTACATACATAAAAAATACCAAAATATATGCATACATTATTATTATTCCGTTTGTTTGTTTGTTTGTTTGTTTTGTTGTTTTTGTTTTTGAGAAAATGCCAAGGGGAACCCGCAGCAGTCCGTCCCGTCTCAACCGGAGCCTGATCCCCGGGGGTGCCGCGGCGAGTCCCGGCGGAACGGGGCCGGGTTGGCCCCGCTACTCCGGTGGCACGGGCAGCCCGACGGGTGAGCCCGGTGTCCCGCTTCCCATTCCCTCGCGTTTCGGTCGCCCTTCAAAATGCATCTCACGAGCCCCGGCCGGAGCGAGGGGCAGCCCCGCGGGCAGGAGACGGCTCCCAGCGTCCGCGACCCCGGGTTGGTTCCTCGCAGCGGGGACGGCGGGCAGAGGGGCGGCTGTGCCCAGAACGTGAGGGCTGGTGGGAGCCTTTGTACCGGACTGAGCGGGTGCACCTTCACACAACCGGGCGGCGGGGACCGCTGTGCAGGGAGAACAGCCCCGGAGCTGGACACGGACCTCGACGGTAGAGTTCTTAATTACAGTCGGGTCCGCCGGCAGAGCATCCTCCGTAACCTTTGCGAGAGCCGAAATGAAGAGCGCTCACACCCGCGCTGCCGCCCGGTAAAACACTTCCAGGCAGAGCTTAATGCGCGCAACAGAAGGTTGGCGAAGTTATTATCCTTTTCAATTCATTTTTTACTTAGAAACGCAATGGAATTATTCATTTTATTAAGGAGGAAGAAATTAAAGATTAGGCTTTGGGCGGTATTTTACCTCCCTCTAATCGCCTCTGGGATCGGATTGGGATAATCCCAACGCAGAGATGAATTCGCCGCTGACTAAGATTTTGAGAGCACGGAGAGATACGTTGTGATCATAATGCAAGTGAGCAATATCAAGAACATAGCTTAGGAGCGAACGAAACACAAAACCGATTACGGGGAAAAAGAGAACAGCAGCTTCCCCGGGCACAACACGAAATCAACTCGAGGCCAAACTTTTGCCCCCCCACTCCTCCCCCCCCCCCCCCCCCCACGAGCGGCCGAGCTCGTGGAACGGATCGGCCCCGAGCGGGGGCCCATCCTGAACCGCTGAGAGCGGTGAAGCCGCAGCCTCGGGAATAGCACAACGGAGGGACGGGAGGGAGCTGCGCTGGAACGATCCTAAGCGCGAAGCAAAGCTCGGGACACGGCTGGAAATCGGTTTCGGCACCGATGTTCTGGTGTCCGTTCCTCAGGCAGCTCCAGCACCAGCAAAACTCCGCTTCTGGGACGGGAGATGGTGTCTTCCGAATGAAATAATAATAATAATAATTGATGTAAATAAAACGTTTTTAGATCGCCGTACGATAATTCGTTATGAAGTGGTTTTCCTGCGTGCTGCGGAGAGAAAAGGAGGCACAACCGTAAGGAAGCAGCGAGTAACCGAGCTCACGCTTCTCCCAGAGTCTCTCTCGCGCTCCGAGGCCGCTGTAATTGTAGTGGCGGGGCCGTAATTGCTGCTTTGGGATATTTACCCCTCTCGAATGACACTACATATTTTACTTTCAGCCACATGTCAAAAAGTCAATCCCAAAAAGACCAGTTAAGAGCAAGCTGTTAACATATTAAGTATATGGGATTTGAAGCCTCTAAAACCCACTCAACAATAATTCCCTCCTTCAGCACCAATCAAGAGGAAATTTGCCTCGATTGAATTAAATGTAAATTGCTCTGAAGGAGGACAATCTCCTCCACAAGGCACCGAGCGGACGGCGCTGCCCGGCCGCAGCCCCCTGCTCCACGCGCGGTGACACCGTGACACCGGGCTCGGCTCGGGGCCGCCGCTGCGGGAAGCAGCAGGTAAGGGGCTGCGCGGCCCGTTCCCTCTTTCCGTGTGGCCGGGAGGACCGGAGCGGGGCTGGGGCGGTCGAGGCGGCTCGGCTCGGCGCTTGCTCCTTCGCCTGGGCTCGTCCTCACCCGGGAGTGCCCCCAGCTGCTGTCCCGGGGCCGCGCCCCGAGGGGATGGGCAGGTCGCTGAGGGCGCGGGGAGAGATGCTCGGCGCTGCGTTTCTTCCTCCGTGCCCCCGTCTCCCAGCAACCCCAGAGCCGGCGTGCAGCTCGTAGCCGGGCCGGAGATGCCGAAGTGTGACAGTCGCTGCGTGCTCTCATCCGGCGGGGACCCGGGGCGGCAGCGGCCCAGACGCGGAGCTCCTGGATCCCGGCAGCTCGGGCAGCAGGGTGCCGCCGGGACCCGGTCCTGCGGGCGGCCGGAGCGGAGAGCCCCAGCCCGAGGGCTCGGCTGCTCCTGGGGACTCGGGAGCAGCCCAGTGACAGACGGAACGGGAGCCTGTCCCGTCCCCGAACTTCGTTGTGGGGGAGTGGGACGGGGCGAAGACACAAAGCACCTTCCCTACGTCCGTCCTTGTTCGACTGCCCGCTTCAATGTGAGCCGAAACAGCGGCCTTGGGGCTGCTCGTCCGGAACTGGGCCGCCGAGCCGAGCCCTGCTGAAACACGTGGGGCGGCACCCGGCTAGGGGCACGTAGATATGTATACATACAGTGTGCGTTTTGTATGTATATATGTGTATATATATATATAAAAGCGATGCGAGTGTGTTGCATATTTCTTGGTGCACCTATACTAATCCGGAGGTTTCGGTATTCGTGTTGCACGTGCAACGGATTTACGGAGTTTTAAGTGATATATATTAAGGAGCCCGCGTGCACGCTAGGTACGTATTTAATAAGACGTATATGGTGTTTCGCATCTTGGAGGCACCCCGTCCTTCCGCCTCCTTTCCTTTCTCCGCCAGCCCCGGGCTTCTGTTCAGCCTTTCCAGGGCCGAGACCTCCCAGCCGCCCCAGGCCGCTCTCCCTCTGTCTCCATCGCTGCGTTTCCCAAAGGCTTCACGGCCGCCTGACCCCGTTCGTGAGAGCAGCGAGCGGCCCGGAGCGGCCCCAGGAGCACCGCAGCCGTCTCCGTCCCGCTCCGAGCCACACGCTCACCTACTCACAAAGAGAGCTCGGGCTGGGAAGTGGCAAGAACCGAGCGTTCCCCTTTGCATCGCTCCTTCGCAGCGCCTCGTGTGACAAACAGCCCGGCGCCTGCCCTCGAATTGGGTTTCACATCCCTATTTAGCGCTTGGACAATGATTTTAGATGATGTCACTTAAAGCCAAACAAGAAAATTGATCTCGGATTTGCTTGGCCTCTAAAGCCTGGTTAAGCAGATTGCAAATAATAATAATAATAATAAAGAGAGAAAGAGAGAGAGAGATGGAGAGAGAGGGGAGCGGAGCGAGAGCCGCCTCCTTCCCGGGGCGGGGGAGGCGCGGGCGCCAATGAAAAGTAGCCTCTTGCTGGGGGGGCAAAAACTTTTCCTGTTGACTGTTGGAAGCGAATTGAGCAATTATCTAGTTTACCTTCTCCTCTTGGAAGTTAACGATTGGCGAGATCTCGGCTGCGTTATTGACACAACACTTTCTATTGATAGAAATAAGTAGCGATTGTCCCGAGTCATTGGTGCGCCAAAGTGCGCTGCGATGGGTTGGCGTGAGTCCGCCGGGCTGAGCTGGTTCCGCCGGTGCGGCGGCGGCTGCTGCTCCCCGTGCGTGCGGACCGGTGACGAGAGAAGGGGCAGAGAGTGACAGAGAGGGGGGGGGGGGAGAAAAAAAAAAAAAAGAGGCGTCTACCAAAGCGGCTCAAAGCGGGCGAACGAACGCAAGCCAGCCATGGACAATAGTGGCCATCACACGGCGACCAAAATCCTCGCGGCTCCTCCGGCGAGAGAAAACCTTTCTGCGAGGAGCACCATGATCGGCACGCCCAAGCCCCTCGCCTTCTCCATCGAGCGCATCATGGCGCGGACGCCCGAGCCCCGCTCCGTGCCCGTCCCGCAGCTCCTGCACGGCTCCGCGGCCAAAGGCGATGCCAAGCACCCGCTGCACCTCGGCTCCTCCATCCCCTGCATGATCCCCTTCGTGCCGGTGGCGTACGATCCCCTGGGCAAAGCGGCGGGCGCGGAGCCCAGGAAGGCGCCCTTGGACTCCTCTTCCTCGCCCTCCTTCAGCTGCGGCGATCTCTTGAACTGTGCCCTGAGCCTGAAAGGAGATTTCCCCCGCGACGCCCTGCCCTTGCAGCAGTACAAACTGGTAAGACCCCGAGTGGTCAATCACTCCTCCTTCCACGCCATGGGAGCCCTGTGCTATTTCAACCGAGGCGACGGCCCCTGTCACCCGGCCTCCGGTGTCAACATCCACCCGGTGGCTTCTTATTTCCTCAGCTCCCCGCTGCAGCCGCAGCCCAAGGCGTACCTGGCGGAGCGGAACAAGCTGGTGCTGCCGCCCGCCGACAAGTTCCCCGCCGGGGTGGCCTTTAAGGACTTGTCGCAGGCACAGCTGCAGCATTACATGAAAGAGAGCGCCCAGATCCTCTCGGAAAAGATCTCCTACAAGAGCGCGGAGTTCGGCCGCGGCTCTCCGAGCAGCAAGCCCAAAGTTTTCACGTGCGAAGTTTGCGGAAAGGCAAGTAGAGCCCCGCCGCCTCCCTCCCGTCCCCGCCGCGCTCCGCTGCGCGTTGCGCGCACGACGGTCGCTAACCGCGCTCTTCTCTTTTGTCCGCTTTCACTTTGAAGGTATTCAACGCACACTATAACCTAACTCGCCACATGCCGGTGCACACGGGAGCCAGACCTTTCGTTTGCAAAGTTTGCGGGAAGGGCTTCAGGCAGGCGAGCACGCTGTGCCGCCATAAGATCATCCACACGCAGGTGAGCGCACCGTGCCCGCAACGCGCCCGCAGTGCGCGGAAGGTTTATCGGCGCAGGACGGCTAGGGGGTGGGGGGGTTGGGGGTAGGGTTGTGGGGTGGCTTAACCCGCGGCTTTGGGGTGATTTCGTTTGGTTTCTGCCATACGGGCACGGCCGCTCCCCTGGATGGGGCGGTGCAGGGAGAGCCGGGCATCTCAGCGTCGCTGCCAGCTGCAAACAGCCAAACGAACAGCGGAACACCCCAAAAGCCGTGACCCGCTTTTGTTCTCCCCTCCCTCAGGAGAAGCCCCACAAGTGCAACCAGTGCGGCAAAGCCTTCAACCGGAGCTCGACCCTGAACACGCACACGCGGATCCACGCCGGCTACAAACCCTTTGTGTGTGAATTCTGTGGCAAAGGGTTCCACCAGAAAGGTACCGACGGGTCCCGGCATCGACGGCGGTGGGGAGAGGGTGGGGAGAGGGTTTCTCTATTTCCGTTACCGGAGGCTGAGGTCCGTGCCTTGGTATCGCCATGCCCCTCCCGTTCCCTATGACCCCCGGGTTAGGGTTTCGTTTTTAGGGGCGCCGGGGTCCGCGTGTCCTGTCCCCCGAGTGCCGTTGTTCTCACGGCGCTAACGGGACGGCTTTAGTCAGTTTTGTTCATTACCTTCTGCGGTTTTGCCGTTTTGTTTTTTTTACTCGGTAATTCCCGCCGTGTCCGTGACGGAGACGCCGTGGGAGGGGGGAAGCGTTTTTGGGAGGGGAGCTGCCGATTCCTGCTAACGCCAGGCTCCGCGGACGGGGCAGGGCTGCTTGTCCCTCCCCGCAGCGCCCGGCACTCATCGCCCTTTTCCTCTTGTTTCGCTCCTCAGGCAACTACAAAAACCACAAGCTGACCCACAGCGGGGAGAAGCAGTTCAAGTGCAATATCTGCAACAAGGCTTTCCACCAGGTGTACAACCTCACCTTCCACATGCACACCCACAACGACAAGAAGCCCTTCACCTGCCCCACCTGCGGAAAAGGCTTCTGCCGGAACTTTGACCTCAAGAAGCACGTCCGCAAGCTGCACGACAGCGCTATGGGGCTGCCCCGGCCCCCGGCCGAGCTGGGGGGTCCCGACCCACCCCCCCCACTGCTCCCGGGCCCCGCGCAGCCCTGAGCCCGCGCCCGCCCCCTGCATGCGCCCGTTAGGCGGTTCCGTGTGTTATGCTCTATGTCGCCTCTAACATTTATATGGGACTGGTTGATTTGGTTTGGGTTATTATTATTATATTTTTTTTAAGACTATTTTTTTTTTTGTTGCTGTTGTTGTCGCATCTCAGGTGGAGAGATGGTTTGAAAAAAAAAAAAAAAGAAAAGAAACAAGAAAAGCGCCAAGCCAATTTCTGCTGTATTTATTTGGGATCTGTGTTACCCGGGCCGGGAATGCTGCACAACTTTAATTATTTCGATGTATATATATATATGCCACGCGCGGCCCCTGCCCATCCCCTCCGCGGGTTTCTCCTTCCCCCACCCCTCAGTATCGTATCTATATGGACAGAGTGGGTTCGCTGTGTACGGATTGAAATTTCGGTTTGATTCTTGCACGTGATAAAAAAAAAAAAAAGACAAAAAAAAAATAATAATGATGCGTTCGTTGACCTGGTGGTGGAAATCAATGGTCCCCGAGGCCGCGCTCCGCTCCCTGCCAAAACACCGACCCGACCGCTAAAGACTTCAATTAAAAGAGGGGTAATTAGTTCGGATTGATCAAAGCCGGGTTGTTATGTTATTAGCTGCTCGGCCGACTCTGCCAAGCCGAGCCGTGAAAGCGTGGCCGAGGAGGAGCGGGGGGAGCGGAGCGGAGCGGGTCGAACAGTGGCGGAGGGGCTGCTGGTCCTGCCCGTGCCTCGCTGCTCAGCACCTGCTGCCCCGGCTACGGCTGTAGGGACACAGCACGGGCTGTCGGAGAGCCCGAGGCGTTAATCAGGACGGGGTATCCTCCCGCATCCCGCCCCTGGGCTGGGTACGTGCAGCCGTCGGGTCCGGCCCTCGGTGCGGGGCGGCAGCGCGCATCTGAGCGTGAGGGCGACTGAGAGAAGGGAGTCTTCTCCTTTCACAGATCTCGGGTTACTGAGGCTGCGCTCTGAGTAACTGACTGCACCTGTGAAAAAGCAAAGCAACAGGTCGGATCTTGGCAGCACCCCAAGCAGGACTCAGCCCTTCATAAAGCCAGAGGCCCTCAGAATAGGGCATGATGGCGGTGCTGCCCCTTGCAGCTGGTAGCATCCTCCCTGCTGCAAGTGCACCTCACCGCACAGAGGGGTGGGGGCAGCTCAGCAGCATGGCCCTGTGCTCCAGTCCATATCCATGGAGCAGCTCTCTGCTTCACAGGCCTTGAAAGAATGAGGCTTGGGTAAAGCAGGGGACAGCCAGCTTCTCTGCGCTGTTCAGCTCTGTGCTGGAGGAAGGGGGCATGAGGGCTGATGGAGTGTGATTCTCCCCAGTGATGTCTCTTTGTGGCATATTCATTATTTCGGCAGGGAGAAATTCCTTCCCAAACAGCTGACTGGTGCACTGCTGGTTCCTCTTCCTTCCGTGGTTGCCAAGGTAAACTTCAGTGCTGCGTAATAAGAAATAAGATGCCCCAAAGATCCTACTGAAATTACGTGGGTGTGCCATTTGTGTGAATCTCTGTTGGATTGAAATAAATCAGAGCTGAAGTACAACTTAGTTCTCTTATTGCTCAACAAGTGTGCTAGTACAAGACACGGCAACTGTGTCAGCAGGGTGTTAAGTATCGTTATTTCACAGCTTTTTAAAAACTGTTCAAAGCTACCCAAGCACTGCAGGCACACTGGAACACTCAAAATCACATCACAATGGAAAAATATGAATATATACTGTAAATATACCATAAAACTTAATCTGACCACCTTTGAGTGAGTATGCACCATCGTTCTCAAATTAAAGGTCTCCGTTAGGCCTGAGTGCCACAGAAGGCTGTGCTCTGCTTACTCTGATGCCTGAGAGTTCTCTGCTTCAAAGTGTTGGGAGTAAGGAGGGCTCAGGATTTCTTGGGTAGTGGTGATGGTGAATTCATCCCTTTTGAATGACTACAACTGCTAGAGATGGAGAGAGAATTTCTGATTTTGCTTGACTGTAGGCCATTTGCAGGTTTATAAACAGCAATCAGTATTTTGCCTCCCCTCCTGTAAAAGATCTTCAGTAACAGCTTAATTTGGATTCTTCTGTACCTTCCCAATGAAAAATGCTATTTTGCTGAGGAACTTAAGCATATTAGTGACCCCATTTTGAAATGGAGTGGAAATGAGACAGTCTAGTGTTATTCCAAGGTAAAGCAGAAAAAACTGGTGATGGGCATGGGTAAGTGTCTCTCCTTCCTAGATTTCTTGAGGTAAACACTACAGAAATAGGGCGTTATGAGGAGATAAAGACAGCTCATTTGTCATTTCACTAGACAAAACCATATTTATGTCAAAGGCTGGGATTAAAACATGTCTCAGAAGGCCTGCTCACCATTACCTTTCATTTCCTGTCTTTCAAGATTAATCTTAGGTTAAGTGAAATTCTAGTTAATGGTCAAAGGCAATTCAAAGCTGGTAAAGTCATTGTGAGAGACAAAAATCACAATTTCACGTACATCCAAAGCTTAGAGCTGTTAGCAGTGATACCTACCAGGTATTTCATACTTCTTGTTCTCACTCTTTTTTTTTTTTAATAGTAAATAATTTTGACAGGAAAAATGGGGTCACCTGTATGTAGCAGAAGGTTGATATTTCTTGGTGCATGCTTGCCAGCCAAATACCCATATCCTGCAAAAGAACCAGTCATCCGTATCCTCCCAGTGCCTTGTAGATACTGGGAGAATGAGAGCTCTGATGGCTCTGAGCCTGACATAAACAGAGCTGCAGAGTAGAGCATTAGCATCACGAGGATACTGTAGCCTGTTTCTCTATCAACCATAATGACTTCTCTTTAATATTGAGTAAAAGGAAGACAAGGCTGGTGCCTAGGGATTGCTGGAGCTGAGAGCCCTTGTGGAGGAAGAGCTGTTGCCCACCACCCCCCACCCAGGTTTTCTCCAATTTGTCTGAGCAGAGAATTCTTCTGTGCTTGTTGGATGCTACGTTATGTTAATGTGTGTCAAAGGTGAAAGTACCCTGTGCCTGAAATAGTGACCAAAGCAGCCACGTGTCCATTCCTCTAAACATAAAATGCATCAACAGCAGGATCTTGCAGAGTCGGATACAAAGTTCTTTCTGAAGATTAATGGTACTGGATTCACCTTACTACTGGTGATCAGCCCCTTCCTCTCCCTGCAAAAAGGTGAGAGGAAGGCCTTTATTTGCTAATTAAAAAATAAAAAAAATAAAAATCCATGCGTGTTGAAAAATAAGCTAAACAGAAAGCCTTTCAGTAGTGACCCAAAGCCTTATTCCTGTTCATAAATGGTTAAATAGCATCTCTCATATCATTCATTGTATCTCAATGCACTCAAAATGGATATGGGATAGTATTTAATCAAGAGACTGTTTTAGTTTTGATTCATTTTCTCTCTCTCTCTTTTCCCCCCTTCATTACCACACTGGTGGAACTGGAGGGGTGAAAGAAAGCGTGTAGGTCCACCTGGAGCCAGCTGAAATGGAGGTGTGTGGTCACACAGCTTAGTTCCTAGGCAGCTCAGCTGGACAGTGCCTGTAAACCAGAGATGAGAAAGCTGCTGCCACTTCACGGCTGTGGTTTTGGCTCCTCTGCTTTTAGTAGTGCTGGTTCTAGCTCCAATCCCACTGGGTTCCCCTTCTGATTGCAGTGAGAGCCTCCAGGCTGGATTACTGCAGGTCTGTTGCTGTAGGGTTGCATGGCACAGTGCAACCTGCACCAAGTACATACTATGACAAAGGGTGAGCTGTCTCTATTTTCTGTCCTTTGCATCTTTCATAGAAGTCATTTAATGGCTCTACTGTTCAGTCACTGCTGTGATTGGATCCCTGCATATTTGATTAGGCACAGTGTTAAAACCTATAACCATGACTGTGGAAAATAAAAAATCCTCTCCTACCTTTCTGCCCTTCAGATGATTGATATTTCAGCACCATTATTATGCGATTTCTAAGAAAACTTCAGTTACTGATCAATTCAAACTTAGCCTGTTTCCATGCATTTAATTATATCAAAATAATACATCTTAAGTTTTATTTCTTATGTAAAAAGCAATACTTTGAAAATGTAAGTGGGAGCAGCTTATCTGCAGCTGCACGGGTAGAATAAATGTTTCTTCTCAGGGATGGAAGATCAGGATTCAGTTGCAGACGGACACAGTGTGTGAGCAAAACCTTGATTTAGGGTACTTCAGCTCACAGGAATTGAGTACAACTGATGATGAAAGACAAACCTTTACAAAATATTTCTAAAATATCTCTTAACCTCTTGATATTACCATGGAACATCTGAAGAGTTTATAGGTCCATATAAGAACCTTGGCTAACTCAACTCGGAGAGAAATAATCTGGAACAAGAACTTCCTAAGTAGTAATAATGAAAAACTCTTGGCTGATAAATACTTTCAGATGAACTTTTCCTCAACAAGCGTTTGTGACAGAAATTAATTGCTGATGAAGCTAAATAAAATCTGAACCGCAATATGTTCAGAAGTAAAAAACACATCTAGCTTTGTAACTGGAAAACACTGTTTCTATTTCTATGTTCACCAGAAAGTGCAGAAGATCATCTTACTTTACCTACTGGGTTTTAAAGAAATAACGTTTATTCCTAAAATAAGGTATCAAAAATAATTACGAGGAATGCAGTAATTACTTAATCATTTTTTTCTTTTAAGCTTGCCAGGAAATACGTTACTCTACACATAAAAATAGGGATATAATCTTAAAATACTTCAGGCTGCTTTAATTGAACATTAGAAGTTGGGAGCCAATGCTTGCTTATGCCCGCTAATGCTTCAGCCTACAGTGACATCGAGAAAATGAGAAATTAATTTGATGACTTTTTTCAGTTTTTGGGAACATTTGACTCTGGTTTCAAGTGAGACAGCAGCACTGGCTAGAAAAATTAGCTAAAGACCAAAACAAATTCATAATTACTTTTGTGGACAACCTGTAATTATTATGATTGCAGATAATAAACTCACAGGCCTTTTGATTTGCTAATTGTAAGAACTTGTGATTTGCTAGCTGTGAGAAGCAGAGATATTATATCCTGTAAACAGTATTTCTGGTTCTTAAGGAGCGTGCTGCTTCTCACAAGTCTTTAGAAGTACAGAGCACTGTTACAATTGACATGAAAATGTTAAATTGTTTAAGGATAATAACTGTAGCAGAGACTGAGTGACCTGAAAATGGAACTCACATTTCTTGAAAAAGCAGTCACAAATTGTTCTAAACCCTCCCTGATCCTGAATGTTGTTCACTCATCACACTGACACATAATGGAAGTTAAAGTGGCTAAAGAGCTACTATAATTCATGTAGGCAAAGGAGTACATCACAGCTGAGTTGCATTTACTATATTTAACTTAAATCTGCCTCTGTGCTAATTGCAGAGGATGCTAATTTATAAGATATTTTTAATGAATCTTTCATACTGAAATTATTTTAAGAAATCAGCATTTATAACTCTAGAAATTTACAGGTAGGTTTTGATAAAACATCAGTACAGAATAAACTGTTGCCTTGGGAGTAATTTGCTTGAAACCAAGCAGGTTGAGACAACCTGCTTAAGAGTAAGGAAGAGTCTGCTGGGCTGAGTGCTATGAAGCCAGCATGGGTGTTTTTTTGGTCTTTCCTCCTTTGTTTGACTGCTTCTTTTCACATAAATGACAGTTATAGCATGAGAGAGAAAATTGGAGGTTTGCCTTGAGTCCTTAGGTCTGAGGCATGTAATTGTCCCAATTACAGCCTTTCTGTACTGATATTCTGTAAGAGAACCATCAGTTTTAATTTGGATTATTTAAGATGATCTTTGTATGTTTAAACAAGCTAGAAATTATTTAAACATGGATAACAGGAATCTCAGGTGCATTTTCAAGTCCACAGACTGTTTGCTATTTTAGATTCTGGGAATTCATTTTTCATTGTGTTGTTAACTCAGTTGTTCCCTTGCCCCTCCCCATCCCCCCAGTACTTTTGAAAGATGTTTTTTTTCACCCTGGTGCCCACTGAAGATAAATTCTGGAATTAAGTGACTGTTCCCTAACTGGCGTTCTTGCTTGTTTTGCTGGCCACGCTTTGCGTATGGGCAGTCTGCTTCTTCATAGAGCTCTCAGCTTGGGATTTTTCACTTCTTGAGAAGTGTGAAGCAGCTACTTGTAATGTGTCCTACAGCCTTATCCAAGGTTTAGAAATAGTCTCTCTTCTTTTTATATTTTTATCTTTTTTAGTCAAGTAGTTGCTAGACATTATGTGGAGTAGCTCAGTTATATACTGTTTATTTTCTCTACTTTTTTTTTAGAGCAGTCTACCATTCAGAACAGTCTGATTCAAAGTACTGCGAGTCCAATCAGCTTGTCCACCTTGGGTAATGCCTACAATGAAGTTGGAATATCTTAACATGAGAGCAAATGAACGTAGATTTCCACCTTTTCTGTGCAGTTAGTGGAGAGACTCCTGTGTCACATACATTTTTCCCTGCTGGAAGTTTGCTTTCTTCTAGTAGCCTCCTAGGAAATCCAGTTTCTGGAGCCATTGTTAATGCTGGAAGAATGGGAGGAAATCCCAGCAAATACTGCTAGTGGTCATTCTTTGCATAAGAGCTTGGTGGTGAAGTTGTTTATCACCACAGGAGGAGGGTGTGGAGCTGTACCCAGCTTGGCTGGATTGATTCACAGCAAAAATGACTCCATCTTCTCTCCTTGGTCATGCCTTCAGAGGAGACCAAGCTGAGGTGGATGTACTGTTTTCAGTCAGTCTTGAGGGTAGGTGTGGAATCCCATTCCTGCTGCTTCATGAGTGCGTGCTATAGTCACTGATTGCTCTAAAACATGTACGCCTGGCTGCACGGTGTCTTAGCCCAAAGAAGAGAGATCGAAATTGTTCTCATGTAAAATAATACGGCCTGCCTTTTTTCAACTTTTTCCTTGGGTTTGGGCACTCCATTTTGTATAACATAGTCTAAGAGCTTCTGTGTGCTGAATGAACTGGATTCTAGCAATTGTTACATTTTATTATCACGCTTAACTCATGTTGAAAACTAAGACTCCTTAGTGCAAGATAAATAAACTCTTTGGGGAGCCTATGGTTGTGTCTATGTACTGCCAAGAATACTTTTCAACATAAAATAAAAAATATCTGGGCAGATTTTCTCAGGAAGGTATAAATGCTGCAGGTAGTGCCAAAGCAGTTGCTATTTCTATTTGTTAGTGCTGCTGAGGAATCAGAAAGGTTCTGGTTTCTGTGGTGAAGAACAACTAAAATCAAGGAGACTTCTGCTGTTTCTTAAAGAAATACTCAGAATTAATTTGAATTTATTGAATTGTTAAAACTTGGCAACTATTGGGAATCATCAGGAAGTTTGTCCTTCATTTGCTTTTAAACATAAACAAACCCTGTTAATTCAAGGGAAATTTATTTTTTATATCCATGCCTTTCTGGAAAATTGTACTTGAAAATAATGTCCTTGGGAAATGAGTAAGTTTACTTTACCAAGGCTAGCATAAACAAATTTAACTACATAAAACTTCCCGTATTTTCCACACATATATAATATGTAAGATGTGTGAAGTCACGCAGAAGGGAATACTTCTTGCTTTATCTCTGAAACATCTGCAACAAGTGCAGGCAACCTTCTTGACACTTGGATACCTATCAACCTCTTCAAATGTTTGAGAGCCATCATACCCCTACCTTATCCTTGGGAAGCCAAGAGGAGAGAAGTGCTAGGAGCAGTCTCGCAGTGGTCTTGAGACTGCTGGGGCTGGATCAGGTGTGAAGCTGAGACCTAGAAGAGCTGGTGGCAGTGACTGCAGACACCCCCTGTTTTCTTCCCACTCTGGGGAACGGAACTGATCAGCAGGCCGTGTACCAGCAGTGCCTCACTTCTGAGTCTTTTTATATCTCCTCAGCATGGAAGCTGCACATGTAAGGTTTGTGATTCACGTGTGATGAAGGACTGAAGTTTGGTGACCCTTTATCTTGAACACCGGGACTTCTGCCAGGCTGATACTGAAAAGCTAATGTAAAATTATAATGTCCTGATAACAATGATGGTGTCTGGAGTTGTGGGTGAGGTGTTTTGTTGTTGTGGTTTTCTTTATTTTCTTTCTCTATTTCTTTTGTGGAACGGCTCTCTCACTGAGAGTGGAATTTACATCCTATTAAAATGAATGGACGAATCTCTCTCCTTTGGGTCAGACTGGTCAGATAACACAGTTACTGGTGGATGATTATCCTGTGTTGTCAGTAATCTAGAAAAGTCAAATATAATTTACAGTACCTTGTTTTTAATTAATAACTTTCCATGCACATGGGGCTTCCACAGCCTTCAGGAAAACCATATCCCAGTATCACAGAATTTAATTTTGTTACTGTTTTTAAAAATCTGGTGATACCCTTCAGTATTCTGTTTTCTTGTAAGAATTAATTCTTCAGCGTGAGCAACAGAAGGTCTTTACAATTTAGATGCAGATTTTTTTAATCCCCTTCTTAGGGTTTATCTAATAATGAAAAACAACCTAGTATTTTTAATAAAATAGTTTATTTTCATTAAAAGCTTAGATAGAAGTGTCTTAGGGCTTAGAATTTGCTGTCCACTGAAGGTGGCACCTGTATGAGATATGGGTGTTTGAAAGCTTGTGATAGAAATATGCTGAAATAATATTTACGTTATTAGGAAAATGTACATTTATGAAGACTCATCACTTAACTTCACCAACTTCACTTACATCAACAACAAGAATTCCCAGCAACAAAATCAGTATAGCATCAAAACAGCAACTATGAACAATTTACGTACACTCCTCCCCTCATTCCTTGACTCCATAACAATGACACAAATTTTCCACAATTGTTAAATCTTCTTTCTCTGAGGAGTTTCTTTGTTAGAATCCAAGTGGTAAGAAAAGATAAAAAGAGGAAAACAGAAACATATCACAAAAAAGGAAACAAAAAAAGTTCATAGCTGTAAAAATGTTTGTGTCTCAGAACTGTTGGGTGTAATAAGTAAGGCACGCAATATTTCCACCCACAACGTGTTACCATGTTATAAAACATACATATGTTTTTTCAAAATGGAAACAGTCCAATTCTAAATACGCTGCTGACTACATATTTGCAGATAATCCTGTGTTTTTGGAGTTAGTTGTCTGATCTCTTCAGTAGACATCTAAGCAGTGTCGTCCCACAATAGATGCATAGCATGCAATCAGCCTTATATTCACAGTGGGATACTTCTGCTAATTGCAACAGTTGTAGTGCAGAATAAGGTAGCGGCTTCTCAGCGAGATCTAAACAAATTAAGGTTAAATTTAAATTAATCAATTGGGAAAAAAAATCCCACAACCCTGTTGCTTTTATAGTTCATTAGCTATTAACACTAATAGCAGTGTAAAGGAGTTGCCAATTTTCTGGTTATATATTGTATAGGCTATTATCCAGTAAAAGGGAATAGGCTTCAAAGATGACTCAGTGGCCTAAGGATTGAACTCAGTTGTTCTCTATGCTTTCCAGGGCTAGATCCTGTGGCGTGCAGAACCTGTGAAGGGCACAGCCAAGACTGAGCTCTAGTGGGATTCCTGTGGGGGTGTAGCATGTCCCAGTTGGCTTTGTTCCTTTGTTTTATTAATCTTTGTCAGAAGAAAACATTCAAGGGTTTGATACAAGCTGGGAAAGTGTTCTGGTATTGGCTTTTCTGTCCTGAACTGTTTTCACACCACTGAAGGAACTTGTTGTCAAGGAAGACAGATGGAATTCAAAATTGTACTGTTTTTTTGTTTTAAATCCCAATCAGACCACTAATGCTATCATCTTATATTTGTCCATATTAAAGACAAAAGTGGGTCATTACAAGATATGCTTGAATTATATACTCATTTAACTCCTCATAATGATCAGGTGGGTGACTGGGGCACCCTCCCTGCACTGAAGAAACAGTGCTGAGGTAGACTTTTGCACTGGAATTACACTGATTGTGTCTAAAGCTGTGGCGAAACACAAAGAAACTTGGCATATAAAACTAGATGCAGGAGAAAATGTTCATTGCTGAAGACACTGAGAGATTCTGTCATCTCTGTGAAATCCAATTGAACTAAGTCTCTGCTCAATGATTCATTTGTGAAGGACAGAGATTTAAGCAATTTTTTTGGGGGGTGGGGGTTGGAGGGTGGAGGGGGGAGACCAGTAATTGAAAGCAAATAGCTGAAATTCAGTGGGAGTTTTTTGGGAAAACACAAGATTACGCGCTTGTTTTTCCCTGTGATTTCATTTTGCACAAGTAGTTAATTTTTCCCTACTCCCCAGATACGAACACTCAGACGGGAAGAAAAAGCACATACTCATTCAAACCTGAATCAAAATACTTTGTTTCTGGGACTTTATTAATTCCTCTCAAAGGTATTACCCGTGTCTCGTCACCACCCCAGCCTGAATCCCTGGTTCTGTCAGGGACCTTGCACAGAGGCATTTGGCTTGTGGAAAGTCCTCAGCATTGGAAACTGCTCAGAAATAACATCCTAATGGAGACATAGGCTCAAGTTTAGGAAATGCAAAAACTAAGTGCAGATTCTGTCCTTGCTATCTGAGTGGTTACTCTAGCTACTTCCAAAACTGTTGATTAAGTATAGCTTGGGAACCCTCTTAGCACTGAAACTGTCAAACACACTGTCTAATTGCTAGCCTATCACCAGTGTCTTCTACTGTTTGACAAACAACCCATTTCAGGGCAAGGCTGGAGACCATTCCTACTGAGCAATTTGGTTGCAGCCACACTACTTTTGGAGGCCGATATTTAAAATGTTGTTAAACGTATTTTTTCATACTCATTTTAGTGAGTCAGAGGCGGATGCTCACGTAAGATGCTTTGCATTGCATCACTTTGTCTATAGTGCTACACATTCCTTTCCTGCCTGACGTAAGACACATCTGTAAAAATTACTCTGTGATATCTTCGCTGTGTGCTTCTGTTTCTATGCTGGAATGTCTGGTGGCATACTGATCCATTCTGCGTGTATGTAAGTACTTGCTTGTTAATACCTTGCTGCTTCACATGTATTTCACTGGTGTTAGTGAATATTTCTGTAATCTCTTCTGAATAGCTTGTGGCTTTTTTTTATCTTTGTTGCTTTTTCCCTGCTCCCTTCTACCCCCTTTTATTTTTTTTCCCTAGTGGGCACCTGTCCATTATTAGTGATTTATTCTGTATTTCTTTTGAGTCTCATCCTCCTGTGGTCTTTGTCACCACCACGTCACATGTACCAGTGCAATAGGTATAACTGGGTTACTCACTGACAGAGCTGCCTCTACAGGTTCCCAGTTTCTCTCATAGGAAGCACTTCTTTGTATGAAAGGTCTTTTTCTCGACAAAACAAAAAGACTGAAATAGCATAAGCAACCCATCTGGATTTTTCCTCTCTGCTTCAGTGAACTTGCCACTTGAGGCACCTTGCTCCTCTGATATTTCTGTCTTTTTGCCCAATACCATTCGGAAGTGAGCAGCTTCCCGGATTGCAGGCCACTTAGCTGCTTCAGATCCTGCACAGATTAACACCATTAACTCCTTCCATGTAGTTCAGCTTCTTCAGCGGCTCCTGTTCTTTAAAGTCCTTGCAGAACACATTTCTGGCACTAGCCTGCACAAAAGCCAGTGCAGTTAATTTATTTCTTCTTGTACCACAGAATCTCAGTGAGGCAGCTTATGGTGATGGAGATGTGAGGAGAGATGCACTGGAAGGACCATTAACAACCTGCAGATGCAGTAATAAGGCCTGCACCTTGGCTTGTGCCCATCACACCACTCAAAGCCCCAGCTTCCAGACCTTCCAGAGGGCCACGTGCTGGGCTTCTGCATTGGCCTTGGAGAAGGTCACCTGATTTCCCACCTGGGAAAGGCAAAACATGCAGGGTGCTGGGCCAAGCCTGGCTTCTGCCACCATAATAAACACAGGTGCAGAATGGCATAGACGATGTGTCTTGGAGAACTTAGTCTAGAGTGTGGCACCCAGATATGAGCGGGGCTACCACAATCAAGGCAAAAATACCCTTGTACAGCAAGTGGGCAAAGCAGTCAGAATTAGTCCAACACTGAAGAGCTCTTTGTCATTGGCATGCATGTTTGCTTCATGACTCTATTCTTAATTTTAAATAATTTTCAGTGATAAAAATGAGGGGATACAGAATTAATGTGGAACTACAGCAAATCATTGCTAAAATGTGACATATCATGATATTCTGTCAGGCAAAAGTGATTGCTAGAGCACAGGAGAGGAAAGAGTAATAGAGTTTTCTTTTGGGGATTAGTAACTTTCTGTTTAATTGTGAATTAACAGTAACATGACTAACCTATATTCTATGGGGAAAATTGGGAGTTTAAGTGAGATACACATGCCCAGGAAAAACAAATTTGTTTGTCAGACCTCTATCCTAGGGAAGGCACTGATACTGACTAAGCCCATGTAGGGCAGAAGTGGAGTTATGGTGGGACTGGAGAAGCTCTGCAGGTGGAGAACCTTTGGGGTGTACTCTAGATACCCAAAGTGGTGTGGGATCTGTGGTGCCAGCAGTTTTCTTCCACTGAGGAAAAGACAAGTATTGCTTCCAGATGCTATTTTTCATGTCTAATAAGGCTCTGGCTAGTAATGATTGCTCTTTGCATTTTCCAGTCTGTCTACAAGCCAGAAAGGAGGCTGGTGCTCTTTTTGCAGTCTCTTGAATTTCTTCTTCCTCTTTTTCTTTTCTTTTTCTCAGTTTCTAATGGAGAATGAAAAAGCACAAATGTCATGTAGTAATCCAGTGACAGGAATTTGCAGGGAAGAAATTCTAACACTGCACTGGAGCTAGTGAGTTTTCTTCCTGGATTTTGGATAACAAAATTATAGAGCAGGATCAAGTGAAAATGGTTTTTGTTTACTTGTTTTTTTTTTTCCAATAGTTAGCTGTAGTAAGTGATGTTATTAGGCAGAAATGACAAAATACTTGTTTAAAGCAGTAACTGTATTTCCATGAATAATGTTTTCATGTCTTCAGTATTGGATTTCTTTCATGCTGGACCTGCCTATGAGACCGATTAACCTGAGTGCCAAAGCTCAGGTCCTGGCCCAAGAATTGTAGCTACCTGACATGCTCATGTCCTCAAAGAGAGGGTTTTGACTGCAAGCTTAGGTTTCAAATGGAGCTAAGATCGTGTGAAAATCTTCCTGGTGGAAACCAGGACTGGGCAAGTGGCTTTCTTTCTCAAAGAAGAAACTGTGGAAATTAGAGCTGAGAGATACTTCTGAAAGAGGAAATCAGTCAGACCATAGATTTGTACGCTGGAGCTAGGTGAAAAGGCTGAATTGAATAATCCTTTAACGTTCAAGGACCAGAAGAGTATGTTAGAGGTAGACTCAGGACTGGGCTGGGAACAGTTTGAAACTTGAGGGCAGGTGGCAGAAGGGGAGGGGAGCTTCTGGGTGAAGCTTTCCCAAGTAAGTCCTCTGCTGTAAGCTGTGAGACATGGGAGCATCTGGCAGCCTAATCATGGCAGTAGGCAGCTCCAACCACGCTGAGTATCTGCATGTGTACGTGAGGGTCCATGGGAACAGGGCAGCTCTGCAGTGGACGCACAGGAGCCATCACATATCTGGAAAATATCTGCCTAGCCCCCTTAACTGGCCAGTTCTCCCCCAGTCCTTCCCGATCCCAATGCTGCACTGCATTCTCTGTTTTGCTGAGAGAAACGTGACAGATTTCATTATACACAGCTGAAATGCTATTTTGCAGTTGTAGGACCACAGCAGATGGTTCAGTGCGTAGTTTATGTCACTGCTGTATCCAGGAGGCTTAGTCATGAAGCTGGGGAACGGAGGGTAACCCCCCCCCAGGCAGGTACCACGCAGACTCGGCTCTGCCTTACATGGCTTATTGCTGGGAGATGAGAAACAGTAAACGGATATTTACTCTAATCTGATATTATCCTGTACCTAATCTATTATTATCTTACACTGCACAATGCTGAACGTTGTCTAAAGCTTGTGACACCTCCAAGAATTGGATGACTGCTTAAACTATGTTTCTGCTTATTTACGCTTCTACTGCCTACATATAACATACAAGGAGAGTTTATAAAAGTTGTTTTTATAGTAGCTAGTATATTCTGAATTGCTCATAGTTATTACTATTGAAAAGCAACAGACAATTTAAGAGCATGAGTCAAAATTAATATTCGGCCCCTGAAAACTTGCCTTTTATTTTGTGATAATCTGTATTAGTGTCCTTCATTTTTAAGATAAGCAAATGATGAGTTTCAAAGACAGGGACAGAAACAAAATTTATTTTCAAATGCATGATTCATCCATATTCAGGAGCCTGCTTTGTAACAATGCGATAACACAACCTTTACTGACTGGAGATACACTCTAAGCAGAGAAAAAACGTAAAGTAGCTCAAATGACTGTGTGGTCATGGTCAAATAGAAGAGACAAAGCCACTGGAACAAATTCACTGTATTCCTTATAAAACAAAACAAAAACACAGATTTTTAAGAAAAGAAATGTACTCAGAAAAAAAAAAATAAAAAAAACAAAAAACAAACATGTGTTTGTCCTGATTATTTCTTTGCAATTCAGCATCTCTTTCCTTAGATGATTGTTTGGAGCTGAAATTGGAAAAAAAAAAAAATTTGGTGCCATCAAGTGGAAATACTCTGTATTGCTGAGGAGTGCTGGTAAAACGACTGCACGGATTTCACTAGCAGTATATCTAGTTGCACTGGAAACTGTTTTTTTCCTAATTGCTTACGTGATTTGCTGTTAAGTTGGCAAGAAATCTCACCTGTTGACATATTTTAGGAAGTAACATCCTCCCCTGTTACACAAGGCAAAAATCTTGTGGGTTTCTGGCAAATTACACAGACGTCTGTCATTATGTAAAGACTATTCCTTTGTGACTCCCCTCCTTACAATTCACATTCCTTTGCATTTCTAAGTTTCTCACAGCAAACACTTTTAGACAGAGTCACCTCGCCCGTGCACGTCTCCCCGCAGCAGCTGTAGGAGAACATCTGTGTTTCTGCTCTGACCTGAGAGCTTCTTACTCTCGGATGGTGGAGGACGGTGCATCTCAGAGACGGTGATGCTCCCTGCTGCCACAGCAGCTCGCTCGCTGGCTGCCTATCCGATCCCCCAACTCTGGATTAGGGAGGAATTGCACGGGATAAACCTCATCGTGTCAGAAAAGGACAGTGTTGCACTTGAGAAACAGTCCGTCGTGACTGTAAGTCCTGTGCCCCTTAAAATACACATTCGCTACATCTCTCCTGAGATTTCTCTGTCAATGTAAACATGCATTAACCCAAATATTTCAGGACTTTGTGTTATATTTTTCCGAGTTTTACCAGGATTATCCCAAATGTTTCAAAAACAGATGTTTAGATACGTGTTAGTTTAAAAGCATTTGCATATAAACTGAATTCATTTATTTTGAAACATGGATAACAGTTCAAAATGAAAGAAGGATTTTCATTTTTGCTGAACTGAAATTCTTCGATTTGAATGGAAGGATCCAATCCCTTGAATTCCCTTGCTAAGTGAAATATGGAAAAAAAACACATTGCTTTGAACGCTTCCAATTCTTTTTTAAAGTATATCTTTTTTTAAAATTATTATTTTAATTTCCAAACTGTTATTATATCAAATGGTGTTATTTTCTGCTGTATTCAGAGAGATTTCACAAGTAACACATATCAACTACCTTTTTTTTTTTCTAGGAAAGCAAAGTGGATTGATTTATATTATTTTAATTTGGCTGGGAAGTTTATCTCTCAGTGTATACACACACACACATGTATATATATATATATATCTATATATATGTATTTATACAGGTGTCTGTCCACGCTTTGGCATCTCTGGCAAAGTTCTCTCCTGAAGCCTGAAATTTATAATCCACTCTACATGAAGCTTAGAAACTAAGTAATAGCTCTGGATTGTCATATTGTGGGTGCATTTCTGGCACGCTCCTGAGTCTCCTGCTAGGAGTGGCTGTGTTGTCTCCCCATGGCAGTGGGAAGAGGGATGTTTGGGATGGTTCATCCTGGTCCTGCTCTGGGACCTTAGACAAAGGTCATTCTTGGGGTGGGGACATTCATACACACTTAAATGGTTTTAGAAGCGCACTACATTGCAAAGTGGTTAAAAGGATATAACCGTAACTGAGAACTGGGACCCCTGGATCTCAAGGCAGCAAAATGACTGCAATTGAAATAGTAATTTGCTTACGCTTTTTCAAGTCTTGTAGACAGAGAAGAGGCTAAGTATAACACATAGATGCATATTTTAGGAAAAAGTGCAGACAGGAGATGGCCAAATGCTTCAAGGTTCTCACACGAGATATATTTAACTGTGTATTTATCATGTATCTTTGCTTCCAGTGCCCTGTCTCTTGAATCTCTAAGGATTTTGCTGTGAGGAAAGCAAGTCGCTGTTTTTTATTCATATGGAAACTAACAAGTAAACTGTAAGACCTTGCATAAAAAAATAAAGTGTGCTCTCGTTAAAAGAAACAGTTTGTTATTTAGTTGTTTGGAAATGTGATTTGGTTTCTAATATTTAGGAGAGATAAAATGTTTCAAATGTTTCTGTAATTACTTTGAGTACAAGTATTTTCTTGGTTCGTTACTGATCTGTAACAAATCTGCCTTGATTTTGATAACTTATTGGAATCTCTTCTAGTAGAAAAAGAATTCTCTTTTAAGTCAGTTAATACATGCTGCTGCTCTCTTCTTGATTTCCCTGACAGCTGGACCCTTCTTTGTATTTTGCTGGATAGTATGAGAGCTTTTAGCAGTTGGAACTGTGTGTCAGTGTTAAAGCAACACCTTGGTTCAAAGACTTTATTACTGATGAAATGATAATTAAGTTGTGACCTAACGACAGCATTATTTAATTAACTACAATGTTCTGCTTCTCAATTATAAAATTATAAACATATTAATAATCAGATAAAAATGTACCAGCCTTTTAAAATCATTGTTTAGAACTGATATTTCTATTTTATGTGTTCATTCTGCCCAGTAATTGAAATCAAGGTAATGGTTTAGTAGTAGACTTTTGTTGCTATGGAACTATTCATTATCTTATGATATGGGATGCACAGAGGAAAAAAATTGGATTTTTTAAGCATGATATGAAGCCTTTAATCCTTTCACTCCTACTGAACAATTTATGTGGCACACTAGTTTTCAGTACATCTTTTGTACTCCAAATAGGTGTGTTCTGGATGTACTTTAAATGCTTTCATGAAGATGAAGACATAGGGCGTGAGCATGCTTGTGCACGTGTATGTGCATATGTGAATTTAAAATGTGTTCACATATATGTGGTGGCTCTGTAGTTTCTCAAATTGTGCTTTTAGACATAGCAGATTTTAATTCTAAATATTGCCTATCCCATAGATAATGTGCCTTGGTTATATGATACTTAATGGGATATCTGTGGGGTAAAGTGCTTTCAGAAGGGTAGCACAAAAGAAGCATTTTATGTGCCAGGTGCCTAGGTAAGTTCTTGGGTAGGTGGAACTGTCTAGAGGGAAAAGGAACCAGGTTCTAAAACTGATGTAACAAATAGGGGGGTGAAAAAGGGAAAATCTTTATGGCATTACATTTCACAGTCTAGGTCCTGGTCCCTATATTCCCTCAGTGGAGAGCTGCTTATCAGCACTGTACTCTTCTAGATGTGGAGGGCAAGCAATCTCTATAGCTACATGGATGGGAAGGCAGAGCATGCATTGACCCATTTACAAGATAATTTCATCTCCTACCCTAATGTACCATGGTTTACAGCTAATGATCATATAAGAACACTTCATGTTTTGGAGAAGAAGGGAAAAGAGATTTCAGTGCAGACTTCAGATAACAAATTTGGAGGTGGAAAGTTCAAGCTGTGTAGAAAGAAGATGAAAATAGTACACATTCTTTATTTGTTTATGTCAGTGTCTACCTCGGCTTGAAAATACCGCTCTGGGAAATGAAAGTAGGCTGAGGGGCACTGCAAGGAGGAAGCAGTACAATGATGGAGATGAGATGTCTTTGGGGAAAATGCTGAGAACCTTTACAGGATAATGGAGGAGCTATTCACTGGAAAGCCAGGTCCTTTCCTGGAGATGGTGTGAGATCTGAAATGGAACTTGCATTCCAGCTGCTGTATGGTGGAAACACCAGCCATGAGACAGAAGAGTTTTAGTGCAAGGAAATTACTGCCCAGACTAGCAAGGTCAGTTGGGAATCTCCTTGGGTCGAGAGAGAACACACGCAGAAAGGACAAATAATGAAAAGTGGTCTGCGTAGACATGAGAAGAAACTTGAAAAAAAGACATTCAAAAATCCAAAAAACGTTCCAATGTTTGTTGTGCTGTATTGAGATGAATGAACCACAAGACCAGGATAAAGACTAAAGCCTGTTGGAGAGAAGGTGTAGACAAGGGACACATTAACCAGGGATGTCAGAGGAAGAAGATGTGGAAAGCAACTATAATAATAACCTTGTGGAACATGGTAGCTTGTCTTACCTCTGAGGGTTTTCTCTAAATAAAATCCCATTCTGGAGAAAAGCACGAGTTAAAAAAATCTGCTACTCCAGTGAATGAAGCTGAAAGATGGGGACAAACCACAAAAATAAATAAATAAATAAATAAATAAAAGAACTGAGAGACCCAAGTATGGAATTTAAATGAAAGAGCAACAGAAAATGCTTTTCTAATTGTGTGGTGGGGGAAGAATGGTGAGAGTACCCTCATTAATCTGGTGACACTTTGGTGGCTCTTCATGCTGCTAATCTGACTATGTGACTCCTGACATGCCAAGGGTGGTGGTTTCGTACTGATGGCCAGCCCAGCTCCATTATGCTGCTCTCTCACTCCCCCTTCCCAAAAGTATAGGGTGTGTAGGGGAAATATGATGAAAAGAGGCTCACGGGCTGAGACAAGGAGCAGTTTAAGTAAAGAAAAAGGAACTCCTCCCTCTGCTAGGTTAAACTGCAACATTCCCTGCTGAGTTGAACAAGAAGCCAGAACAGGTAGGACAGATTCACCAAATTTAAATCTGAGCAATTCAGATTATACTCATTTTTATTGTTTTTTCTTTCTATCACCACCCTCTAATAGATGAGGCTAAGAAACCCACCTTCAAATGAAAGTAGATATGGTTTCTAATAAACTTAGGCTTTGTTGAGTTATTTATAATCTTTGCATTTAGAGCTTACATTCAGTATAGTGAGGGATCAATGCTGACAAGGAAAGGGAGAAATCTGTGAAACAAAACCAATGCTGTTATCAAAAATATTTTTTTTAAACTGTTCACATCATAAATGTTGAAAGCATTTATATTTGAACAAACTCTTATTGCACATTTAATCTCTTACTGCTTCTAGAAAATGAGTGGGTGCAATATAATGCTGTTAGTGTGGAGTTTTGTCCTCTGTAATCTAAGCATGAAGTTGATTCCAGTAAATGTGTTACGATCCTGAACTGCCTATGACAGAAGGGTTAAAACTCCCTGCACTTCCTTAACTCCTTTGGTTCTTTTCATAAACAGGAGGGAGGAGCATGAATGAGGATGATATTTCATTGTTTTTAGGTCTGTCAGATCTTCCTTTTAGTAGGTTGATTCCTCTGGACTATACAGTCCTTAGAAGAAACTAAGACAGTGAAGAAGAAATTCCCAAGACGAATCTGTCGCTCCTTAAAGAAGAACTAATAATAGAACTGTTTGTTGTGAAATAGCAATTACCATACTTACACTCCACACAGCAGGTCTGTGAAATTATGTTTTGAAACTGATCTAAATGTGAATCCAAAATGGAATTTTTGCGTCAGTATTCCTGGTTCTCAAAAGGGAACAATACACGTTCTCATGCTGCCAAACTGATAAAGGCAGTGTAATAAAAACAGAAAGTGCTAAATAAATAGAAAAGGCTATTGTTTTTCGTTGCAGCTTTTTTCTGTAGGAGGTCAGCACTTTCTGACAGAGACCAACTGCTCCTGGACTTGGACTGCCATTATTTGCTGCAGGAGCTTCAGAAGCAAGGCTGTGCTTTTAACACAGCTATGGCATAATGGACTCTTATGCATCAAACCCTGATTATTTCAAAAGAAGGCACACATTTTGGTTTTATTCACACTAGAGATCCATACTTAGTGGAAGATTGTTATTGACTTGAAAGTTCTGCTAATGTGAGTCTAATTAATTTACTCAATGAAAATTCTTATGGTGGTTTATTTCTGACAGATTATTTTACCTGAGTGACTGCAGACTCTTGCAGCAAACCTAATACCTGTCTTCTAGCGTCCAATTCACTAATCTGATATTGCAGGCTGTCATTTTTTTTTATGTTAGGTTTATTTGACCATCCATCTAAAAAGATTTATATGAGGTTTTAGGAATCAAGAGTATGACTTAAATGGGCATCTCAATTCGAAGCATCAGTCTAAACACACACCGCACATGCAAAAGTATTCACTATTACGGTGAACATGGACATGTGACACTACTGTGAATTCTAGTGGATACAGACGTGGCCAGTTATGACCTCAGGAGTTACTAAAAGTAGAAGGTCTTTCTTCAGGGGTGCTATAAGCTCTGAGACATGGCAATTTCCCCTCCGAGGCAATAGGAATTTAAATATATGTGATTGTAAAGAACACAACACCCTGTGCTGTTCAGTGATGTCTAGTACTCTGCTGCGAGGTCAGTATTCACAGTGGCAGTCAACAGCCACTGCAGGTAGTGGCTTTTGAAGAAAAGGTCATGTTTTTCAATAGCCTTATTCTGACTGAAAGCCTGAAAGCTTCTTGGAAGTTCTGTATCTCCGCAGTATAAAATAAGAATTAAATAGGAAACAGATAAATACACAGTCTGCAAAAATCTCTTCAGGATGCCAATTCCCCTGTTCATTTGAGACCTAGGGAGAAAACCTAGCCCAGCAGAAGTTGATTTGAGTTTTTTCACTGACTTCAGTGGATTCAAGATTTATCCTTGACATTCTTAAGAATAACATTTCTGAAGTCCATCTCTCTCTAGGTGCTCTGGGAGTTTATTGTTACCGTAATGGAAGTCGGCACTTCCCCCACAGTGCCGAGGAAAAAGCGTTCCAGCTGCTTAAGAGTCAGTCCTGATAATTAGGGACTGTCAGACATAAGGAATCGCAGTCAAAACGAAACAGGAGGTATTTATTACAGAAGGCAGCCCCAGTTACACTCTGGCTTGCTTCATAAAGCCTGAATTCCAGATTTGTTTCATTCTTTTTAAGCAATTCTGCCTTCCCTGTCTGGAACATGGTACAGCGGTGGGATTCATCTCACCTGTCTTTACAGTGTAATGGTGTCAGTCCATGCTGATCACTTCAGTTGCCTCTTCCTTTACAGAGCACATTAGGCACTTAAGCAGTACAGTTCACCTGGTCTATTTTAGATAAAGGAAGAGGCTGAAAGCCTGCTTTAAAGTCAAGTGTCAATAAAATATCCATTCAGAGAGATAGGAAATCTGTAGCAGAATTCATCTCTCCTGGAGGCATTTCGGCAGATCTCATTCAAGTCCTCATTTGTGCTACAGTCCAAGTCACCAGATGAGGGGAGATGGCTGGGTCAGTTTTACTGGCGATGCTGGCCCAGCCTGAAACTTTGTTTCCTTAGAACATAGATCTGAAAGGATCAGAGAATCAAAGTGTACAAAACCCAACAATTTCAAACTATAAAAGGAATGCTTTGACCCCAAAAGAAGAGGCTTGTATAGATTTTTAGCTAGGAATAAAGTCTCTTTTATATGCACATGAGGGAATCTAAAAATTCACTTAATTAATTAATTAATTAATTCAGACATATTTTGAAAAGTAAATGCTTTAGTGTTAAAAAAATGATTTTAGACACTTCTTTTTCTTTTTCTTTTTCTTTTTCTTTTTCTTTTTCTTTTTCTTTTTCTTTTTCTTTTTCTTTTTCTTTTTCTTTTTCTTTTTTTTTCTTTTTCTTTTTCTTTTTCTTTTTCTTTTTTTTTTCCCTAATCTATTCTATTTCTAGGTGTTGCTCCTGTTGACATCACTGGAATTTCAGGGCTGCTAATATCCAAGCCACATTCTCAAATTAGCAATCAACCTACCTTTCTTATGTAGTAGTCAATCCAGTGGGTAACCCTAGATCATACAATGACCTCATAAAGGACAGTGGGGACTTGTGAGTTTCATTACCATTACTCTCAGTGGTAACTCAGATATATAAGTAGCTACTTACACAAAATATCCAATGCAAAATCCCAAAAGAGGCCCACTCTATAAACCTCAATTTTCTAGTGCTTGCACTGTAGGTGTGTTCTTCAAAGTCAGTATTTTGAGTATGCAAAGTACTTCAGAAGAGCTGTCAGCTTCCCAGAGGAGTGCTCAAAGCATGTGGCTGTTGACCAGATTAGAGTATGGGGTGCATGGACTACCTGTGTGTTATTTCCTTTGGAAAGGCAGACCTAGCCTGGTAAGGGGATGTGTATTCCTTGAATTCCCACTGACAGCTCTTGGTGAAAGCAGACAGCTCCCTTCTGGAGTTATTAGGTGCTGGTGCTGGCTGGCTAAGCAGCCAGGATGGCTCCTGTTCGGTTTTTGTACATACCTTTCTCCATGCATTTCCATGCAGCACAAGGTTGTGCTCCAAGCTCAAGCCTGAGGAACTCCAGTGCAAGACAGAGCATGTTGTGGGTTGAATCCTTCCTTTCTAAAGCTGAGATTCCTATCTGTGAACCTTAGAAGAGAACTGAGAAATAATTGTACACTCAACCCATGAAAAGTACTGTAGAAAACCTCTGACTGATGTTTTACTCAAAGACAGACAAAAAAAAAAAAAAAGCTTAGAAAGTAATAATAAAAACTCTTCAAAAAGAAAAAGACTCATTATGTTTCACTGTTTCTTGGGCTCAGAGGGAACATGAAACTCTTCATTTTTCTTACTGTCTGACAAACCTATTTGAAATCCATTTTTATCCTCAGTATCTGTATGAAACTGAGGATCATGTTTTAAGAGCATCATGTGTAGGGGCTGGTTTTGGAGCCTTGGCTTCTCATTCAAGCTATCTCTGTAGGTGAGTATGGTATGGTTTCCACCTCTAACCCCAACAAACATGAGGCAGTTTGTATTCCATGTTAGACTCACAAACTGTATCTTGTCAACCTGTTTTCTGATCTTGAAAGTCACTTACTGTTGGTTTTATTAGAGCATATTCGTTTTCCGTTCGGTTGGAACACAACAGCAGTTACTGCCCTCATCATGGCAGAAGGGGTTCCCAGGACACTGCTGAATTTCCAGCCCTCCTAGGTAGCTCTCCTCCACCACTTCTTCCCACCAAGGGGCCCAGCCCTGCAATGGGTGTTGTCCCACAGAGAGCAGGACTCACAGGAGCTTCTGCTGGCCTCATAGCTCAGAGAGATGGAGTAAAGAAGGGGCCAGGAGTTAGCAGGACGAGGTAACGTTGTTCTCTAGCTACAAAAAGGGAAGAAGATCCTGCACAAAGATGAGGGATGTGGTAGAAGGTTCTGTGACTGGAGGTCAGGGGCAGGCAGGAGCAAGAGTGAGAGTGGCAAGAAAGACTTGGTGTGATTCTGTTCACTGCGGTGAGGTGTTCAACTCAGAGTCTCCGCTTATCTATCGCAGGTCCCATTCCCCCATGTCCACTGTGAAAGGCCACATCCCGGCTCCTCCCCTTCTGTCGTTATCTCTTTTCATCCTATTTTGCTGCACGCTGACTTTTGATTTAGCTGTGAAATCTTGGGAGAGGAGGGGGCGGCCGGCGACTCGGACACTGCGCGCCTTGCACGCTTCATTCGGCACCCGGCAGCGGCCCCGAGCCTCGCAAGAGCAGACGGACGGCAGCAGCTGCCCCTGCTCCTGGAGAGCCGCCAAGGAGCGGTCGGGAGGAAGGCTCCTCCTTCCCGACCCGGCTCCGCTTTTGCTTTCGCTCTCCACAGGCCGCGGAAGACGGCGTGGTAATCCAGAGGAACAACTTGACCCGTCGCACGGCTCCTGAGGGCCGGGCCGCTCCGCTCCCCCCGCCGCTCTTTCCAGGAACCGGTGGGCGTCGGGGAGGCGTCGCCGGCGGGCGCAGTGCCGCCGAGCCGCGGGCGCTGCCGGTTGGCGGCCGGCGGGGGGTGTAGCCGGACGACGGCCGGCGGTTGGCTGCCACACGGGCGTCGGCAGGAGGGAGCCGAGCCGAGCTGCCCGAGGTAGGTCCCCGCGGCGCGAGCGAGGCCGTCCCGCGGGGGGCTGCGGCAATAAGGGGCCGCGGCAGCGTAATCCTCCCCCTCAGTCTGGGAACGTGGGCTGCTGTGTGTCGCTGTTTATTTCCCTTCTTTTCTGTTTTTGTCTTTCTTTTCGGCCTTGCTCTGTCGCTCCGCGCTGCTTTAAGCTCCGTGCAGCCCGAGCTCGCGTCAGCGCCCCGTGCCTGGCCCCGCTCACATGCGCGGCAGTGCGTGCCAGCCCCGGGCCTGCCGCAGCTCACTGCAGCTGGGAGTGCCGGCCTGGAGCCGGGTGGGACCTTCAGACGCTTAGGGATAGAGATTTTACAGGTTGGGGCAGGAGGGCAGAGGGGATTTTCCAGTGACTGCTCTGGATGTGAAATTCGCATCTTTAAAGCCACCGTCTTGGAGATCCTTGTCTTTCTATCAGAAAAACACCTGAATGCTCGGTATGCCTTGTGCCGGCATGCAGAACGCTTGCCTATCGTAGCAGAGCTCAGCAGCAGCATATGGGAAATAAAAGGGATAATCATCTGCTGTGGGTCTCGTAATGAAGTTTTTCCACTTTGCATGCAGTTTGGTTAGGAAGGAAGCCTGCCACTCCTGACCACACATGCACTGCTGAGCAAACGGTTACTATCTCTTCCTTGTCTTCCAGCTTGTGCCAGAATTAGTTGAGTAAACATAATGAACATTGCTTATACATATTGGGCTTTCCCTTCTCACCACCTGGCTGCCTGCTGCGTTCTGCTTTTTCTTTCTGTGTTGCTATCCATTGTTGGTGCAAGCTTCGACAAGCAGCTGGTGTTTGCACATTTCTGCTGGCAGATGTATTGGTGTTTTTAAGTTTCCAGCATTTTTTTTTATGAACAGAAATTGTAATTAAGTTGATATGTTGAACATGTTAAAAGCCTTCCTTTGCAGTAGTACAGCTTAGTTCTATAAGGCCACCTCACCAACTGGAGATGCACCAAAATACTTCTGGCTTGGTGTCATCTAGGAATGCAAAATTGAATTCTATCCTACAAAAGTGTGTAGCTCGAGTACGAAGTATCTGATTTGTGTTTTACAGCAGATATCAAAGGAGACCAGAACTTTTGCAATGTTTGAAAGATCTGTTTAGATGGACTGTTTTACTGCTTTGTCTCTGCATCACCATCAGGCTTCACCATGATCCGAGCCTTTAGCCACACAGGCAGTAGGTGTGCATTCCTCCATGCCAGGTGCCGGCACCACCACAAGCATGTGCTGGCCATCAGGAGGGAAGATGTCAGTGCATGGGAACGCAGAGCTCCACTGGCACCCAAGCACGTCAAGGAGCTGACACAGATGGGTTACAAAGTGCTGGTGCAGCCATCAAACCGGAGAGCCATCCATGAAAAGGTGAGGTCCTGTTCTGAGATGGAAGTGCAAAACCGTGGCTTGGTTATTAAGTGTGGTACAGGAGAAATACTATTCAAAAGGTGTTACTTGTGTTGTTAAATGTGGAGTTATTGTGTCCTAGTGTAGAGAAAAAGGAATCGTTTGTTTAGATTTTTATTGTAATTGATTTTGGCACACTGAAGAAGTGCTGCGTGCTCTTGAGGGAGAGAGGTTTCTTTTCTTTAATGCTGTGAGCTTCAAGTCTGAAAATATTCTGTCCTAAGGTATCTGAGCCAACAGATGAAAACTGAAACGTAAGTATGGAATTAGTGATCTCTTGCACATATCACCTTTTAATTAAGACACAACACTGGTTTTCACCAACACGTGATCACATTAGGAACATGAGCAAGTTGGAATTTTAGTAGATTTTTTGAGATAATAAAGAGCAAAAATAAATTTTTCATATGGAAAGACATTCTTTCAGCGTGGGCTTATATGTTATAAAATCATGTCATCAGGCTCTTTTGTCAGATTTCTCAGAAATTACTTCCAAGTATTTCAAAATATTGCAAAGAGCTTTTTGTTACTGCAGTACCGTAAGATAATTGAACACAGTGAAGTACTTTCTTTGTAGTCTGTAGATCTAAGATGATTTACTTTGTTCATATGTATGTTTTGGCCTCATGTAATAGGATATTAATGTGGAAATTCAGTTTGATACTTCTTTTGATAATGAGGTTTATGATTGTATCATATGCAGTTACTTGCTTCTACTTTGTAGAATTTTCTGTTTGTGCTCCAAGTTGCTTTTGTGCTGAGATCTAAATATATGTTAAAAACAAACAAAAAACCCTGAAAAAATACTTGATTTTTGTTTTCTGTAGGACTACATCAAAGCAGGCGGCATTATTCAGGAAGATATTTCTGAGGCTTCTCTGATAGTGGGTGTGAAGAGACCTCCAGAGGGCAAGTTAATCCCTAAAAAGAACTATGCCTTCTTCTCACACACCATTAAAGCCCAAGAGGCAAACATGCCCCTTTTGGATGAGATTCTGAGACAGGTAAGTGCTGTCATAACAAGGTCCAGTGGCTGTTGGCACAGGGATCAAACTGAGCTTGATCCTGAAGTCTGGTAGAAAGTTTGCTCCCTCATATGGTTGTTTTCAACATGCGTATTTGTAGGTAGCTCATGAGGACCATTCTCAGGATCCTTCCTTGGAGTTGAGTATTTCTCACTCAGGATCTAGAGCTTGAACCCCTACTGTATTTTTGTGCATATGGCAGACAAGTGAACGTGGTGTACTTGAGAAATGTTCATGCTGCGTGAGCGCAAAGATCTGTGGGCATTATAGGTCCTTACTGAAGAAGTCAGCCCATTTGAACAGGAAAAAGGATCAACTTCTTGTCTGGGGATGTGATGTGCAGCAGCTGGAGTGGCCCATTGGGGTGCTCTGTGCCAAGAGTGAACGTTGAAACGCACAGATCCTTTACAACGTGAATTCAATGTAGTTTTTACATTTTATACTTAAGTCTTGCTCTGCCTTTCTTGTATATTCCCATCAGTCTTTATCAGGAAAGGCATCAGAGGTGAATGAAAAGATAATTTCTAGGAATGCAATGTGCCACTGACTCTGCATTCACTGAAAATTGTAATACTCAATTTGCTGTGTATTTTCAGGAAGTTCGACTGTTTGACTATGAAAAAATGGTTGATCATAAAGGAATGCGAGTTGTGGCCTTTGGAAAGTGGGCTGGTGTAGCAGGTATAGTGCACAAAGTAAAGGCAGGCTTGAAAGAATAACTTCCTGTAATATTTCTGGTTCTGTACGTTTCCTGAAAGTTGGGGCTTTGGAATGCATTGTAGCTGCTAATCTGCTTTTAAGAGCTTTCTTCCTTTCTGTTTTGTGCTGCCTCCTTTTGGTGAGACTACAAGTCAGATAGTACCATGGATTCCTGACAAATCTGCTGTTTCATATTGAAGTCTCATTCATCTGTTCAGCTAACCTGAGGCAGACAACATATCGAGGTCAACTGAACAGATTTTTGAAAGATACTGCTGCTGACAGTTCCATGTTTTAGAGCAACTTCTCTTTATCACTCAGTTTCATATGTACACTGACTTTTGTGAGGCGTGCTTCTCATTCCTTCCTGCCAAACTGCAATTCTGTTTCTTCAGAAAACTCTGTATTACCTCTTTTTGGAATCTGCTGAACTGTACGTATCCAACAGAAGGATATTCAAGTATTGAACAGTTCTGGGATGCATCATCTAGGCCAAGGTCATGGCCTGCTATTGAATTTCTTCTTCACTGGTGTTACATACATTTTCTGTATAAGGAAACTATTAAATCACAAGCAGAAATATCCAGGATGATTTTAGACTTCAGTCACTCTCTGCAGTTTCTAACTGTGCGTATTTGTAATTAACACTGAATTTATATCATAGGAATGATCAACATTTTGCATGGATTGGGTTTACGATTTTTAGCCCTGGGACATCACACTCCCTTCATGGTAAGATTATATGTGGGTTTTTTTCATTAGAAAAATGATGTTCAGGCATCATCAGTATTTGAATGAGGAATGATGTCTCTGCACTTTTGATTTCAGCACATTGGGATGGCACATAACTACAGGAATAGCAGTCAGGCTGTGCAGGCAGTACGAGATGCTGGGTATGAAATTTCACTGGGACTGATGCCAAAATCGGTTGGGCCATTGACATTTGTGTTTACAGGCACTGGTAATGTGTCTAAGGTAAGAATTCTGTCTTCAAGCTGTAACACTGCATTACTTTTAATAGAACTTATTGGCACTTGTTTGCTTGGGCTTCAGGTTTTAATGCATGGGCATTTAACCTTTCAGCTTGCCTAGGGCACATTGAGTGAAGAGGAGTTGTCTTGGGCCACGTATATGTAGGTCACTTCTAAAGTAATGCAACCTATATATTTCCATGGAAACACACACCTGTAAAAACCCGAACCAGCACACATGTCGTGCTGTTGCTGTTACCACTGCTGAAATGCACCACCCACTGCCTCATTGTGCTCACATGCACTGTTTGGTCTCCATCACTGTTCAGCAAGCATTGGTGAATGTCAGTGGTGCCATTTTTTCTGTGTGGAGGAATTCAGTGACACACACCATATGCACTTCCATGTCAGATGTCATTTGTCAGACTGCTCCTTTGCTGCCATCTGTCATATGGCAGCAACATATAATTGGATGTTTGTGGGAAGGTTCAGTCTCTGCTGCTGTACCATCGACATCCGCCTCTGATGTTGTGTGCCAACATAAAATAGGAGGCATTACTTTTGAAGCTGCCCTCCAAAATATAAAATAAAAGCATATAGTAATATATATTATTATTAATAATATACATCTTGGTGATTTTTGTATCTCTTAGGCCCAATGAGCAGTGTTACACTATTTCCACATTCTTTCCTCATACTGAATTCAACTTTTGCTTTACAGGGTGCCCAAGAAATGTTCAATGCTCTGCCATGTGAGTTTGTGGAACCACATGAGTTAAAGGAAGTTTCCCGATCTGGAGGTAGGCTGTGACAATAAATGTGATTAAAAACATTCAAACCTTTTTTTTCTTATCCAAGTATATCATCTAATTATTGTTATTATTTTGCTTCAGACCTAAGAAAAGTCTATGGGACAGTGTTAAGTCGCCACCATCATCTTGTAAGGAAGCGTGATGGAATGTATGATCCAGCAGATTATGATAAACATCCAGAACTTTACACTTCTCGCTTTAACACTGATGTGAGCATCCCTTCTGTTCTTCTGTAAAAAGCTTTTTACAGAATACTGGTAGTTGCTACTCCATTGTCTGTCTGTTGTTTGAGAGGTCATTCATTTAATACAGCAAACCAGGGAGCTTCAACTTCTTCAAGTACTTACACGAGATCAGGCTTCTGTAACTTTCTTTGCAGATTGCACCCTACACAACTTGTTTAATTAATGGCATATACTGGGAACAACACACTCCTCGCTTGTTAAGTCGACAGGATGCTCAGAAGCTACTGGTGCCAGTTAAATCTGCTGCTGGTGCACCTGAGGGTTGTCCTGAGTTACCACACAAGTAAGACACCTCCTTGCAGTAGTAATAGTTCTTCAGTATCATGGTTAAGTTGTAATACTAAGCAGATCCATGACAGTGTCTGGTGAATTAATTTGTTTCTTAAGTTGTTCATCTTACGTGCTGCAAAGTGCCCCACTGATGCTGCTTTTGTTTTTCTGTGACTTGCAGTCTTCTTTCACAGTTTGGAGTTTCTGAAAATACCACAGTGCAAATGACTGGCAGGTGCTGTCTGTCTTTCTGCAAAGGTTGTTCTACTTTTGATCCTTGTGCAGAATGCTAAGATGGGCATCTGAGATTTGTACCTACCGCACCACTATTGCTACAGATGTCTATGCATGAACAGGACTTTTTGGTTAGGGTCTTCTTCCTGATCTCTCATTTGGCTTGTACAAGTTCAACAACTGTTCCTTACGGGCTCTGACTTCTTCAGCAGGTAGCTGGAAGGCTTAGAATCATAGACTCACAGAATGGTTTGGGTTGGAAAGGACGTTTAAGATCACCTAGTTCCATCCCCCATGCAGCAAGTAGGGACACCTCCCACTAGACCAGGTTGCTCAAAGCCCCATCCAGCCTGGCCTGGCTTCTCAAACCTAGCTTTAAAGATAGAGTGTGAGGTATAAATCCAGACTTAGACTCCTTTCAGTGTGGGTTCCAACAGGAGCTCACTCTTTCTTACCCAGCCAATAGTCTAATAGCCCTAAGATGTGTTTTGTAAGGATATGCATATATATCCTGGTAAGAGGGCAGGCTTTTGTCTCTTTGCCCAGACATTTTTCTTTCTGGTGCAGAACAGATAGTTTGAGTTAACACTGAGTGGAGGCAGAGGTTGTTTGTTAGGCTCATGAATGCACCACCAGTGCCAGATGTCTGCTAACTGAGAGGAGGCAGCTGTCCCGTTCCATTTCCTCTTATGATGATGAATTTACTGTACCACAGGATTGCCCAGTGACAAATGTGGGGGAACTGGTAGGTAGATATTGAACAGGAGATGTTGGCAGCACATCACAGAGAAAAAATGACAGATGAGTGTATCTTTCTGCTTTTTGTAATGTTGCAATTGACATTTGGATCCTGTTAGAAATTTTATGACTGCAGTGGCTTTAAGTTTCATTTATGTTTCTTGGAGGTCATTGATTATTTGTTTAAAATCGATACAACTACAACATTGATAGTTCTCATGTGTCTTTTTGTTTTCTTGTTTACTTGCAATCTTTCTCACACATATTTGTTTGTAATTGGGATAATGCTTTTCTCTGTTCTTTTGTTTGATTGCTTCAGACTTTTGGCAATATGTGACATCTCAGCAGACACTGGAGGATCCATAGAATTTATGACAGAGTGTACAACAATTGACAGTCCGTTTTGTATGTATGATGCTGATCAGCATATTATTCATGACAGGTGGGATAGCCTTGAGTTCATACTGTATTCCTCTGTAGTTTGTACAGTGAAATAATGTATTGAAAACCATGCACTGAAAACAATTCTGAAAGATGGGACATTACAAGTACCAAGGATAAGTTGTTTAGAAGAGCTGTATTCTCTCTTTCAGTGTTGAGGGCTCTGGTATTCTCATGTGTTCCATTGACAATCTGCCAGCACAGCTTCCTATAGAAGCAACAGAGTACTTCGGTGACATGCTTTTCCCATATATTGAAGAGATGGTAAGATCTTACGTATGCAACAGCAAGGTAAAAACTTGGACTTTAGCCTGCTAGTTTGTTGCTCTTCTGGTCTCCTGCATACATTTAAAAGAAATCTGCTGTAGAACACAACAGACTTTGTTTTAAAAACAGACTTTCTAAGCCTTGAGGCAATACTTTAAAAAATTCACATGTGACCAAGGAACGTGGATATCTTAGGGATGTGTTGGTAGCACTTTTGTAGGCAGGAAGCAGTCTCTGGAAGGTAGATCATTGCTCATGGACCCTGCTGCATTAGGTGTTGAAATCTGAGAGTGTTTTTGGGCACTCAGCAATCACAGTAAGACCACTGTTTGAATTTTTGTAAAAATCAAAGGACACTTATCAGAGCTGGGATAATTTTAGATTTAGAAAGTACTGGTATTGTTGCATGCATTTAAATGTTGCTTAAAATCTTGATATTTTACTCTGAAAAAATATGGGAAATAAAACAATCTGATTTGCAAAAACTTATCTTCACAGTTGTTATCAGAAGGCTCAGAACCTCTCGAAAACCAGAATTACTCATCTGTTGTTCGAGATGTAAGTTTTGCAGTTTGTCTCACTGCTTGTCTTCCTCTTTCCAACACAGATTCAGAAACTCCTCAAACTTTGTTTCTTTTTTGTTTTTTTTTCTAGGCAGTGATTGCATCCAATGGTTCACTGACAGCTAAGTATGAATATATCCAGAAATTGAGGGAGAGCAGGTATTGTACAGCTTCTTAAGGTTTGGTTCAGAATTGTAAATAAGTATGACTGCATTCTGTTTCCCCTTTAACATTTATTTTATCTTGTGTTTTCGTGGACTGCTGCTGTATTGTATTCAACGTAAATGCCTCCTAGCTTTTTGATTTCCTTCTTCCTTGATGCACACTGTCTAAATCATTAGCATCATAGAATCATAGAATGGCTTATGTTGATAGGGACCTTAATGATCTTTTAGTTCCAACCTGGCCTTGAATGCCTCCAGCAATGGGGCATCCACAACTTCTCTGACAACCAGTGCTGATGCCTCACCACACTCTGAGTAAAGAATTTCTGATATCTAACCTTAATTTGCCCTCTATTGGTTTAAAGCGATCCCCCTTGTCCTATCACTATTAGATGTTGTAAAAAGTCAGTCTCCCTCCTGCTTATAAGCTCCCTTTAAATACTGGAAGGCAGCAATGAGGTCTCCCTGGAGCCTTCTCCAAGCTGAATAAGCCCAACTTCCTCAACATTTCTTTGTAGGAGAGGTGCTCCAGCCCTTTGATTGTCTTTGTGGCCTCCTCTGGACTCTTTTCAATAGCTCCACATCCCTCCTGTATTGAGGGCTCCAGGCCAAGACTCAGTACTCCAAATGGGGTCTCATAAGGGCAGAGCAGAAGGGATAGTCACCTCCTCGTCCTGCTTGCTGCCCCTCTTTTGAAGCAGCCTGAGATACAGCTGATTATTAGTAGTTTACACTGAAGTGTTAATTTTCTCTTCCTGATGTGATCAAGACTATTCATTTTTACTGAAGGCAGAAAATAATAATACGCCAGTATTCTTCTATTATTCCTTGCCATTTTAAAATGGATTTGACATACAGTTCATTGAAAGGAATGGCTGAAAAAGCTGTCTAGTATAGCTTGAATCTAGTTTCCTCAAGTATAGCTCAAGTGCCATGATGCTTAGCATTGTTCAATGGGTGGATGTGTCCAGTAGCCTCTGTGAGGCTCTTTGCCTTTTCATTGTACTCCTGTAGCTTCAGCTTTAGTTGCTGCTTCATCCTGACCCTGTTTCAATAGTTACCTGCCAGTGGTAGCATGAAAGAAGTAGCATTGAGCGAGTTAGCTAGCAGAAGTATAAATAGATTGGATATCTCTTTCATTCCCCCTCCTCCCTGTCGCTAACAAATACATAGAGTTTGCCTATGAAAAAGGTAAGTTTGACAGTAAGTGGTTACTTCTGCCTTCACGTTCATGGTCAGTGCCAGGCGTGCATAAGAGTTGAAGAGTGTGAAAGAGTTGAAAGTGATGTGTCTGGAAGCACTGCATGCACAAGCACATACTAAGAGGACAGTGTTTTGACTTATGCCTGCCAAACTAAGCGGACTTCCTTTGCAACGTTGGGAAGTCTGGTTATGAACTTGTGCATGATGAATTATATATAGGTGTTTGGTTTTTTTTTCATCTGAAGTAACATTCTGTTTGCCTGTCTAAGTGTATGTTTTACTACGCTTACTTTTATCTTGTGTCATCTCAAGAGGCTGTCTCAGTAACAAATTTTCTTATTCCTTACACAGCACAGAGATCTGTTTTTTTTGGCTTTCACCATAATCGTTTGCATGGTCTTGTGTGAACTACCCTGAGAATCTGGAGACTTTCCAAGGGTTTTTTTGGGTAGATTTTTGATATTTCTGTAGACCTGTGTGTTGCATGTGATGTTCAGTTGTTTATTGGTGTTGCTCACTTAGTTACCAGAAAATTCAGACCTGCTAACACTACCCTCCCTTTATTTTGCATACTTGGGAAATAATGCAAATGGAGGTGGGGAGTTCTGCTTAAAGTGTGATAGTTTAGCTAAAGATAGGCTCTTGTTTAGAGCCTTTAGGAATTACGTGTCTTCAATTATTACTCTAATGAAGTTTAACACTGTGTCTAGTTTAGTATCTGAGGGCTCTATTTAGACTAATTGCTTATACCTTTGAACATGTCAAACGTAGGATAGCCAGGTGGTTTTGGCTTAACTGTTCTGGTGCTATCAGAATGCAGGAAAAGTTTGATTTGCTGAACTTTTCTCTGTCTTTTTACTTTCACTCGCTTCATGCCTGCTACCACAGTCCCATTAACAGCATTGTCTTTTAAAGTATTACTTCTGATTGTTCAGAGATTGACATAGCTGGATTATTTAAATTTGTACATAGAGAACTGACAATAATCTGAGTTGTTGTTTTCTGGAATTCTGTTTCCACTCTTGGTGGGTCATCTGGCAGCTCGTGTTTATGCCTGTCCCAGAACAGTTGATCCAAGCGGGATCTAATTCTGAACACTGGAAAAATTTAAAATAAGTGTGATTGCAAAATCCAGATTTCTTTTGTTTAGGAAGTCTCCCCTATGTCAGTGCTGTTGTTCCAAGCTCTGCGTATCACTCCTGCTTTCTGTAAATAAGCAGTGGAGGGGAGTTCTTTGTCTTCCTTTGCCTGAGAAAATGTAGTTGTGGAAGAGGTTGTTCTATTAGAATTGGTAGTAGGAGAGAGACAGTCCCTTGGATTAGTCATGTGAAGAGATATGATGGGCTTGGAACACCTATGAATAGATTGAATAATAAATAAAATCTATGAAACATGGTCAAAGTGTGCAGTAACTTCTAGTAATAAACAGATGATAAACAGATTGTTGTGTCCCATTCAGAGTTAATGGTTGAGAGGTGCTACATTAGAAAAAAGAAGCCTAAAAGTAGAGGAAGGGAAAATGGAACACTGGGAATTTTGGATGTTAATTCAGGCTTCACAAGTAAACACAGGTGGCTGAAATGTGCTTCAGACATGTGGGTTTGGTACTGATTGAACTCTGTCCACTCAGAGTAATCTTTCAGTACTATTGTTTGAGGCCTTCATACCATGCTTTAGGCCGTGCAATACCACTGTTCTTGTCATGCTATTTTAGCATTGCTCTGAGCAGCTGCAACAGCATCCTTCTTTATTCTGGTCATTCTTGAACTGAAAAATCACAACCAAAAATTGAGTTATGTGTGCCATGTAGAGCCCCCAGAAGGTCTGAGATAGACGTTATTTAGAGGAAATGAGGCTGGTCCTCTTCTGAGTATGATAGCTCAAAGCAGAGTCGGTCAGCTAGAGGTCAGGCCTCTGTGTGGCATAATCCACAGTGCAGTGTATGCCTGTGTAAAAACTCCTGGTAGACAAAGGGCAAACTGAGGAACTTCTGTAAACGCTTCTGAGGTTTCCAGTAAATCTGGGTCTTGGAAGTCCCTGACTATAAATTGAAATCTGTTCTTAGAGTATGTAATAAGAAAAACAAAACGTCATATAACTCCATTAATTATGTTAAAACAATAGGATGATAAGTAGCTTCCTTTTCTGGAAGAGTAAAACAAAAGTGATTTAACAAACAAATGCTATTTGCTAAATAGCTTTTAGCTGCGTAGTGATGAAATTCATGAAACATTTTTACATTTGTTTTACAACTTAATGCAAATTCGAGGTAAAAGGGATAAATGTAAAGAAACAAAACATGTTTTCTTACTATAATTTATACATTTTTGAGTACATATTTAAGCAATTGCTGATTGTGCTATTCTGACTGGGAAAAAAAGTGCAAAATCCAGTTGAACACACCTTGTTCTCTAAGTCAATACAAAAGCTACTTAAATTTATTTAGAAAAATATTTAATAGAGACAGTTTTCAAACCTTATCTGCAAACATGATTCCTTAATTGGTATTTGGTATTTTCCTGGGTGTTTTTTTTTTTTTTTTAATCTCTGTATGTTCCCATGATAGACCAATACGAACTTGGTATAACTTGACCAGAATACGTTTACACTAGTGTAAATTTATGTCCTTTAGCACTTACCTGTGTTGTAAAATAATCAAGGCAAACACTGGAATCCCTTTCTGACAGCACTGTGTGACATAGACAGGAAAAAATTGGTCAGCACCCAGTAGGAACTGGAGAAGCAGTAGAGACATTGATGGAATTGATTTTGGTTGTAACAGAGGAAAGAAGTTATGCTGTAGAATAATAGTAGCTTTACTAGATAGTGATTGACCAGTCTTGGGTTAGCTAACCATGAAATTGACTTGGTCTGAATAGAGCTCTTGGTTTGTAGTCTTACTAAAAACATGCTTATTCTGTTAGCTTTAACAGCATACAATTTCTTTCTTCTGTGTGGTTTTTAATTCTGCTTTTAATACCTCCTAGGGAGTACGCCCAGTCACTGAGCATGGGTAATAAGAAGAGAGTTTTAGTACTTGGCTCTGGCTATGTGTCTGGCCCTGTACTTGAGTATCTCACTAGAGATTCTGACGTTGACATCACCATTGGTATGTAAAATGTTTCTTGTTTTCCACTTAAAAATTATGCTTTCTGTATGTTATATAGACTTAGTCCGAACAGCTGGTTTGGCTGTCTTTCTCATAAGTAATAAATGAATCAGAACTGATAAAACCTTTGCTATTATGCACTACAGAAAAGGGTGTAGTAACTTTCTGAGCATTTTGAGTTCATATAATTTATTTGAAGATGATACATCAGCATGAAAAGTTTACTGTTTGCATATAGAGAAGTTAGAAATAAGCATTTTTCCTTCCAGGCTGCTTTCAGCTCATGATTGGTGTTACCCTTTGCAGTAGTAACCACAATACTTTTAACCTCTGGATAATGACTTACCAGGAAGAAGAGGTGTACTGTGAGTTAGCTGTACACTTGTTATTGGTACAGCCTGACGTGGTAAACAAGAAAGGATTACAGCACTGTGCAACATCCATTCCCTCACCAGCAAGGAGGCTGCATCAAGTCCCTGAAATACAGTAGCAGTAAGGGAAACCAAGCAAACTGGAGGATCTGTTTTGCCAAGCGCTGTGCTTACATAGGAGATGCCTCTTACCTGGGTAGCTTAAAAACATGCAGTTTCTACAGTACTACTGAAAAAAAAAAAAGCTTGAAAGGAAAGAGACACAAAGACATCACTTTTCTAATAGTTGATGGCAGGCAGGTAGATGAAGAGAGTGTGAAATGCACCTCACAGTGCCACGTTTGATTCCCTGCTGTTAGGCTAGACCTCTTTAAATCCAAGCGGTTGGTGCCTTGAATGAAATATTTAATTAGAAAACCTTCATATAATGAAATTTCTTTCCTTTTGTTTTGAATTTATTGACTGCTTTGCTTAGCATTGTTTCCTCAGCAAATGTTGATTCACAGAGCAGGTAGAATTGCTCTCTGACAATATTTACTTCCCTTTGACTTTGGAAAGAACATGAGGAAATAGGACTCCAACTTAGAAGCACAGATGCTTTTAATTCTGTGTAAGCCTCTGCCCCACCTGCTGCCTTCATTGCCCACTCCTTTCTCCTGGCTGTGTTCCCACGGCCTTCCCTCTGCTGGATGCATAGCGCACGAGGGCAGGGAACCAGTTCATTTTAAGTCAGATGTGGCAAACACTGGCTGCTTTTAACTTAGGTCATTTTTCAAGCTTTACTTTCCTTATTATGCTCAGTACTGATGGCAGTGCAAGTGAGATAAAAGGAAAAGAACATGCAGAGGTAGAGACTGGATTTCTCCCTTTTATTGATAATATCAGCACATGGAGGGTTTGTATGGCTAAGCCGTGGGTAAATATTGGAACTAGTCAGACTGAATGTTGGCCTTTTAGTCATACCTTGTCTTAGCAGAAGCTTAATGTTTTTGTAGTGTTGGAAATAGTGAATGATGTGAATTTTTTTTTTTTAATCTGTTAAGCTGATTTTGGCTACAAGTAAGAATTTTCTTATAATATACTGAAATGGTTTTGAAATACTCCTTCGTACAGACTTACCTGGCTGTGTGGAATGACAGAAAGGGTGGGTTTTTCCAGGTGTGAGATGTGTTTGTCTGCTAAGTCTGTTACTTGGCTGTTTGGAGACGTGTATTGATTATAAGTCTGCTCTTTACATCTGAGAGTGTTTTAGTTTCTTGTTCTTGAGTTGTAGCTGCCATGGCTTGACACTAGCAATTAATAATAAAATTTACTACCCTACAGGTTCTTCATGCCTATTTTCTCTTCATCTCTTAGTGAAAAGAAGGCATTTGTGCAACAGTTTCTTCAGGAGAGAAGCTGACATATATAAAACACAATTATACATGAGTAGGCTTTGGATTGTTTCCATCTTTGGGTAACTGATGGTGGTTTATTTTAAAACAGCTTCTGTGATGAAGGAACAACTTGAACAGCTGTCGAAAAAATACAGTAACGTTACTTCAATTCATATGGATGTTATAAAGGATGAGGAAAAGCTGTCCTCTTTAGTGAAGAAACACGACCTTGTGATCAGGTCAGAATTCTGGGTAAAATAGGACGGGCTCAATGCTAAGTCGTGCTGCTCCTTTCTCCTACTTCACTGACCTAAATCAGTGTGGTAAATGTATGGATCTCTTATCAATTTACTAGACCTTTTCATGGAATGTAAATGGCAATAATAAATGTATGTAAATAATATTTATATTATCTCAATGCCTGGGATCATCTTTCTGTACGTAAATAGTCACAACTGGCACTGCCTTCTTATGTAGTACATCAGCAAGATGTTTTATATCTTATTCAGCATGCCTATGTAGAAGGCCTTGAAAAGAGGTCCTTTTGTCTATAAGGAGAAATGTGACAGAAAAAGTGTTAAAGAATGTATCCCATGTTATTTTGCGTGCTCTTCTGGGTCATGCAGCAGTGTTTCTCTGATAGGGTAGCGTTTTACTTGTGTGGGTGTGAAACTGCTGAGAGCAAGGCAGAGATGATTTCTGCATTTACTTGAGCTTTTTTGTAGGCACTGAAAAAGCATTAGTGAAAGTCTTCCAGTTGGGTTGGATTTTGATGTTGTCACTGTGTTGGATTTTGATGTTACATAATTCTCTTTCAATTTGTAGTTTGCTGCCTTATTCAGCACATCCTTTGGTTGCTAAGAAATGCATCAAAAACAAAGTGAACTTGGTAACAGCCAGCTACTTAACACCAGCCATGAAAGAACTCCAGGAGAGGTAGGTCTGGGCAGCACTCTGGTGTAGTTTCTGGTGCTAACTGAATAGTTTGCAGTGATTTATATTTGCAGCCCTTATTGTGAATGACTGTTTTCTACATTCTGTCTGCTTCCCTTCCTACAAAAGAAGACACTTTAAGTACTTTTCCCCACAGTTGCTTATGGAGACTGTAGCAGAAGACAGTGAAGTGTGCATGTCCCAGTCTGGTCAGGCTACTGCTCTGAACACTGGTGTACAAAGTTCTGCATGTCCCATTTTAGTCCATGTCATTGTGCCTTGTTCTCACTCCTCAGACCTGCTTTGAAGAAGGAGCTGTACTGTCCTGTTCCACCAGTGGCAGCAAGCTTGATTGTTATCATTTGTCTTCGCCTTACACAAAATCAGTCTTGGCTTATTGGATCAAATTGGTGACTGTTCTGACTATTCTGATGTTTCTTTTGTTCTGTTATATAATGGAAAGTTGTTTTTGGCATAGAGCTGCTCTGAGTCACAGTACTAGAACTGAAGAGTCAATTTGAGTGGGATGGGAATCCAGTGTACAACATTTCTGAAAGTGATAAAACAGAAGGCTAGATGTGTAGCAGAAATGAGAGAGGTTTGTGCACATTTCTTCTCCTTCTTGCTGTGATACCAAGAGGACATATTGTTCTTGCCTAAAATGTCAACGCCTTCCTCTCCCTCCTCAACAAACAAATCATAAACCCAAACCACATGAACTCTCTCCTCTCCATGGTCGAAACATGAAGTGTTTTATGTTTGTTTGGTTGTTTTTTTTTTTTTTATTTGTTTTTAAATAAATCACTTCAGCTTGCTATGATAACTGAGCTGCTCTGGGAATAGGAAACTGTATATATTTTTGCAACCACAAAAACAAACAAACAAAAAAGCCACAACCAAACCCAAGAGCATACAACTTAGGAAAGAAGATCTTTCTGTCTCTCTGTGGGGAACTCTTAGTTTAGGGCTGTTGTGACTATCCATGTTCTGTAGTTTGCATTACTGCCTTTGTGTGTTATGGTACTGTCCAGTAGAATATGGCATACAGAGTGGCTTTTGAGGATTTATTTTTCCACCATCCCTTAAATCATGTGTGTCCAAGCTTTTGGCTTGCCTAGGCCTCATTAAGGGAAGAGGAATTGTCTTTGGATGTGTATAAAATCTATATTGTAGTTAATGTATATAAACAACAAAAATTATTTTATTTTTTATTAAAACATAAAAAAGAGAAAAGGTAAACCATAAAATGAATGGGATATTGTGACCTTATTTTTGTGAAACCAACAATCAGTGTGCTTCAGTGGAAGTGGTCGCAGGCCTTTGTAAGTTCTCAAGGTGTCTGTCAGAGATTTTTTTTTTTTATGAAATTTTGCTCTTCCTGTACTTCATCCTTGAAGACAGTTCTTCAGAAATATATGTACAGCCAAAAGGGATGATATGAATCATGCATGATTGTGCAGAGAGGGATATTTTTCTTTGGTAAGATAGGTCTCATACAAGTCTGGTAAAGAAACATGATGGTATTTTTGAGTTGAATGTCTGATTGCAGCTCCATACATTCTGTTTGAAAATTTGCAGGTAATGCATTTAATGTCAACTGAAAATGGAGTTGCAAATATACAAAAAAAAAAAAAAAGATGCTTTTTTGGTAATCTTGAAACCTATTCTCAAATTCCTTTATCAAAACAGAAAGCACAGCTGAATACTTCTTGCTCTTCTCAGGACTGTGTTTAGCCAGTGTATTAAAATGCATACAAATATTTGCCATCACTAGAGGTAACACTGCTCTGTGCCCTCCCTACGTCCTGGTTTCAGCCCATACGGTGCCAGTGTTTGGTGGCTGTGAGCAGTGATAGCACAGCTGGGCTGGGCCACTCAATGGGGCAGAGCTGCTGCTGTGATGGCACAGGGCCAGCTGGGCAGGGCTGTATGCCACCCATGGGTTGGGCATGCCTGCTCTACATGTTCCACTCAAGTTAAAGAAAACAAGGCTATAATTTCTAAGGCAGTTGCACCTTCTGGAATTTTAACATCTGCTTCTGTTTTTTTTTTTTTTTTTCCACATGAACTCCCAGAAAAAAGTTTGGGGAAAGTTTTCTGGGTCTCCTTTGGACAGATTTTGTGAAGGAAAGGCCTGTAGGGTCAGTGTTCTGACGTTTGTCACTTTCCTCTACTTCTAGCGTGGAGGCTGCTGGTATCACAGTTATCAGTGAAATGGGCTTGGATCCTGGTCTTGACCACATGTTGGCAATGGAATGTATTGACAAGGCAAAGGAAGTTGGTGCTACGGTAAGGTTGGCAGATTGCACGTGTGTAGTGCTGTTCCTTCAACAGCTGACCTTGAGCCACACCACCAATGCATAATGGACTCTGTTGCACCTTAGTTTCTCAGATGCTTAGAATTTGGTGCCAACTTACCCAATTGGTGTGAGTCCATCACTTAAGATGCCTTTGCCCCAGGTGTTTTTGCTATTTCATGGGCAGTGCCTGCAATGAGAAGGATTGTTGTTGCTTAGTGAAGTTCTGCTTTCCCTGTCTGCTGCAAATCTTGTAATTTGGCCATAAAGGAATTACTTTAATGGAGTTTGAAAACTCAGGGGGATTCTGTAGGATTGCTGTGTACTGTTTCTATCCCGTGTCTATCATCTGTTTCTTGTTTCTCACCTGTGGACAAATCTGACAGGTTGTATCCTACACTTCTTTCTGTGGTGGCCTGCCAGCTCCAGAGCACTCTGATAATCCTCTGAGATACAAGTTCAGTTGGAGCCCTCAAGGAGTCTTGCTGAATACCATTCAGTCTGCTACGTATTTAAAAAATGGAGAGGTGAAGTAATCCTATCATTTCCATTTGAAGACAAAGAAGATGTCACAAGGCTCAGGAGGGAATTGGGATTTGTGCTGTGTTTATTCTTAAGCAACTGACAGTCGCCTAACTGCGTTGCATGTATTAATTAATCCCATGTTCTGAGTATAATGGTGCCTTTCTGCTGCCAGCTTTTAATTCCTAATACATGGAATGCCAAAGAAGTGTATGCTGATGACTGAGGCACTGGCTTGAGGTTCATGTTCTGGGTTCTACTTCCATGTAGTGCTTTTGCCACCTAATTGCCCGGCGTCTGGCTCTTTGAAACAAAAATGAATGTGCATCCTATTTGCTTTTCTGTCTGATTGCTTTTGCAAACCAAACAGCTTAATTCTGTACTTGCAGTGTCATTACGTCTGCTTGTAGAAATACCATCATTTGTGTAATGCTGTTGCAAGCCATTATCACCTTTCTGCTTTCCATTCCTGTTTGATCACTCCTGCTTGCTCAGTATAGTTACCAAGCAGGGTTCTTCAAATGTCAAGGAGACATCTTGTATAACTACCTTAACAGTTGGCTAATTATCTAAACTTTTCTATCAGCAAAACTGGGAAATCTTTTGAGATGTTTTGTCATGATGATACTGTAGTAAGGAAAAGTAAAAATTCAGGCCTTGTGCACTGGATCTTTGTTAAAAAGCAGCAGCACAGAGTTATAAATTTCAAATGAAAGGGTCTCTTAGTGTGAAAACATTTCTTAATTTAAAACACATTGCATCCATGTGAATTATTCATTATCAAGAGCACTGCATAAGCTTGCCTGTAAGCTGCACAATTTTTCCTCCTTGACACTTATATCTTTAGCTGTCTTTGACTGTTGTGCAGGATTATTCTGCACAAGTGTCTTGTCTCACAGACAGTAAGATCTTGCAGTTTTGATGAAGACTTGGTTGCTTTAAGCCTTCTTCTAGAAGGAAAACTTGTCTCTTTACCCTGAAGTAACAAAATGAGTTAGTATGGATGCTGTAGAGCAGCTCTGTGCATCAGCTGCTTTTATTAAACAGAGTTGAAGGCTTTATCTGGGAGAGATCATAGAGTTAGTCAGCACTGTTCTTGTTTTCCTTCAAAGGTGATTCTGTCTGATAAAGATACTAATCAGTGTGATATTGCCTGCTTTATTTTAATGACAAACAAAAACAACAACAACAACAACAAAAAACTCCCCAGAAAAGAAACAAAACAAGCAGAGAGCCTGTGGGAGCATCTACTATCTCCCTTGTGTATTTTGGGGAGTTGGTCCAAAATTGCACTAATGTAAGTGCAGTGGGATCCTGCAACCTTAACACAAGTGCAGCAGGAATTACTAGAATGTGTTAGCAGGACATGAGTCGTTCTTGTCCTTTGATTAGTAACAGCTGACATAGTACATGCTCCTCCATCACAGGATATACTTAAATGGTTTCTGCAGCTGCTTTATTTAGATTGAGCCTTTGTTTGTGCCAGAAACACTAAGCGTAGCGTTCTTACTTTAAGCACACTTCATCTTTTCTGTTGTAAAGTAAATTAAATTGCTACAACAAAATAATACTGCTGTTCTTTCACAACACTCAGGTTATCAATATTCCAGCGGGAGGAGCGTTGCTTGATTCTGTTACTGCAATGGATTTTTATCCAGGATTAAATTTGGAAGGTTTTCCCAACAGAGACAGTACAAAATATGCTGAGCCATATGGAATTCAGACAGCTCACACTTTATTAAGAGGCACCTTAAGATACAAAGTAAGTTTTGGTCATTTTATTGCTGTTATTATTATCCTGAGGAGATAAATGCTGACATTTCAATAAAACTGTATTTGAAAGGCAGCCCATTATAGTTCTGTGCTCTCTATTTATGAATTCTCTTTATCTCAGCTGAGAAGTAATTGAAAACATAGATCTACTTCGTTTATTTAACAGATATTTATTGTTGCAAACCAGAAGAATAGCTTCACTGGTTTTAGGCACCCAGTCAGCTTTAACTTGTTATTCAGAATATTAGAGGCGTCTTTTTTCCGATTATTTTATTGGTCAATGTATGCTAAAATAATATGAATCTAAACCCCCTAATGAAGTCTTGAAAAAAGCTTTTATGGATATCTCATCTTTTTGAGTTAAGGTTTTTGTCGAGGTTTAAATTGTTCTCTTTTGTGCATGGCATGAGAAATGGCATACATATTTTCCCTGTGTTACAATAGAAAAGGAGGTTTTTTTCTTCATTTCTGGGAGGGAGGAAAACTTGCTTAGCAGAGGAGGATGGAAGGCCGACGTGGAGGTACACGGGTTACAAATTGCAATAGCTCTCTTTTTGTCAGCCTAGATACGATCTCTTGTTCAGAAGTTAAAAATATGTGGAAGGCATCTGTCTTGTCAAGAAGTCTTAATATGACAGTATCTACTCTTCCATTTGGTGCCTGGTAACATTTTCTTTTGTATAAGCATTAGAACAAGGGGGAAAACAAGCAACAAAACCATGTCAGAGTGGCATACAGTTTTTCTTGCAGCACAGCTGGTAACGGTGTTTCTTTGGTTAACATTGCTTTCCTAATCACCAGAGGAGACCTGTGGCTTTGGGTTGGGGTGATACTGTCAGAGCTGTGTGGAGGAGCCCCACCTGTGCAGTATGTCCATGTCAGCATGTACCTGGCCACATCCTGGCCCTTCACACGTGCTGCGCAGTCATGCAGTGCAGCAGAAGTGATTGTTCAGTGCAGAGGCTGCCATCTCCTCAGTGCCATTCATAGACTGAGTTCAGGTGGCTAATGGAGTCGTTTATAAAGAGGTATCCCAGAAGGATCTAACTGCAAGGCCATCTGAGCTAATAAACCTGTGCTGGTGGAGGGAGCTCCTTGTTATAATTAGCCATCTCTTAGGGTGCTTTATTTCCAGCAGTCCGTTGATTGTGGTTTTAGTCACTTGCATATAAGTGTTTTTAGGTATTCAGTAGCTGTGTGGGAGTTGTCCTTGTTACCATTAATGGGAAACAAATAAAAATGAGTAGAAAATGGTTGACTTATTCTGTTATGCAGTCTGTTATCCTTTGCAGTTCCTTTTAAATGCCATTCCAGTCTTGTCTTGGTTGTTTCTCTAATGTTCCTGAAGAAACGATACAGGGAGTTCTTATCTTAAGAACTAGTTTATTTAATATCAATATGATTATACAAGTGTAAAACTGCCAAATTGAGATTTCAGTTGTCTTTTCCATAGACTGCTTAGTGCCCACCCAGCTGGTTGAACTGCCCTGCCTGTAACAATGTGCTGGAGTTCTGTCTGGTGCTGGCCAGCTTGGCTCTTCAGTCTCCTGAACCAGTTCTACTTGCTACAAGAATACTAATGACAGGATAAAATAATAAATGATTAAAGAGGGTGTAGAAAAAATAGAGTGAGAGGTGGAGACCCAAGTATTGGTCTACCATTGTAACCCCACTGGAATCATGTTGTTTTGACTGTTTTCCCATTGGAATAACAGCACAGCCATTGTTGCAACCACCACTACTTTAAAACTGAAAAGAAATATCTCAGTTTCAAGTGATGACTGTTTTTAACCACATTTTTGTTTTATTGCAGGGATACTCTAAAACTATGGGAGGCTTTGTAAAGTTAGGGTTAATTAACCCAGATCCTTCTCCTTTGCTGAGCTCAACCACGCCACGTTTGACTTGGGTGAGTTTCTCTGATGACTGTCTTCTTTTCTCTGTTTAACTAACATTTTCCTTATTTCTAGGCTTGAGTGTCCTTTATAATGATAATCTTGTATTGTGTCCTCATCTTCTCTGCTTTTTATTTCCAGACATCAGGAAATTTTTTTTTGTCAGGAACGCAGTGCAGGTTACCAAGGGTGTCTGGATGTTTTCTGAATGGAGCTAGACAAAACCATGTCTGACATGAGTGCTGGCATAGGCCTGCCTCAAGCAGGGCTTTGGGCTAGGTGACTGCCATGTCCTGTCTGATGTTCCTAGGAATTGTCTTTAATTTTATGCTAGTTAGCTGGGGAAAAAATCTGACACTGATGGAATGTCAGATGTACCAGCTAAGGAACTTGTCTAACGTGTGTTCTTCTGTTCTATTTAAGATTACCAGTGGGAGATGTTTTGTGGAGGAGTGACGGGGAGAGTTTCAGTGTGCATTAAATGCTGTTAGAGAATGACACTGACCTTAGCTTTTTTAATAAAACTGGCATTGCTCACTTTCTTGTCTATCAAGGCTATTTATGAGTAGGGAGTAGTTTTGCTTTCCATGTCAGTGGACAATGCAGTAGCATTGCTGTATCTTAATACCCCTAGAGCTTTATAATGCGTGGGCCTCTAAAATATCTTAATTTGACCAGGGATTGTAGTTTGTAGAAAAGAACAATAAAACATGGCAGCCAACCTGTGGCTTAAATAATAAGCTGCTGTTACATTTCACAGTCAACACATTGGTTGTCTCTGTGGGCGAAGTAGGGAATTTCATATCTCAGTATGGTTTAGAGTGAGCTGTGTATACAGACAGCTTTTTGCTTGCATAAATGTCATGAAAAATTTGTCTCCAGTTCTGCAACCCCTTGGGACAGCAACTTTATTATTCAGATACAAAACTTTCAAATCTCTCTCCTTTTTCCTTGTGCTTTTATCAGCATTAATCTGGAAAAAGACCGAAGGCACATGCTGCATTATGGTCTGAGGAAAGCACAGTGCTTTTCTGAAGATGTTATTATTTTGAGTAAATAACTTCTTGAATATTCTCAAAACCAAAGAATGAAGAAGTTGAAGAGGCTGAATTGTGGTTATCTCTATTGGAGAGCACTGCTCATCTTCCCAGATTCCAGAGAGCTTCTAGGCTGCCATTTCAGCAGTGTGTCCCTTCTGTCAATCAGCATCCTAAAATGGGCTTGGAATGGTTTTTATTTGTCTAAATGGCTTTTGCCCACTTTCACTTTTAGGATTGACATATACAAATTTTATGTGCAAAAATTGCTGTCATTTCCAGTCCTTCTGGCCTTAGTGAATAAGGACACAATATTGTGAGATCTGTAAAATTAAATAGAAACTCATCAGTCCCACTGCAAACCTTGTCTCAGAAGTATTACTACATTTTAGTACTTTTTTTATCTCCCTTATATTTTTAGTTTTCTCATGAGCTTGTCAACAGGCTGTGCAGTTCTTGCTTGTTTGTAGCTCCATATTGCTGCAAACAAAGCAAGCAGTAACTCACATCTTGATAACACAGAATGTTCTTCAGATATGATAAAAAAATAAATCAGGAAGCTTTTTGGTAATACTTTCACAATTATGATAGGCTTGTTCATCTCACTGGTCAGTGCCTTTCCTTTTAAAAGGGGCATTCTCAATGGTGGGTACAGAATGTTTTGGGGAAAAAAAATAATCCCTGTTCTCATTTGCTGTGATTAAAAATCTCAAACTGTCTCACTTCTCCTGTTTGTGCAGCCTGTATTCTCAGAAATAGTGGATGCTAACTGAGCTCAGATTCTAGAAACCTTAACTGAAAAGCAGTGGGAACAGATGTCAGGTCTTCAGGAACATTTTAATTTTCTTTTAATACAGAAAGAGCTCATGTGCAAACTGGTTGAAATTCAGTCTCCTGCTGAGTACTCTGTGCTTAAAGAAGCTGTATTTAACAAGCTGGAAAAAGACAAAAGCCAGCTGGAGGCTGTGGAATGGTAAGATGTTTCAGTAATTTTAAACCATTTTGTTTAGGAAAAAAAAAGTTGTCAATTCTGGTTCAGGTTCATGTTGAAACAAACTGATAAATGCTGAGCAACCTGCAAATCACAAAACAGAGAACTAAGTTGTTGATGTGTGGTGGTATCAGTCTTCTCTCACCTCTGCCAGGCTAGGATTACTGGGAGATGAACCAGTTCCAGCAGCAGATTCCATCGTGGGGGCTCTTGCAAAGCACATGGAGACGAAGCTGCCTTTTGGTATGTGAGAAGTCCTGCTGTCTTTCATGGTTTTCACTGGGACAAATCAACATCTCTTACAACATTAATTTCAACAGTTTGTATTTCAGTGTCTCGTAATGTTCCCTGCTCCAACTGTTGTTTTCTTTCCCTTTTATATTTCTCATCTCATCTGAATCTTCTATCCTTTATAGCCCCGATCTGAAGTGTAAATTATTTCCCCAGTGTAAGTGATGTGTACCCGTAATGCCTTGCTTGGCAGGAGCCTCAACTTGGTAGAACTGGAATGCAAGTAGCTAATTAATACTTGGTGTCTTTTTCTGTTAGGCACTGGGGAGAGAGATATGATTGTTATGAGAAATGAAATAGGTCTGAGGCATCCTTCTGGCCATTTGGAAGACAAATTTATTGACCTGGTTGTCTATGGTGATAACAATGGATATTCTGCCATGGCCAAAACAGTAGGATACCCAGCGGCTATTGCTGCAAAGATGGTTCTAGATGGTAAGTGACAGGTCAGCCTTCAGTAACTGTACTTCAACCTCTGTATCTACCTGCCTGTAGAAAATAATATGCAGTTTTCCTGAAGTATATATCTGTATTAATTTTAATTGATCAAACTTTTCTTGTCTCCTTACAAGAATATTTAATCTGCATGCTTGCATTATTTAATGACAGTTCTTAATTTTCTTCTGCATTTGTAGAGATTTTGTTCATTTAGTCTTAAGTTTTTCATTGGCATAGAGGGGACCTTTATTATTATAAATTACAGTTGTTCACCTTGAGGAACTATATCACAGTGAAACAGGTTAACATACTTGTGATAAGATAAACTGGTGACTTCTGCTGTTGCTTTCCAGACTGATTAAATTTGAGGTTGGGGCATAATACTGGAAGTACTGTGTGTGTATATAGACAGACACACTGGCCAGTTATCATCATGTAAGCATAAAATAGTGTGGGGTGGTAGTTTGTTGTTGTTGTTTTGTTTTGTTTTCTTTTGCCTTTAACCTCTAGATCTCCATTCCTTTCCTGGTCAGCTGAAATGATCAAAACTGTGTTTTCTTTCTTTATTTTTTCTTTTTTTCTTTTTTTTTTTTTTAGTTTATTTAAGTTCAGATGCTTTTTACCTAGCCAGTTTGCTCTATGAATCAAACAGAAGCTGTATTTTAAGCACAGTGTTCCTTATTTTTTGGTACAGTACTGGTGCTGTGTAAGAATGTAGCACCACTCACTAAAAAAAGTCTGTGTAATTGCAAATTGCTATTTGCATTTGCATGTTGACCTTCACACAGACACGCAGTAACTTTAACACTTAACACTTTTTTTCTTTCTTTCTCCTTAATTTCAGGTGACATAAATACCAAAGGCATGGTTATACCATTGACAAAGAAGATCTATGGACCAATACTGGAGCGTGTTAAGGCAGAAGGCATTGCATACAGTACTCACAGTGTTATCAGACAGTAACTGGAAGCAATGGATTGAATCTGGTGTTTTGTCAGTGTTTGCTTTCCTGCACATAAAGCTTGAAGATTCTAAACTGGGACCATTTAAAGACAGGATCTGGTATTTCACACCCAAGTGGTGCCTTCTGTAGAATTGATGACCTGACTTTGTTGTAGAAACTGTAGATACTCAGATGTGTGAGTTACGTTATTTTCAAAACTTCTACACACGTTTCAGCACCAGTCAGATCTTTACTTAGATGTTTTCTAAAAGAACTTGTATTTTTAAATTCAGTTAATCTCCTGATTGTATAGGGTGGGTTATTACTGAGACAAAATTCAGCTGAAAGGCAAATCCACCAATGACATTTGTGTGCCTGAATGAATGGAAATGAATTCCATTTATTGTTTGATTCTATTTTTCATGTACCATAAATCATTTAGCAGGGACAGAAGTTATACTTAAAATGTAACTCTTATCCTTTTCCCTTTAACACTAAATGTGAACATTTTCACAGTAACAGAAAATAGTTTGGAAATACTGTGCTACCAGCAACTAAAAGCCTATTCGATATTGAAGATGTTCAGCTGTTAATACTTGAAACCTAGGTCTTAATACTTGTTAAGTCTTTCTCTTATGAATGTATACTTGAATTCATAGGTGGAGGGAGTGTGTTTAAAACTACTCTTCCTCCCATACCCTTTCCTGGCTGCAGTATATTGAAATAGCTGCTGCGTGCTGCTTTCTGTTAGGAGAGCACATTAGCACTTAGCTCTGCAGCTTGGAAGAGTATTCTTAAACATGCTGCAGTTAACGTGCTCCCAGTTTGTTCTAAATGACATTTACTCTTTTAACTTTCCCTGTGTGCCTCATCCAAGTTAAGAACTGTTACAGAGAGAATTGCCTTGTGTAAGCAGCTTTGAAATGCAGTTAGAAGTTTAAATAATTACTTTTTGAGCTAACTTCTGTCCTTTCTCTATCATGCTTTTGGGTTGTTGCTTTGGGTGCCTATTCATACTACTCAATTCACTGCCTCTTTGGAGAGATGAGGGTTTACCAGTGCACCAGCTCATGTGATGCTAAGTGCTGTGCTGCACAGCCATGCTGGTCCAGCTCTAGCAGCAGTGCAGCTGTGACAGCTCTGAGCTTTAGCCTGAGTTCAGCTTTTCTCTGATAAAACAGCAGCTGCTTCCTTCTAGTTCAGGACTGCTTTTATAGCTTTAGCTCAGGGATTTCTGCAGCACCTTGCAATGCAAGCATGGGCTAGACTTTCTAGTGTGAAGCCAGACCTACCAATTGCAGTGGGACTTGTGCAGAATACTGGTTTTTGGAATCTGTCTCCTTTCAACTTTGCTCACATATGCACTTTGCTGATAAACGCACAGCCTTTCATCTGCTGAGCAGCACAGTACTACTAACACAGTCCTGAAGGGCTGCTCCAGATGTTTCTCTGTCTGGTAGGAAAAGCAGCCATAAGTATTTGGTCTCCAAGTCTTTCTACTCAAGATTTGGATTTGCTTTTTGTATATGTAATCAAGTAGCAATGGCAATAAAGAGAATGCTGAAAGGAGCCAACGGGGGAAGGAAGAATGAAGGTCAAAGAGTCAAAATCTGACTCTTTATACTGAATCAGTGAATGCCTTCTTGCTGTCAAATCTGTTTTCTGTTACATTGCTATGCACATTCTAAGTATTGGATGAAATCCTGGCTCCATTAAGCTGCTTCCCTTCCTACTGCTGTCAGAGGGTATCTGTTACATGGCTTGCATGTGCATCTGCAGTAAGGATGGTGTCTGGAAGGAATATTCTGCTCTCTGCTGCCTCCTCCATCCCACAGGTTGATTAGAGGCCGACAGCTGAGGTTTAATTTTAAACTTCTATCTGCTGGTTTCTTCCAGTTCAATACAGCGTGACACCAGGATCTCATTTAAGAATTCTGTTGTCCTCCTTTACCCCACAAACACAAAACCATGGAGTTAGGGCTGCATGTTTATGTACACCTTCCTTCTCTGCCCAGAAGATGCGATGTGCAAAGAAAATTGGAACTTGTTATTTTTTAAAGGCTGTAATAACCCTGGAATGAGTGTGTTTTCTTCAAGAAACAGTATTTTTGAAAAATTTTGTATCAGAATAGATTTGTTTCCCTGTGCAGTGCTGTTTTTTGTTTTCTAAGCGTAAAATGTATCGCTCAGCTTCTGTATGAAGGTTAGATTTCAGCCCTCTCTGTGTATTATTGGAAGATGGTTGTATGGTGTTCACAAAATTGCTTGAGAAATAAATCTGAAATCCACTGTCTCTTTGGCATCTTTGCAGTCTAATGAGCTGTATGTGAATGGTATTTGTTTTTCACATAAATTTTTGTGCCTACAGCTGTGAATCTAACAAGAAGTACAGAAGGGTACTCCAAAAAAAGTATCTTCAAGAACGTTGAAGCACCCATATGTAACACTGCATGTATTGCTGTATTTGGACATCTTCTGCTATAGTGTAGAGATATGTGATTTTCTTGTAGCTCTCCTTGTGCCCAAGTGCTTAACTGGGAAGCCAGCTGTGTAAGATGTTGCTGTGCCCCAGCAAGAAATAAAAGCTTCATTTCTCACTGCCTATCTCAGCTTGAGGGCATTGCTTTCCTAATAAGCGACAGACATACAGCTTGGTTTCTGTTATCAGAGCCTTGGTGTAAAGGCTCTTATGCTGGTCATACCAGGCTCCAAAGTTTGTTACTATATCTCTTAGTTTTTCACTTTGGAATTTGTTTTCATGCCAGCTCTGTCTGACGGCTACGATCCCGCTTTCTGAGACAGAGGTGCCTCAGCATTTGGCTCCTTGCTCCAGATGTTCCTCTAGACAAGAACTACTGGAACACAAACATACATCTACCACATAAATGACATGCATTAAAAAGCAGCAATAGCTGTTAAAGAAGGAAAAAAAAAAAAGAGAGCAAAATGTTTATGATGAGTCTGGTAAGTTAATGAGGAGGGGCAGAGACAAACAAAAATTTAGCTTTGTTTGTTGAGCAGAAACCCAAGGATGGCAGGTGCCTTTGCTACACAAGACAGTGAGGATTTTCCACTGCAGCCTCCAGCAGGCTGAGTATTTGGGTGGTAGCAGCCAAGTACAGGTGGAAATGGAGGTGCTCAGGCTAAGACAAGAAGGAGGGAGATGTGCTGAGTTGGGATCAATTACATATGAATCAATGCTGCTAGAAAACGGCTGGAGGAACAGCTCTAGGAAAGTCCCGCTGTGGCCTCAGGATTGTGGCACAGACCATGGCCAGTGGTGCTGGCCTCTGCAACTCACTGCCTTTTGCCTCGATGGATCTCAGGGGCAGGATGGGGTGCTGAGTTTGGAAAGTGACCTAGCTGTCCTGTGCTGTGGTGTTGGCACTTCTTCCAGGGCACCACGACTTCCCAGACTACTTCTCCTTTCCTGGGGTGTGGGTCTGCAGGTCCCCAGTTCCCATCACCACAGAAGCAGGCCGAACCAGCCCGTAAACCATTGACACTGTGGTAGCAGAATCTGTTTCTGTTTAACTCCAGCAAAGCAGCATGACTCCTCCCCAACCCTGCTTTGCTTGTGCTTCAGGAGGATTAGAAAGAGAGTTTAGCAAGTGTAACTTGAGCATTTACCACAGAAAATTTCAATCCATCTGAAATATAACATGTTATCAAAGAGTGCCACAACAACTAGAGAAATCATCGTTACACCCAGGCCAAGTTCAGTCAACTGATTTTCCAAGTCCTTACTGAGGCCTCTTTAACCAATGCACTGTTGCTCTGGATAACCACAGTTCGTACTCATCATTTGTTGTTGACTTTTGTAAAGCTTTTCCTGTAGGTGTTCAGTCACACCACCACAGTAAGGAAAAAGTTGTTGATGACAATAAATTAGTCTTCCTTTCTTTCTAACTTCTGCTTATCTGCCATTTCTTAGGAGGACACTGACTAACCAGTTCTCCTTGGGCACACATGGCTGCTGTAACTTCGTTAAAACATTCTTGGAAGGACACTGCTTATGAATATCCTACTTCTTGCAGGAGATCCATAACATCTTTTCCACACTTGACCCAGTTTATAAAGGCAGGCTACATGTCTTTTGAGTCTGTAGCTTGGATTACAAGAAAAAATTAATTAGAGTATGGCCTTTGTCTGAGATGGGAACTGACACGCTTTTATTAAAATCTGTAATCCATCACAGTTGAAGATTATAGAAGATTTTTTGATGATTCTTATTTTGTTTCTAGATCAACCAATATGTGTGAGTAAAGAGATTATCCTAAGCACTTATGTTTTAAATAACTTGTCAGCATGCTAAGATGATGAGTGCGATTACAAACAGCCCTGAAGAAACCTTGAACAACAGCTGATTCCTTGGATTATCATTTTAAAATGTCTGCAAAACAGTTTAGGTTGAAAGGAACAGTTATATCAAGATGGGATTTGAGAAAGGAGGATTCCTTTTATTGCTCTTGGTCCTTATAGGCTTGAAAACTGTAATACAATTTAGTGGCCAAAAAAACCTACCTTGAATATACAACTATTGGCAACTGCAAATACATGAATAAGAGATATCAAAAGAAAAAGCACAACATTATGTGAGGCTCCAGGCCTGTTTTCTTGAAAAGAAGGCCAGAGAACTAGCAGATGTGCATTACAGTTTCTTATGCTGTGTGCTAATATAGTGAAGAGCAGAAGTAGAAGGTAAGAAGATTATGGAATATGGTTTGGAAATGACCATAAGATCACAATTAACCTCTTTCATACATGCACCCCACGAGATTAAGAAAGGAGTGTCTGAGTGCATACCCTGTTTTTGGGATGAAAGAGGGAGATTTTATAGCACAGCAGACCTCATTAACCTAGATGTGCAAGTTCAGGGTTCCAGGCAACCTGAGGACTTCAGAGGAAGTAGCAAGCAACCCTAAGGCCACCTGGGAAGCAAATGTATTGCCTCACTCCACGTGCAATGTGACACCTCTCTGCTATCAACTTCCTGCCTGTATGCTGTGAAGGAAGCGTACACGGAATCCCACAGTGCTATAGGAAGGTGTGTTTTTTGGGACAATGAGTGGGTTCTGTCCCTTTGTAGGTCTTACCACTGCAGAATATGACAAATATAATGCCAAAAAAGAGGAGAAAAGAATTAAATCCTGTTTCTCAAAGGTGTTTAAGTTGGCTAAGGGATACACTGTGGCTCCCTCATGTCCCAGTGCAGACTGTTCAGTGTGTGTGGTAGACTGCGAGGCACAGACAGGAATATTTATATTTATTTTTGCAATGCCATAGGTAAAAACAATTTAACAATGCCAAGTACAGGTGTTATTCTCATAAAAACTTCTCATTTCAAAACAAATGATTTCTATTCCTCACAAAAGGTTAAAATCACATGCAGCTATATGAAGGTTAATTGCTTAATATGCACAATTATATATCAGAAGACTTTGTTAAAATAAAAACATACTGGACTACATCATTTTAACAGGGCAATTACACAGAACTAGAAAAACGACTCTGTAGTAAAATATAAAAATCTACAATTATAAATATAAATTTGGTCCATGGAGTCACTACAGAAGTAGCAGTATTTACAGTAAGTAAGATATTACTATGCTAAATGTCTAACTGAAATCTTAAAATGTGGAATGTTATGGAGAACAGTATTTTATTTACATCCTACTATATTAAAAGTTATATCTCTAGCAAATGTAGATTGTTATAAATACAGCAAATAAATCAAATACTAAAACCATGATGTTTGCTTGTAATTGAGAATTCCCTAACACCTATAAATATGATAATTTTAAGTTAAAAGGAAAGCCAGATAAATCAAAAACTAATACTGAAAAAAACATACCACAATTCAATTCTTAGAAACACTGTAAAAGTCAATCAAGTTAGTCCAGACAGAACAACGTAGTACAAGAAATCTTTCAAGAAAAAGGCACACATTGTTAATGATAAAAGTTCCTCAGTAAAGTCATATGTCACAGAAATGACTTTGCTGGAACAAAGATCAGGGACTGATAATATATATAGAGAGAGTAAGTGGACAGATTTCCCCCCACAAAGTATAAAACTGAAAAGAATAATGGTAAACTCCAGGTGTGACCGATGTGGTGCTAGTGTGTGTGTGTTCAATTTGCTTCTTCACTTAAACTAAAGATTCTAAACTCTCAGCTGCATTTCCATCTGGTAAAGCTGAGCCATTACTGTCCATAGATGCTGAAGGGTTTTCCTCTTGCCTCGTGCTGACAAGGCTGAGAATCGCTTTGTAAAGAAACTGGTACTGTTCCTAGGGAAGAAAAGAGGGTATATTCAGTGTGTTTCTGTAAATAATGGACCATAATACCTTGTAATGCTGCTATTCTGAAGCAAATAACAGCGGATGTGTCAGTCTGTTAATGTAATGTGCTCCACAACTTGTTACCCTACTGATCTTTATTCATTTTCAGACTAATGGATTCCCCCTGCACACACTGACCACAACATTAAGGAGCACACTACAGGTGCGGGGAAAAAAGCTATGTGTTTTTAAAGAAATATTATGTGCTAAATATGATTCTTGTTAAAGACTGCTAAAAAATTCTCACAGATTGAATGAAGCCAGGATTAGTGCTACTACTGAACTGTTGGCTTTCTTTTATTCCTCGACTGTGAAATCAGGCTATCTACCTCAGGATCTTCCTGGAGGAGGAATGTATTCCTTGCTGGACTGAGCCCATTATTTACATGACAGAGTAGATTTTAAAGTGATGGTGGCAGCTCTACATATTTTGAGTAAGTCTACTTGATAACATAACATAATATTTCATGGGAAATACCCTGTTTCAGAATAAGCATCAGGTCCACTATGCACCTCTGGAAGACATTTTTGATTAATCTGTACAGAAAAGAAGACACCAGTGGTGCAGTAATGTTGTTCTTAGACCTAAGCTTGCTAACAATACTACACATCCTATTAAAACACTGCACACATTTTGCTTTTTACTCACGATGTCTGTGAAGACTCCGGGCCTCATCAAATTTATCATCTTTGCTACCTGGTAAACATCCACCGAGTTCTCATTTTCCAGCTGATGCATGAGTGTTGTCAGTGCACAGAAAGTGCCTGCTGTCACCCCTCCATGCCTTTGTAAAGTAACAAACAAAACACAGAATCAAGTTTCCACAGCTAGAGGAAATACCACCGTTAGGTGATGAGATGAATTTCTGTGATGTTCACATTTTTCTGAAATGGGACTGCACACAACTTCACAGCTTTGGGCTACGACTGCTGGAAAGTCTTCAGGAGATGGACCTGGGTGTATTTTCCCTCAGACCTCTTCTAAGCAAATCATGAAGGCCTCTAGGTCTGGTTGCAACATTTCAGTATTTATGGCCATTATTAAGCAGCTGGAGGAGGTTAAGGTGCCTCATCTCAATAGTCTTATTTCACTCAGTAACACAGAACAAAGCCCTCACTGATTTTCTCTACAGGTACCCAACTCAGCAATTATCTTCAGTATCAGATAACTGTTCAGATATAGAACTGGACATTCAAAGTGTGACAAAAACAGAATGTTTCCCTTGTGGGTGGAGCTGAAACGGAAGGAGCAGCACTGTTGCTCGGGTTAGACTTGGTGCCTTGTTTCAGTGGCTTTCACTCTAAATGAGAAGGTTGAATGCCTCTACACAAAAACAAGACCAACTGAAAGTTGCAGTGCTTACTCATCATGTACAATCATGGGTCCGTCACGGTTTGATGTCTCCTCTTTGATGATGCTGATGAGTTCAAAGGTTTTGCTAATAGGACTATCGGGATTTGGCCATTTTGGACACTGAAAATGCCTCACTTCAAGTACATAGTCGTCCTAAAAGAGTCAAAAAAAGCATAAATAAATTTGATGAAAGATGTTCTCTTACTCTTGCCTCTATTCCAGTCTGGCTCCAGCCTCCAGAATCCCATCACTATGAAGGTTGGACTGCTCTATTCAGTGTCAACAAATTACCTATAGAATATGCCCCCTCCGTGGGTTTTTCAAAGCCATGGAGTTTTAGCACTCATTTACTGAAGAAAATATCACAAAACACAATCATTACCTTTAACAAACCAAATCCTGAGAGTTACAAGTTCATGGCAATGTTACCTGTGTAGCTTCTAAAATAAAGTCTTGGATTATGAGCTTTTCCTCGTTAGACAGACACTTGTGTTCTTCAGCAATCATAGTAACTTTGAAAGTCTCACAGTTTATAGGCTCATCTTTGTTTGGCCAGTACACAAATTCATCTTCAGCCTCGAGGAAAAGAATAAAAAGTAAGGAATTGATTAAATGACTGAATACCTCCTCATCTCAACTGTGATTTACAGAGATAAGGATCTGCAGATTCGGATTTTATGCTCAGTATAACATTACTACTTTTTAATTTTTTTTTTTCAAAATCCAAGATATTGTCTTGTAACTGCATGTTTTAAAATGTTACAATTACTAAAATGTAAAACCACAGCAATCAGCCATTAATCTTACCATATTCTGGCTATCAGGAAGCATGACTATTAGCTGGGCATTATGGTCCCAAATCATTCTCCAGAAATCCTTGATAGTGTGTAATAATGGATGCTGGGTAATAATGAATTCATTGCTTTGATAATAACCCTGCAATACAAAGCCATAGGACTCAGAACTGGAACCCAGCTCTTAACATTTAAAGGAAGATTTTTTTCCTTTAAAATAGAAATAGAAGGACAGAAAGAGAAGTCTAGAAAATAAATTCCAGCATTGTGCTTCCTTTGGTTTCCTGCAAATATTAGAAGAAAATATTAGAAGAAAAAGAAAACTTTCAACACAGTATTTTCCATGTGAAAAGATTAAAATCAATTACACTGAAGCAATTTTTAAAACTGAAAAATTTGAATAAGAAAATATAAAAGAAATCAGTAGATACTGGAACAGCCAACTCAGAATGAAAATACTTTTAGCTCAGTCACACATATTGATTGTTCTACATTAGTCAGGCTTCTAATGTTGCTGGCAACATGAAACAGAGAAAAGAATATTTGGAAGATCTGCAAAAATCTCAAGCAGTACCTCAATTTGGGTAGATGTCATACCAGCTGCTTTCCACAAAAGCTAACTCCTTTGCACTCTCCGCAGAGAGACTTACCATCTCTTTCCATAATATCCAGGGAGCTTTTACTCCTCCCTCACAGTTACTGAAAGGGAAAAGAACTGAAGGAAACCCAGGGAATCAAAAGATAATTAAAACCTGCTGAGTAATGCTCCCTTGGACTATGCCAACTGCAAAAGCTAGCATAAAACCTCTGGCAAGTTGAGCAGGCAGGAAGGTAAACCACAGTACAGCCAATGAAAGCTAACATGTTAGTTAATGCTTCTAGTTAATCTCAAAAGATTATTTCATGCTCAGATTTATTAATTTTTAAAATGGTGAAGGGATTTCTCATTCTACTGATAGTCAAAATGCAGCACACTTAATTGAACAGTAGCAATAGTAGTAATAATAACACACTCCTGGGGAAGTAACTCCTTCAGGGAAGGAGTGAATAATGGAAGAAATTTCCAACTCAGTATTGTGCCCCTGTAACGTGGATACTGAGCAGCTTTGAAAACATCTACAGAATGGGATGCCTTTTTCAGCAGCATGGTTAACTGACTTACCATAATATAGGAAGCATTGATGTAGTCTGTGCCCTCACCAGACAGTGATGAGATACCCACTCTAGATCTTTCCACTGTAAAAAAACAAACAAACAAACAAAAAACAAGTTAGGAAATAGCATGCATGTTGCACTGCCTCATATATTACAGCAATTATCCCAAATGTCTCATCGTGTGATATCAACACCAAACTCCACCAATCAGGAAACAGTGTTAAGCAGTTATCTATTTGATTTTCATACATGTAGTACTTCGACAAGACACTTCTTCACTAGGAGTACTTTATAAAACACTGTTCCATAACAACGGAGGTATCTTCTAATCTTGATAAGAAGAAGTTAAAAGGTTTGACACACACTATTCAGAACCATTTGTCCACCCTGAGAAACCAGCTTGAACAAGCTTACCAGGAATGATGGATGAAGTTCGGTTCTTTTCCCTGTTACACTGCTTGAGTGCAGTTGAGTAGTCACACTGCTGTGTGTTAGACTGGCTCAGTAACTGAAACAACGAAATTAAACAAATCAGGTCACTGTGCAAAGCCATTATTCCATCTTGTGCATTAAACAGGGGGAAGCACATACTAACTTTAGACATCTAGTTATCTGGCTAAACTAGTTAGCAAATTACCAGGGTAAAGGTGTCTCGAGCAAAGGTGCCAACATGCTTACAGAAATGCCTCTTAAAGTTGTTCCCACATCTAGCCCCCCTACTTCTTTTTGCCATTCCACTCTCACTTTTGTTTCACCTGCGTGTGACATTAAATAATTTTGGCAAACAGTAAATGTCCAAGCAAAAAAAAAAATTGCCACAGCCAGTGCTGCTCCTGATGTGAGGCAGCCCGAGGTAGCCTGGTGATAAGCTTCCTGATTTTGTCTCGAAACCCGTGAAGATTGTAGGACTGATACAAGAGTCTCATTGCCTTACTTGCTTCAACTCATAGCATTCAAACAGACAAAACACCAAAATATTCACTTATAGCTTCTGAAGTGACTGCTGTTATATAGCCACGGCCTTATACCAAGGGGAATATGTTCCCTGACCAATATAGATCACACCATTTTCACCAGAATTAAATCTTTCCAGACAACTGTTTTACCTTTGGCGATATGTAGTTGGATTTTCCTAAATCTTCTTACTGCCCTGCTTCTCATACACTTGGGTTGTTGTTTTTTTTTTTAATATTAAATAAGAGTATGAAAATAATTTTTATGTTCTAACTGACTGCATGAATTTGTCAAAATGCTCTGAAGTTAGGTTTAACAGTTAATTATAGACATGGCAAGTTAATGAATGTTGTGCTGATATACCTACTTTCAAGTCATGGACACTCACAATTACAAAGCTTTTCACGTGGCTGTCTCAGGGAGCTCACCTTGAATTGTTTCTCCAGCCGAGTCTTTCCTGTTGGTCCAGGTATCAAGAGGGTATTAACATAGGCATGAATATGAGTCTCAAGGACTTCTGTTTCCTTACTGAGTATCGCTTCAACCAGTGCATCATGAATGAAGATGTATTGCTCCTAGGAAAATGGAAGCAAGCACATAAGCTCCAATCATTTTCAGATTCCTCTGGACATCTGTGGCTGAGCTGACAGGTCTGACACAGTTGGCATTTCTTCACAGCTTGCTGCTGCAGGGCAGTCGTCTCATAAGGGGTCCTTCTCAGTGAAAGCTGTTCCTCTCCAGGGCAGTACACATTTACAAGTGATATTGACTTACACACACAAGGTATATATGGTATAATGCCAAATCCCAACCACCCGCAAAATGTTACATTCACATATACATTCATGCTTAACTCAGTAAAGTAAAAAATGCAAGCATAGCCTGAAGTCAGATTTTCAAGTCAGCTTGTTATGTGGCTGTCCCTCTCATTGTTACAATAAAGCAATCACTCCCAGTTCCTACCGCTATCTTCTATTTTCTCTCTCACATCCTTTGGAACAAGGGCCCATGCTGTTGTTGATTACCTTTTTTTTTTTTCCTATTGAAAGGCACTGGGGAATCTGAACACCTGTTCCTGAAACCTGAAATAGACTTCCAAAAGCCCTGCTGTTGCCCTTACTGTTTTCTTCTCATCTTTCACTATTCTATATCTAATATTCAGTTTAAATCAGCTATAGATAATCTTTTGTTGAAACAACATTCTTCCAATTTATTATTGTACAACTGTTTGATCACATTCAGTGAAGATCTGAGCACCAGAAAATGGTGTTTCCTTTAAAAATCCACAACAAAAATGCTTCAGTGGGAAAATGCTAACAGTTCTTGCCCTGCCAAGAAAATGCTGCAGTGGGAAGCATCATTTATGCAGATCTTCACGTTTCTGAGTACTCCCTAATAAATTGACAAGACCCTACCAATAGGTCACTTTCAAGTGCATTACACCACGTGAGCCTACAGTATGGAACTTCAGAAATAAGTGAAGGGGAAAGTCCAGTATGGCAACTCACTGCCTGTTTGTCTGAGAGTACCAAAACGAAATGTGAAAATTGGTAAGTCACTCATTAAACAGATAACTGTCTTACCTCAGTCTGCACCAAATAGTTCCTTTGGGTACGTATATGTTTTAAGAATCCAAATATGTTGACTGTCCCCTCGTGCTGAATTTGCTGCAGCATGCTGTCTAACACTATGTAAGTACCTGTCCTTCCAACACCAGCGCTACAAAACAACAACAAAAAGAAGAGTCTTGAGCCTGAAGTACAATATTCATGGAAAGAATTGTTTCTTATACATTGATTTTTCAACAAATTGGTCTGTAGGGAAACTTTTGCTCTACAAATTTTATTATTGCATGATTATATTACTTTGCTGAAATACCAAGGCTAATAGTGAAGAAAAACCTTTCCAACTCATCTTCCAATTCGTGCAGGAATAGATCTAAAGATTGTTTTTTTTTTTTTGAATGACTTTTAAAGTATCAATAGAAAAAGAACAAATCGGTTTCCTTCATGTTGCCCATTTTCAGCCTTCTGATACTCCTTAGGATACTTTGTCAACTATATACACCTAGAAAGTACGGCATACATCAACATTTGGGCACAGTTGATGTGCTCAAGTTCTTCTATGCTGAAATGCACACCACTTTAAAGGGAAAGCTGCATTATGCCACCCATTACAGATGCTGCCTGAGGAGCTTTCAGACACCAGACTGAGGGAAACCCCTGGAGGTGGCAGTGCCTCTGAAGGTACATCTGTAAAAGAAAGAAGTTACTGCTCTTCAGATATGGCCAACAGGGTGAGCAGTGATTGAGTCCCCTCTGAGTTGCAGAAGGAAAGTTTCACCAGCTGTTAGGAACTCTGACTCATTTAGCATAACAATGGCTGTATTGTTGTGGTGGTGTTTTTTTGTTTTTTTCCCCATGAAAAGTCTGGGTCAGGAGTACTAAGTCAAAAGGTCTTTGTTGTTTGTTTGTGTTCTTGTCATATATAGGATTTAGGCAGTTGTAATTTCCCCCTTGGTTATGTGGAGCTGCTATGTGTGTCAGTACAGGGCAGGGGCCTGCGTGGCCCCTTGCAGGCAGACCCAAGCTCAGTTATTTGCTAATTCAGTCACCCTATTTCCTCCTCAGAGACAGCACCAAGTATGGGTAGCATGAGTTCTGTTTGCTGTAAAAAAGCTGCCTAAATAAGCACGGTATAAAACTGAAAGGCTCAGGTTATCAACAAACTGGTAGACTCACAAAACATTACCAGACACCATTGCTACTTGTTATGAAAGAAAAAAACATGAAAAGAACCAAGACATAACAACAGCTAAATAAGGTTTCATGTAGTTCCTCACGTGTGCTCCATACAGCCTGTAAGGAAAAGTAAAAGTTAAATTTCTAACTCGATTCTCCGATGAAATGTCATAGTTGCTGGTAACAGGTGAACTCAAAGCCGTATGAAATTGGCTACAGAAAGAGGTGCGTTATACCTGGGACCCAACTGAGATGTTTGACTGAAGCCACATAACTGACCCCTGTTCGCTTCTAAAAAAGCACAGTGTAATTGACTCATAAGGTACTGCTGATCTCTCAGCCCACTGGCACATATCTCAGCCGTGGCATTTGGGGGAACCCTTGTTCTGAACTCCTGAAGAACAGAGGAGATGCAGATAGCAAAAGAACAACCAAAATGGAGAATTCTCATTTTCTAAGCTAAAAAGAGATTTCAGTCATATTAGATCATCCTAGAAATAAAATATCTTCATTTGCAGCATTTGTGAGGCGACTTTACCTGTTGGCTTCCTCAGAGTCAGCTCCAGAAGGACAGAATTCATGAGGAGGTTCTCTTTCCAAATGTTCCATCAAAGGTGAGGTACTACAGTGGAAAACCAGAACCTGCTTATATATTTTACAATAACCCGGTCCTCCACGGGCATTGTGAAGTCATTCCAGGCCCTATAAGCCCTTTTAAAGCAATGCTCCCTGGGCTGCCCAGTTCAGTGAGCGCTGTCAGAACACCTGCCTGCACGCCATGGCACATGCAGACCTCACACCACTCCCCAGAGTGCTCCTCCATTGCAAATGACTGCTAGAGCGCAGAGCAGTGTTAACAACAGCAGAGTTGAAGTTCAGCCAGGAAGAGTGTGAGTCTTCTTTTGTGCACAGAGCTCCTCTTAGGGTTACAGAGTGTCCCTGCACCAAAGAATGCATGAGCCAAAAACATCCTAAGGATATACACTGGCGGAAAGGAAACAATTACTGCTTTACACATATCTGATAAGCTCATAGCAATCAAAACAGTGGTAAAGAAACGTGCTAAAAAAGTAAAAAAGTATTTTTGAAAAGAAAAAAAAAGAAAGAAAAAGAAAAGAACACAGTGCAGAGCAGCATGATCTTGTTTGCAGCCATTACGGAGGCTTATAGAAATCGTACAGAGAGTTGATTAGTTGACCTTACCAAGGACAGAAGTATCAGCTAAGAAATTAATCTTCTTCCATCAGGAGTGGTTAAATAGGACAGTGAAATTTAACCCACCACTGAAAAATTCTTTGTTTCTGCAAAACAAAAGTGGAGTGAACCTTACGGCTGTAAAACCACACCTGCAATGAACCACAGTCGGCCCGACAGCACGGCGCTTGGCACGCGACGCCTTCCGCACGAAGGTGAGCACGGGCAGCGTGTACTCTGGAACACCCATGTCAGGCCACTGCGTGTAATGGTACTGAGTTACCACACGTCCACTAGACCTCCCTTTCTGGGAACCCTGCAACACAAAGATAATTGCATACAGAAGCAGCCCACGTTGCAAAGGCAACTCTTTGTAATTCTCCTTATGGACCTGACTGTTCCTGAATACTTACTTTATTATTTAACAAACACACTGAAATACTACCTAGCTCCTAACATTCCATTGTTCAAATCGGAAGGGACAGTGTTTCTGTCCCATCATTTTGTTCACTGAATGGAAAAATGAACTGTCGCTCATTATCCTGTAGAAAGACATAGTGAAAGGCTGAGAGCACTGGAAAGATAACAAACTACAATTGCTATTAAGATTCACAAAATTATCTGCCACTCTGCTCTTCCAGGTGGGCAGAAAGGATATGATTCATTTTAGCCAGCTTTAATGATGTACAAGGAAAGTAACCTCATTCAGGATGCTTTTCTAAGCCCACTGCTTCATTGGCAACTCAAAGATGGTTTTACGTTATCCAAAGCAGGTCAAATCTTTCAAAGAGAGATTCCTAAAACAGCTCACATAAATTACTTGGCAGTAGATGCTATAAGTTATTCATTAACTGTACAGGGAGGCTGAGAGACTAGATATTTAAGATTTAGGTGGCTGAAATCAAATAAGCTCTAAGAATTTCCCACAAAGTAAAGAATTCCCTTTGTAGCCATTCCCTTTTGCCCAAAGTATATTTCCAGGATGCCATTGCTGAGCATGCTGCTTCTAATTTCAGTAAGACAACGCTGGGATTCACCTGTTTTGCAGACAAGTAAAAATTACATCCTTAAAAAGGAAAATGGATAGCTGAGGCCAATGATTTAATTCAACCTATATTTTCTACTACCTGATCTCATTCTGAAAATTTGTCCTCCTGCTCACCTGGCAGGCAAAGTCCACATCAGCTCTCCAGTGTGATCACAAATTCATGGTCATACGTCACATTAGAACTACAGGCCAGTACCTCACAGAATCACAGAATGGCTGAAGTTGGAGAGAACCTCTGGAGACCATCTGGTCCAAATCCTGCTCAGGCAGGAACATCCAGATCAGGTTGTCCAGGAACACAATCCAGATGGCTTCTGAAGATCTCCAAGGAGGAGACTCTACAACCTCTGGACAACCTGTGCCAGTGCTCTGTCAGCTGCACTGTGAACGAGTGCTTCCTGATGTCTAAATCAAACTGCCAATGCTTCAGTTTGTGCCCAGTGCTTTTTGTCCTGTCCCTGGGCAACACTGAAAAGAGGCTGGCTCCATCCTCTTTGCATCCGCCCTTCAGGTTATTTATACAAGCTGATGAGATCCCCTTTAGCTTCTTCTTCTCCAGGCTGAATGGTCCCAGCTCTCACATCCTTTCCTCAAAGATGCTTCAGTCCCTCGATCACCTTGGTGGCTCTCACACAGACTCTTTCCAGTATGTTCACCCTGAGAACTAGACCACCACTCCAGGTGAGGCCTCATCCGTGCTGAATACAAGGGAAGCATCACCTCTCTGAATCTGCTAGAGATAATTTGCCTACTACAGCCAAGAATATCATTAGCTTCCTTAGCAGTAAGGGCCTATTGCTGTCTCATCATCAATTTGGTGTCCACTAGGACCTTCAGGTTCTTTTCTGCTGGTAACTTCCCAGGTGCAGACCTCTGCCTTTTTCCTTGTTGAGCTTCATGAGATTTTTGTCATCCCTCCCCTTCAGCCTGTCAAGGTTCTTCTGGATGGCTGCACAGCCCTCTGGCGACTGAGCCATTCCATTTAGTTTTGCGTCATCTGCAAATCTGCGGATTTCACTCATGGCCTTCCAGTATTCGAAGGGAGCGAATAAACAGTAGGAGGAATGACTGTTTACATGGGTTGATAGTGATAGGACAAGAAGGAATGGTTTGAAACGAAGACACAGGAGATTCAGGTTAGATGTTAGGAGGAAGTTTTTCCACTCAGAGGATGGTGACACACTGGAAGAGGTTGCCCAGAGAGGTTGTGGATGTCCCATCCCAGGAGACACTCGAGGCAAGGCTGGATGTGGCTCTGGGCGGCCTGTTTAGTGGTTGGTCACCTTGCCCATAGCAGGGAGGTTGAAACTAAACTATCTCTGAAGTCCTTTTCAACCCAGGCCATTCTATGATTCTATGAAATTTAATGAGTGTACTCAACCCCACCATGCAGACCATTAATGAAGGTTGTTAAACAGGACTGGACTCAGTACTGACTGGCATCCAACTAAACTTTGTACCACTATCTCCTCAACTAGTTGAATTCATCTTTGCGGTATACTGACAAGCATCGTGGCTGCCTGAGACCTACAGCATTCAGCCTTACCTATACAAAAGAAAACTTCCAACAACTGCCTTGAAAGTATTCTTAGAAACTTTTACTATTTCTTTTTGCCTAACCTACATTTTCAGGATGCCACAAACCTTTTTGATCTTTGTGTTTCTAAGAGTAAAATTCCTCACAGTGTAATAGGCAAGTACATGAACACTCTTCTGAGTAACCAAGAAGTTCCCATATTCTTCACTACCTTCAGCAGGCCAGTACTGATCACACTTTCTCTGTTAGAAAGCAAAGGAGAAAAAGAGAATGACAGAAAGAAAAACATCGTGATCAAGCTAATACTGAAATTTATGAGCACAGTAAACCACAAAAACATGCAGGAACTCCCAATATATCTCATATATAGTAGACACAATGTTCACAAGAGAAAAATAAGGTGTGTTTCTTTTGTGTTGTAGAGATCTGACTATGCAAAGATGTTATCTATACTCCAAAAATCAGAGAACTTTAAATCATTCTATCTGAGCTGAAGTTCTCTTAAACTGTAAAATTTGCCATAGTGTAGGCACTGTAAAATCTAAAGACAATAACAGATAATCTATAGGAATAAGAACACATTCAGCATGACACAGAGCTGTGAGGCCCAGTCCTCCTTCTCTAGGAGTACTAGAAGATACACGCTTACAGTGTGGTATCGCATATGAAATGGCGGTAACTCAGCGCAGCCCCTGTCTGCATCTACTGTGTTTGTACCCTTTGTTAGATGGTTACGTGACAAGAACTTGCATGCATTTTAGATACTGCTGCAAGTATGTGGTAACTGTGATACTACGTCTCTTCGTTTCACATGCGCATTGCATATGCCCATCATATCACATCCTCTGATAGGAGCTGACCTTATTTTGCCTCACTGGATTGCTGTCTGCAATTGAGTTTAAATGCTTTCTTTAGTTTCATAACACAAATGCTGATCTTTATACTTCCATAACCAATCCTAGTAGAAGCAACTACTGTGAACTATTTTGTTTTGCTCAAAAACGTCTAAAACAGATTTCTGAAAGAGATAAAGGAGCCTGCTAGATGTAGATCTATCAACATCAGAGAAATAAATAACAGACAAAAGTACTCATACCCTTCCCTTCTCAAGGAGATTAGTTATCATCACAATAACTTCTACGTTATGTTCCCATATCATTCTCCAGAAATCTTCTGCAGTTGATTTTAGTGGCCCTTGAGCTGCAATGTAGGCTTTTGGCTTGTTGTAGCCCTAAATTGAAATATAACAAACGACACTTGTCAAATCACAGTCCACAAGCAAAAGGAGGTTGGGAGGAGTACATGACATTCTATTTATCTATTTTTAAAGAATCTCAAAAGCTTTTAAGTACTTTTGAATTTATAACTATCAAAATCACAGAAAGCCTGTGGTACCAGATGACATCTGAATGCAACTGTTATGTCAATGTTTATCGTTCCAACAAATGGGATATATATTCAAGTGCCCATGTTCTGGCAGAATGTTGACATGATAGTGATTATGAGACATCTGTTATGATAGTGGTTTAAGAAATGAATCAAGATCATTCGCATGTAAATCACTGGGTAATGAAAACTGACGAAATGGTATCTCAATGAGGCTCGCAGCCAACTGGCATCTTCCTCTCATGAGATTATCCCAGACAGAAGAATTAACCACTTACCAAAAAATGCATAAAAGAATAAACATTCAGATGGGAAATGTTTCTGTAATGACTCCAATGTGACAGAACATTTTTTTTGTTTGTTTCATAAAGCTCCTCACTAAGCTGCAGCTGCTGCAATATCAAGATGGATTTGAGAAAGAAATGGGCTTTACCTCTTTACCCACATTTTAAGTTTGTACATTTAACTTAGATAATTAAAGTACTGTGTTGTGTTTTTTATTTTTTATTTTTTTTTAATTATGTCTATTTACCTCCATACACTACTACTGACAGAACAGGTTGATAGATGGATGAGCTGTCAGATAGAAAAAAGCACTTACATCAACATAGTTGGCATTAATGTAATCAGTCAGTTTTCCATCCTTTTCTGCAAGCTGTGCTAGTTTGACCCTGGTATGATCATCTGTAGTAAGACAAGGGAGAAAACAAGCGTATTTTCTTGCCAGAATCATATTCTTTCTGTCAGAAATCTTTTTTAGAAATACCAAATATATTTCTATAATATATATGAGTAATAAAGTGACAATCACATATGTAAACATCCTGTGCTTAGCCAAGAATCAGATTAAAAATTCTAGTTTACAGAAAAATAAGTTAAAGAATCTAAGGGTAAGTGTATTCAGAAATTCAGAATTTTATTTCAGGAGTTAATTGAAACACATTTTATAAGAAAGGATGAAATATTATCAACTTTCCATTAAAAAACACATGGCATTTTTGAAGTCTAACATGTATGACTGATAAAAACCCAAGGCTCTTATACAATCCTACTGAAAATGGATGAAAAGGATGATAGCATAAAGTATCTTACCGTAACCCTGCAGTATCATAGAGTGGTGAAATATAAAGTAAACTAAAATTAAAAATCAAGTATCCAGTAAAGACAGAATGTAACCAGTATATAGTGATCCTGAAAGGCAAACCTGTTCAGCATCCCTGCACATCAACCTGGCTGCCCTAGGGACCCCAAACAATGACAGGCACTGAAGCTTGGGCACGTTCACTGCAAATTAAGGAGAGCAGCGCCTGGAGACTGGAGAGCAATGGGAGCCTGGAGAGCTGGTCAGCTGATAAGCCTCACCACTGGTTTTTTAGGCAGCAAATGACAGTGAGCTGAAGCTTTTTGAAGTCTCCATTGGTTAGATGGACTAGAGGGTTGATTCAGTCACACATGGTAATTTTTGTTCTTTGAGCTAATAATTACTTGTTATTAAGCTGCTCTGTCCTTTGATAACAAAGTCCCTGCCCTGGCAACTTTTGCATGGTCAGGTACCTAATACAAAGTGTCATGGAAAAAAAAATCACTTTCCTTTCCTCTAGAGGGGTCTTCAGCCAGGTGGAATTGGATTTTTTGCAGCTGGTGCAGAGCTCACCTTGCCTCTTGCCAAAATGGGTTGATTTTATCTCTTTTTCTATAAAGCTCTGGTGTCACTGAATGATGAACATATATTTAGTTTAGGGTCTTGTTGACAGAACAAACTTGAAATACTATAGAGAATTAACCCACTGTAAGAAATGAGTCCCAAATGACTGTTGACAGGAGCCCAGTCAATGCCCCGAGGGACAATAGTAGGAAAGGGACACCAGGCTCTTCCCTGTGAATCTGACTGACGTCTCAACCACTCCTGGAAGAGTCCAGAACAATGCCCAAGTGATGGGAGGAGACCTGCTGTCCATTCCTCTGGTTTGGCTGGTGTCTGGTGTCTCAAACAATCCTGAAAATGAAGCCAGCTGCAGCTATTAATAGGGTCTAGGGGACTCTGTCCCTTTCCTTTTTCCTTTGATACTATAAATAGGAGCAGGAAGGCTGGGGGGGCAGGGGGCGGGGGCAGCCCAGCCCCTTTTTCTGCTGTTGCTCCCACTTCTCACTGCTGCTGCTTCCCTTTTCTTTGTTGCATGCCATGTGGAACACCCCAGTGCAGGCCTGGCACTGGATCCATGACTGGTGATCCTTTCCTTTTTCAGATTTCTTCTCTTGATCTTTCCCTCTTTCTCTTAAAGCTGTTAAGCAATGCAAGGCTTACTTGTATTTTCTATAAAACCATGCAGCTTAGGTAGATGTAACTGTGGGAGAGCCAACAGATACAGGATACCTGTTTGACAAAAATCTCCCATTGAAATTGGTGTTTTTTTCCTCTTATGCACAGACCTTAAGTGTTCTTTCACCTTCATTTATCCAGGGGGATTTGAGACTCCATTCATGGGAAGGACGTGACAGCCACTAGAATGATCAAGAGCCAGGGCTTCTCATAAAGATGATCAAAACTGAATAGATGTTATTTTCAGAGAAGACAACTCTGAGATAGTGAAGCAAAGCAATGTGAAAACTTGTCCTGACTACTGATGCTGGTCTATTATATTGTGGCTGGACACAATACAACATAAAAAAAGTAAATTTATGTTTCCATATGACAGTAAATATATCCAGGGATTGTGAAGCTCCTGAGAGAATAAATCATCATTATTATAGACCAAAGATGGATTAACTTTGTCAGTCAACACATAGCTTCTTTGGCTTTATAATAATATTAAACTTGAATCTTTCAACTCCCAATGGGTCATCAAAGAAGAAATAAATACGTTTTGCTAACAAGCACTCATCAAAGCAGCAGGATGTCAGAGGATTAACTGGAAGTGAAATATCATTATATTCCTCCGCAGGCATTTTGCTGAACAGTATCCAGAGTTTTCACTATAGAGGCATATTTTTCCCCCCTCAAATAACATATATAAGTCTACAATTGACCATAATTGCTTCTTAAGCAAAACATCAGGTGATGCATTTACTTACAAGCAACAATGTTTATGTATCGATTCTTATTCTTGTTGTCAGGGTGATTAGAGCTGTCCGATGTAATACCTAGATCTACAGTACAGCTCTGGATTTCCTGAAAAAATAAAATGCATCATACTTAAATAAGTACTGAGGTAAATATAGCGTCTTAAAATACAGTAATTCATCATGAAAAGAAACACAACCTTCTACCCGATTAGCTATGATATTTTACAACTACTTCAATGCTAGAAAAAATGCAGTGAAATAATTCCTTACCTGATAAAACTGTTTCAGTGTCTAATGAGGGAATGAATGCAAAAAAAAGTAAAAAAAATCAAATTCCACAGCACAGAACAAATGGATAGAAGTGTTTATATAAGTTATAATTACTATATGGAAAACAATTATGGTCATGCATTATCATTATCATTATCACCACAATATCAACAAAGCTTAAAAGAGACAAGAGATAATTTTCTTGCTAAAATGTGGGCATCTGTTTTTCTATCTTTAACTTTAATGTTAAACCTTACTCTAGTGGAATATTATACATACGAGAAACATAACTGACTTTCGTCAGATTATCTATGTTTTTAACTGTCCATAGGATTTCTTATTGGTCCTTATAACCACTTTAATTTTTCCTGTAAACCTCTTTTGCTCTCTTTTCACTTATTCCTGAAGCTCACACAAGCAGGGCAGCCTGCTTCTCAAGATACTTCACGGGACAGCATTAAAATCCTCTGACAGCAGCTTCTCAGTAACCCAAAGCTTTTATGAAGACTGCCTGCGAGAGACAGGCTTGAGAAGACAGGCCCATAGCCTATAAAACTCACAAAGCTACTATTATAAGTTTCTTATCTTACTGATTACTTTAACTGACAAGAAACTCAAGCATTTATAAGGTCCATAGTTTTACATGGGAAATAACTAGCTATGACAAAAAGAACTATAACATTTCTCATAACATGTTAGGATTTATTTCAATATTAATCATCTTCACCTTCAGATATTTAAATATATATATGAAAAGTGGTTACCAATCTGAAAACTACAAATTTAAATATGAGCTATTTTATAGTAACTCTTCTAAAAAACTGAACTAATCCCACACCCTGACCTCCAAATGTATTCAACCTACAAAGACAATGACTAGACTTAAATTCTTCTGCATTTTCTATTTTCTTTATCAGTAGTAAAAAGGCCTGGACACATTCTGGGATAGTCTGTAAATCCAAACAGAAGCTCAAGGAAACAATAATATGTTTTTTGTTCTAGTCAGAGCCAAGAACAAAATATTTCAGATGGTGAAGGCTCAATGAGGTACAATGTATTTGGTCTTCAGATGATTACAGTAATTTAGGAAGTTAATATGATGAACAATATGATTTCTGATGTTGCAGGAACATTGCTACCACTGTATTCACACACAGTTTTTCCACATTTGTTCTTATTAACAACCAGTCTATCTGGAGCCCAATCCAGATAGTTCATATGCATTCATTTAAAGTAACATATGAACTGGGCATTATTCACATGTACCTATAAATTCATTCCCACAATCAGATTGATACTCTGAACATCTAATAAACTAAAGATGCTTACGAATAAGGTTAGGTGAACCTAATTTTGGGCTATTGGGTCACAGCACACTAGATGGGGAACCCTAAGCAATACTGAGACATGCAAAATTATGACTTTCTTTAGTTTCAATACAGTTTTTGCAGCAGTAATACTAAAATGATTTTAAATTAATAGTGATCAATTTAAAAATATTTTCATCATAAATGTTTGATTTTACTGAAGAATGAACACCTGTCAAAAGTTTTAACAGCTTAGCTTTAATTACAGAGTTTTTGCTTATAATGCTCGTTTTATAAGTGACTTAAGTTAGTACTTATCAATCTTTAAATTGAACGTAATGCAAATGAATGTAAAAAGCAATGAAGTTATGTATGAATTAGTTACATATGGTGAGAGCAGCATTATGAGAATGTTTCAAAGTTTTGAAATAAATACATCATATAATCCATTTGTTTTACAAAATCAAATATAAAGCTTTTACTACCACATATGAAGAGTCTATATTAGCTCCCCCATTACTCAGAAGTCTTGTCATGTGTACTCATTATTTTCCTATTTTTTTCTTTGTTAATGGAACATGTGAATGTGTGTAGCTTCTGCAAAATTCAGCTGGCATTAGTAACGGAAAAGCTTTAAATCTACAGCTATATCTGTTAAACCATATAAATTGTATTATCTTTGCATAGATTATTCACACAGTTATTTAGCATTTTCTCACAGCCATTGCCAAACACATTTGCATCCCAGTCCTCTTGTAAATCTCCCTAGCCTTGATGAATGAACAGTTCTCCCTGGGCTCAAAGTACTCATTTACATGAGATTATGAATGTAGTACCCCAAGTCAGATTGTAATACCCATTTCTCTTTTTTTTTTTTCCAGGCATTCAAACTTAACATTATTTGTATGCTAAGAAAGACGACGTCATACCTCAAATTCTTCAGAAAAACCATTACTTGCATGTAAATCTGCAACATGTTTTGGAAAATGCTTTATTGGAATTGCTCCAACATCATCTTAGGAGTGGGAAAAGACAAAAAACAGGTTTATGAAGAATAAAAAGGCAGAGGAACATAGAAAGACGTTCATATGTAGGCAATCCATACAACATCCTGAAATAAAATTTTTGATATGCACTTTGGATATACAACTATCCATAAAAAGAAAAACACCCCCCAACACAATTAACATTCTTAAAATCATTCTCAAACACTTACACGTTTATAAATGGCTATTCTGAAAGAAGATATGGAAAATATCCAGCTAGGCCTTGTTCTCTCTTTAAGCCTCCAAAATAAAGGTCCTGATTCTGCAAATGCCGATCTTGTCTGAAAAAACACTCAGTTGACTCAACTGAAGTCAAGGGGAATTGGGAAGTTTAGCAGTCTGCTACAAGGTATTCCAAGGGAAAGGGCAGGAGCAGGACTCTGAATACTACTGCTAAAGAAAGAATGATCAGATAGACAAGTCTGGATGCTTTAGGTTGATTAGTATTGCACTGGTTTGCTGATACAGTGCATGGACTAGTTCCAACCTTACTAAATTAATAAAGCATTGTGCCAGTAGTATAATTCTAACTGATGTGTTGCATGTATACATTGGCATTCAAAAGAAACAATAGATTTTCATCTTTTACTTCATAAGTCAGCAGAAATTTCTGCCTATTCATTCCCATAATTTTATGACTGATATAAACTTATGTCTGATCCTGGGTGTCATCTGCAAATTCTCATATCAGGCTGATAATGCAAGTTGTAAGTTAAGGATTTAAGAATTCCTGGATACACAGAAAGAAAACATTTACATTCTCAACCAATAAAAGTGACTCATGCGACTAGTGAGTCTGAATTTTCCATTAGATATTTTATTTCAGTACATCTCCTTACTTGACACAAACACAGTAAAACACTAATGTAGAGCATTAATTAGAGACCATAGCAAAAACATTTGGGACTTGTAATCTTTTCGTTCCTGCAAATATGCTAGGTAAACATAGTCCTCTATTCTGCTAATTACCTGTTAATGATGACATTATTTTAGCTAGTTTTGGCTCTGAATAATAATTATTTATTTAATGTAGTGTTATAGAATATGTTTATTTCACAATTTTTAACTTCAGCACTGTTCCATATGAGAAAAAAAGAACAACAACATCAAAAACACTGAACAAAGACCTGATGTTTATGTCAACAGATGTTCAGCGCTTAGGCCACCTAATAATTTTAGCTTTTGGTTACCAAGTATTTGTTGATTTGTACGGAGATCCATCTGGTCTCCCACTTACATGAATGGATCTGCATACAAAAAGTGAATTTATCCAGTCAAGCCTAAGAGAAGCTGAACAAATGTGTAACACTTGCTTCACACTTCAGAGATGAAACCAGGCGTAAAGCGTTTGTTCTAACGATCCGCAAACACAGCACCAGAAGGTAAGGTAGATGATCTTAAGAGTGAGGACAGAAAGGGAGAAAGAGATTTCAGGTTACTTCTATTTTTTTTCCTGGTCACTGCTAATCTCCTAGCTCAGTAACTTCTGACTCTAGGGATATATTATATTTCTAGATATCAAGTACTACTTGAAGCTCACTCAAGGCTGGTATTGTCTCCTAACATCAGCCTGTAATTCACTACTTGTGCTAAACATGCAATTTATACTGTGAAGTGCCAGGACATTTTCTCTGAATAACTGCAATCTCCTATCTTTGCTAATTAACTTGGCAGAAGGAAAGTTTACTTTATAAATGAAATCTGTGGAGTGTGCTTTTAGTGATTCTTCCAATAAAATCTTAAGCTTAGCAGTTACAAAATGCTCTTTCTGATCTACACTCTTTGCCAACATTATATACCAGTCAGTCTCAATTGTACAATAACACTACTGAAACACTTGTATGACAGAAAACACAAGAACTGCTCACTTGACATCTGTTGCACGCAAAAGAAAACAAAAACATTTTTCTGAGTGCTGGACCTTCTTCCATACAACATTTTATGTATCTGTTAGTCATTTAAAAACACTTTCCTCTTTAAGTTAATATCAGTATTCCAGAAGTAAAACCTCAGTGTCAAAACACGTATTTTAGGCACTTGAGTAACTGTAAGTGCAATTCTGTCTTATCACAATGGAATACACTATCTCCCTGAGGTTAGCTGGTCAGGGAAAATTGCAAGAAAATTATACAGTTGTACTGCAATATAGTTAATGATAGAGAATAAGAGCTGAAATTTCCTGTAATGATTGCCTCTTGACATTCAAACGTAATGACATGTTTTCTGAAATCAAGCTACATCCCCACCTATTAACCATTTAGAAAAAGGCTACCTGTCTCCTCACAATAGCAATCAACGTAAGAGGCCTTTAAAGATGCCTACAATTCAGTGACAACAGAAGCTTAATATCTGGGATTTATTCAATTAAATGTTCTTACTAGTTACCTACACAAGGGCTGCTTTTGCTTCGCTTAGTCATTTCAAGAGTACCCATCCCCCCATGTAATTGCATTTTGTGGAACAGGATATCCTCTTTTCATGTGTGAAAATGTGCCTTGGGATCAGCAAAATCTGTCCATTTGACTTTTCTACTCTAACCAGTTTGAGAAAGCAAGAAGGGCTGCATGTCTTCCTCTGCCTCATCTCAAGGAAGAAAGAAAAGAAAGCGGAAAAAGTAGAGTGTGTATGGAAAGATAAGGTGTTAATAATACTCTTCATTTGGGCATCTGTTTTAGGAGAGGTTCACAGAGAAGATACGCTACTAAAATATATCCATTAGAGTTAAAGAAGACATTGTAATTGCCAATGAAACATAGATTAGGCATATATTGGTCCTGCTGGTAAAAAGTAAAACTCAGGTTCTATACACAGGTGACAAACTCAATTAATGGAAGAAATGTGCCAGAGTACGTTGCTGGTGTAATCCTCTGCTTTGTGGCAGTGAACTAGAGCTGCTAAGTGTAGCTCGAGTGTGTGTGACACAGGCTAGAAGGCACAGCATCTCCCTGAGACAGCTCCATGAGGTGAGGATATTTCTCTTCTGCGCTACCTACAGGAGAAAATACGAGCAATACTAACCTCTGCCTCTCTGGAGTACACCTCTGTTAATTAGTACAAGTATGTAATTATTTCTGCTTTACAGAAGTGAAGAATTCATATGGACACATGCAAGGCATCATCTTCCAGTAGTTAACATCAATCCACAGCAAAGTTGACAAAAAAAAATACCTGAGACTGGGAAGACTGGAGCTGGGGGAGTAGAAATCACTCGAGGTGATGTGTTATCTTCTAAATAAAAGTGTGCAGTCTGGAAACATTTCCTAGAGGAGAAGAAATATAAATAAATATTGCAAACACAAAACATTACTGGAAATCTGGAATTCTGGCATGACTCAGTCAAGACAAGAAAATCATGGCTTTGAAAACCAGTTCTCATGGAGTGTCAAACACAACTACTATGATAGAAATATTGCCCCAATATACTACAAATTATTCATACTGTTGAAGATAATTAACTCAGGATAACAAATAGTTCATGCATCTTTACCTATACCAGAGGCAGAAGATAGAGCAGACATCAGACATAGTGAAAGCTGAAAGAGGAACTCTCAGGAGATACTGTAGATGCTATGCAACAATTTCAAGTATAAAAAGAATGCCATTGTCTTCCTTGCTTATCCAAATCTGCACACATAATTCCCTTTCATATGATTATGCTAGAATGAAGATGGAGCAGCACATGAGATCAGCTCTGGTAATACATCAGTAGAGCCTATTGCAGACACGGAAATGCAGTCTGAGGCAACAGACTGGTAGCAGATAAAATGGAAGCTCTGGACTACTGTGATTGGTGCTAAACAATTTTTTTCATAATGTTATTGTCACAACACTGAGGGACACCTTAACCAAGGAGGACTTCCTGAAGTTGACAGAGGAAAGCGGGGGGATTTGTTACTCCAAGAGATGCTAGCTTTGTTGAAAAACACTCAAAGATGAATATAAATGGAATCAACCTTAGCTATGACCCCCCACTGTTATTTGTATCTGTGCTGCAATCCAGATGTGAAGATAATATGAAGAGCATCTGTTAAGAGTTCAAGCAATTCAAGGGACTAAATAACCAACGGCTGCTGTAAGTATTGCAAAGCCTCCTTAATTAAAAAATCTCCATATGATTAGAAATGCTAATAACAATCTTTACTCTGGGTCACTTAATCTATTTGAAATATTATTCAGGAATTATTAAATTTAAAAAGAAACATACGCATCAAGGAAGTACTAATCTCATTTTGCAGTTACAAGATTCTGCTTCTTGAAAGCTGTTGGCTCAAGGTATTGCATGAACTTTTGCTATTTTTGGTATTCACTTTAATTAATTCTGTATTGCTCCTGTAAATAAATGCCACTGCATTGATAAAACCCTTCATATAATTGTTAAAATCATAAAGAAGTTTTGAGGCTACTTTGAGAAACAGACAGTGAGTATGCGGATGTTATTCTTTTCAGATCCACTCATGTAGCTTATAAAGACTTCAGCAGACTTATTTCAGTTAAGTCTCTGGGAAACCTGCACATACTCATGGAATGTACTAGGAAGTTTCTGTCTTCATGTACAGTGCCAATTCTCTTAAAACACAAGAGAAAGTGGAGAGCTACATCAAAAACAAAGTTGTGGCATGCAACATAGTTCTCTTGACAGCCACGGCAAATTTGGAGTCCATCTAGAACCTTCTGAAGGCACATTTGTGATAATCTCAGAAGGGTTAACTTTCCATGACATGCCTAGGATAAGACTACCCATCCACTGCGTACTTAGCATTACTTAGAAATGTTAATTTTTGACGTACATCAAGAAAATGGTGCAGCTGAACTACAGGAGGAAGGGATATCATCAAAAGGACCTGGTCAAGCTTGAGAAGTGGGCTCACATGAACGTAACTTTCAACACTGTCAAATGCAGGGTGTTGCACTTGGGTCAGGGCAATCCCAGATGTATGTACAGACTAGGAAAATAACTCCTTGAGAGCAGTCCTGTGGAGAAGGACTTGGGGGTTCTGGTGGGGAAAAAAGCTGCACATAGCCAGCAGTATGTGCTTGCACCCCAGAAGGCCAATGGTATCCTGGGCTGTATCAGGAGAGGGGAGGCCAGCAGGGAGAAGGAGGGGATTGTCCCCCTATTCTCTGCACTCATGAGGCCTCTTTTGGAGTACTGTGTCCAAGCCTGGGGGCCTGAGCATGAGAAGAACGTGGGCCTGTTAGAATGGGTCCAGAGGAGGGCATGAAGATGATCGGAAGGCTGAACCACCTCTTATGAAGAAAGGCTGAGGGAGTTGGGCTTATTTAGCCTGGAGAGGAGAATGCTCTGGGAAGCCTCACTGTGGCCTTCCAGCACTTACTAAAGGGAGCTTATGAACAGGAGGAAGACTGACTTCTATGGGTAGATAGTGATGGGACAAGGGAGAATGGCTTTAAACTAAAAGAGAGAAGATTTCGGTCAGATGTTAGGAAGAAATTTCTTACTCAAGAGGATGGTGAGACCCTTGCACAGCTGCCCAGAGAATCAGTGGATGCCCCATCCCTGGAGGTGCTCAAGGCCAGGCTTGATGGCATCCTGGACATCCTGATCTAGTGTTTGGCAATCCTGCTCTTGGCAGAGGAGCTGGAGCTTGATGGTCTTTACAGTCCCTACTGACCCAAGCTGTTTTACGATTCTATGACACTCAAGACGTGCTTAGAACACTTCTCTAGTTTTTAAGGAGGCTCTAACATTTGCACACTATGCAGTTTGTGTCTGCTGAGGTGAGAAAGGCTCCCAGTGCTAATGTAACACTCAAGAGTTAGTCTCAGAACTGTGTGCAAAATGATGGAGAGGTAGATGAATATCAAAGTACTTCACTAAGCACTTTTGGAAAGTCTAGTCCTGTCTACTGTGCACTGAGAATGTTGATTTGCTGCATTTATTAAAAACCAATCAAATGTGTCAAGCAGCTCAACTTTAAAGGACAAGAACCAAAAAATGTGCTTCCCCTAATGCCTGTGGCTTATGAACAGTGATCATACAGAAAGCTTATAGAATAACACTGCCATTTCTTAGCCTGTGAAAAAGATTAAACTAAAAAGCATTTCATTAGTGTAATGGTTTTCATATAAAAAGCAGTGATTAGAATGTCTTCATAATATGCTGTACATTCACTATTCCTCACTAAGCCACTGTATCTTTAACAAGTTAATTGTGACTGAAAATAAATTATACCCTTAGCGCATTTGGGATATGAATTCATAGCGGTTGACTTAACCCGTAATAAGAGTCATAAATAGGCACTCCATCTGCTTTGGCATCAGCAGTGAAAGCCTTTGTGACTAAACCTAATGTTAATAACCATGTCTCGTTAATTATCACTTGTTGTTAATGAAGAAAGTGATGACTATTTCAAACTTCCAGACAAAGGTCCCATCACTCAATGTTAACCCGATTATTTAATTTACACCTTGCGTCAAAGCATTTAGATCTTCAACCTAAAACTGTAATTTGTAATTTAGACACTGCGCTTCTTTGAACACACACTTTTTATATGAGACAGTGAAAAAACACTGATTTAATTAGAGTGCCTCTATCTGCACAGGAACCAGTGAAGCAGCAGCTCTTTGATATAATGTAGGGGCTACCAGATCTGAGTGAACACGACAGTGTGAATCGCCTGGGAGACTACACCTCAGACTGCAGAGGGTCTCTTTAGGGTCTCCTGAGCTCACAGGGCATCTGCCATTGGTTATTCACAAATAATTGTTAGAATTAATTTTGAAATGGTTTTGATCATTTGAAGATCTGGTCAATCCAAAGGATATTGAAATAGACAATAGTGAATCCAGTGATTCCATTTTTAAATGATTCCAACTTGTCTATTAAATGCTTGTCAATCAATATTTTAATTGTCAAATTATATTAGTTCTTTTATTTATGGTTATGCAGTTGAACAGTTCTCTTTCACGGATGGATGAATGTAAACACTAAGTTAAAATCTGTTTTTAATTTTCTTCTTCATGTGCAAGTTTAATCGTCCTTACAGAGGATTCTCAGCTATTTTTCCATAAAATGAACATAGGATTTAAAATACTGGTTCAAATCACAGATAAGAAAATGAACATTCTCTGATAGTTACATTTCAGAGATATAAGGTGGTAGAGGAATGTTAAAATTTAAACAATTGCTCAGGGTTTTGCCTGTTACTAGGGTGGCACCGCTGCCATGCAACTTCTAGGAGCTGATATCCAGTATCTCTGTACCTGGAAATGTAACTGGAACTGCATTAGGAATATGCCATTCACATTACTAGAGCTAGTATCTTATTGAGTTTTGTATGTATATGTTCAAAAAACAATACTGAATGGTGTAACTCACACTGGCAACTATTACCATTTTGCCTTTCTTAGGTGAACCATTATAAAAACTGATTTGCACAAATTGTTTTACATTTCTTCCAGTAAATCATTTCATTGGTTCATGTGGATTGGCCAATTCAATGAACCGTTTCAGAAGATTACATACATGCATAAACAGCTTCCGGTATGTCAGCACAGAGAACCTTTCAATTTCAGTCACCTAAAGACATAAGGTTAATTCAAGAAAATGGGATTATGAAGCTATCCAGAAATGAGAAGAACAGAACATGGAGATTCAAATATCCCTGCTGCATAACAAGGACTCAAACAGATACCAAGAAGAATGGATAGATTCTACACTTGGATAGAAAATTATCTCTAAAGCTGTAAAAATAATCTGTCACAGAGGCAACGCCATTACAAAGGCAAAAGAATCTCCTTATTTATTCCACTGTAATCTTAATCATTCTGAAAAAATATGAAAGGAAAATTTCTTCGCATACAATTACAGATGTTTGATGAACAAGACTACAATAAAAAAAAAAACGGTGCATTTTCCTACTGGAAATTAGACAGACAGTATTACCATTAATAGATTTTATTCCAGTGAGAGAAATTAGTTTTTTATTGAAAAAAAAAAGATTGAAAATATTCCTAATGAGATAGTGAAGAGATTGAGGAATTTCCTCAAATGATGATTAACAGTTTCATGGAAAAAAAATCAAACAACCCTATACCAAAAACCAACAAAACCCAAACAACAGATGGTAGAGAATTATTTTTCTGATACAAGTCAATTGATTGAAGAACAAAAGAATTTTGCCTTTATCTTATTTTTAACCTTGAAAAGCTGGAATTTGAGGCCGTTGGTAGTTTTTGGTTTTGAAACAGTATGTTTTTAAAAAAGGTTACAGCTTTTGCATATTCAAATCAGGAGGTGGCACTTTTCTATCAAATACCCACTTTTCTATCAAATACCCTGTGCAATTTTTCTGATTACTCTTGCTGAAAGAATGTAGAATAACATCTTGCAAATCTCATCTTTTAATTAACTGTAATGAGTGAAAATAATTGGCTCACATGAAAGAAAAATAGGAAAATAAACATTATAGAAAATTATAAAAAGAAAATCTGTCAACTGATAACAATTATTTCAAAATAAGCTAAATTTAGGCAGGGAAATGCCCATAGCTTCACAAAAATAAAGTTAACATTATGGTTTTTTTACAGGGTTTAAAAAGAGGTGAGAGTCTTGGTGTCTTTGAAAGAGGCCTATAAAATCCTACCTACTATACACACAGCTTGTGATTCATTCCGATGAAACAAGAAATATGTTACTGTTGTTACTGTAAAGCCCAAGAAAATTTTCTCAAGGATTAACAAAAAAAGAGCTCCATATTTTATTTTGTAGTACACAAGAAATACAGAAAAGATTAAATTCAACTTCAAGAAGATATTACTCCTAACAGGATTTTTGTTTTATTTTGAAAGACCTATGCTTCAGAATTGTTCTTTCCCAGAGAAAAAATACAAAATGAACATGATGTTATTTGACAAAAACAAGCTTGTAACATGTGTAGGATTACTAAAACTGCACTACACAATCTGGGTCTTAAAATGTGTAGTGTTCTTTGGCAAATAAGAGATTTGAAAGACTATTTAGGCTCAAGGATGAAACTCTTTGGAAGATGAGTATGAATGTTCATGTTGTGTAACATGAAAGACAGGAAAAGGCTCTCAATATGAAAGTGGTTAGCTAGAAATCCTGTGACGGAGAATACAATTATCCAACTAGCTATGAATTGAGAAATGTGTGCAATTCTTCCAGCAATTAACCACTTCTTTGAAAAGTGGAAGAAGTCCTTCTGCACATTCATTGCTTTAAAGTGTTTTATCATGTCAAAGACTGGCTGACTTATAAGGATGCTTGCGGGAATGAAGGAACGCTGAGCTCAATTTCTTAAGTCTTGTCTATTGAGGGATGGGATGTATTCTAGCCATGGGCTGATACAAAACAGTGAGGAAGTGAGAAGCAAAGCCAGTGAGACAGACTCTGACACTGCAGCCTAAAGGTTACAGTGGTCAGGAGATGACACAGGCACCCTGTGATCTGGTTCCTGGTTCTTCGCCACTGTTACACATTTTAGGTTAAGCAGGACTGGATAGATGAAAGAAAAGGAAGGATCAGGTTCTAGAAGCCTACCAGGAGCAAGACCCTTCTCCTTGCTACCAGTTTATGCATTAGCACTTCACAAGTAATGATGGGATTAGGCCCTGGTAGGCTCACAGCTTAGGCCAACTTGCATCATTGTACACAACTCTTGACATGGTCTGGGGTTAGACCCAGAAACTGTTCCTGTCAGGGGATCTGAATGCACCCACCTTGTTTTATCCCCTGTGAGGGAAGAGCCTTTGGCTGTACAGAAGCGATCCGTGCCATGCCTTGGGACTTCAAAAGAGTCCCTGGACTACCTTCCTTCAGCGTAGTCTTTTGCCCTCAGTGGTTGTGTCTTCAGGACTCTCGTCTACCACCTCTCTTTAGCCTGACTTTTTTTCTTATTTTCTTATCAACTTATCAAGACACAGAAAACATGCCGTGAGGGAATCTGAACATGCATGCGCACACAAATCTCATCTGTTCATCACCTGCTGAATGGTTTCAAAGGCTGGGGAGCAAAAATTCTCATTCCGAGACAGGCAGAACCACAAAGCAGAATGATTTTTAGTCATTGAACATGAGAGCTACTCACAAAATGATCTTAAAATACTGACAGACTACTTCATTTCTATCTCACACTCCATGTCAGCTCCAGCACATTCCTACAGTCCTTTACGAACTGCTTATTTATATGGTCATGTTGATGATCCTGTCTTAAATTGATAACTACTTTTTTCTTTTGTAACAGTTGCATGATTGGGAACATAGGAAACAAACCCATTCCAGGCTATGTATTTTACTCCTTCCTCTCATTCTTCCCAGAATTCTGTCAATTCACTTAGCTTCTAGGCATTAATAAACAGAAATAATTTATAATAAATCCCTCAGTATGGAAATAAGGTATTTGTCACGTTTCAGCACTGCAAAAGATGAACCTTAGTTGAGCATTTTGGAAAGCAATCAGCCTACTGCTTTACACCACTGCAGCTCTGGGAGCAAAACAAAGGCACAGTGAGAGACAAGACGCGGTCTCTCTTCTATAAAGCAGCTCGATAATGTCAATCACATGTTTCAAATCAGTGTTCTTTAGAACTGGAAAAAAGATAAAACAACAAAGCAACAACTTACCTCCAGTATATGAGAATACCCACAAGAATCACTAGACAGATAAAAGTCAGGGCGGATACGACCACAAGTGGTATAACTGTCTTCTTCTCTGATTCCAGACTCTCAGCTAGACCGATACGAGACTCATGGCTACTATTACTTGCCTCTGCAGTCAGAGAAAATTGAAACAATCCATGTTTAAATACTGACAAACACACAGCATGAGTGAAGGTCTCTTATAATGAGCCTACCTAATACCACTTACCTCTCTCTTTCACTATGCACTGCAGAAAATGCATACATTTGCAAACCAGCTTACAGAAAATAAGCAGATAGAGGGTAAAGCAAAGTATTCAAGCTTTTGTGATTCAGCCTTCCAGCAGTGGAGACTTCTTTGTAAGAACAGCAGATTGTTGTTAAAGTACAGGAGAAGAAAGTTTTTTATTTTTGTATGTTTATTAGCTGAAAGTCAAATGATTTAAGGGATCTGAATTTATAATATTAGAATGTGTAAAAAACATTGATATTAAACTGCCACTCACATAATGCAAATCACTTCTCCTTGACCAATACTTGTGATTTTTTTTTTTTTTTTACAACAGAAAATATCAGTGTGGTTACGTTATTGCACCTAAGCCTTCTGTAGTTTAATATGCTGTTCATTTGGTAACTTGCCTAGTAGGAAATCTAGTTTCCCTTAAATTCAATTGTAGCACTCCTTCCTTTAACTATAATGGAACCAGAATTAAATTTCCTACCTCCACCTTTACTGGGAATCAAATTATTATTTAGATATTATCTAGATTTTACGTTACTGTCAGCCTTATAATACTGGATGATGAAAATATTTGGGCACAAGAATCTGTATGAATACGAAACATATATTTTAAAAGAAGCATACATAACAGTGGAAGAGATCAATCCTGCAGACTTTGGTCATGCCTCTGAAGGAAAACACTTGGAAACAAAGATTTTGATACTGATCCTTTTAAATCTATCCAGCTGATTGTGATCTGTGACCATTATATGAGTCAAAATACAGAAATAATCAGTTCCACACATTTTAGAATTAATCCCTAGATTTTCTAAGATAACGACATGTCTTCTGCTTTTGTTAATTGTCCTAATACAATGAACGTTCTGTATGGGACAGGATATTTCTGTCTGGAAATCAACTGCACTCCAACTGGGTTTCAAGACCAATGCTACGTGACAGTGTTTAGACAAAAGGGAGGAGGGAATGTAGCTGGATCTGAAAAAAATATTGATGAAAAAGCATATGACCTAAATACAATATAAAAAACAAGACACAAACACATAGCATAGGCTTCCAGGCATGTCTCTGCTTTCATTTTCTTCAGTTTTTGGACTTTCAGCTTTTTTGGGGGGGGCTTCAGCTTTTGGGCTTTTTTTAAAGATGTTTAGGTCCTGATCTTGCAGATATTTTCTTGGTTTTAGTTCAAAGTACTCAAACACCCAAATCACTCACTACCTTTTCAGTCCTGTACCTCCGTGTGCAAAGTGACTGCAGACAAAAGTTGCTTCTAAAAATTTGTCCCCAAACTTCTGGCAAGTAGACTAAAATCAATACTGATTCAACAGGAAACTACATATATGTATGAGAGATCAGAATGCAATCCTTCTGAGGTATTCACATTTGCTCCTGCTACTCTGGAGTAAATCACAGGGTAAGACCCAGAGTAATTTGTGTGATAACAGGGCTCCTTCAAACTGCATGACCAAGTCCTATTCTCCCACGTGGGAAGAAGAGCAGTAGATCCCTGTAACAGGAGGCTTCTTTACTTGGCCATCGCTCCAATGATGGTGGCTAAACAGGGAGTTTCACCAGCAGCAGATTTCCTACTCCCTAACAACTGATATGCTCAATTCATCTGCATTATTCTTTATAGTGATTTCTATCATGGCTTTTCAATGGAAGTTGAAAGGTTTAGGTAGCCATAGAGGTTTAAAGGAGAAAATCCTCATTGAGAACGGGCATAAATATCAACAACTACAATAAAGAGTGGGAAACGTTTGAAGGACAATTTTTTTCTGGAATAGTCAAAATAAGAAGACAATTTTTAATTTTTGATGAATTCACAGTAATGTATACATAACTTCTCAGTTAAGAGGTTTTGTGTTTGTTTGTTTCTTTTTTGTTGTTAGGTTTTTTTGTTTGTTTTTGCTTTTGTTGTATCTGAGTTAAGCAAAGATATTTTTGATTTACAGGAGACCATGTTAGACATGCTCACATTTAATTCCCAGATTTTAAAAGACAATATTTGGCATAATTTATTGGAAAAAATAATGTACATGAAGTGATACTGTATAATGCCTTTCAATAATATTTAGAAGAGAAACTTTAACTCGGTTGTATTACTTCTCCAGACATGTAAAATCTTTTTTTGAAGCGCTTTGCTGAAGTAACAGTTCAAGTTCATTGCTATCTAAAATGACACGTATCATGTCAACTGTAAATCTTTAATGGCAACGTTCATTTACATTAGTTGTATGAGGTTTTTTTTTTTTCTTATGATTTTTCAAGAAAGATGTTTTGCATTTTAAACCATGAGATAACCTCTTACCTACGGAGTTAATTCATGTTTTGTTTCAGTTTTAGAGTGCCTAATTTGTTAGGACTAATAACAATTCTGGCATGTTTTCTACTTTATTTCAAGACATTACATATATACATATATATAAAATTTGTCATCAATTTTTCACATTCTACCAGCTCCAATTATATAGTGACAGTTTGCCACCTTTTCATATTCAGTTACTCATAAGCAGTAAAACTGCATTTCATTTTGCCCTGTATTCATAGGATTCAGCCTAAAATTTCACATGCTTTCTAGAATCAATTCCAAACTGATTTAGTTGGATGATACTGCCCTCTATAGATGCTGTGAATACTTAAGTTCAATTTACCTTTTTACTTTTAAAAATGTAAATTTAGCTTGGGTTTTCTCTTCTTCTTTTCTTTTCCTAGACATAGTTATACTTTCTGTTTTACTTTGGGGTTTTCAAAATGCTAACATGAAGAAATTAAAATTTCTTGCCTGAATAGTTTAAGTTTCCACAACACATTTTTAAATATAAAGGCAATGTGTTATTTTTATCTGGTTCTTATCGATGTGAGGTGCAGTTGTGCCTTCTGACCTTATCTTTGGAATCACAGTTCACAAAATCTCTCATTGACTTAGAAAATATATATATATATATACACATACATACATATATATATATATATATATATATATATATAAACAAGCACAGGAGAACACAGCTCTGGTATACTGGAAATAAGCAAAACTAGCACAAAAAAAAAACTGCATCTTACTGAAATTTGAAGACGGCATAAACAATAAAAATGAGGATGAATGTTTTTTGCAAATTAAGATGAATCAGAATCAAACTGAAGCATCTTCTTCCTTGCTCAATACACCTTAGAAAATACAAAATAAAACATAAGGAGAAAATGTGCCGCCATAATTATAAAACAGAATCTCGGAGGTATATTTGCACTGGTATAGTCTCCTCTGGTATGTCTTTGTACAAATAAGTTGCATTTCTCTTATTCCTTTAGAACTGAAATTAAACCACTAGCATTGAAACAAATTCTGGTTTTAGACTGTGCACCACCCGACTTCATCTGATGGTACACATCGATCCAAAAGTAAAACACAAATCTTCCTACTGAAGAGCTTCAGGTGCAGTTTGAAGTAGACAGGAGCGGCATTCACAAGGCAATCTGTTCAGCATTTACCCCTGTTCCCCAGTGCCTCCTTGCTTACCCCCACTGGCCCTCTTCTCCTTCTGTTATTTTCAGATAAACCTCATATAGCACAAAAGAAACCCCTCATAGCTTTCCATGGTATGCATTAGACTTATCCGTAACTAACCTGCCTCAGAGATGTTGAATACTGATGAGTGATCGCTAGTTACAGATGAGACTGATGACTGTGGTGATCCAGGAGTTAATTCTGAGTTACCTGCTTCAACTGCCCCTTCAGTGTCTCTCTCATTAAGGTCAGGAAAACTGAAATCTGTTGACGTCTCATTATCATTAAGGCTATCTGAGGTACCTTGGCCAGAACCACTTTCTTCATCACTTGTAAAAACAGCCCAAGACTTAGACTCTGTTGTGTTTTGCAAAGGGACACTAGCAGTTTGAATATGGTTCTCCAAAAGTGTCAGGTCGTTGTGCTTCTCAGGCTCACTTGCTGTCAGAGATGGTACAGATGTATAGTTATGTCTGTCCTTGGCATCGTTTATCTGCCTGTCTGATGCAGCAGTCGAAATTCTCTCTTCTTCTTCAGGTTTCTCAGAATGTGAGCTTATGATTAGGTTACTCTGATCCTTGTTATTGTTTACCTCTGCATTTTGTTCCTCTACTACCATATCCTGATCTTCTCTACGGGAAGAGCATGAGATACAGTTACTTATGGGGAAGCCATCGTCATATTCATCGTAGTCATCCTCAACTACAGAAGGCCACAAATCGGTACTGGATACGACACTAGGAGACAACCCAGAGGATTCTCTAGAAGGAATGAGTAACCTACTCAAAGTTACAGGGCTCTCACTTTTGGGAGGAACAGCTGTAACAGAGATATGTGCACTTGGTAAAGGAAGAGTGTGATGAATGGACACGTCAGAATCAGAAACCACTGCGGGCATTTGAACAGGACCAAAACCAAATGGAGAACTTGAAGAGACACTGGCAGCCTCACTTCGTTCAAAAACATCTGCAGAGGTACGGCTGTCTGGAGGAGTAGCTACATGTGGTAATGCATCAGCTGTTAGGAAGGGAGTTGTTACTGCATCTGCTGCTTGGGGGGGAAAGGCATTTGTATTTTCTAAACTGGTCAGCTGGAACGAAACATCGCTACTGTACAATGAAGGCATAACCTGCTGAACATCTTCACTGTTAAACAAGCTGGATGAAACATACTCCTCACTTGCATAAGAAACAGATAAACCTTGAAGTGACGCTGTGGGCTTACTAAAAGTGTTTGACAACGTATCAGCAACGGAAGGCAGAGATGCAGAAGGCAGCATAGTTTCATTTGTAGCAGAACCTGGTGCCATTTGATGCAATATTTGGTCAAATGCAGAACTATCTTTCTGAACCCTGGAGCTTTCAGCCAATATTGGATCACTCGGCACAACCGTGGTTGTGTTAAGCAGAGTGCCATTGCCAGAAGACTGGAAGGAGGACTGCAGTAAAGCTTCATTATTTAATGTAGCTGAGGCCTCATAAAAGTACGGCTGAGTCGAGGACAATATTTTGCTATAAGCAGGGGCAGAGACAGCTTGTTCTGAGATTGCACTAAGCATAGGGCTAAGCAAAGTGTCATCAGAGGCTGGAGATGTAACATGCAAAGGCTGAACAGAAAGGTGATTTTCTGTAAATTTACTAATATCATAATCAAATACCTTAGTAGTGGGAAAAGCAAGAGAGACTGGAAGGATTCCCTTTGTGCTAGAAACAGGAAGTAGGCTTTCTTGCAGAGATGTGGTCTGCTTAATTACATCATGATTAGAAACAGATGTAGAAAGTTCAGGTATCACTTTACTTTCAGCACTGGAAGCCATTTCACTTAAAGAAGAAGAAATTTGCAGTTCTTTCTCATCTCCATATACAACATCACCTTTTTGAAGCATCTTATTAACATCACTAAAACCAGATGATTCATACGCAATTTCATCTACAGAATCAGAGGAAGAAGCATTACGTACGGTCAAAGTGTCTGTATCGGGCAAAAGGGACTCACTACCAGAGTATGCTTCAGACCAATCCATATCACTAGATAGAGAGCGCGTAGGCTGCAGCAAAGTATCAGCTTGTGATATTACAGAGGAAGGTTTATGCACCAGTACATTGTTATAGCTGCTAATTAAAGGATCCTGATGAAATACGTCAACAGAACCATGCACAAATTCTGCAGAGTCATAAGAAACAGTAAAGCTTTGGAGGGAGCCCACATTACTAGACAAAGCATAAGGATGTTCAGACATTGTAGATAGTACATGCACATTTAAATCACTGCTGGATGGTTCGACTTCAGAAAATATGTGAGTTCTATTAAGACCAAATATCAGTGTCTCTGAAGCAGCACGAGTGGTCTGATGTGACACCACATCAGCATATTGAGCAAGGCTTGGCTGTATTAATGTATCACCCTCTGCCAACGTCAAAGAAGCATGCAGGGACACCTTATCACTTGCAACAGCTGGAGTAGCGCTTTGTGGAAACATTTGAGAAACTGTGTACAGACGGTGAAACATTTTACTACTGGAGGAAGCAGAGGAAAATGTAAGCAAAGGTACATCATCATAGGAAGACAGGGTGGGTTCAAATGACACATCAACACTGGGAAATACAGGTGTGGCATGCAAGGTCACATCACTATCTGATGTAGCAGGGGTAGTGTCGAGCATCTGAGAGTCAAACAATAAAGGGGTGACTAGAGGAAACACTTCACTACTGTAGGAAGGTTGAAGAGGTATCTCACCATTATAGACTGGTTGAGTTGTCTGAGAGAGTACCTCACTGGCAGCAGAAGCAGAACCATATTCTCCAGAGCTTGAAGAGAGAGAGTGAGGTGATAATTCAGCAGAGGAGAAAGCAAAGGTAGAATAATGTGGCAATTCTAAATCCACATCTGACGTGTCCTGTGAAACCACTGGGCTGCTGGAATAGGGCACTGTAGCTGGCTTTAATCCCTCTACGTAAGCCTCAGTGTAACTGGTCTGAGACAACTGACTGCTATCCAGTGTACCAAGAGATTGAGTTGTCAGCTCTGTAGCATTGTGAAACCACGCATTTCCATCAGTGGAAGAAGTATGCTTTGGAGGCTCATCAGAGCTTGAGGGCACTGCACCTTCTGAAACATATTTAACAGAGCCTTGGTAAAGAACATCATGCATGCTTATATCTGGGCTTCCTGAAGGAAGGATGTCTTCTTGGGAGGTCTCCTCTGTAACCAGATGTGCTGAAGAAGTGGTGAGAACTGAACTCCAAAAGTCATCAGATTCCTGATCAGGTTTAAAAGGAGACAATAAGAAATCTTCACCACTATGGCCTGCAGTAGTTACCCTGGTTGGTTCAGTGCCTGAAGAAAGGTATATGTATTCTTCCTCTATGCTTTTGGTGGAGTCAATATGTTGAGGAGGAGTTTCAGTAATCTTTTGGGATTCCAAAAAATGATCTTCTTCAGAAATTTCACTGATAGGTGGAGATGTAGGATAATAAACTGCTTTGAAAACATCATCCTCACCGGGCAATTCTTCTTTCGTTAAGTACCTATTTATTCTAGCTTCATAAGGTTTTGTCCCCATGTTTTCTTGACTGTAGCTGGATGTAGTCACCTGGAAATCTTTCCTCTTAATTTGTTTTACTGCACCGTCAGTGCTAGGAATCACTGCAATTTCTTCATCCACCTCTGTTTCTTTTTCATCAGCTTCATCCTTTGAAAAAATATCACAGCCAAAGAAAATTAAAAGTGTTTATAGACACCATACACAAATGAAAGCCAAAACTGCCTTATATTTATCTGTCTTCAGAAAAACAAAAAGGACAAAACAACTGATAGCCTTTGAAAATACTGTTGGCAAAATATTTATATGCAAGGATGTTTTTCTTTTTAAGACATGGCTTGATGTGCTAGTAATAATGGTAATACTAGTTTCTACTGCATTTTAGGCTGAAATGATGACCCTCTCCTGCACTGAAGTGAGCAAGGCACTACAGACAGATGAATGCAAAGTCAACAGTCTTGGTGCCCAAAATGAAGTGTGACTGAACAAGTTACTAACAAGGATTCATGGTTAATAATAATATTTAACTTTTATCCAATCTTATCAGAATGAAGGCCATAATCACCAGACTACAGCTGTGCTTCACACAGAAGTCTCTTTGTTTCAGGAACACCTACTGTACTCATCAAACAGGGGACCTCAGACATAACTCTCAGATATGGGTTTCATTTCAAGGGGTACATACCTAAAGCGTAGGCACAAATGTGCCTAGACTGCATTTCTTCAAACCTAGGCAGCACTGAACAGCCTCTTGTTTCTGAAAACTTGCCTTCTGAAGGGCAATGCCCACACTTTCAAATCATCTTTGTTTAGTTATTGACTAAACTGACATGCACTAGTGCTCAGCTTCTGTCCTGACAGAGGCAATATAATAATCTGAATGTGTAATATCTCTAATCAGAGAAATATATATAGAGAAATAACTATATAACCAGTGAGCTTCCACAAACACAAGGGAGGTTAAATAGGTAGAAAGTTAAGAACAAGATATTTCTTCGTGTAACTAACAAGTTCTTGACACACAATGAGAATACTGTGGTCAGAGACTGAAACAGTGATTTTTCTGAGGCATAACTTGCTATCAGTGTAGGTCTCACTGAAGGAACTATTCATGTTGTAAAATCTGTACTGATCCATGTTAAAAATCTCATCTTTCTCCTTGCTGGGATGTGAGAAATCAAGTCAACATGAAAAGAAAATTTAAATTCTGCAGAAGATATAAAAAAAACCAAGCAAACAAACAAACTTAAAAAAACCCATCCTAAATGCTGTGAAATAAAGTTATATCGTAATCCTTATTTTCTAACTTGAATTTAAGATGGAAGAGTAACTGATCCTTCAAAATTGTGGAACTTTGTGATTTGAAATGATAGCTGTTAATTCACTCAGAGGTAAGAGTAAATTGATGTCCCATCTTCAAAAATATTTTGTCCTATACTGTAATTTCCCTAAATTCTCCATGTATCTCCAGCTCCAGGTAACTGTTTAGGCAGGGAGGTATCTCTAGAGCTGAAAGTGAAGGTTGTATATGCATAAATATGCATACGTGTATAAATGCAGACAATACATTCAAGAGGTGACAGAGATCTGTACATTCACACAGAATATCAATTTTATTTTGTTGAAATGTGTGTATCACTTTGAAATGATTTTTCAAAAAGAAATTCATGCTATACCTCATAATCTTCAGTTTCATTCAGTTCAGGAATGAGGTCAGCCTCTATAAAAAAAAGATACAAACCATATCACTGAACATTTTAAATTCACAGAATTGTTAATTCTGCAAGGATTCAGTTGATTAATACATTTACTGTGTCTCAGTCTAAAATATTTTATAGAATTGTGTTTAGAGAAGTGGCCAAGCGAACACTAGCTTTAATGATAGCAGTACTCATTTAGACAGCAGACTTTCTGGTACAATCGTTATGACTGGTGCTAATTTGATACTCCATCACATGTTGGATCTGCACTACAGAACCATAGTTTATGAGAATACTGTCCATGAGAAATAAAAGTTTAATGCAGAGTAAACAGTAAACAGAAAAAGACTGAGAATCAACTATTTCTCTACATTTACTCTGAGAGTTTCAAACATACTCATGTAAAATGGTCCATTCTATAATTTTCATACAGAAAATTCCTCATTTGTGCACCCACGCTTGGAGTTAGCTGCCAGTGCAGCACACAGTAGGCTGGAGTCTACCTCTATCAGGGCAGGCCATAGAAACCCAACCATTCTTACAGCCAGTGCTTAGGGTCTTCTTCAAATTAATTCTCCACTTGTTTCTCTCCTTGTTTCATAAGGACCAGAACCTAGTCATATCACATCCCATAAATCTGGATATAAGAACAAGGTACTGGGTGCTCTACTAAAATGTAAGGTCTTTCTCATATTTTAGAAATAAATAGCAATAAATAAGTAGCAGAAGGAAGAACTTGTGAAAACCTTTCTCTCCAAACTTTAGAGGTAGTCTATCATTTTCTTTTCACTGTCTCTTTGACCAACACAGTACTGTGATTGTGACAGTGGTCAGTAAGAGGGGCTTCAAAGCAGGTTGTGAGAAACCTTCAAATCTCTGGTGGGAACTGGCATGGCCTCAAGTGGTGAGGCCTTACACCTTTCCATGGCATTAACTCAATTTCACTGCTCTCTTAAGCCACAGAAAAGCACAGTCCCTTTCTGGATCTTACTTAGAATTTGCCCTAAGCAATGCTGTAGTGCCCTGCTTATTTATCAGTGCTAACATGTATTCTGAAGCTAATGTGCACTGTGGAAATGCCAGTCTCTTACCCTGGGAAGTGATTTTAACAGTAGCATCCTACAGAATTGCATGTCTATGTCCCCTCAATGATTCCTAAATGTGGATGTCTCCATATGCAAGTATAAATATGTCATTTCTACCCTTCTCATTTCTGCAAAGCCAGACAGGGTCTTAATTTGTATTCTGTAAGGTCTGTCCACATCTATGCTTCCAAAAATATTGAGACATGTACTATATGCAACGTTCAGTTAGGCAAAATTTATCACATGCTCAGTTTTTTCTATAGATTCAAGTACATAAAAACATTTTGACCGAACCTGCAGAAGAAATTTCATAAATTGTTCTTTTGTAACTAACTTTTATAAATTACCAAGCATTTGGTAACTGGTAATAAAATAACCTTTTATTAATGAGATAGAGAAAAATGATCTTACCTCTGACTCCTGGAAGCCTAGGAGGCTCCGGGGCAGGGAGGGGAGAGGAGGGGAGGGGAGGAAGGGGTGGAGGAGGAGATAATGATATTCCCTGGCTTCTCAATGATAGAAATCAAACATCATAAGACATTAATTTAGACCCATACCATATATAATGCACTTAAAAAACTTCTCCAAAAAAGAAAAATAATACAGCAAAATGCTACCTATTCATTCTATAGTCACTAGTCTTGAGTTGAGCTTTAATCAGACTTCATCAGAAAAATAAAACTTGATTGTACTATATTATACAATAAGCTATGTGCCCCCTCAGCAAGAAACAGGTTTCTCACTCTTGACTCTTACAGAGAGGTATTTATATATATATATATATATATAAATATGTACACACACGCATACAGTTACAGAAAAATAAACAAAACTAAGTAGTCAGCCATTTTACCAAGACATTTTAATTTGGTTGGTTACAAAAATGTATTTGTCAAAGCCTTAGAGACACAAACTTATTAAAGTTCTGTTAACTCTGTTGCTGTGATTTTTATTGGACAGCATTTTATACAAATGTGCTAACATTCACCTACTGATCAGAAGAACCACCCCCCCGAAAATAACCCATTGATGTAGGTGGATAAACAAGCTTGTTTATTTCTTCTGGAACCACATATTGCTTATTCTGGAGCTTTACATTTTAAATAGTTAAATCATTAGTTAGAAAGTTTTGAAGTTATCTTTTCACACAATAGTGCATTTTAATGACAGATGAAGAAAGGACAAAACAAAGACAAAAAAACAAAACTCCCTATATTTAAATTCAATGCAAATCTTTAAAAAATCTGTTAAAGCAATCTGATTTGCAGCTGTAGAATAACAGGCACACCATAAATTCTCTTCAATTCTGTACTGTCTTATGCAATAAAATCTACTGAAAGAATAAAAAAAGGAAATCCTGTTCCTTTTCTTTTAATTAGTTTTCTGATGTGCATATTTATATCATAGAAAATTAGAAAAAAAGCATCCCTTAAGCGAAACATTTGTAATACGCTTAGTGGTTTTTTTAGGACAAAAAATTACTCACAAAGACAAGTTACAACAAAATAGCACAGTTAGACCCTCACAAATCATCACAGACACTATGATCTGCATTTGAGAGCCATATCCCAGAATGATTTTTGGTAAAAACCGACCAATGTCTCTACACTGGAAGATGAGAAGAGAGCTATATTCTTATTTTCATGCCTTGTGTCAGTAAAAGCATGTAAGTATCACTGGTATTAATGACACAACAAACTATTGCAGAACTTCTAGAGCTGTACACAAGTTACTTAGAGAGTCAAGGCACACATTCAGATAATGAAAACACAGTTCTAATGCCAAATGAAAAACTGGGAAATGAAAGTTGGGCTTTCATCAAAGTTGACTAACACACTATCTACCAATTCACTCAATTTTCAGTGGAGATTGGATTGCTGTTTCAGGTACAGCATTCTACAAATATCAATAATTGGAAACTAACTGGAAAAAAATCATGTGCACACACACTGCACCACAAGCTGAAATGCTGCTGCATTTCAGGTAAAAAAAAACCAACTGTTCGGGTAAAAAAATCAAAATGTAGAAGTCTCAAATATGATCACCTGTGTGATGTCATATCAGAGATCCTGAAGCTTCCACAAACCAGAACGATTTCAAAAATCAGCATGGTGGACAGAAGCCATGGCCAGGAGATGTACACCTTGGCTGAGGACCACACAGGGTGGGGATAAAGCATGAGAAATGCCTTCCCCTTCCCTCATCTCAAATGGAAAAGGCTAAAATAGTGGTCCTGAGTTTTCTGAACAGCAGATTTGTGTTGCACAGGGTACTGAAACTTCCCTCTTTAAGAGTGGCCACTTGAAGGGCTGAATTCTTCCCAGAAAAGGGGCTCTCACGCCCCATTTTAATTTTTTATGTGAAGATTGATTGGCCTGGAGGTGACTGCAGTGAATTTCATATTAAACTGCCTTACTCAGAGTAAGTCTTGAATATGAAACTTTTAGCTTATGCTTTATGTGAGTCAATTTTATTTCACGTCTTCATGGTGAAGATAACTTTTCTTTCATAAATTCACAAGCAGGAGCTCCAAGAAATCCCCTTTTGCCTCAAGATCTATAAAGCAGATCACAAAACCAATTTGATGTTATAGTTGTAATCAAGTAGCTCTGAACAAATCTTTCTCATTAGATATTTACATTTTCATATTTCTACTGTTTTATATTTGCAATATTAAATATGAAAATATTTGCAAAATTTGCAGTGGTTAATTCAGATGTAAATAATTAGTAAAAATAAGTATGTAAAGAAACATTAATATTAGAAATGAATGGAAGTTTTTTTTGCCTTCTTTTTTAATTTTGAAATTATATCCAGAGCTAAGACAGTATTTATAAAATGTATTTGTAGAGCAATATACAATCCCACCAATCACACTGATTATATGGAAGGAATCTTCCCTGAACCTTCTTCAACCAGCACCTTCAGATACACCACCGTGGAAGTGCTGAACTAAACACACAGCACTTTGACAACTTTCTGTCAGTGTCAGACAGGAAGCATCCCAAAGAAACAGCTTTTCTGAAACACATAGAAAATTCATTGTTTCATGTTAAACCTCTCCTATGTCTACTTTTTATTTTTAAGTTGAAATATCCTTGGAAGAATTCATTTGATCTGAAATATTCTCTCTCAGTTTTGAATCTCTTGACAAACTAAAGGAAAAAACTTAGACACAAAAATGCTACAAATTTTCAGAGCTGTCTGAAATATGAAAAAAAAAGAAAGTTGTGTATAGTTTACATACTTTTGATATGCAGTGTGCTTAACTCTCCACAATGCCGACAGGTACTTACATTATTATTTCTCCTTGGTATCCCTGTGTCATATTTTGTCTTTTCTTTCATTAATAGTAAATCAGTGTAAAACACATTTTTACAGGCAGGAGAATACTTGCACTCAGAACTGCTAAATATAACATTTTCTGCACCAACTTTTCTTATCAGATTATACAAATCTCAGAGAAATGTCTGCAGTTTTCCAGGATGTGTTCCCAAAGGGAGGCACTGACTTCTTTTTCCTGACATGAATGCAAACCCACTGCTGCCCTCAGCAGAAGCACAGCACAGCTGCAGAGCTCACATCTGCAGCTGGGCACCTCCAAGACACCAGACATGCAAAAGTCCTTCCCTGGGTTTGGTCCTGGCAGCTTTGCCTGCATCCCATGTGTGTTGTGCTGTGATGGGCTGTGCTCCCCTAGGCCCAGCTCCATCCCCTGCCTGCCCCTGCAATTGAAGTCATGGCAGATAGCAGGGTGATATGCAACCAGATCTGATAGTAGGGATGCAGCAGTGGTGGTATTCAATGTTCTTGTTTGTTTTTTTAATAAATTATTTTATTTTTGCTATTTCCTAAGCTTCAGAAGCATTGATAGCAGCACTGTGCTGTCTCCATTTGTTGGCTTTGCTGTTGTTTAATAAGGACAGCATTGAGCTATTTATTTGTCACTTCAAGCAGAAATGAATGAGGAGGTGTGCGAATGAAATCTCACCTCAGAAAAATTTTCAAACACAAAGTAAGTAAATTTTGGAAGCAAGTGGAGAGATATAGGGGCTAAGAGGGAGATAAAAGATAAATAGGAAAGTGAAATGTCAGAAATTTGTTGTGGATTTGGAAAAACTGAAGATAAACACAGAAATTCTCATAGGTATTAGCATAAGACTGCAAAAAATGTGTTTGAGAGACAAAGTAAGTGTTTACTGCAAGATCGTATGTACTGTAAGTGATTCTGCCTCCTCCTCCTTCAGACAGTATTATGCTATTTACACCTTTTACCACTGTTAACTCTCAATTGATGCAGGAGAGGTCATCAAGAACCATCCTCCTTCTTGCTGTATAGGAACGTGGTTCCCTTGAAATGAGAAACTAACCTGTTTCCCAAGCACAGTACAAACAAGTATTGCTAAGGACTCTGCTGCAGTTAAACTGTTTAACCACACATAAAATCGAATGCACACAATCCACAAATAAACAACCACAGCCTGAGTCCTCAGATTAAAAAAGAAAAAAAGTGTTTTGTTTCGATCCTATGATTAACTACAGGATTCCTAATTCAAAACACAGCTTCCACTAACTTTGATGAGAACAGGGTTTTATGCCAAAACTTCCACAGAGTGTAAGGAACTATGAAGGACAAGGTCAAGCTCCATGCTGCAGTGTCACATTATTTCATATTTACCAGCAGGCGGAAGAGGTGAATCTGGCTGTGCAATCAGTGAGATTTGGTTGTTAGGCCTTTTGATTTTTTTGCGAGGCAACATTAAGAAGCAAGGGAATTCCATCACCGCAAGTGCTTTGAAATCAAACTCCAAGTAAACATAAGTAATCCAATTTCAAAGTAAATCGATACACGTTTGTAAGTCAGACGTTGGCTTTGCATCTCTTGTTTCCTTAACACTTTGGCAATGTGGAGGATTAATTTGGGGAGTCGGGAGGATGCTTGAACCATAGGGAAATAATACCAAACACAGCTTTATTTCCCTATGTTATATTCCTAAGAAATACACTTGTGAGACTTGAAATGAGGTAGGTGTTTTTCAAAATATTTTTAGTTAACAACATTAACATGCAATCTTTTGTAGGTAATGTTTACAAGGAATGGAGAATTATATCATGATAAAATATCAGTAGCAAAGAACAAGCTGAAGGTTAACTGCAGGGATTTTTAAATTTCATTTTAGCATATTTTGAGAGTCGCACATTATACTGGTTTGCAAATAAACTACTTCTCTAAATAAAGATTTTCAGCTAAAAGCGATTGCTTGTGTCAGAAGAACACTTACCTTGGTCCTCTAAAGGCATATCAACAATGACTTGGTCACTGTATTTTCCGTAAAGACCATTAGAGCAAACAGCAACTATCTGAAGAACATAACTTGTATTGGGCAGCAGATTATTTAGAATAGCTCCCTAAAAGAAAAACCACGTTCAATCATTTACTTGCAAATATGTATCAAATATTTGGAAATGTTACGATATTTTCATAACACATTTCTCATACGAATCACAAAGGTCCTTTTCTCCTACAACTCCAACATACAGTCCTCACATTTTACTTTGAAAAATGCTTTTCAGGCAACTTAAAAAAATCATGAACTTTTAAATGGAGAATACCAAAGTGCACACTTGTTTAACGAGGAATACTAGTTTAGGTAACATTACCACTGATAAACTTATGAATATTTGAAGAGGCTAATGAGAACAGATCACATTAGTGAAATACCACAAAGCAGTAAATCAGAAACTTAATACTTATCGTAATATAATTGTACTGAATCTAATTAGCTCCTTGTGTAGGTAATTCTTTGCAGAACAGTGAGCAATGAAGTACAGATCAATATTAATTGACTAAGGGGTTTATGGCTAAGGAGCTCTGAGCCTGACATGGTCATATACTTTTGGGAATACTACAAGCAAATCAGAACAGAGCTCCAAGAAATTTCTCTGCCTGTGGCCAAAAGAGTCTTGTCTTTTTTTTCTATTTTTAATTGTCTCTGTAGCTTCAGAGCCCAAGAGAGAAGCACAGATTTTGTGAGCTGCAGCCAAATAAGTAATTTTTTATTAAATTAGCTCTCAGCTCCCTAAACCCTTAGGATAAATAATGAGTGCTTTGCCATCACTGCTTTGAATTAAACTTGAAGAGTTCACAGTTACCAAGTCCTGATACCCATCTGTCAGAAACTCATGCTTAGTCTGGTCTTCTCCATCCAACTGTTGATAAAAGACAGCAAACTTCTCAATCATGGTATCATACACAACACGAGGTCTTTCCCATGTAACAAGAAGACTGGTATAGTTCTTTGGATCAGATTGGACATTTTCAGGTTCTGAGCTGCAAACTGGAAGGACAATAAAGAACATGTTATTTATTAAGTGGTAGAAATTACTCTAAAGATCTTGATCCACCTCCCACCAAAATTAGTGGAAGTCTTTAACGTGCCTCATTTTCAGCTTTCTACTGAATTATCTCAGACTGCATGCATTAACAGAAGACATGGAGTTCTAACACTAATTAAGCAAATGCAAGTTAATTTGCAACCTCTTTCCCTCTCTTTTTAATACTGTATTTTGAGAAAGATTTGTATCCAGTTCCTAGTAGCTTCCTAAGAGCTACATACTCTCCCGCCAGCTATACTAGATCACAATATTTAACAGATTCCTTTTAACGATCAAAGGTAAATGTATCATACTTGAATTTCAAATCTTTTAATAGAAGAGACAAAAGGCAAATAGGGAGGGATAGGAATGTACAAGATTAGCTGGTAGTAATTTCACTTGACTACATTTCACCATCTAAACATCTACTGAAAAAGTCCAGTGAGAGGCACCAAAAGTTTATGTAGATGCAATGCAAACCAGCGAGTCTGAGTCTGCTCCAAATCTCTTGCCCTTTTACACCACTTTCCAATCAGAACCTTTGCCTTCATTTAGCTTTAAAAACATATGTAGATAGCAATGGATTCCAAGAGGGAGGTTGAAAGAAGTGGGGAGAAAAAGGCAAGAGGCAGATTAAGCTTGGCAAAGTGGGAATGTTCTCCAGACCTGACCAGCCTACTCCTATCATCATGTCCTAAGCATTGCTCTGGATATTGCAGCTCATTGCAGTTCCTAACCCCACTCATGCACACCTTCTTGGTAAGCCTGAACCTCACACTCCAGACAAACTCTGGTCTGGCAGCTACTTTTGAATGTCTTCCAGTTTTTCCCCTACACTACATTTCATCTTATTCAAGTAAACTGAATCTTTTGACACATTTCTAGATATACAGATTACCAGTGTGCTAGAAATGGACTGAGACTGTCATTTGTTATTTAAATCACCCAGGCACCTGTGTTACCTTGAAAGTAATATACAAGGTCAAGGTAGATTAACCTCTGTGAATAAACTGCATCAGCAGAAAATGTAAATTATTTATCTGAAGGTCACTGGAAAATGACTGATAGATTGTGATACGGGAACAAATAAACCAAAACAATATACAGATGAATCATTCATGGCTGCTCTGAGTTTAGGCTGATTTTCCTTCCTTCCTTGCTCTCATCATCTCTGCTGGTGTCAGACATAGAAATGATGAATGTCAAAAGTCTTCTCTCATTTTTAGTTCCCAAGTGGAGACCACAGCAGCCACAGATATGAGCTGGTGTATTGGAATGACATTTCCTGTTATGAATCTCTCCTCTTACATGTTTGAAACTGAAGATGCTAAGGACTGTGGTTGAAATGCTGAGATGAGATTCCTGCCTCTTTCTTAGTTTTGGGGTATTTCCTATATTTGGGCATACACATACTGTTAATTATTATTATTATTATTATTATTATTTTGCTTTTATATGCACTGAAAAGGAATATTATTCAATCTGTTGTTTTATTTATTACCTTATCTCTATTGCTATATTTTGCTTATTAGACAAGTCAAAATTACTGATCAGCGTACATGAAAATTACCACTTAATTAAATATTACATACTAAGATGTCTGTATGGATATTGCAAAGTTTTAACTTTTGTACAAGTAATTGTGCAAAAGTCATTGCCTATTTGGAATAAAGCAGAAAACATTTTTTAAGTCTAAGAAGATGTTGAAATCAAGCTAAGTAAGAGAGCAAGAGTTGTAGACTCTCTGGAATTCCCGTAAAGGAAGCAAACATTATGACACCACAAATTTTTTTAGCCAACAATACCACAATTTGAACAGGTATTCCATTAGCTTTGCAATTTACCACTCGAACACTAGAGGGCATTCAATACTCAGTATTTTGAAAACGAACTATTTCCAGTCCACTTCCACTTTGGAAGTGCTGCTAACTCTGGTTTGAGTCATTTAATGGAAGATAAGGGATTATTTGTGTGTGTGCTAATAAAAGAAGTGTTGGTCTGCGCAACTGAGTTCGAACTGTACAGCTTGCCAGGCTCTAAATCTATTGTACTACTTATTTGACATATCATTTTATTCATTTCACTGAACACTCCTAACTGAAGTAAGCAAAGAGCAAACTAAGCAAACAAACAAATAAGCAAACAAACAAACAATCAAGTTGCATACATTCCCTTCCATTAATAAAACTTGTCCTCCCAGTTCATATCCACTAGAGGGCATAAGGAAATCATTAGACCAGTAATAATGATTCTCTTCTCAATTTCGAGCATTACAGTATAAGATAAATTTTAAAAATTCTACTTATTTATTTAGTGTTATTAATAAATCAGACAGCTATTTTATTTTTCTAGGTATTTAAAATAACTCTCCAAGTACGTTTTCATAATATACCTGCCAAGCTTTTCCTTGGTCCAAACTCACATTGCCAACTTTATCATCTCTTTTCCTCCCTTCCTCTTTTGCTCACCAAAGTTGGACTAGATGATCTTATAGGTCCTTTCCAACCTTATGAACTTATGAAAGTGAATCTGGTTCTGAAATCTTTGACTATGCTCAAGCTAATTATTACAAAACACTTAAAGCTGGAGGGTTGGTGTCTCCAATATTTCTTTCATTTTTACTCTGTTTTCTTCTCCATGTTGCTCTTCCAAATATATTTTTCCAAGGAAATGGAAGTTCTTCTCCCTGTTGTTTTCATTCTTTTGATGCTTAGTCTGGTTTCTTTGGGCAGCAACCAACAATATTCCTACACAATAGCTGTCTGCACTTAATTTTACTCTGAGTTCTTCCCAAGCTGTTGTTTTGTTCCCTTCTTCAAATTTTCATCTGTCATCCTGCCTGTGCTTTGCTCTTGTCTTCATCCATGTTCCCTCTCAAGACCTTTGGAAAATCCAGGAGGTCGTGTATCAATGTCTCTAACTAAAGACTTCTGCTCTGACATTAGGTTTGCAAAAATCTGGGCAAAGGGACTACAAGAAATGAATTTTTTTTTCTGTCTGAAGTCACAGATATTCAACTGATTTTTTTTTTGTCTCAAAACAGCAAAATACAATTCATGAGAAGCTGAAGACCTACTCAAGGCTCTGCTGAGCTTGAATTCGGCTCTCTGTTCTCCGTAGGTGAGTATTCAGATGCTGGTTTTGAATATCATATTGTAATGTACCTATCTTTGTCTGTTCTGTAGAATAAAACACAATCCACCCAGCTTGGAAGTTTTTCATGTCATATGAATTGCATCAAGGAAGACAGGATACATAAGTATCATCATCATAAAGTCTGTGCTGTGTATGAATTGATCAAATTTGACTTATTTGAATATAAATAATTTTATCTTTCCCTGAGTTTGACACAGGGTAGCTCTAAGACATCATTGAACACCTTTTCTTTTTTTTTACTCTACATCTGCTGTTTACATTTACTTTAAGTTGAATCTGGATTCAATTTAATTAATTAATATATATATTTTTTCATTCAAAACCAGATTTTCAGTTACGGAATCACTGCATTTAGATAAGACAACAATGACTTTCTAGATTCCATGTTACAGAGCATAATATGAAGTAGTTATTTCCCAGTTCATTCTACTTCTAGCCTGCTCTGAGTATATGTTGGAGGTGGAGAGACAGAGTAGGTAAGTCAGTAGAAAGTGTCCTGAGCAAAAGGAAATGTGTTTAGAGAATCTAACAATGGTTATAGTTCATTTATATAGTCTGTGGTTGGTGCAGCATTAAGGGCAAGAATCCTTACCCTTGTTCTTGCATGAGAGTTTACTGAAAATAACTGTTGAATTTTACAGTTATATTTTGCAATGGGAAAGCTAGTGAACAGGGTAACAAATAATCTTTTAAAATATTTATCATCAGTGTTGAATTTTAAGAACTCACTGTTTTTTATATGCTTATTAAATACGGAAAGATTAACAAGAATTATATTTCTACACTTACAGGGCATTCATAAAAGAGCAGAGTAGATGAGAAGTTATGTAATGAGTCTGCCATCTACCACTACGATTGTAAGCTCTATACAAAAAGATGATTTGTACTATAAATGGATTTCCAGTCCAGCTGAAGATGGTGGAGATAAAGCACTAAAATTTCAGGAAGGTTTTTGAGTTGAGACCACAGGGTGGCTGTAGCTGTAAGGACTAGCTGTTTTAAACTGCTTCTTAAATATATGCATACATATATGTATATGTAACTATCAGATGTGCATCACTATGCAGCCCTGGGCAACAAAGCATCTTCCATTTCCTCACCAATAATGTTGAGACTGAAACTCTTAAAACTTCTGAAAACATTGCTGAAATTAGTTCTATAACTCAATTAGAGAGACGCTTTTAGCCCATCTAAGGAAATGTAGCTGTATTTGAGAAATAAATGAAGTAATAACAGCAATAAATCACACACATACTTTTACTTCCTAGTGAAAGTTTACACTGCATTCAACAGGAGAAAACTGGAATACTACCATTTGTAATCTCAAAATCATTTTTCATGTAGCTACTTGAAACTAACTTGTTTCAACAGTTACTTGACATTTCCTGTGAGTTGTCCAAACATTTATCAAAGATTTGTCATTGTTGTTTTTGACCAAAGACTAGAGACTTGAATAAAGAATTCATAAGCCTATTTTCTCCTGGAAGCGTTGAAATTGTAGTCTTCACATCTCAGCACGTAAATTTAATAATTTCTAAGGATTGTAATTTAACCCCTATCAAAAGGCAGGTGAAAAAAACAATGATCCCCTAATATTTTACATTAAAAAAGAAATATATAATTGTCTCTTTGTCTAGATGTATGAGTGTGTGTATATATAAAGATGTATATGTATATGCACTTGATGTTGCATTTATGTAGTGTATATTAATGTTAACAGTAATGTGACATATAGAGAGATTTCTTTTGGTCCTCCCATGTCTACAGTCAAACTAGAATTTTTAATCTACTGATAGCTACTTTGAATCATAGTTTGGAATAAATACTGCATGTGTTTGTTGCCACAATGAACAGTTACATAAGTGCAAGACACTTGTAACTTAAAGTTGGCAGACTGAAACCCCTTTGTTCGGTGTTAAACAAATCTACAAATCAATGGAATAAGCTTGTAAACCTACTCTGAAACTGGAACTATAGCAAAAGCAAAATTCTGCACTCCTGTAATTCTAAATATGAAATTTTAACTACACACAGGAATTTGGGATGCATTGCTTAGCAGTTTATTATTAAGTGAAGTTGAACAGCCTTCCAATTTTTAATAATCCAACTCAATGCAAAAAAGGATCTTTATATCTTTAGGTTGGGCATTTTCTCCTTATCTGCATGGTTATTATGTTCACAGACAAAATGTCAATTCCCTGAATCTACTTTTGATGCAGTGCAGAAATAAATGGTGATTTTTTTTTCTGGACTCATGAGCACAAAAATCATATACTTCCATACGTTGTCCTGGTTGCATAACTTTCACAGGCTTCCCCGAGGTTTTAGGTAAAACAAAAAACAGAATCTGGCTGTTGGGATTCACTCCATCTATTACTTTCCCAGTAGCCTACATGAAATGAATTTGGTGATGTCACATTCTATTGAAAAGGCATGCACGTTATACAGCTAAGAACCAAATGGGTTTGTAAAACAAAATCCTCTTGCAGCTTGTGAAAAGGTAGTTTTGTTTAGGTCTGAAACACATTAAAAGGGCAGTGCAAGAAAGCTTGAATTGACGTGATCTTCACTGAACGTTTGGTCGAGACAAGCATTTAATTTTCCACTCCATTTAATATGACATGTTTTATGATTGCCAGTTTTCTTTTTTTTTTTTTTTGAAGTGATAGATTTATGAATAATAATACACTGTGCTACTTTCCACACAATTTAAAATGAGTGTTTTCATACTAGGATGACTCCTTTACTGAAAATCATCTTTCAATCCATGAAAAGAGTAGTGACTATTCCGTAAATACCTGCTTCATGAATTTCTTCTTGTCCAGTGTAAGAGGAAAACACTTGCCCAAAGAACTTATATTGTTGCTCTCGAAAGTTGTTTAGCAAATAGTCCATCAGCATCACGTAGCCAGACTGCTGCATTGTAAGGACTTCACAGAATACTGTTAACTAGAAGAGGTGATAAAAATTATGTCAGAAGTCATAACAAATCAATTAGATTCTGCTAATAGGCAAACAAAGAAAAAAGGAAAAAAAAAAAACATGGAAAAATGCACTGGGAAATTCTCCCTGTTGAGTTCTCTCAGGTGGCACTGAAATTTTGTTAGTCTGTCTACTGGTTTAATACACCTGCACTTCTCAAACACTCTGCTGGCGGAGCTACTCTCTGTCTACTGTTTGGACAGGGAACTGCCAAAGAAGCATTTTCTTTTCTCTCTGTACCAGAAGTCCAGACAGGTTGGAGGGATTACATTTGATGACTGTATGAAGAACTTAAAACTAGACAAGAAAAAAAAAAAGCCAGACTGTTGGGCTGGTAATGAATAGCAAGAGCTTTTACCACACACATAGTACTGATTTTTGCTGTTATGGTGCGTAATTGTTTCATTTTAATACATTTAATGAATTACCTGGTGCTCAGAAATACTAACGGTATCTTTAAACACAATCCATTCAACTGTTTCCGAGCAGGGAGGAGTTGATAAAGACCCATTGTAAGTGTAGTATTTGTCCGTTGCATTTGGTAAAAGGTTCAGCAAAACAAATGGCTCTAAGGCAGCCTGTTTTCCTGAAAAAAAAGAAAAAAACCAAACATTTTTTAGAATAAAATAGTAATGAATACATAGAAATCACACTATCCCAAGGAGTTACTATTATGGAACCTTGCTAATTTTGAGGCTATTTGGAATCTGATTTTCAGAGAGCATAGCATAAGAACAAATTGCTGCATCTTTTCTATTTAGATTGAATATTATTCAATAAAATTTTTGTTCATTTGAGGAAGTAGAATGGGTTTCTCCAGTTAGAAATAAAGCAACTAGTATATTTGTTCACAAGATCTTATTCAACTAACTGTACTAGTAATTGTCTGAGATGCCAAACTTTTGTCCCACTCATGAACTTCAGAGTACTCCATGATCTCTAGAAGTCCCTTCAAACCCTACAATTCTGTGATTGTTTGTGTGTGTGATAAAACATTAAGTCTTTCTAGTTGATCTCGCCACATGACTTCACACTCTACCTCAATTTGGTGAAGTTGTTGAGTTTCTCATAGGACCTCAACTTCTGCAGAAAATCTCTGCAACTGGAATTGTGACAAATCTGAGAGCTGCATTATCAGAGATTCATTAGATATGGGAGTTTTAAAACAGAGACAATAACAGCTTTACACAAAGCAGAGAAGGATGCAGAGGCCGTCTCCAGGAGAATGTGACCTTTCTGTTTATTGTCCTTTGAAAATAATATCTGTTCTCTCAGGTCAGCAGTTTACCTGGTACCTTGTCTGCTGGGAGCAAGTATGATGAATTGCTCAGAGTCCATCCACAGAAAGCTAAATCTGTGCTGATATTGCAGTAGGGTACAGCATCAGAAATTAGCAGGAATGGTACCAATTTCCTCTTGACAGAATTTTTCAGTTTGTGACAATTATCAGTGATCTTCTTTGTGGATTATCCAAAACAGTACTTGTTATTCCCACCTTGGAGTACTGCAAATCCTCATACATTTTATTTCAATTCAAAGTGACTGTTTTTAAGTGGTTTCCTTTTGAAAATATTCACTCGTGAATCTTCAATAAACACTCAGACCGTGTGTTAATTTGTGGTCTATTACTTTTAGTCCTAGGTGGATTTCTGACCTGTCCTTGTCTCCACAGTGGATTACAAGAGCAGTTTATCACAAATCATTGATGCTTTTGATAGTGACTATTCCACACAGTTAACATCTAAAAGCTAGCTATTCCCCTGTCTTATCCACATATGATGAAAGGGAAACATTTAGAAATGCCAAGCAAAGCACTTCCATTTCTCCTGTCCACACCTTCACCACCTTTAGACAGTAGGTACCACTGTTATCTGATAATGTGTTTTGCTGATACGTTTTTCTTTTAGTAAGAAAGAAAGGTCAGCCCATGGTAAGTAGGGCTTGGGGACATGAAGCCTCTCATTTACAGTATGAATGCTGCTTTAGGTTTTGCAAGTTTGAATTTTAAAATGCCTCTGGATTTAATAAACAGCCAAGATTTTAAAATTAAACACCTATGAAGACTTAAGAGAGAGTTCATCTGGAAGGAATAGGGCACCTCTGCACAGCTTGGGAATTCAGCAAGCGGGATTCAAATACATATAGTACAGATGTGACTGACAAGGACAGATCATATATATTGCAGGCAAGACAGACTGTGTGCTATGCGCTTTTCTTCAAGATGAACAACTTGATTTCCTTGTAACCTGAATTTTCAGAGCTCATTTGCATTTTATCCAAGAAAACCATATTCTGTTCATTGTTGAAATTCTATGTAGTGTCTGTATCTTGAATCTCACTGCTGATAATTTACAGCTCCTATGCAAGGCTGTAGCACAATATCTGTCTTGATGTGTTACTCACTTTCCTTTGTGTTTCACAGAGATGGCATACAAAGATAGCAAATTCTAACAGATTTATGCCTCCTTCCTCTGTCTCTAATCTACAAAAGTTGCTCGTTCTTGTATTCATTGAACAGTATTTGCTTTCTGAAGATAAACAATCCCAATTTTAGTGTAATTTTTTTAGTAATTTTAGTGAAACTTCTTAAAATAGTGACATTAATAGCCTTTAACACTTTCACCTCATCGATACTAATGCGCTTTACAAAACTCAAGTAACATTACATGTAGGAAAACTGAGGCAATGCTGCCCATTTTGTTAGGGTCATGGCCATCTGTGGAGCAACAAAACACCCCATGAAGAACATTTATCATTTGCGTTTATTCTTCTGTGAAGCCACTACAAAACAGTTAGAAACAGAGATCCGTGTACGTGGGGTAAAGCTGTGAGTAATTCTAAAACAGCATCGGCAGATGGTATAAATAATGCTAGAATAAATAATGCTAGTACAAATCAAACATAAATGAAATATTTCATATTCACATAGCAACTACTGAAAAAAACACTGAGTCTACAGAATACTAATATTCAGGTTCAATGTTTATAAAGCACATCTTGGATGGTCTATGGTGTTATCTGGACTAAGAATATTCATGGGATAAATCAGGCATTTCATTTGATTTAGGATATTAAAAGTTGCAAGCTCTTTGTAATAATTATATTTATTCATCTACACTTACTACTGTTGTTACAAATATTCAGTCTTGGAGTAAATTAAGTCTTATTTCTAACAAAATTTATGATCTATTCTCTTGAGAACTGCAATCCTCAATGCCTTTAAGTTTTCACAATTATGCTGAAATTGAATTTAGTCTAACCATTAATCAATAAAACATGGTGGCAGACTTACCAAAACGACTAACACTATCTACTCCATTAATGATTGGAATATAATCCGGATTATCTTCTACTCCAATCTGTTAAAAAGAAATTGCATTTTTTACAGCACAGACTTCATGAAAAAAAATTGAAGGTTGTAGTTTACCACCAAAATTATACATGGCCTAAAGCAGTGCAGTTATATTTGCAAATTTTCTTTTTTGTGAAAATAAATTAGAAGAATATATGCAAATTTTTAACACAGATCACACATTGGAACCCTTTAAACTCAGTCTGAACATCTGCTGTTTCAAAGCTTGATAATGACACAGATTTTTTTACCTCAAACAAAACTGATAACGCTCTTAACTTTCCATTTCCTTTAATTGCCTCTTCGAAGTCTGTAAACAGATCTGCATCATAGCAGTAGATTTGCATCTGTAAAAAAATACATATTAACATATATTACATATATAAAAACAATCAACACAGTTATTTCTACTCCTTCTTTGAGTAAAAATGTTCAACCAACCAACTTAGTGTAAATACATAGATATGTTATATATCTTATGTGAATTATCTAATGATACAGAACAGGATTAACCAACTGTTACCTATCTAAAAAGTTCTATACTGGAAAAACATTAAGACTGGAGGAACTGTCTTTTCAAGGAGCACATCATTCTCCATTGGCAACGCAGCAAGTCTGGACAGCTAGCTGATACTGCCTATCTAATCTAAAGTACTCAGATGAGATAAACTCTAAAACACGAATAATAAAGCAGGGTGTCCCTCCTGCATTTGCCTTGAAGTAAATGTAGAGAAACACCGGTAATAAAAGATAATCTAGGATTATGTGCCCACATTTGCTGTCATGGGCACTAGGTTTGTTGCATCCCATCCTCTCCAGCTTCAGATGCAGTTGGGAATTCTTCAGTACCAGGTCACTGATATGAAAAGGACAGTCTTCTGCTGAGAACAACTTTTCATCTGATGGTAGCTGAAGTAAACCTTCTATTAGATGTCTTGGAGGGACAAGTAGAGTATGAGTGAAAACTTTAAAGAGCTGTGAGTTAAAAAAACCCCACACCTCTGAGGGAAAGCTCCTATTTCACAGCTCTCCATAGAAAACAGGACAATAATGGTGCTAATGCTTTGCTCTAACACTGAAATCCAAAGTGTCTGAAGTGTGGAGCAGCTCCTGGCTCTCAGTGAAGCCCCAGCTTTGAAAAATCAATTCCCATCTTAAATATTCCACTACTGGGGGACAAGATGGACCAAACTTGTGGGGGTTCAAACTCTGTCAGATTAGCAGGGCCAAATCCTAGTGTCATCACAGAAGATAAATGCATTTAGACATTCTCAATGGACTAATGCCTTACACTGCTATTCTCAAATACATCATTTAAATATTACTAATTTGGATTGAAGTGATGATTAAATTCACAAGTAAGCTTTAATTATGTGTTAAACAAAGGTGTTTAGTAAACAATGTTACTTTCAGCAGAATGATAAATTCTCAAAATCTATTTTGTACTCTACCTCAAGAGGAAATTTTTGTCCTTCGAAGCTATGTTCCGATCCGTCTGATGACGCATTGCATTTTCCCCAGTGAAAAGTGATCTTGCTTGCTTTGAATACAGTATCTAAGCCACCTCCACTTACATAGTAATCATTTGTCAGGTTAATCTCCACTAAACAAAGAGAAAGAGACAAAAAGCCCGCACAGTAGTGTCAATACAAAAGCTAGTCAAGGCATCTATGACTCTCGTATCTCAGTACAGGTGCTAAGAGCCAAATATGGTATGCTTATTTTACTATATTTCATATGCAATTTGTCAGGAAGTTGGTCATTTAAAGTAAAAAATGTGTTAATTCATTATTAACTTGGAGAAATATGTTTCATTTCATGCTGTAATTCATAAAAAATGCACTATTTTTTGTCTCTGAAAACTAGCCCCACAAATACACTGAAAAGTCCAGAAACACTGTCCTAGTCACCAATTTGACCTTCCAGGAAAATAAATTCCTAGAATACCTAGCTTTCTGAAAGCATCTGCTTTTATAACAAAAAAATTAAAACAAAACAAAACAAAACAAAACCAACAACTTATTAATTACGATCACAATACTAGATAGCAATTCCAAGGGACAATAGGGGAAGAAATATTTAGTCAGTTACTAGGAGGACTGTCCTGTCTGTGAGCTGTCTTCCCTAGGAAGAAGTGATGATGGCTCCTTATCTGGATGAAGATGTATGCAAACTGCAGATGGGACTGAACACCTGCACGCTGCAGGGAATTATCAGGATGGAAGAGGCCAAAGCCCTGCATTTGTTTTTTCCACCTGTAATGACTGTGAATTGTTTGACCTCTTGTTAAAATAGCACTAAAGAAGTTCAGTTCCATTACATGCTACTTGTCTACCTTGAAGACAATTTCAACTGAAGAGTTTTGCAGTTCTTTTTATGATACTTGAATAGCATTAGAGAAGGAAGAACTCACACCAGTTTTATGGACTTTCAAGAATGTTTTCTTGGGGATCTCTTTTAAAGAAAAACACATTTTTTATTTCAGTTTGTAGGGCAAGAGGGAAATAAGTGATACGTTGAGCAGTAAGTATGAAGTATATAATGGTGCCAAGAACAGAAGCTAGAAGCCAGAGCACTAAAAACAACCAAATCAACCTCCCAAAGAACAAAAGAACAGCCCAGACCCTCATCTGCGGGAATTGCAATGTCTGGAAGCCTCTTTAGGGCCTGAGAGCAGGGGTGGGTGTAGGGATGCAAGTGTGCCCAGCTGGATGTAATTTTCAAACAAGTGGCCAGGTTACGAAAGGAAGTCACCAGTCTGAATAATATCCAGGAATCTCAGTGAGAGATTAATGAGTGGTATTGTATGTGTTATCTGTGCTCTGAGGGTGTAAAGCAATGGCACAAGCCTCAGAGATGATGTGGATGCCCCATCCATGGAGGTGCTCAAGGCCAGGCTGGATGGGGCGCTGGGTAGCCTGATATGATAGACAGTAACCCTGCCCATAGCACTGGGTTGGAACTAGATGGTCTTTAAAGTCTATTCCAACTCAAGTCATTCAGTGCTTCTAAAAATAAAATAAATAAAATAATAAATAAAATAAATAAAATAATAAATAAAATAAAATAAAATAAAATAAAATAAAATAAAATAAAATAAAATAAAATAAAATAAAATAAAATAAAATAAAATAAAATAAAATAAAATAAAATAAATCAAGTGACCAATCCAGGAATTTTCAGGGAAATGTGGTGAGATAGAGATAGGGATAGTTTTTACAAGACGTATTCCTTCATTTCAGTACCTGAAACAAGATATAGTGCTTCCGTGAAGCATCTTTTGGATGCTACTATCCTAGATTATAGAGCAAAGTGGGTGAAAAATATTTGTCTGACAATATATATGCTACCATAAGCTACTTTTACAGCTGGGAGAAATAAGCCCTTGTAGGCATGAATTATCTTTTCATAGAAAACATTTTTAAGATAGGTAATACAGATCAGACCACAAAATCATCTATTTCTCTTTTTCTATTTCTCTCTTTTTTTTTATTTTTTCTTATTTGAAGAAAGGAGTTGAAGTGAGTAATTCATACATGTGTCTACGTTACAGGCATCGACATGTTGATGAATCCCATCACCATTAGATTTTTGAAACTGCAACTGGTTCTTGAAGTGCTTCCAGCTGAGTAGGTAATCCATTTGTATTTAAAAAATAATAATTTCTGTATACTCATTTAAAATTCTAGATATTTTGTAACAGCTATCATTATTTTGTAGAAAACAGTAAATTACTGTTTAGCTTAGTGAAGTGCTAAGTGATGCTGTGCTTTCTTCAGTTCTGTCAACATTATTTTTATTTGTGCTTCAGTGATTTTTTTTATTATGCTTATTTATAGTCATTATTTATGTTCTTATTTATTTATTTATTTATTTGTTTATAACTATTGTCTTTAAATGGGGAAATTCAGAACACAAAGGCTAAGGAAAAGACAAAGGAAAAACATTTAATCAAAAATCCATGGCTTGTTGTCCTCTGTCACTCCAAACTCCAAACATGAAACATGATATTTTACCTGTTTTGCCATTGTTATGAATGAAAGTATCTTCTCCAGTTTCCTTTTCCCATCCGTGGAATTTAAGTTTCTTCAGATTCACATTTACTTGGGTAAGGTCTTCATCAATATTAATAGGAGATTGTTTGGCACCATTGCAAGCTGAGTATTTTTTTCCCCAGTTCTTTTGGTTCAAAGTTCCTAGAAATCAAAACATTGTGATAAATACATTTAAATCTAAGCTGATATCCAGATATTTTTCTATATCAGTAATTCAAAACAAAGTCTGCATTCTGTGGTCAGAATACCTTTTCTTCTTAGGTCTCATCTGCTGCAATACTCTGCACAGGTATTGCTGCATTCTACTTTCAAGAATTAGGTCACTTTTTGATGATTTTAGATATCATACAGAAATGATTATGAATATCCAGGGAAAGCAGAAAACAACAAAAATGCCTCAAGCATAAAATACAGAAATAATAAATGAAACAAGAAGGAAAGAAGCTTTCACATGAAAGAGATGTCATTCAAAAAGATTTTGAAGTTACTGAAAACTCCTCCTTTCCAAACAACTCTTTCATCACCCAAATGTCACCAACATTCCTCCTGCCTGAACTCAATCACCCCAAAAGATTTTTAATAAATAGAAGTATGATCTTTAAAATAATCCTTACACAGAGAGATAAACAAAAAACTTTACTCAGCAAAAGGGAAAAGTCTGTGATGCTTTGCCCAGAGAGTCTGGCTGCAAGGCCTGGCTTTGTCCTTGATGGACAATGCAGGGGTACACTAGCCACCTCCTGTGGCTGTCAGGAAGCCTTATGACATAGGAGGGCACTTTCTCCAGGGCACTGGACAACACAGACACAGGCACTACATACTTGAACTCTATAACCTTGACAGGCTGGAGAGTTGGGAAGAAAGGAACCAGATGAGGTTTAACAAGAACAAGTGTAGAGTCTTGCACATAGGGAGGAATAACCACATGCACCAGTACAGGTTGGTGGATGACATACTGGACCTGGGTGTCCTGATGGATGAAAGGTTGGCCAAGAGCCAGCAGTGTGCCCTGGTGGCCAAGAAGGCCAATGGGATCCTGGGGCACATTAAAAAGAGCGTGGCCAGCAGGTCAAGGGAGGTGATCCTCCCCCTCTACTCTGCCCTGGTGAGGCCTCACCTGAAGTATTGTGTCCAGCTGAGCTCCCCAGTACAAAAAAGTTCAGATCTCCTTGAAAGAGACCAGTGGAGGGCTACAAAGATGATAAAGGGTGTGGAACACCTCCCGTATGAGGAGAGGCTGAGAGACCTGGGTCTGTTCAGCCTTGAGGAAAGAAGACTGTGAGGGGATCTGATCCACGTCTATAAATATCTAAGGAGCGGGAGGCAAAGGGATGAGGCCAGGCTCCTCTCTGCAGTGTGTGGTGATAGGATGAGGGGAAATGGCCACAAACTGAGGCATAAGAAGTTCTGCACAAATGTGCATGGGAACCTCTTCACAGTGCAGTGACAGAGCTGACAGAGGCACAGCTGACAGAGGCACAGCTGCACAGAGAGGTGGTGGAGTCTCCTTCTCTGGACACATTCAAGACCTGCCTGGACGCCTACCTGTGCAACCTGGGCTAGGGAGCTGCTTTGGCAGGGGGTTGGACAAGATGAACTCTAGAGGTCCCTTCCAATCCCTACAATTCTGTGATTCTGTGATAAGAATTGACCAATATGAGGAGTTAGCAGCTGCCCTGAGAATCTTTGGTTTGTATAATACAGTAACATAAATGAGATGGCATTTTGGTGGTGTATGCATCTACATACTTACAAATATTTTCTATTGATAGGGGATTCTGATGACATTTAAAAGGTCTAATTAAAAACAAGTTTTGACTGTGGAGATATAAGAAAATATAGCTGCTTCAGCCTTCACTTCCTGGTAGTTCCAAGCAAATATTAGTGCATCCACTGCACATATTTAAATTCTATCAGAGATGCTGAAATGAGCCATGGCTCATTTTCAGGCTGCTTTTTTACATCCACGCCTGTCAATGGAAGATTGGCTGAACTGCACCCCAGGCAAGGACAGCCCTCATATTACACTCAGAAAACTCAGCAAGGGGAGAGGAGATGCAGCCAGACCTGTAACCATGACAATAGGCAGTAATACAAGATGCTCATCTGGATAGTCAGCTACCTAGAAACATACCTGAGCTAAATTATTCAGCAAGGATCAAGTCAGGCCAGTTACCAATATCACCTTGCCACATCAGAAGTACTGCAGGTCAGATGGCATGTAGATCCATCTACTTATTTCAATCAGGAAGAGAGGAAACTGCTAGGCACACTGGCCAAGCAAATCAAAAAGTTTTAGTCACAGGGCCATGAAACTGAGTTTCCTGCAGGTGGGGGTTAGAATCCAGTTTAAGTAAGCAGCGTTCCCTTGGGAAGAGCACACCTGTGGGCTTACAGCTCATCCTCAAGTAATGCTTCTTCTGGGCATCAGATGTGAGATATAGTTTATAACCTATACAAACAATGCAATAACCTGATTTCTAATTTGATTGTTATATGAACAGAGTATTATTTCACCTTCTATTATCAAAGCTTCCCTTGAAAAAATCTGAATCCAAGTCAACCTAAACTTGGAACATGCTCAGGTAATCTATAAAGAATTTTCTAACAAATATCAAAGGCCTTTAAAACCAAGAAAGCCAATTTCATTTCAATATAACTGAAATAGTGAAATTTTTAAACAGCAAAGCCTCCAAATAGGGTCAGACAGGAAGAAACAACAATTCTCAGCTTTCCCTTGCATCCTTGCAGACAGGCACTTGTTTCCAGGTCTAACTTCAGCCAACTCTGTAGCCTTCCAAGCTGCCAGGTCAGGCCAGGCTGGCTGCCCACTGCTGTCCCTTAGAATTAGGCTGCATTCTCTACTCTCATCCCTGCCTTCTTTGTTCCTTCCTTGCCCATGGCTTCCAGAGGCTGCTGCTGTTGCTGTTGCAAGGCAACACATAAGAAGTTCCTTCCCTTCCAGTGTCGTACCTGCTTTTCTGGCTCACATGCAGTCTCTCTTTCAGGATGTTATCATGACTCTACCAGCATGCTTTTTCCTTATTCTGCTCCTTCCTCTAGTGACACCAGGATCGATGGAAAGTCTTCCCTCCTCCCACCACTTGAGTACTTTCTTCGTTTCTTCTGATGAATGTAAATATTCTTGATTCTCATCTTACCTTTAAATTTCCTATTATCCTCTATCAGGTTCAACTCAAGCAAATACATTAAATTTACAGAAACTATCTTTTCCTTCCTAGTTTCCTAGTTCCGTTTTTCAAATTCCTGCATTGCTACATAGAACATAAATTCCTTGTCTTGGTAGTTGTTATCTGAACACCAGTGAATAACACAACAAATCCCTAGCATGAAGATAATTATAACATTAGTAATCTACATCCCAGAAGACAGTGCTGAGCCAACACAGTAATCCGCGACTGTGTCCTGAGCCAGGCACTCAGAGGTAGGTAGGATGCCAGCTGCAGGCACTGTGATGATGTTGTGATGCAAGCTAGGAAGCTTCTTCATTCATTCTACATGTGAAAGTTCTTGTAAATTTTGTGAGGAAGAAAGGAGGGAAGCTAGAAGGCCGGACAAGGTGAAGATTATCTCCGATCTCTCAGCTAGGCCTCAAACCTGTGATGTGAGCTTGCTACAAAGATTTGACAATGCTCAGGTTTTTTAATGTGTGGAAACAATTAAGCCAAGTGATTGGGATACAAAGATTCTCCTTTCATTTTTATCCCTTACTGAAATCATAGGACATCTCTAAATTCTTATTGTAAAAATTTTAGAACAGTTATCTTCACGTAATGATACTATACACTCACCCGTGTGCATGGTAAGAATCTGATTTATATACCTTATGTATGGAAAAAAAATGCAAACGCTTTTTCTACTGCTCTCTAGTTGACAAAAAATTAAATAAGTCTGTCCTTGTTGTAAGACAGCTAGCTGAATTCATGCAAGGATAAATGAAAAATACTTCATGGTTGCAGAGGACAATAGTCTTCCAGCTAAGACAAATTAACTGAATGCCTCAAATCAATGCTCCTGCTGGCAAATCTGAATAGGTTTTTGATGACTTTTAATCATTTTTCTTCTTTTTGGTCCAGCAGTATTCTTTTATTTTGTTGCTTACATTTGCAGAAATACAGGTGACCTCAGTATGGAGAAACACTGGCAATATGGGAACTGTTTCTTAGGAAAAAAGGACATTGAACTTTGTACCAAGGAATGAGATGTGTACATTTTGTCTGTCACGTGCAAAACTTCACATACTTGGTAGTTACTAAAGTTGCAGTACTGATCAAAAGCTATGGAATTAAATGTAAAGGAAAACAATAACAGGCTTTGGAGCAGGAACATGGGTAATTTCAGAAAGAACTGGAGTTCAGTTGTGATGGTTCAAAATTTGTTTGAACTGCAAAATATATGTCTATGCATATGTCATGTTCTACAGGCCAACACAAATGGATTTACAGAGCAAAACATTTGGGGCAGGAGATTTTCTCCATAAGTCCAGTCCCAGTCTGATCTAAAATACTGATATAAATGCATCCAATGCAGGCAGCAGGTGGTGAAACTGCTGTGGTTTACATGACTTGCAGAAAGCCAAAGTAAAAGCATAAGAACCAAATGTTTTTAAACAAGAGCAGATTGTTTTACTGTAGGTGTTATCATAGAAACCGTAAATCAAAGCAGTGCCAGCCATCTTGAAAATATTGTTGAAACTGAGCTTTGAAAATGGTTTTCCCCAAACTGCTATTTGCTTGGAAGGAAACCTGAGGAGAATAAAAATGTCAATGATGTAATGTGAAGAGTGCACAGAGGAAGCAATGTTTGTCAAAGCTGTCAGCTCTGAAGAAGTAACTGGCAATCCACTATGAATGAAAATGAGCTTGAACACAGCAGATGACAAGTTAATGGAAGACTGTCTATACCATAACCTTCACTATTCTTGCCCAAGGCAGAATGGACAAAGAAAAATTGCCACCCCTCTCTATAAAACATTATACTCAGCTCTGCTCCTCGTCCTTAGCCTCATGAGCCCATCCCTACTGCAAGCATGCACTTCTCATTTTGTTGCTCTTCTATCTTCTTCAGCCTTTGGAAGATCTGTCCCACAGAGTGTTACAGCACTTCTGTCTTTTTAACAATACTTGAAAGAAAAGCATCTGTCATACAGTTCTCTACAGCTTAGCAGCCTATGCAAGCAGAAAAAACAAGTTGTGAAACTGAGTAGGCTGTGATCCTCCCAGCAGCTTGCCAGGAGAGGGGTTTTTCAGCGTGTTGGTATGCTATTCTGTGCCTGCCTGTTGGGCTGTAAGTCTTCACGATGAGTACTGCTATTTACTACCAGGTATCAGTGCTCCCTGTGTGTAATATACCATTTATGCAGAATGATCTTCTTAAATCAATGGAAAATATCTTCATAGATAGAGAACTTCTGTTTTAATTTTGATTTCATAAAGCAATTTTTTAATTATAAGATATGAGAAATTTGAAAGAAGGCCATGAAATATGTGAGTACTAATGTTGGGATATTAGTTGTCTAATCAGATACTGCTCTGAACACTAAAGGTTGAACTATTATTACTTCTCCTCTTTGTTTCTGCTTCATTGTTCAGTTAAAGCATCCAAACTGGATCGATAGAGGAGATGGGGATCCATGAATGATTAATACACTTAGCTTCGTAACAAAAGATGCACAATGCAGCTTCTAGCCCTCGAAAGGTAGAAAAGTGACTTCAGTGCAGACTCTGGATAAGCATGTGAAGAGCTGCACCACTGGCCAAAATAAGTAACTGCCACTGATATTAACCTTGTGGATGTTAGGATACCTCAGATTGCACGAAGCTGCATTCTGAAGATAGATTTTTGAGAACAATTAAATGGAATTTTAGTTTTTACATATAATCAAGTAGAAAACAGTATTTCTATTTTGTCCTGATCTTCACTGCAGGGATTTTTTTCACTTCCAAAAAGCCCCAATTACGTCCACAGTCCTGTTCATGACCGGTTTCATAAACTCTCTATACATTCTTCAGATTGAAAATGTCTAGACTTTAAAGGGTGAAGTTACTTGTCAAGTCAGGGAAGAAGCTTTGGCTTCCAATTTTGGGCTTAGCCAGTTTTTATGCCTTTCTCAGTGTTTAATTACTTGTGGGTTTTCCAAGACAGAATTGCTTGCCAGTGTCTAGGTCAAACACTAAAAAACGATGGTCGTTAAAAACAGTCCATACATTAACTTCATGGTCACTCTAAAAACTTCAGTAACATTTATATGATCAAAATTAGAAAGTAAAAATGGAACTTGCTTTCAAATGAGCAAAAGTCAAGTATATTTACCTCATAATTGGTTTTGGCATACACACAGTTGTAGAGAAATGAATGCAATACATTTCCCTACACACGCTGCTCTGCTGTAGGATTTGATCTTTCAAATGAAGGAAACAGAAGAAACGACCAAAAAAACCCCATATTTTTTTGCTACTGGATGAATTCAGGCAAGCCAAAACATCTAATTTTTCTTTAGTACCTTATTTGTCACTTTTCTAAGTATCAGCATATCTTCATTGTATTCTAAAAGATTGTGAATTGTGTGCATATGCACACAAGAAGACATCTGAGCCACACAAACACAGAAAAACATGGACTTCTCTTGAGGAGAATATCCTAAAGAATGGCATAGCACTAACCTGCTGTGTTCATCTTCTCTGTTTCCCATGTTAAGTATGTCTGTTATTAATATCTAAATTAGCAGGTGGGATAGGAAAATTCTGATGCAATGCTTTGTTATCTTCAGATCATCACATTTCTTTCATCTTTTGTTTTATTTGATCATAAATGTTATGCTTCATCCACAGCTCTGGTCACCAAGAGAGCTCAACAAAATAGCCAGAAACAACCCAACCAAGAGAAAAAAAAAATCTTTTTTCCCTTCATCCCCACAGGAAAAAAGAAAGAAAGAAAGAAAGAATTGGATAGAATAAAGCACAGTTCTTGAGAAACAACAGAAAACTGTAATCAGTATTATAAATGCAGTGGCTGACTGGTGATTTGTCTTCCTGGGAGTCAATCTGATCATGATTCATAGCCTAAGTGAATTACTGAGCAAAATGTGCAGGAGGATGAAGACCAACGGATAGCTCTCTTTCAGTATAGCAACTGTTTGTCGTTCCTCTTCTTCTTTCAGTCCTTGGTGCATCTGGCCATTGTAGGCTAGATAGAAACTATATAATCAAATACTACTATGCCATAGAAATAAAGATTATCAGTGATTTACAGTGCATTCAATGGTATGGCTGTTTAGACTAGGAGAAGGATTATGGGAAAAATTCAATCAACATTTTAAGATACCTCTTTTCCTATTATTCTCATCCCATTGCTCCTGAATTTGCACATAAATGCTGTTGGAGAATGATGTAGCAATACACAATGAAAACATGCCAAGTAATCTTGATAAGTAATGTAGTGCTAAGATCTAAACTGTATTTTTCAAGTATTAAGAAAGGAAACATGGTACAGTGTCAAATGAGAAAATATCCATTAAAAAATAAATAAATTTTCTCTTGCTTTTATTTCTTTTTTGAGAATACGTGAAATCCTAACTGGAAACAGACTGCTTCTAAATTTCTCCAAGGAATTCAGGTAGTAGCAATGAACTGGAATGCATGGATGTGGCTCACTGTTAGGCTAAGAAATGGACAACATCTCTTGGCCAGCATTGAGGAACACAGCCTGTGACTGAATTTCATATCCATACAGCTGCACTTTTTTTTTGGTCATAATAGAATTAACTGTCAATTTTGTGTCATGGCAATATCAAAGACCTGTTTGGTCCCTCCCAAGAAATGAACTCCTCACCCACTCCTGAGCAGTTGGGCACAGTGGTGGCAATGAAGGACGTATGAAACAGGAGAGACACACTCTACCACTTCCATGATTTTTAAGATAACAACAGCTTTCCAACACTATATAGCCCCACCACAGTTCAGCTGTGATTTCTGGAAGTGGAATGAAGGCCCACTCCCAAACTTACATCTGTTGTATTGAGGAAGTGTGTTATACTTCCTTCCTTTCACTGAACAGGGGCATAAAGTGTCCCTTACATTAGTGTCTCCCTCTGCCTTGTATCATACAACTACTGCTCTATTTGAAATGCAATGGCTGAGAATGAAAAAAAATTATTTTGAATCAAAGTTTGAGCCAACTTTAAACAGACCATAAGAATGCACTTTAAACGACCATCAACAAGAACAAAGAAAGAGGAAGTAACAATCTACTTCAAGTGCAGCATTCGGCATCTGTCTGGTAAGTGATAGTTGATGAAGTCTCAGGAGATGAGTACAATGAAACTTATCTTCAGCAGCAAAACCCCTTATTTTTACCAGAGTGTAGATCACCATCTAAGTCTAATGAATTGCACTATGAGTCTTTGCATTCCCCTGCTCATTACACCGAGGTAGTCTCTGCTGCATTTTAGTAGTGACTGTGGGGGGCAGAACCAGGCTCTCAGTGCAGAAACAAATAACAACAATGAATTTTAAAACGATGTCATTTCATTCTTCTCAGCTTTTCACCACATCAACAGACCTAACAATGCTGGATTTCACTGAGAATATCAAAGCTATTCTCTCTTTTATGCCATGGTCTCCCTCTTTCCCCCTTCCACTTTCTTCCCTTCTTTTCTCCTTTTCTCTCCCTCATCCTGCCTTTTGCTGTATCCAAACATGCATTATTTTGTTGCTATCACCATGGAAAATAACCTCTGTCATTACCAGCAAATCTACAAGAATAATATGTCTAATAAGCTCTGATCCAAAGTCTCCTTCTGTATGTATATAAAATAATTATAGATGGGTTCTTTGGGCTTTGGATCAGATCGGCTGTGCACACCAATAAAGATCACTGCTAAATCAGATTTGTGGAACCTTGGATGCAAAATGTCCACAAGCTGCTGTGAAAAAGGTTGGCATTTACCCTTGAATAGCAAAAAGGCATTTATCTCAGCTTTAAAGAATAATGTGAAGATCCTGAAAAACAAGGACTAGACACAAATAAACCAAAGCAAGACAAATATAGGGTAAAAGAATACTGGATTACATCACTGCTCAGTCAGTCCCAGCAGGTGCCAGTAGATAAATTACCCTAATGTCCAAAAGAGCAAAACATTTTTATGCTCTCCAGGTTCTCATTTTTATAGAGCTTTATTTTTATTTATTTTTTTATTTTTTTATAAAATGAAGTTCCTACCTTTCTCCAGAAGAACATAATGGCACAGTGAAGTATGATTTCTTTCTAGCACCTTTTACCAGGATTTGGCATTATACTTCAATGGGAATTTTGATATGTATCATGTTTGCATAATGTTAAGGATGACAGGAGATGGATAGTGGGCAGGAATTTGTTTTACAGTATTACATTCACTGTATGGATTTCTCACAGAGAGATACGGCTGTATGTGTGCACAGTTTTTTTCACATATTATTTTTGACTTCAGAAAGCTCATTCTAAATGATAAGCAAGGACAAAAACTTTGTTTCCCTTTCCCTTTCTTATGCCCACTAGGTAAGAGAAAATCTCTCTGAAAAAGAACACTAACTTTTTAAAGCAGCCACTATGTACTCTGGAATGTACTGCAACAAGCTGCTGCTGTAGCTAAGCAACCAGGATGATTAAAAAAAAAAAAAGTCACATGTTTGAAAATAACAGCAGCACATTATTTTGAGAAGGATACAAAAATACACATAAAATTTAAATCTGCATGCTGGAGGATAGGAGTCTCATGCACACAGACATAGCATTCTGTGTATGTCCATTTTAAGCAATAGTACGCTTTTTTTTTCCTCTGTCACTGAGACTGAAACAGACTGCTTAATGCAATGAGTCACAGAGCAAGGCAGCATTAAATGACTGTGTTGGTAAAGATGACCTGAGTTTGGTTTTCCTATGTGTTTTCAGAATAAATTATTTTGTCTGGGGAGGCAACCTGAATATTTTTAAAGTACAAAATATGTGTAAGTGGCAAGAAGATTAAAACCAGCCCACTCCCAACAGTCCACAAACCTTCCTGCACTAATGGTATTTGTTTGGAAATTGTTATCATCATATTTCCTTTTTTTTTTCCCTTAGATGCTACAGCAGATTCTTTCAGAACTACAACAGCAGTGTCAGTGGATAGATGTTTCTCTCTCTGATAACCTACCACGTTAAACTTAAATGACACTATCACATGATTATACTTTTTGAGAGTACCACATCCTCAGAAATGGTTGTTAATAATTCTCCCAGTAAGTGAGGTTCTTCCTAGCCCTGATGGGATAACATCATTATGTAAATTACACAGTAGGTATTTCTTCCAAGAACTTCTTCCACAAATGTGATATGCAAATGTATTTTTTTCCTCTGCAGATATAAAAAAAAATCTAACCAGGCTTTAAAAATCTTCCATTATTAAGAACTTTAAGAGCTACTTTCAATATTGGGTAGTTATTCTCAATAGTGAAATGGTAAAAGCTCTTTAGCAGTAAGAGTAACTCATTTCAGATGGGGAACTCACTGTCCATTAATAGCATTTATTCTCATAGCTTTTCAATTCTACCCTACCCTAGAAACTGTTTGTAACAGGGAAGGAAGTAGCACTAACTGTTACAGAGGCACACGTTCTCATTCCCATGTGATCTTATAAAGACAAAACTTCTGAAAGGAAGAGTTAATTCACTGCACAGCTTGTACTGTGAAACAAAGAGAAATTAAAGCTTAACCTACTGCCTCAGAGCCAAAAGTTCACAGTGAAGATTTCAGTTTTCATATCATCATTCCTTTAAATTCACTAAGCTCTTTAATGGCTTAGTACTTCATTTTTTTCTATCTATGGCTAATACACAGAATAATCAACTTTCATGAAGATTCATGCCATCATTTTTCTTCCTCTTTTCGCTGTGAAGAAAGAAGTATTTTCCTTTCATTTCTATGCATAATAAAATAAAAGAGGATCAGAAGAGCTTGTTACTTTCTTTCTTCACATTGTTACCCAAAGATCAAATGCAGAGTCCTTTTTATCACCTGCCAGCACAGTCATTACTACATTTTACTAAGTGAGCCATTAAAGTATGAAGAGATCTTGCATACTGTACCATGACTGACCAAATCAAATGCTTCTTGGTTTATTTCTCTCTTTTAAGTGGGAAGCTAATATGATAGGAGCAAGAGTAATACACAGTATTCCTGACACAGTATTCCTGTTCAAGAAGCGTTTAGATGAGGTGCTAAAGGACTTAATTTAGTAGTTGGGTAGAGATAGTGATAGGAGGATGGTTGGACTAGATGATCTTATAGGTCCTTTCCAACCTTATGAACTTATGAACTTATGAACTTATGACACATTAATATCACCTAACTATCAGACTACTCTCCCCAGCCCAGAGGAGAAACTACTTTCTCCCACAGAGGTAACATGTTACAATGTGTGTAAAGGTTTCATCTAGTCCCAAGGGAGGACTGGATGGCACAAGTACTTTTAGTACAAAGTGATCCCAAGTACCTGAGAATCTTGACAGTTAGATTGTGGAAGGCTACTACACAAGCAGATAAAGATTTAGTTTAACTCTGTAAAATTTTATCCATTGCTCCCTTTTTCTTTCCTATCCTATCTAGTTATCTTAAACAATACACTTTTAATTGCTGACCTAACCAGAGTAAAAATTTTCTGACAAGTATCTTCTTTGTTCAGACTGTTAGGAACTGGACAGCCATAACAAGAATAATGGCACACAGACTTATTGCACTAAATAATCAGCTATCAAAGCAAACACGTAAGCTGCTGGGACAAAACCTCCATGATACAGACCTACTGTGCATGTAACTGAAATGTGGATAATCATGCTTTAGAGACCAATTCGCATTGAACAAGAGTTCATAGGCTCACAGATTTTCACCAGAAGTTCCCTATACCTGATTTCTACCACTGTCTGTGCCCTGAGGCACTGTCAGTTTGAGTAACCATCATCAAAGGCCATTCTGGATTCACAAACAGCTCATTCCTTGCCACAGTCTCCTGAGGCACCTACCCAGCTGGCATGACCCTCTGACTGTGCAGTCAACAGCACTGAGATGGAAGCAAAGCCCTGAAATCACACCTGCCTTCATTCAAGAATATGGATTGTCAATTTTAATACAACAACCCAGCAGCCAGATCCAGGCAGTGGGTTTTAGGAAATATCAATTAGATGGCCTCCTTCCTCTAATCTTAGTGTTATTAGCACTTTCACACATGGGACATGTTAGAAATTGCACACTTGAGGTGCCAACACAGCTAATTCACTGCAGTTTATCTACCACATTCCAGATTTACAGGTCAGATTATTCCACATATATCTCCCTCAGAGTCATACAAGCCTTAAATTATAGCCTAGTAATAATTATAATAAAGTATTTATCTGGTCTTTTGGTTCCCATCTGAATTATGCTCCAATCCCACAACCATGCCCATGCTGGTAGCCAGCTATTCAGGACACAGAATGTATGGGTAGCTACAAAACAGTTTATATGTTTCTGAACTACTCATAAGAAGATCATATTTCTGTCTTAAAACAAAGTCCACTGCTATTAAAAAAATAGAAAAAGTAATTGTTAAAATAATTACATATAATACATTTCTACCTGTTTTGTGTTTGCTATGCTAGAACAATGATTAGTGTTTGTTATATAGCACGTAGCACCAAACATCACTGCATGTATTCTGAAATTTCCAGCATGGTTACATGGCTGTTGGCCTAATTCTTTATCAAAAGATGATATCTAATTTCTACACTCTTAGGCAAGAATCTCAGATTCTATTTAAAGAAAAGACAATTGGGGAAAACAGAGAATGGAACCTTACCTAGATAATACAATATCTAGACCACCCATTTACTGTTTGTTTTTGTTTGTTTGTTTGTTTCCTAGAAGAATATCCCTTGTGCTCTCCATGTGCACCCTACATCACAGTTTATGTGCTATGTTCTCCCAGTGCTCCCAGTCTGAAGATCTGGGTAAGAATTCTCCCTAGCTAGTTACAACTACCCACAACTAAGGTTGTAGGCCTTAATTACAGTTGGGATGGAAAGCTGAGCAAAATATTATGATGGTTAAAGAAGAGATACTTATGCTGGTTAAAGAAGAGCCTGAGTTTCTAGCTAGGGCATTTCTTCACAGATTAGCACAGACATACTAAAGCTTATTCTGCTGCTGAAGCCCAGAATCTATATTCCCCAGTACAATTTTCGAAATATGAGAGGATTAGTCTCACTCATGAATGACTTCCATGACATTTACACAGAGATTTCTAAATGAAGGGGCTGATCAAAAAATCTTGTAGGTGAATTATATGATGATTTTCCATCAGTTATAAGATAGGGAATAATATATTAGGTCAGAAAAAGGTGGGAGCTCAGGAATGGAAAAGCATGGCAAAAGCACTATGAAAGTTTCTTAGACAGCTTTTTGCATATGCAACTGTGAAATCCTTTTTAATAATTTCTCTTGGCTATAGGACACAACAACCTTTCCCTTCACAGGAATCAGTTTTATCTTTGACTAATACCAAGAATCTCCTGTTTCCAGTATCATGTACTTCTCCACGGGGAAATATTAAATCTAGAAACTTCAGTTAGAAGAGTTTCCATGGAATTGTTCTTGCAAAGATGTTTTTAACTTCACAGAAAATACTGCCAGATTGTGACTATGAGTCACAGGAATCCTGCTGAAAATTATGTTTCTTTCTGTATTATCTCTTTATTTTTTCTAATATCCTGTCATGTTGTAGCTATGATAAACAATTCCTTGACTGATGGGTGTCCTTGAAGTTTTTATTCTGTAAAGATTATCCACAAAGGCTTGTACTGATACTCCCTTCCACCCTTGTCATCTCTCAGCTTGCCTTGCTTTTGTTTTTCCCACTTTCTCTTAGTAATATTTTGTCTTTTCTCCTGATAACTCTTGCTCAGAATTGCAGTACCACAGAAAGGCTGATGTAGAAACTCTGAAGGCCATCTGGTCCAAATCCATTGCACAAGCACACAAAGTAGGATATCCAGGACAATGGCTTTTGAAGATCTCCAAGGAAGAAGACTCCACAGCCTCTCTGGGCACCTTGGGCCAGCATGCAATAATGAACTGCTTCCTTATGTTTACACAGAGACTCTTGTTTTCCAGTCTGGTATCCACTGCTTCCTGTTCTGGCACTGCATACCACTGGAATAAGCCTGACCATCCTCTTTGCACTCCCCCTTCAGGTATTTATAGACACTGATGAGATGCCCTGAGCCTTCTCCAGGCTGAACAGTCCCAACTCTCAGCCCTTCCTCACAGGAGATGCTCCAGATCACCTTGGTGACGCTCCCATGGACTCTTTCCAGAACATCCATGACTTGTTCTGAGGAGCCCAGAACTGGACCCAGCAGTCCAGGTGAGGCCTCACCAACACTTAGAGTGAAAGGATCACCTCCCTTGACCTACTGGTGATACTTTGCCTAATGCAGCCAAAAATATCATTAGCTTCCTTAGCGTCAACAGACTATTGCACACTGATGTTCAACTTGGTGTCCACCAGGCCAATCAAGTCCTTTTCTGCAAAGCTGCCTTCCAGCTGGTCAGTTTCCAGCATGTCCTGGTGCTTGTGGTAGTTTCTGTCCAAGTGTTGGACACTGGTCTTCTCCTTTTTGAACTGCATGAGATTCCTGTCAGTCCATTCCTATATTCTACTGAAGTCTCTCAACACTCCTCATTTTAAATGATCAGTAAAATTCCTGAGGATACATTCTGGCCCATCACCAAGATTACTGAGGTAGAGGAACAGTAATACTCCAGTGTACTGTAATAAAGATGATGAAGACATTACTGTAATAGGAACTAATATGCAAAAAGCAAGAGCAACATTACCTTTTCCCTTGATGCTAGAATTTGTGGGGGAAAAAAAACAAACAAACAAAAAACAAAAAGCAATATGAAATTATGAAGCCAAATCAGAGATGAAATCTCTTGACTAGAGCTGCACAAGCTATACCATAGTTTAGAACTTGTCCTCAGCATGTGCGTTCTTCCCCCGCCACCTCCCAGCCCCGTCTCATTTATCCACAAACACTGGGGATGAAACATGTGCAGTACTCCACAGGTTGGAAAACTATTTCATGACCACACTGGCAATGTCAGTAAGTGGATCCTGAAGAGCACTGCCTTTGCCAGCCCCTGCACTGCTAAATTGTACTATTACTGCCTTCTTGCCAAACTAAAATACTGAGGGACACTGTGAGGGACCAGCATTCAGTCTCCCATCAAGGAGGGATTTTGTTGACAATTGTCTCCTTGTCTTCCTTCTTAGCTGAGCAGAATTTAATTAAAACACATTTCCTCAGAACATTTGATCACTATTCAGATAATCCTCAGCTTGCAGGCGCAGAGCTTCTGTGACTGAAGGAGGAACTAAGGGAGCTTTACTCTCTGCCCTTGCACATTCTGCATTTCCGTGTCATTTGACTTGACTGCAGCTGTGTATCTGCACAAACTGACCCCTTCAGAGAGGGTATGATGAGTCCCTGTTCTATAATAACTAGAATCCACTGAAAGACTGTAAAGTATTATCTTGTGTTTTAATTTGATATGTAATTTAATTTGATATTGGGACAAACTCTTTGTTGCATAAAATAAATATTGCCACTACACATACCACAATGGTTCCCCTGTTGATGCTACTTCTGCTGATGATTGCTAAAAAAAATTTGGCAGCTTCTTTTCTCCAGATGTGCTACTTAAATGGCCAGTTAGGGCAGAAAATTTCCATTCCCTGCCTTACTCAGTTTTATAGTTCTCACCCCTTTACAATCTAGGTGTTTGATGGAGCATAAATATATATGATCTTATTCTATTTTAATGTGTTTTGCAAACGAAGTATTTATTTACAAAAATTGCAGGAAACCCAGTGACATCAACAGCAGGGTGTCATCTCTTTTCTATCTGGTCAGGACCAAAATGGTAGCTGACACTGAAAACAGATTTACCAATTTTCAGCTGTACTGGTCTAATGAGTGCTTAAGGGATTCCTCATGAGGGAGCTAAAGAAAGGAAGAACTTGCACTCAAGAAATGCGATTAGTGCTGCGGATTCCCGTGAAGCATTAACTTGACAGCCATGCACAAGTCAACAGTATTTTTGTTCTCTCTTCTCTTCTGGGGGTATTGTTTCAAAGAGGGTCATCAGTTTGCAAGTCTGGCATCTACTTATAATTGTTAAGAATCTTGCAAGACCTCCATTAGCATAATAGGTCCTGACATATATTTCCTAATTTGCCGTATGAAATAACTATTGTGGACAACTATAATCATACTCCAACTGCAGCTCTAGAAAGAAATTTTTTAAAAATTGCTCCATTGATCTGAGATATAATTGCATCTGTGACTGTATAAACAATATGTCCTCCGAGATGACAGAATTAACATTTTACTAATAACTCTTTGCACTGCCCACCACATGAGCTGGGGAATGTAAAAACAAACTTTATTGAAATGGGATGAAAAATATGAGTAGATTTATAAACAGATTTACAAAATATTTGTGCCATTCCCGGATTTCATAGGTTGCCTTTATGGTAAACGTTTTGGCTTCTATATTTCAGTTTTCCCACCCTGCACAGACTTTAAAGGACACTTGCTGCAAGCTTAAAATTTGGTCAGTGATCTTCAAGAAAATCAGATACCTTGCTTTGAGGGATGACATTTGCTGCCCTCTGAGGTTTTTGAATCACACTGTCTTTTTATTTTTTTAAAGGATATCTTCCTCCCCTCTTTGTTACTCAGACAAAGAGAGGAAACTGCGAAGGGAAATGTACTGAAGTTTTTGACCAATGCATTATGCATTCTGAGGCAGTGCACAGCCTTAATCCAATGCTTCCAATGTATCTGGTGAAACATGACACACAGCTGAAGGCAAAAAGATGTGCTGGGGGTGATCCAGTATCCATAAGCTCAGTGCCTTGCTCCCTTCGGTGGCCATACTTAAGGTGCATACTTTCCAGAGGGCAGCCCAATCTGTCTAGTTAAATTAGTTCTCTCCTAATAGCAATGGCCACAGATAATTATCACTCTCTTTCTGCACCAGAGATCGCATGGATTGAGGAAGTACTGGCTTGAATTCATGGCTTTATTCATTGTGAAGAAATTATTCCAGGATACAAGGAAATGGTGTAACCAGAAAAAGATGGAATCAATCATAACTTCTGAAATGGCTCTGGCTGTTTGGCCCCTGGGCAGCAAGAGACCTCAGCTCCCAAGGTGATGAGAAGTCTGGGTTTCACCTACTGGGTATAGAAGTCAGTGGAGGAAAATGAGAGCAAGGAAACAGCCTGAAGTAGTCTGGTCTGCACTCCTACGCCTGTTTGGTTTTTCTTTTCTTTTTTTTTCCTTTGATTTATTCAGAGATAATCTAATCCGAGAGGCAGAGATGCTGTATCTGGAACCTCAACTCCACTGAGCTGTGATAATTTGCAGAAAAATCGCAACATACTGCAAATTGCAGAAAGGAAAGGAGCTGTAGGAGGTTGAATTGAGTAGTTACTGCTCATGTAGGAGCTTATTACTGTGGTGCCTGGCATGTAAAATGATGTATATAGGTAAAAATAAGGGAGTTTAAGTGGAAAAGTACTGCTTGACTGTCTATTTTACTTCACTTTAATTAATAGCAGAGGACACTTCCTTTGAAAATCATCAAAACTAAGAGATTCTTGATTGTGATGGATATGATGACCTTATGCAGAAGCAGACAGCTCTGCTCCTCATACATGACAGCATGCACTTTGCTTCCAGACAAAAGCTAGTTATTTCTGACAACTAGAATAACCACTTCTTGGGTTATGAAAAGATGTTAGAGGGAAGAACAAAAGGAAGTATATGTGATGTCTTTTTTCTGACTTTACCTCTGCCTGCCAATCAGCCAAGTACATAAGCCCATAAACTGTAGTATGCTCAGTTTCCAGCAACCTCAAGGGACTGCTTAGTTAGCATCAGGTCCTCAATGGCTGTATTATTTTGACTTAGGTTAAAGGAGCTTCTACTTAAGTGTACTTCCATAATGTGCCAATTTATTATAAAAGCATGCAGAAAACTTACAAAATTATGTGATTATTATTATGGGCTGCTCTGCAAACAGAAAGTGGCCTGTGTTTTGAAGAGTGTGTACAAAAGGGTGATAATGACATGCAAGTGCACATCTGACATTTCAAGTCTAGATATTTCCAAAGCATCACAAATGTGTAAGGCTGCAAGTTCATCTGGGCTCTTTCCTTTATCATGTATGACCAGACAGTCCCTCACAAATGCTTATCTTCTCTATTTCATTTTTTTTTAAGGTTTTAATGAGAGGGATTCCACAGTTCTCCTAAGCGACCTGTGTCTGGACTTTGCTGTTCTCAGAGTCAGTTTTTTCTAATATCACACATAAAATTCTATTCTGCAAATCAAACTGTTACATCCCTACCACATCAGTGGTGCGGAGAACAATGCATCTTTATAACAACTTTTAAATATTTGAAGACTACTATTGTAACTCCTTTTCCTAAGAAAACTTAGTTCCTTAATTTTTTTTTTCCCCAAGGAGCTTAGGTTTTCTGAGGTCCCTGTCATTACTGTCACTTTTTCTCTGGGCCTTTTCTCAATTTGTCACCATATTTGCTACAAGTGTGCAGCTCCAGAATGAATACAGAAGTACAGCTGAGACTTCCCCAGTGACAACTAGAGCAGAATAATTGCTTCCCATGCCTTACGCAACATTCTCGTTAATTCACCTCAGAATGGAATTGTCTTTTTTGCAACAGCAGCATATTGTTAATTCTTATTCAATTACAGCTAACTGCCATTTAGCCACCTAACCAGGCAGACCCATTTTTCATCTATATGTTTGATTTTCTTTTTCTTTACCAGTTCAGTTATTCAGCGCTTGTTGCTACCCTTGTATTGATAAATTCTACTTGATTGACTCCTTACCATTTCTCTCATTCATCAAGCTCACTTTGAATTCTGATAAGGTTCTCAAACTTCTTGCAAGTCCACATATGATGTCCTCCATTAATTTGCTAACCCTAATTTGCAAATTCTAATTTGCTTTCTTCTGTCAACCAAGGTATTAGTGAAAACATTGAACATATCTAGGAAGATGTTTTGTTGCATACATCTTCAAAGGCAGTATGAAATTACTTTCTATTTCCACAGAATCATAAATAAAAATAAGTTTTCTACATCCCTGTTTGTGTAAAAAAAACCCTACAGTTGCAGGCATTAATTTGAATCTGGTACTACCATAGATTTAAACAATAGCTATGGAAATGTAAACTGAGCCATTCATTTTAGTGAGATATTAAACAAGAAGTTGAAATGTCAGCATTAATTTTCACTGATCATCAGCTTTGTAGAATCAAGCTAATGTGTTTGTAATTCCTCTTTTAGCATCAAATAATGAGGAGTCCACACAGAGATAACTATGTAGTCTGGGGTGATTCTTCACTTAATTGCCAAAATATCCTAGTTTTTCCAATCTTTTAATCATTTTGCTTAAAAAGTATAATAAATATTTACAATGTATTTCTGTACTTCATTTACCTATACTGTTGCTGCTAAAATCCGCACATTCATTTTTTGTAGAAGCATGCTACATTTCTCATGTGATAAACTGCCTAAGGTAGGACAGATTAGAAATTCAGTTTTAAGTTAATGGTTATATTTACATTCCAGTAGGCTTCAGTTTCAACTGCAGAAAAAGTATTTTGAATTTTGAATAAAGTCAATTGCAGTTGTAAACAATAATACTTACACAACAATGTTTAAAATGTTATCTGCTCTGAAATTTATCAAAATGAGCTTTATTTGTGGGTGATAGCATATTCTTAGTAAGAATGCTAAGTAGGTATTTAATATTCATACTAGCATTTATTTTAAGACTATATATTGTTGCAACTTAGTGGTGCTTGAACAGGAAATAAACTTCCAACATAAGCAGTATTTTGCTTCAGATACAGAGCACTTTATGAGCTAGCTTCCTTACACTGACTCATGCTTACTAAGTCAATGGGGATACAGCAAGGCTGAATTTCCCTGCAGAATATGAATGAGAAGAAAGACAGCTGTTTAGCTGGTATCCAAGTCCTTCTATCTTGGAAGAAAGAAAGGAAAAAAAAAAAATAGAGTCACTGAAAAACTGGGAATTGTGCGATTGCGCTGAATAGATCAACAGTAAACATACAAAATGGTTACCACTGTACCTAGCAAATTAGTAGTTTAAATAATTTAGTAAATATTAGAGAAGAAGAAAATGCTGAACTGTTTTAACTGGGTAATACTAGGCTATGCATGTGCAGGAAACTCCTGAGTCTCTCCATGCTGCTGATTACACCTACAGGTGACATGTGAAAGCATGCCATCAAAAGGTCCAGAATAACATACAAGAAAAAACAGTTCAACACGATAACTAAAGTAGTAAAAGGAGGTGAAATTCAGCAAAGCAATTTATAAAGTCATACGGTTAGATACTACTAGTAGGAGTTCTTGTTACTAATGAGAATGCCATCACAGGAAACTATGAGAGAAGAATCGGACCGCACCAGTCCGTCACAAGATTGTAAACAGACAGTGTGAAGGAAGGGCAACTGTGTCCTGAATCTCTAACCAGGCAGCTCCTAGTAAGGACAGGAAAGTACTGACATCTCTATACAGTCATGGGAAAAGCTCATCTGGGTTAAGTGCAAGTCTCACATGTTGAATACATTGAAGAAATTTTATCTGAATCATAGGTGAGCAAAGAAAGCTAGTGAAATGATCAAATGAAGACAAGAAGAGACTGAAATACCTTGGGTTAATTTAAAAAAAAAAAGGGATATCAGTGCAGGAAAATGCTGGCAACAGAAAAGATGAACTCTTCAAGAAAAAATTAAGCAAAGCAGATACTTAAACAGTCCACTCATCCAGTTGGCCTGGAAACCTGGATAGGTTTTCGATGTTAAGTGTGAGTTTCTGAGATAGGCTTTTAGTGCAACTATGGAGCAAGAAATCCCAACTGCTTCTGAAATGGCGTTTCATTTTTTTCTTTACAGAAGAACTGTACACAGAAGGCATGAGCTTAGAAGACAGCAAGCTGTAGAATTTGGGGAGTCCATTTCTTTTCCTAATAAGGAAAAATCTCTTTCAATTAAAGGAAATTAACCACAGTGGAAAATCCTACTGACTTCATTTATAGGAGCTAAAGCTGAGGATCCACAGAGACAACTCAAGGTACAGTGTAGCTGAGAGCTCTTCTCTGCATGATGACTGAACCTGATACGGGGTATTTTCAGTCTACCTAACCATCTGTTGAAGCAAAACATGACCAATTTACCTGGGAACAACTGACTGGGGCGGACATATTGTAACTTACTCATTGGAACAAACACTTGTATTCATGCTTATTTTTAAAATGTTTGTTATGTAAATTATATATTTTAGAGTAAAAAAAAGTGACACAGTTTTCCAATGTTTTCCAGTGGCTAGATTCAAGATGCACTTTATATTGACTTTTGCATAAGGAATTATATTAAAAAATAAAAGGCTTTTTTTGCTCATGACAGATTGAATAACAAATTATAAGGAATCATTTTCAAACCTTCTAAAGAAGGTACTTAATGAATACAACACAATGTAATCTTGCTGTAACTCATCAGTTTTAACTTTTATAAATAGACCTGCTGAGCTGATGAGCTCATCAGCAGGTTTATACAGCTAGTACATAACACATCTACAGATACATCAGTACTAACAACTGGAAGAATAAAGCAATTATTCTTAATTGGTCAGTATTTTTCAGATGTTACCTAATTAGGGTTAGTCTTATACAAAACATTCAACAAAAAGCAGACTTGGTTATGTTCTGTTCAACTGTGATATAGCAGATAAGTGGCTTTTTCTTAGATGTTACTATAAAACGTGCAGTGGATTTGATGCCTGCTGTGAACTCTTGCAACCATTCCAGCTGAAGGAACCATGGTAACCACACTGGAGAGTGTCCCTGACATTTAGGGAAAAGCAGCTGGGAGCAACTGCAAGATAGTCAGGGAAACATGCATCTGGCTCTTTCTCCATTACATGGGAGGAAGAAGAGTTTCTCCTGGAAACGGGAGTAAGCAGCAAACAGACAGGTATTTAATGCAGGCATTTATGAATGTCAAGGAGAAACAGGCAACAAAACACCACACAATCAGAAAAATAAAAAATGAGAAAAATAAAATGCAAAAGGTAAATGCAAATAGTGACTACACCATCAGAGAAGAAACAAACCAATCTGACAAAAACTGTTAAATGGAAATGGTATGAAGATGGATCTAGAGAAAGGAATGGAATGAGAAAACACAGGAAATCATCCATACAAATTCTTTTTAGCTTTTTTTCAGTTGGAGGAAAACAAACACTATTCTTATTTTGATCACATATACATAGTACGGTCACATTAGAATTGGCAGATCTCTTCTTGGTGGTTCAGATGTCTTCACAAGGATTAGTTGTGGTACATCTTGTATCTGTTTGAGGCAGCTACTTGCAGCTGAAGAAAATGAACAGTTGTATAATTTAAATTATACAAGGACTGGTCTGAAAGTAATGCCTCCCACTTTATTCTGTTGGGCCACGACATCAGAGGCAAATGTTGGTGGTATGGCAGTAGAGGTTGAACCTTCCCACCAATATTCCATTACATTTTATTGTCATGTGACAGATGGCAGCAGAGGGGCAGTCTGAAAAAATGGCATCTGAGATGGAAGTGCATATGAAGCAAAGGTGTGTCACTGAATTCCTCCATTCAGAAAAAATTGCACCCACTGACTTACAGTGATGCTTGCAGAACATTTATGAAGACCGAGAGTGGATGTGAGCAGAGTGAGGCAGTGGGTGGTGCATTTCAGCAGTGGCAATAGCAATGTGAAAGACAAGCCATGTTCTGGACAGACATGCACAGCTGTCACAGCACGAAATGAAGACAGTCTTCATCAGATCATTGATGTGATTTGGTGGATTATGACTGGGACAACGTGTACAGAGCTGAATACCAGCTCCAGTGAGTTGGAAAAAATGTTGGCAATGTTGGAATATCACAATATTTGCAGCAGGTAAGCCCCAGGAATGATCACACAGGAAAAGAAAGAATACCATATACAAGTTTGTCAGGACCTTGTGAACTAATACGAGGCTAAAGGTGATGGTTTCCTGGGTCGTATCATTATCGGTAACAAGATTTGGTGTCACTACAATGAGTCAGAGTCAAAACAGCAGTCCACAGAGTGAGAATGTGAATTCTTCATTGCAGAAAAAGTTCAAGAAGCCCTCAGTAGGTAAAGTGATGTGCACTGTCTTTTGGGATAGAAAATGGACGATCCTTCTGGATTTCCTGGAACCTGGACAAACTATCAGCAGTGACCGCTACATCTCAGTGCTGAAGAGTTGAACTTGCAGAGTCAGGCTAGACATTTCTCTTGCAATATTATAACACCAGGCCCCATACCAGTTTGAAGACCACAGAGAGCCATCTTAGCTGGATGGGCCGTCCTACCACATCCAATGCATAGTCCTGATTCAGCTCCCTCTGAATTCCATCTGCTCAGGCCAATGAAAGATGGACAGTGTGGGCAACATTTTTCCAGCAATGACGTTGTTATAGCAACTATGAAACCATGGGTCACCACCTCTGTTGCAGATTTTATGTGCATAGCATGCAGTACTTTTTCAGTTTTTCCCTTCCAGTAAATCAAGTAGGGTAATATAAGGCAGGTATTTTATTTCATGCTTCTTTCTTTTCATTAAGTCAGTAAAAATAATTGTTGTCTGTGACCACGCAACCAAGTCTTGAATTTGACTCCCTTTGTAGCTAGGAGACACTGGAAGTTAAAGATAAATTTCCAAGTCTTTATACACAAACAATTCTTCTTTCTCTTTCCTGCATTCAATGCACGTCACTTTTACGTTTTTAAAGTCATATTTTTTATAACTGCCCTTTAAAATTTCTCTGGTTAACACAGTTTTAATCAGATAAAGCTCACTGGCATACAGGGCACTGACAGAGAAACGCTATGATCAGAGGGAAGACAGCTTAGCTCTGACATGCAACATATATAATAATGTATGGAAGAACAATTGAAGAAGTCAGTTGTTTTTGTGGCTCCTAAAACAGGATCAATGCCAGGCAATATTGGATCAAGTCATAGTTTAATTTCTCATAAAGCAAGCTGCCACAGGAGAGCAGAAAAAAGTCCCTGCAGGAAGGGTATGGAGTCAGTTGAGAACAGAACTGCTAAAGCATAGGCAGGAACTGGCTGAAGTTCAGTGCAGGTAAACGCCCTGATTGGGCTTTTTGCAAACTTTATTCACTTTTTATGGCTGAAACACATGATCAGAACTGTACTACAATTCTGGCAACTAAATAGAGGGGACAGCCAAGCTGATAAATCTAGTGGATGCACAGCCACTCTTCTGTGGACTGTTGCAAAGAAGTAGTTTTAGACCTTGACAGCTATCAGCAGGATTTTTTTTCATGAGACATGATGCTTCTGAATGTTCACAGCAGTTCCATACGTACCACATGCACAGAATAAAGGCAGAGGATATACAAGCTGTGAATTCAAGAGAAAATATGGTGGCACAGAACCTTAATTTGGAATCACATGCCTTATTTGAGATGCAAGCAGCTTCTAGAGTTATCTATGAATTCTTTAGCATTGTGCAGAAAACTTGTTACTGTTACAGAGAAACAAGGCATAGACTTCTTAGGGAAAACTTCCCAGAGTGAATCATTCCATTATAAATAATCTGTATAATTCTCCTGTTTAATTCAGTTTCTTAGAAAAGTGCTGATATGCCAATGTAATTCATGATACTGCATATAAAACAAGTGTATACAAATAAACACCACATAATATTCCTCAGAGACTCTTGATAAAAAGTATTTTGTGTACAATTAGCAATGATTTCTGCCTCTTGCTAATTTATCTTCCTTGACATGAATTACTACTGCTTTCAGGAAGCCTGCAGCCCAAACTAGCTATTGCTGACACCTTCACAATCTCATGGCCCATGCAGCAGTGAGCAGGTGGAAAGAAATGCAACTATCATGCTAATGATGCACAAGAGACCTGACACAAAGCTACAAACTGGGCTGGCTCTGAAGAGAAGTCCTTTTTTTCTCTGAAGGTGACATTATTTACACGTTACAAATGAAGACCTGAAAGTATATTTTCTTCAAGTTAATTTTAGAAAAGTCTAAAATGATCTTTTCAGTGGCTGAGGGCTTTTTTTTAGCAAGTTTTTTAGCAAGAGCTTCTCGTCTTGAAAAGTTCTGGAAAAATATTTTCTTTTATGTGAAAAAAAAGCCCACAACATGCTATAGGATTTGAAAGCAAAATTCAAAAATATATTGTTTCAGTAAAAAAGACACATTACAGTATGCACGTGTTTTAGAACTGCTTTAACTCCAAGTGACCCATGGAAAAACTATCTAGGTCACAAATGGCTTCAGATTTGTGAGCACAGAATTAGCTATTGCCCTTAATTCAGTAGGTTAGCAAACTGTGCATACTGAGTTCAATAGGAAAAAACAAAACCAAACCAAACAAAAAAAAAAAAACAAACCCAAAAAAGAAACGCACATCCAAAAAAAAGTTGTTATAAACAGCAGAAAACCCCTTTGAGTAAAAATGCTACAGCAGGGTAGTAAAGCGACGCCTTCTAAAACACAGTTAAGAATTAATTGCTGGGCTCTAAACTTCACAAATTGTATATCACTTTGATACGGTGGTGATGACATCAGAGTGGTTGTCTGTGTTGTCTGGAAGCAAGCAGTCCTCAAGCACATATCCTTCTCACTTTAGCACAGATTGAATGCACTTGCAAATGAGAAATGATTCAGTAGTAGATACATGAGGATGCTTTTATAATACTTTTGAAGGACAAAGAGGCTTACCCACACGTTGTAGTCTACTGTGAGATATCAACAATCTTCTCTTCTTTTTTTTTTTTATGTTCAGTATATTCCCAAAGACAACAATTCTATAAAAGCTTTCTATTTACTTAATTGCTTTTTTTACAGGTCCATTTATTATCTAGTTAATTTACACATTTACTTAATAGGTAGTCTATATCTCTGTGACCCTTGGTCAGACCTTGTCAAAACAGCCGTGCCACAGTATGCAAATTCTGCATACTTCAATTTCTACACTTCAGAAATAGACTCTCCTGCATTTGAGTAATCTAGTTGGTGCTCAAAATTAGATGACATGCAGTTTCTGAAAATGACACAGCTGGTTTATTTGTTTATAGCATTTACAGAAAGAAATGGGGGAAGGTACAGGTCTTATCAGGAAACTGGGAAATAGATGACTTAAATCTCTATTGGCTGATTTATTTTTTTTTTCCAGTAAGATGCACAATATGAATACCATCATGCTGTTCTTCATAACTATTCTACAAGCACCTAACTTGGAAAGGTCTGGTAATATGGGGTTCATTTTTCCTACCTTCCCAGCTTCTAAAGACCTCTGCAAGTTTGCAGTTAGCATGTAGCTCCCTCATTTAGTATACCTTGTCTCTTTGATGTGAACAGATGCATAACACTGTAATTTCTTCTGCTGAATCATCATCCTTCCAAAACCCATAATAATATGACAGGCTTTTTAATTAATAAGTCTATGAATTTAATGATAAAACACTGGAACCATAAGTGGCTTTGTGATCCAGGGGATGTTAATATATGTAATGAGCTATCATGCATGAAAAGGTATGATAGCCTCCGAAGCACAAGATCTACTAAAAAAGAAAAGACTCTCTGCAGAGCTATTTTTATAAGAATTAATAAAAGAATGCATGTTATTTTGATTTATTATGCTGCATTCTTTATAGAAGAAATACTCTGGACCCAAGAGTACAGATCTTCCTTTATTAGTCACAACTGATGCAGCACATCACTCTTGACTATACTTTGTGAATATAAACCACAAAGTAATTTATTTCATAGAAGGAGATGAAATTATCAAATCTCCTCACAATTTTCTGTTCATACTGCCATGATAGCAAGAAAGCAAGAAAAAAAAATGAATTATGCACCATCTCTCCAGAACAGATTCTATCCTGCCAGTGATGCCAGGATGTTTCACTAGTTTTTGGCAAGGTCTTTCTTGGAGATATTTCAGTTTAGTCTGGTAGAACTGTCTATTAAATCAGTCCAGCAGTCCTAGATTCCACCTCTAAGAAGGCTATTTGAACAGGCAGACAGAATGAGAGTGGTAAGAGAGTCTGAAACTTTTCAATTTACCTGTGTAAACATTTTGGGTAATAGAAACAGGTGACATCTTACAGAATAAGTACAATCAGCCACCAATGTCAAAGCTTCTTTCCTGAGCCACAGTTCAGACAGCACAGACGCATGCTTACTTTTGAGGCTGAGTGAAATGTAGAGTAAACCTGTAGATGTTTATGGACATGAGCAACAAGTTTCCCATAAACTTTATGAGCAGTGAATATGTACTAGAATTTCCACAGTATTGTCATATGATAGAACAAAATTTGAAATTAAAACACTAAATCTTGTTTGGACAATAAAGAGAATTACATTTTCTCAGTACCACTGAAAATAAGGCCATTTTTATTTCAGAGCTAAACTGCAGGCAACTACACTTGAAATCATCAGCATGAATTTCCAGAACCCAATGTGGCAAAAATAGCCTTCCAAATGCCAACTAAGGTTTTGCCTTTGTAATGATGATAATGTGGAAAAACACAGTATGCAGAGATCTCCAGGAGCTGTTGCTTAGACATACAGTGATAACAATTTTAAGTTTTACATGATTAGTTTAACGTTCAACACTGAAGCAAAAACAGCAAGTCATTACAATGGATGGCACTGGTGCAAGGATCAGAAGAGTACCTACACACTGTCAAGTTTTACTACTGAGACGTAACAGTTATTCAAAATTATCTGTAAAGACTATAATTAATTTTCCTGATGAACACTGCGTTTTGTGTGAATCAGCAGTGTCACCTTGCTGCAAAATACCAATAACATACTGGGCTACATTAGCAACAGTACAGCCAGCAGAATCATTAATTTTCCTCTACTACACTGCTGAGGTGACATCTAGAATACTGAGTGCAATTTTAACTTCCCCTCCAATCCATTGTGAGACAGATATTGACAAACTAAGGACCACTGAGATGGCTGGGTGGTTGGAGTATAGCCCATACAAGGAGAGGCTGAGGCAGTTGGCTTTGTTGAGGCTGAAGATCGTAAAATAGAATGATAGAATGCCTCATGTTGGAAGGGACCCACAAGGATCATCAAGTCCAACTCCTTGCTCCACCAAGAATCAGATCATATATCTGAGAGCATGGTCCGAATTCTTGAAGACCTGCATCTTGGTGCCATGACCACTGCCCTGGGCAGCCTGTTCCAGTGCTTGACCATCCTCTGGTGAATAGCCTTTTCCTAATCCACACCTGACCCTCCCCTGACACAGCTCCATGCCGTTCCCTCGGGCCCTGTCGCTGTCACAGAGGGCATTGCTCAGCACTGCCCCTCCGCTCTCTGTGAGGAGCTGCAGCTGCCACGAAGCCTCTCTTGAGCCCCCCTGCTCTGGGCTAAACAAACCAAGGGGCCTGAGCCACTCCTCAGACATCTTGCCCTCTAGACTCTTCACCACCTTTGTAGCCCTCCTTTGGACTTTCTCTAACAGTTTTATGTCTTTGTATTGTGCTGCGCAAACCTGCACGCAGTGCTCAAGATAAGTCTGTACCAGTGCAGATCAGAACAGGGAAATTACAGCTGAAGTCCACTGCTATGTAAAGGTCATCTACAAGCAGTGCAAAGGGCAAGGAGCAATGGTCACAAGTTGGTATAAGACAAACTGCAGCTGTATAAATGAAAAAAATATATATATCCAAAATAAAGGTAAAGCACATTGCCCCAGATGCAATAACTCTCTCCTTGGAGATGTCAAAACTTAGGTATGGTCTGAACAAGCTTTGATCATCTTTAGTTGGACCTCTGACCATCAACTTGTATGTAACTGATTTGTGGAAATACATTTTCTCAGTACATTTGTTTTTTTCTACAACAGAAATGGTTGAATTCACTTGTAGTATATGACATAATTTAAAAATATTCATTATGTCATCAAAAATACTATCCCTTTTTAAATGAAAAATTAGAATAAAAGTTTGTTCAAGTAATGTCTACTGATAGACTAGTTCAAAACCACTTCCATCCAAAGAAAATGGATACAACTGTAATGTTTGCTTGCCCTGTCTACATCTTTTATACTCTACTTGTTTGTGCAAATATACACGAAGTCAGGAAACACATACGCAAAAAAATAACAAAATCATGCTTGAAAGTGCAGGCTTTGTGTATGGAACAAAGCCCAGTTCTTAGAAGTACTATAAAATGTTTCCAGAAATGTTCATGCCGTCATTAGACATTTACCAATGAATCAAAACCTGATGATGAGTCATGTAAGCTAAAGTATGTGAAACTGCTCTATTAGGAAACATCGCCTTCAAAAATTACATGACTTCAGCAGGTAAGATTCAAGTTATTACTCTAGTTCTGTTTCACTTTTGCTCACAGCAAAAGGAGTTTATTGATTTACTAGGACTAATGCATTTGGCATTTCTTATTTGATATGAATGAAGTCTGCTGGAACTCAGATAAATTTAACAGGCCAGGTAGATGCTTTCTTGTCATAGCTGACTTCCATGGCTGCATGGTCCCAAGGCCCACTCATAAAACTTCGCTGGCACACGGAGGCTAATTTTTCAGGTTTTTCAGCAAGTGTGTTATAAAATAGAGAAATACAACTGGTGTTCACAGAAGTGATGAACTGACAAAGTATAGGTCATCTATTCAGAAATGTGCATGTTGGCTTATGTCTCAAAACTGCAACCCTGAGTTAGCTGTAGTAGTTGCCATAGAATCACAGAATTATTATGGTTGGAAAGGATCCCAAGGATCACCTAGTCCAACCATCCACCCACCACCAATACTGCCTACTAAATCATGAGGCCAACCAGCCTCTATCATGTGTCTCAGAGACCCATAGGCATCTCAGGTGGCTTTGGGCAACTCTCAGCATGCCAGTTTGGATTCTGAATATATTGAAGAAAATAACAAATTATAATTATACATATGAGTACTTGACACTGTTTGCACTTGTGCACTGAGCAGTCATGCACAGCCATGTTGTAACCTATCTTCACATTCAGGAAGACTGTGTTTTTAAGTGAAAGTTGAATTTGTGTACTCCTTTCATGCCATAAACCAGTTCCATAGTACTTCAGGAAAACACCACATAGAATAGGCCTCAAAATATCTAGGCACTGGATTTATATGCACCCTGAAATAAGGCTTTAAAAATCCTTGTCACGTCATGCCTGGAAATGCCAGCGTGAAGAGTGCTGAAGCAGGGCTCCCACACTTTGTGCCCCCAAGCACCATATGCACCTGAGTACATATGTCTGGCTGGAGAATAAGGCTTTGCCAGCAGTAGAGCCAGTAGGGCAAGGCACACAAAGTGAGATCATTACAAGCTGGCATCTCACATATTTACAGGAGTGAAAAGACAGGCTCCTTCAGCTTGCATAGTCCATACTGTTTTGCCATCCAGCAATATAAAATACCCAACAAATATAACCTGAGGCTGTTGCTGAGCTGCACAGTAGCCATATGCTCTGAGGGGGCTGGGGAAGAGCTTTAGCCTGTTCTGATGTCCTATGCAAAATCCATTCAGTGTTCTTTAAAGTAAACTCATAAATTGCCCTCTGGTCACCTGTAATCCTGGAGGCTTATCTCTGTATTTCTCTAACTGCAATATTAAAAAACGGATGGATTTTGAACACAAAATATTGTACTGATTGATTTTATGCTCAAGTTTTGCAGTACAATGTGTGTAAGTGGGAGTTTTCATTATAAATCTCATTTTGAAAGGTTTATGACTAGCCTGTTTCAATTCTCTCTAGGCTCAAAACTTGCCGATACATTTTACCCTGGAAGACAAAAACTGTTCTGAAAATGAGAAAGAGAGTGAAAGAAAGAAGAATGGTATAATATTCTTTAAGTACAGGAACATATTTTGAAGCAAATATATGAAACACTGATATCTGACAGTCCTTATTTAAACAATAGCTGAATTCATTAAAAATGTCAGAGCCTAACACATGCACAGGAAGACAATTTTTATGTTCTGGGTAAAATACATGCATCATTTAGGAAAAAAAATACCTTTCCAAAATTATTGGAAGTGGCTTGACTTATACAGAAGAATCGAAGAGGCTAATCGTGAATTTTCCATAGCTCTTCCATGGTTAAAGAATGCTCATTCAGAATTTAAGAATATAACTTTCTTACTCATGCAAATGAGATCTTCCTGCCCAGTGACTGAATTTTTAGGATAAGTAGAGTGGTACCTGAAAGGATGCCCAAGTAGTCAGAAGCAAAGCACAGTTCATATGCAATATATGGGTATATTCTCACCCACAAAATGCGCTGCACATTGCTGCAGCCTCTCTGTGTGCTTTTCAGACCTGCCAGAATAGGAGTATTCAGCTGACAAAAGAGCACGTAACAATAAAGGCCCAGCCATCATCAAAGTGTCAAGTTTAAGGTTTTAAGGACAAGGACTTGATTTTTTCAGAAGTAATAGACATAGGAAGAAAATAGTCCCCTGTTTATTAAGTTGCTGCAGTTTTTGAGAATCCATTTTCTACATTTTTACTTGAACAATTGTTTGGGCATATATTAGGTGGCAGATAAACAAAACAGGCTCTTGAAGTTATAAGAATGAGCAAAAATATGAAAACAAAGTAAAGTCTTTGGTAAGAGAGTTTTGCTTACCTGTGTAAGACCAATCAACCTCTTCGGTCAACTTCCGCTGCTGTCTGTAGTATCCGTATACCAAATCTGCAAAATATCAATGAATTTACAATATTAAAACTAGAGACCAATAGGAACATGACATAAGGATGACCCTCTCACCCCCAAGAAGATAACCACTGTGGGAATTACCAACGTATGATTTACCTAGTCTTTATTTTGAACTTTAAATGGTAAGAATTGGTTGACTGGAATACGATTACCATTTGTATCATGTCATATAAAGGTCACAAACAAAACAAAGTGTTTTTCAGTTTAAGTGAATCTCTTTTCTTATTCAGTTTTTAGCTTTTAGCTTTACACTTCACATCATCTGCGATGTCCCTCAGAAAGAGCCAGTCTAAATTTCCTGAAAGTCAAAGCAAGCAAAATTTTAACTTCAGTATGGTTAGACTTCACAGATTTTCTCTAACTTCGTATTACTGACGCCGTTTAAAAATAATGAAGAAATATTCAGAAATTTCACTGTGGACTAGCATCAGCATTATAGCTAATTATGTGTATCCCCATAAATTTTACTGAGAAAAGCTAGATATTAGATACCTTTTAATAACATTATTTTTTCTCTAGAGAGACTGACTATATATATATATATTTTTTTTTTGAGACTACTGAAAAACCTTCATCATTATGCCCTTTGCTGGAATAATTGTAGCAACACTGCTGGTGCGTGCACATAGAAGACTGTGCCCCAGAATACTTATTATTGTATGCAAACTGGAGATTTCTTCGGTAATTTCTAGAGTAATAATCTTAACTAGTTTCATTAAATACTGCTCTGAAGAGGCACAAAATAACCTATTTAAGAAATAATTGCATAGGAACACATTGAGCACACATATGGATTGTCTCCTTGAGAAAACACCATAGAATTTTGCTCACATTCTGCAATAAATACAATTTCATGAAACAGATGTATAACATCCATTTATTTTTCTGTAATACGCTCAAGTCTGTAGCACTGCTTATGGTACATTAAATCACAATTGCTATTTGTAAGGTTAGCACCGTTCTGTGCTTTAGAATGATTTTCTGCTACCTATCTGAAGTTCATGTATTTGAATAAATTCACCAGGACATCTGCCTCCGCCGTGAAATTGCAATTCCTCCTCAGTGTTTTTCTCTTGATTCTCTCCCTCCCCATCAAAAAACACCCTTGTAACACTTAGCAACATTCAGTCGTGACTAAGGTTTCTACAAAAAGAACAAACCTCCCACGTGAGTAGCTGAGTAGGGGAACCGAAGCAGGGGCAAAGGGCCCCATGCACACGGGCATTGTCTTCGGACTATAATTTCAAGTCAGTGTGCATTGTGCCTGCTTCTTTAATTAATTATGTAAAAGAAAGCTGTTTAAGTTCTGATTCACAGGTGTTAGTCGCTGTCTCCAGTTTCCTCCTTTATCCATTGTCCTCCTAATTGTTACTTCAAACAATCACTTGAGCATTCATATGCTAAGTGAGCAGGGTTTGGGCGTGAGAGCGGCCCACCACTTTTTAAACTCCTCTTGGAGGTCTGATGGACAAGGAGCGATAGCTTCAATGAGCAAGAAAAAAAGGGGGCAAGGTTCACTTTTTTTGGTGCATTACACACTTACAGACCTAGTAAATCTTACGGAAAGTCTTTATAAATGCCAGGAGACCTTAGGAGTTCATACAACTTCTCTCTGCCATTCACATATTGTGCTACTGGAGTCCCTTCACAACCCACTCATAGACGATGATTACCCGTGGTCATGGAATAGCCTCTTTTCATTACATGTGTGACAGGGTTGAGGAAGAAAAGTTAATTTCATTTGGGGAAGGGAGCAGTTGAAGAATCACGGGGTGTCAGAAAAAAATCATGTGTTTCTGTGGGAACATATGGGGACAAACACATGCAGCAGTTCTTGCCATGAACTCTGCTAGTTTCCCTGGAAAAGCATCACCATGCATAGTATAAAGCCTTGCTGTGTAAGCAGAGACCAGCTAAGAGTACGGAGACCAACTAGGAAGAAACCATTTTAGAGTTTACAAACTGACAACCATGTTGCTTTTGGAATATGACAGAAGGTACCTCTGTTTAAATAATGTATATAAGTTCCTAACATGTAATTTAAATTTGTATGGTATACATAAGAAAGCCTTCACAATAGTCTCCTGGTTTTATATGTAAATCTACAATACTGATACTTGAATTTTTAATTAACTCAAGAGTCAGCATGGCTCTTTTGGTGCTGACTGCCTCTTCTGCTGGTGCACAAAATAACCTGAGTTCTATGGCTTGAGGTGTTGCTTTATGAAGCAAAAAATCCTTTATGTTCTCTGCTTTCAGAAGGCTGTTGAACATGTTTCCAAAGACTGTTGATTTATTCATAGTGCAAGACAGCTCAGTTGTGAGATCATGTTTCAACCATTCTATGGTTATCTTTCTATGTATGTCAGGGAGGCATACAAGATAACCATTACATCATTAAATGCTTCTTATTCCTTTCTACCCTCCTTCAAAGCCAGGTTTTCTGCATGAGGCTGTGACTTGTTTCCTTTTACATTCTGTTTAAAAAAACCACAGTGTAGTCCCAGAGGCCCATAAGGTTAATAATAATGGTGGCTAATGTTCCACTCTGTCCTGGTTTCAGGTCAGACAGAGTTATCTTCTTTACAGTGTCTGGTATGACAGTGTTGTGAGAAAATGTTGATAACATAATAGTATGTCAGTTGTTGCTGAGCGGTGCTGCACAGAGACAGTTTCAGTTTATTGTATTGTCCTGCTAGTGAGGGGACAATAGAAGCTGGGAGTGGACAGATCCAGGACAACTGACCTAAATTGTCCAAAGGGCTGTTCCATACCTTATGACAACATGTGAAAAAGCATTAAAACTAAGGGGAATGGGCTGGGGGGGCAGCTGCTTCTCAGGGACTGGCTGGGCATCAGTCAGCTGGTGGTAAGCCACTGCATTGTCCGCTACTTGTTTTGTAAATATATATAATATATAAATATGTAATAATTACTGTTATTTCACTCTTCGTGTCTTAGTTTTCATCTCAACCTATGAGTTCTACTTTTTTTCCTTATTCTCTCCTGCATCCCACTGGAAGTGGAGGAGTGCGCAAAGGGCTGTGTGGTGTTGAGCTGCCTGCCAGGTTAAACCATAACATTGTGCTTGCAAGGAGAAGCTGGACCAACCTATTTGTTGCTGACCTTGTCTCATGCTCAGTCACAGAGAGAAAACAGAAGATGGGTTTCTGGTTAAAGCATACAGCTGAGAGTAAAAAGATCTTATAAAACATCTTGTATCTTTTTTTTCTTTTTTCCATTTAGAATATATAAGTATATAAGTATCCAGGTTTTCTTCCTTTAAACATGAGTTGTATGTGTCATTTGTATTTATTAGCCTTGGTCAAGTTGCTTTTGATTTACTTCTATGAACAAAGTGTTCAGATCCTCAGTATGTATTTATTCATCATATTTAAGGGTAAAAAATGAATAGCTTTGAAGATTAAAATAAATATCTGTGAATGAAATCTTGATTTGACACTCTGAGTTGGGCTAACAATTTAAAGAAATGGAAATAGAACTTTGAATCTCTGATTTTTTTCAGAGAAAGACACTGAGGTAACAAGCCACAGTCCACCTCAGAGACCCCTTTCCTCGGCCTGAGGTACAATATTATTGAGAGGACAGTTCCTGAGACACAAAGTATGTTTTGGGGTGCCACACTCAATATGCTGCTTTGCTATGCAGGATACAGGGTGTAATCTGTAATTTTATAGCAGGCTGCTGTAATTTTAGCAGGTCTTTATGCCTTTCCTTTTTGCCAAGGTGGTGTCAAGATACCAGCTACTACTAGACTCAAAAGGGCAAGGGGACAATCTCCTGTAGTTTAGCCTTTGCTGATCCTAAGCTACAATCTGAACTTCTGTGCTGCACTGCCAGCAAAACCTGCATTTATGACATTCTGTCATAAATGAGACACATTTAAATATAACATTTTCTACAAATGGGGTGCTAATGTTCTATGTGTAAAGTATAGGTAGGCACTCAACTATTCATTCAAGTTGCCAACATTGCTACGTCCTAGGAAGTCACATGCCATTCACTATTTTTTTCCTGACCCCAGATCTAACTGAGGAACAAGGAGGATAATGGACAGTGGCAACATATTACAGTCAGGCACTGGCATTAAAATCAATACAAATTTCAATTTATGTTGATAGGTTTGGATTTGTGGTTCTTATTTCAAGGAAGAGTGTAGGAAGCTCCTGGATTCCAGCAAGGATGTAAGCAATCACTGAAAATGTGCTAATTTTCCCTATGAGAAATACTAAGTACAGAATTCTTGTTTTAAACAAAATTGTGTCTCATGAGATCTCTCCTATGTACACCTGCAGTGTTGACACTGCACAGACTGGGTGTTGTCAGTACTAGAAGCTTACACAGATTTAGAATAGATTACAAAAACCTGTAACTGAGAAATCCACAAACACATCTTAAACAGAATGATATCACTTTTGGATTAGTGTGTCCCTGAACCAGACACCGATAAAATTGGTAGGATTACACTGGAAAATTGTCATTACATATTTACTCTTTTTTGATGCTCCTTCCTCAACATTTGCTACTGGGTATTGCAAGGTGTTATCACAAAAGTGGCTTGACCTAGCAAAGCATTCTACAAATTTTTATTCAAATACGTATTTGTACTTTATTTAAATACATACCAGCATCTGGGAGCTTGCCTGGACATTCAGCATGCTGTTCAGAAGGACAAAGAATAGGCATCCAGGTTCACATTTCCCTCTGCACGCACTGATCTAAAACCACTGCAGGCTCTCAAGATGAACAAGTTAATGCCCTAAAGTGAATGCCTTGAATGCTACTCATCCAAATACTCTCATGTAGTTATGACTTTATGCTCTACTTGATCTACTACTCCTCAACGTCACTTTTACAGAACGTAAGACATTCAGAAAGTCACATTTTTAGACTAAGACACAGGAGAAGAATTAGGTTAAACACGAAGAACAAACTGAAATAGTATGATAAGAACAATGGTGAATTAAGAAGAAAAATATGAATAAGAGCAGAATAGCTGAAATATTTTACGGACATGCTTGTGGCTAGTGGCTTAAATGTGGGTCACTGGACAAAGTTCCCACAAATCAGTCAGAGAGGAAGACAAAATGCACAACTGGCATACTATTTTTTCTTCAGAAATGCTACATTTGATTAGCAAAATAGATGCTTAATGCTTTTCACATATTAAAAAAAAAGCAATAAATCTATCAGAAAGGCTATTATACATTCTAACTAAGAAAAATAAATAGAACCTTAAACAGAACCAAAACTATTCAAAATCCCCTCTGTTGATAAGTAGAGCACTTCTTCGATAATCACTTCCTTATCTTAGGTCCCTCTTCTGACAGTCTCAGGATGTTTCAGCCATCTTATGATGGCGTAGTTTCATTTTCTCAACTTTAATAATTCTTGATTTATGGTGACAGAGAGGAATGAAAAGATTCAGAGCACAGTACCTATCAATTCCCTTGAGACAACGAGCTACATTTGTCTAAATAACATCTCTTTTGTGGATTTGTACAATTTGGTAATGTCATCTGTAAAAGCCTTAAAAACACCAAGATGACTTTATAGCCCATTTCTACCATTTGTTATATTCTTTCTCCTGGAAAGTCAAAGTGCCCAAATCTTTTGTCAAGATGGGACTGAGAATTCTGACAACCCTATAGAAATTTAAAAATACATTTTTTTACCCATAGTTCCTTCTGGGTAGGCTTATTTTAGGCATTGATGCATTTTAGGGTATCTATAAAGAGAGTCAGTTCCCCTCATCATGCTGGAGTGTAGGCTGCTCACTCTGATGCAGACTGAAAAGTGAAACTTTCTGTGTAACAAATATGAAGCCAAAACAGAACTCCTCTTGAAATGTGACAATTGTGTGCATTTACTCAGAATGTGTATTTACTAATACAGACTGCATTAAAATGTGGAAAAGGGGGGAAAAAAAGAAAAAAAAAAAGAAGATTGATAAGTTTAATTTAAAAGTAGTTGTCATCAAACATCAGAATATTAACAAGCACTCTGTTTCCTTAAGTTGTCACAACTTTACAGTTAACAGTGCCATGAATTAAAAGGATAATGCCTATGGTATGAGCTAAGGCTTGTAAATCACATTTAATCACAGTTTTCCATTGTATCTCTTCAAAAGCAACAAGGACTCCAGTTTGACCAGTTTATGTTCTACTCTATTGCAGTTTTACATGCCTAAAGTTTACAGAATACACTGATTTTTTACCAGCAAATGGAAAGTGGGAGAGAGCTCAGGATACTACAGAGTTATGACCAAACTGCTTAAACTTGCTGCTTCTACTTTCATGGAGACTACTGGCAAACTAATAGCATATGTCAAATGTATCCTCCCATCTGTGATCCTGTACACCTAGACATGAAAATGGTCTGACAGACTACGGCTTCCTACACAACCATTAGCAGTCAGTCGAAGCATCAGTTATATTAAATTTTAAGGCTTCACTAGGAATCCCAGTAGCTCCCAATATCAGCTCATTGAAACCAAGTTGACAATAGAGTGTTCAGGTGAGGAACTGGTATCTTCCCAGAAGAGATGCTTTTGAACAGGTACATGTGAGTGAAATTAGATCCCCATGAAGTTCTTGGTCTATACACAAAGATACTGCAATAATTCAAGAATCTACATAGTTAGGTAACCCAGGAAATCTGGATGACTGGCCTGTTGCTGAAGGGGATTAAGCAAATTTTAGGTATCTAACACCAAAAGCAGAAGGAACTTAGAAGGAATGTAATCTCCCTGAAGATGTAACACTAATGTTCAATGACTGCAACAAGACAAAGGTTTTATGATACAGGTGGAAAATTTTATTCAAATGCAGGTATCAAGCTGTGCCTCCTGGGACACACTTTTATACAACTGCTTCCATCCAGACTCTTCTCCTTGAACCCAGTTGATCTTTGAATGCTACAGATGTAAGTTAACACAATCACATAAACAAAAAGGTAGGTGAAAATCCAGACCAGACACGATTAAAGAAAAATTCAACCAAGTCAGTGAAACTAGAAGCATTTCTTTTCAAAATGAATGTACTTGTTAGCACTACCAGGTAAGTAGGAAAAGAGAGAATTGAGCAGAACTGGACTTTCTTTAAATGTGTATAACAATGGTAATATATCTGCATGACGCTTTTCAATGGCACTTAATGTATGTTCCTGTTTTTTTATGGGGAACGATGTTGTATTAAATTAAGGAGGACCAAAAAAAAAACCAAACAAACAAACTACCAAACAAAAAAAAAAAAGGGAAAATATCTTGAAATTCCTCAAAGAATCCAAGTGTAATCCTATGTTTTACAGGCTTTATGGAAGAATGGCACCTCCAGAGCGAAGTGAATGCATCTGGGCATTCCTCCCATGTTCTGCCAACTCCTACACAGTGAGCAGAGAGCATTGCACCTTGGCTGTATTATATATGTCCAAGGCAATACCATGGTGGAAACAGGAAGCTCATTCTATTTTTATTCTACAAAACTGGAACTTCACAGATGATTTCAGAATTCAGATAATGTTTGGAAGTGTGGACACAGGAGAGTGTCAGATGTTTTGCATGATCTGTGTAGTCATGAATCTTGTTCATTTCTATTTAATCTGTACACTCTTCATCTTGGAGAGGAGAGGTGAATCTGCCTGGGAAGTTACACAAGTCTCATGTGAATGCGGGCAGAACATTACACCACTATAGAAGTATACACCTCTACCCCTTGAACCCCCTACTCATTTATCTACATTTCACATAACAGTAATAGAAAACAGAAAAGAGCTTTATGTTCAGAAAAAGAAAAAGCCTGTTTTGCTAGTTCATATACTTTGTTTACTTTCTTTCCATATACTTAGGTTGGTCTGAAAGTAATGCCTCCTATTTATTGCCATGGAAACTACAACAAATACAAAGAGCACAATGACACTGTTTGATAAGAGTGAATTCTCAGCTACTAACTAACACTGTTTTTCAGCACAGTCACCACCACTATCTACGCATTTGCACCAGTGAAAGAGCCTTCATGCTGCACTCATAAATACCTGCACCAGTGGAGGTGATACTCTGTTGACGTCACTGCTGCTGAAATGTACCACCCACTGCCTCACTGTGCTCACCTCCACTGACTGGTCTTCATCAGCGTTCAGCAAGCATAGATGAAAGTCAGTGTGTGCATTTTTTCTGCGTGGAGACCTTTGCTTCATATGCATTTCCATGTCAGATGACATTATGTCAGATTGCCCCTCTGCTGCCATCTGTCACACAGCAATAAAATGTGATGGAATATTGGAGGGAAGGTTCAGCCTCTACTGCCGTACCACTAATACTCACCTCTGATGTCACTGGCCAACAGAATAAAACAGGAGACATTAATTAGAGAGTAGCCTTTTATGCTTGCTGAATTCTGACTCGAGACATAAACCCAGCTGAACAAGGTTTGACCCAAATGCGGAAATAATAGCCCCATAAGATGACAGGTACATGGCTTATTCAATCATTGTAAGCATGAAATTTCACCTTCTTGCAATAACCATTTCCCCATGTAATCAAACTTTTCACTAAGGCAGTAAAAAGCCTTTTCCCAGGTCACAGGTGGTGGTGGCACTCCATGAAAAGCCTTAATTTGTGCACTGAACCACAAAATGGAGGTTCTGACCTCTTGTTACTTGCAGTCCTACACTGAGTACATAACATGGTTTGAACTCAAAATCCCATTGAGGCAATCCTCTCTCAAGGTTCAGATTAGTTCAAATACAACTGAAAGTTCATATATTATGGCAGTCAGCTGTCAACACTCAATAACTGACTGCAAATTGATTATGACTTTCTAGTAGTAAGAAATTAAATCTTTGAAACAAAATTCAGTATGCCTATGAATGTCATTATGATTCATAGTCAATTTTTTTACCACAAAGTAAACACTGTAAGACACAGAAATTAAATACAGCATGTCTAACTAACAAATTTGTTTTCAGTTAATTTCAATTACTCATCTACCAAGATTAAATTATTTTAATTGCCAATTAATAGAATAATTAACTGCTCTGTCAATTAACTACAATCAGAATTAGCGGAAAGCATTATCTAAAAATGTGTAGTGAGTTAATGGCTTGTGCACACTTAACATCTTGTAAATAGATTTCAATGTATCTGAAGTGACTTGACAACTTATAGCTTGCTGACAAAGTCATTCCCACTTTGGGAATTCACCTGCCAAAGCTATTTGCTGGTTTGGATCACGTCTCCCAACAGAACTAAGGAGTTGAGGCTCTTAAATGATGAAGAATTAGCTCTCCAAAGGGAATTGAACACTCAACTCCCACTGTAGGCTCTCAGAGAGTCTCAAAGCCCTTGATAAACAAATATTGGCTCTTGCTGTGGGTGTGGAGTGCTAAAACCCTGGGTAAAGGCATCAATTAACAGGCTGGAGGAGGGAAGAAAAAAAGGACGAGAGGAGAGGAGAGGAGAGGAGAGGAGGGGAGGGGAGGGGAGGGGAGGGGAGGGGAGGGGAGGGGAGGGGAGGGGAGGGGAGGGGAGGGGAGGGGAGGGGAGGGGAGGGGAGGGGAGGGGAGGGGAGGGGAGGGGAGGAGGGGAGGGGAGGGGAGGGCAGGGGAGGGGAGGGGAGGGGAGGGGAGGGGAGGGGAGGGGAGGGGAGGGGAGGGGAGGGGAGGGGAGGGGAGGGGAGGGGAGGGGAGGGGAGGGGAGGGGAGGGGAGGGGAGGGGAGGGGAGGGGAGGGGAGGGGAGGGGAGGGGAGGGGAGGGGAGGGGGGAGGGGAGGGGAGGGGAGGGGAGGGGAGGGGAGGGGAGGGGAGGGGAGGGGAGGGGAGGGGAGGGGAGGGGAGGGGAGGGGAGGGGAGGGGAGGGGAGGGGAGGGGAGGGGAGGGGAGGGGAGGGGAGGGAGGGGAGGGGAGGGGAGGGGAGGGGAGGGGAGGGGAGGGGAGGGGAGGGGAGGGGAGGGGAGGGGAGGGGAGAGGAGGGGAGGGGAGGGGAGAGGAGGGGAGGGGAGAATTTGATAATTTGTGGGTAATGTATTTCTATCAACTGAAAATATCATTGCAAACATAAATTGATGATTTTTTTTTGCAATCTTGGAATCCATTCTTAAAATCCATTACCAAAATGGAAAGCACGGCTGCATATTTGCTGCTCAGAGCCCTGTGTTTACCCACTGCATCAAAATCCATGATCTTACCTGCCATCACTTGTACAGCCCTGCACAGTACTGCTTTCCCTATGTCCCAGTTTCAGTCAACACAGTGTTAATAGTGCAGTGACAGTTTGGCTATGGGTGCGAACCTGGGACCCTCTCTGTGGTAAAAAGCCTCCACTCTTACGTTGCAGGGTGGAGGGCAGCTGTGTGGTGAGCTGTGCCAGGAAGTGGGTTGGACATGCCAGGCATAAAGCGTGAACTGCAGATAGGTAATAAAGTCAAAGCACATGAACCAATAAATAGTGATGACTGCAATACAGTTTGATTTCACATTCGGTTGACATCAAGGGTGTCAAGTCAGTAGGCTGACAACAACCATTAGGAAATACAGCGCAAAGTTGGTTTTTTTAAATAAAAGAATCTCCAAAAAAAAAAGTACAAATTTGAAAGGGATGTGGATTTTCAGTCTTAAAAATCTCTATTGACCGGAATGGAAACATTAGTTACATTGAAATATTCAAGAGGGTACTCTGAGATGATGCGACATGTTTCAAGGAAGTTCACAGAGTGAGACTTAGGAAGGCAAACATGCAACACCACCACATGATGTTGCGTCACAGATTTGATCAATGCAGCAACAAAAATTATTCTAAAAAAGGTATTCAGAAACACTAAACTACTTTTTCTTTACTGGGTTTTCTGTTAACATTACCAGCTGAAAGAGGAGAGACTGGAATACCCCTGGCAAGCTAAACCCAATTCTTCAGTCAATCTATAGCTGGAGTCAAAACTGAATTTCAGAAATATGTAATAAATCACTCTCAAACAATTAATTTGTGTAGCTTTGTCTGGAAAACTGCATTTTGTGCTGGTCTTACATTCTCAAAATCAGTCAAGCTCAATAACATGGGTGAGAGGGAACACTGATGAAAGTGACCACAGAAAGGCTCTAAATAAAGGAATATGGAAAAGGTTACGAATGCTCATTTTGGGATGAAAAATAATAGAAATAATAATGAATATTGCTGAGAGGAAGATTGGGAACTTGTGTTCTCCCTCTTTCTACAAGAACAAGAACACCCAGGGGCATTCATGAGAAGTCTGAAAGTAAAAAAAAATCAGTGAAAGAATATACTTCTTTTCACACTGAGGCAATTATCACTACAGGATACTGTTGAGCCTAACTACTGAATCTAACTTCTAAGTGAAGGCTGGAATAGCTATGAAAATATTGAGAATATTTGTGGTTATCATACCACATCTAGAAAGGAGCCTGGCATAGATGTAATTACGTATGTGTGAGAAAAGACTGTTGAGTACCTTGCTGCTACCCTCTGGGAGATAGCATGTTAATTATTCTGAAGCATCTACACAGGCCTCTGTCAGACAACTGTGAATTCAGGTATGACCCAAGACAGCTATCCGTGCTATTTGCATAATATACAGGAACAGTCCATGGCATTTGATACACTCCATTCTTGAAGAGAACAAGACCGAACAAACTTTGGCCTAACCAACACTGCAGAGAACACTTTCCATAAACTCTCAGGTAATGATATTTACAAATGGCATAATTCTCTGACTCCTCACTGTACTCAAAAACTCACTTCCTCAAAAACTGACTGATTCCTCTGCAAGGGCTCTTTTCTAGGTGACTGCTGCTATTATTAGTATCACCTTTTCCTCTGGTCAGTTTCTAAACATTCTGCTGTATCTAACTGTTTGGTCTGGAGAACTGAAAGAATAGCCTGATTTGACCATTCCCTCATATGTTCCCATGAAGGAAATAGATATTACTAAACAGTAAACTCCTTTTTTCTGTTGCTCTTGCATCACGTAAGAAAATCCTCCCTGCAGATGTCCACTCCTGTGGTGAAAGATAATTTTGCATGTCCAGTAAAAATATCACTCAGTATAACACTTACTTAACTGTTCTGGGCTGATATGTTTATGCTGTTGTTTGTGCTGTCATCACCTACCAAAGGTCTTTTTCCTTATGCTTTGAGCAGTTACCACGTTTCCCATTATAGCTTTAATGTCCAAACATCTCCAGTGGTGAACACACATGGGGCACCACAGCTCTTATGAAAATAATTTCTGGGATTTACATCTCTGAAATTGGATAATGGGCAAGTACCAGCTGTTCATGCTGGGTTAATTCTGAGTTATGCCTTTAAAAATCTGCCACTTTAAAGTGGAAAGCTGTGGGGTAATGCCTTTCTAAAGGGAAGCCGTGAATTCTACTGACAATGCTCTCTAAATGCAGCTTCACATATCAATACAGCAAATTCATTTAGCTAACACTGGTATAAAATGTTCAAACAGCACTAGAAAAATAAAGTAAAAAACACCTGACATGGATTACAGATCTTTCATTTTTTTGTATTTATTTCATTGATATTTCTAACCTTGGCAACCTCAGCATCATCCCTAATGCAAATCTACCACTATACTCTGAAACTATCCTGTAGCATATTAATTAAGATATGGATATTTTTTACTTTTGTTATTTGAAATATATGACAGTAAGACAGGTATTAGGGTGGAAAATAAAATATCTGCTGAATACCCAAATAAACACAGGTTTCCTAATGCTTCTATTAATTTTACTGGTTCTTTAAATTTAAATGTAGGAGAACACTCCAAGTGGGGCTGCCAGGTAGGATTTCTTCCTGCTAAAGGTAAGGAGGAATACAGTCTCAATTGCTTTCTTATTACCAGGGCAGCTGTACCAGCAGAAACATTTGTGGCTGAGGAAAATCAAGATTAAGTGGGAGAACTAGATCTGATGTTTTGTTACGCCCTATTTAAGATCAGTGTAAGAGAATTTGATGGAGAGACTCTGAATCGCCATATTTCATCAATAAACTCTACATCTAACCTCTCAGGTGAGCTGGCCATCCCAGAACAGGTCTCCCATTGCACCTGTGAAAGCACTAAGGACTGCTGCTGCTGAATTTCTTGTACTGAAAGAACACTACATGAACTCACTTAGCTCCCAGGCACAAGGCAGGTAATGAGCCAGGACCACTACAGCAACTTTTGTTCTTGTTGCCCAAGTAGAGGCTGTAAGTAACTGAAGGATCATTTCATCTTTATTTCAGGGGTATATCCATGGCAGCTGTTAATTTTTTAATGTTCTTTTACTGATAAATAATCTATTTCGACTGTAGCTGGTTACCAGCATTAAGCTCTTTGAAACAGAAACCCTTAAAAAACAACGTCTAGCTCTGATTAAGTTGACTATCTGAATTCAAAGCATGTCTTGACTGCTTTCCATGAAAACAACTGATCCTTTTCATGGGTTAATGCCATTGTAACTTCCTCTACACATTGAACAGATTACCATGGACACAAATTCAGACTCCTTCCATTCACACAAGGTCCCTAGAAATTTACATAAGTCGGCAGAGAGAGAACAGGCAGCCAAGCTTTCACTGCCATGAAAATTGTGATGGAACTTTCAACAGTCTGTACCTTTGTTTTCTAAAAAACAGTTTATAGTAAAAACTGCAAATTGCTTAAGAAAAAAAATATTAAAAAATGTATTTTAAATAGTCTTTTTAACAGATAATCTCTACTCGTCTATCTTAAACTAATCTGCTGCCAAATCAGAACAGTTTGGAGATATCCTGTGTGCAATAAAAAATGCTACTTCATTATACCATAATACCAAGCTTTTTATGTCAGAAATCATAAACTGTGAGTCACAGAATTGAACCTATAGCACATGAAACAAAACAAAGCTATAATACTGATATTTGACCAAGAAGGTGTATTCAATACAGGCTGTGACTTTCTTAAAAATGACAGGAATTTTTGCCATGCATACGCTCTTTCATTCTGAGACTCAGTTTTGTCAATTTTGTTCAGAAAAGCTCACTGGTCCATAAAACAGCACTATAATTTTGTATTCAAGGATTCTGTATGCAGAGGATCACCCAGAAGCTGGATTTATTTCAACTGTGTTTAGAAATTATTAGTAGTAATTAATTTTAAAAAGAGTAAGTTAGATTCCAGGCTTCCAAATGCAAGTGTTCCTACCAGATATTGTGCACCTAAATTACGTAAATCCTTCTTGAAATGTTTCCTTGAAAAGAAGCAATACAACTTCTGATAGAAGATGTCTCTTGAGAAGAAAATCATACCCTTCTGAGGAATCTGGTTCCATCTTATTAGGCTAACCTTTCAGTGAATGGTATATTACAGGATGAAGAAAGGTCAGTGCATTCCTTGAAAAGCTCTTAATCCAAAGGCACTGAGGGATGCACAGCCTGTCCCAAATGCTTCAGTTTATACGCCAGGAACAAACTTTTCCTTTTATCTTACCCTACTCACCTTAAAAGCAAAGTAAGCATTATACTTCAAAGTACCTTCTCATTCAAACACAGGGTGTAAGAATTCTAAACAATAAAAAATATTCCTTAGTAAAAGAAAAAAATAATTTATTAAGGTTTGGTTTTTCTGAGTACATTTTTCAACCACTTTTCTCTGTGAGAGAAAATTCTATCAAGTAAGCACCCTTAAGATGACATCAATGATCACGCATTGCATGATTATATGATTGCATGCATGCATCACCATGTAGTCATCTCCACCTGGGGCTTCAAGGCTAATCTTAAGGCCACTTCTTAAAGGTAATATGGGAAGAAATGAAACATCTTGACTCATCTGAAAAACACAAATCCTGAGTTTCCAAGTGATATTTGTCCAAAGAATAGACAGCTTAGAGAAAAACCTGGAAAATCTTTCTTTGGTCATACGTACCTACCACTAACAACAGATGTATTTCAAATATCCCTATATTTTTTTGGTAATTTAGTATTCAGTACTTCATTAAATATTTTCTGGTACTCCATACCATTGACTTGTTACTTCAGTTTAGCCACCAGCTACAAGAGACTTCCATCAAAATAAGTCTCTCTATAAAGGAGAAATAGATTTCTGGGAACAAGCGGTATGTTAATGATATTGTTTCATTTATGAGAAATGCTAATTTCCTAAGCCACAAGCATTGATTATTTGAAGTCATCTACAATTTACTGCCTCTTTCCAAATGATAGGCTTCTGCAAAAATATAGTCTGCCGTAACAAAATAAGAAAAAAATTAAACTTTTTTTTTCACTTTTAAAGAAATATGCATGAAATTAAGCATGAACTAAGTGCTATATTTGAGGAAAGTAAAGCCCACCTCTTGATAGTGTTCTGGTTATAACCCATATGAACAGTACCTTTTGAAAGTTCTCATGCGGCATTAGGCACGGGGGTACTACCATTCAACTACACCTGTACAGACTGGAGAGTTGGGCAGGGAGGAACCTGATGAGTTTTGACAAGACCAAGTACAGGCTCTTGCACCTGGAGAAGAATAATCACAAGCATCAGTACAGGGTATGGGATGACCTGCTGGAGACGAGCTCTGCAGAGAAGGACCTGCAGATCCTGGTGGACAACAGTCTGGCCTTGAGCCAGCAGTGTGCCCTCGTGGCCAAGGTGGCCAAAAGTGTCCCAGGATTCATTAAAAAGAATGTGGCCAGCAGGCCAAGGGAGGTGATACTGCCCTTTTACTCTGCCCTGGTGAGGTGACATTTAAACTACTATGTCCAGTTCTGGGCTCCCCAGTTGAAGATAGATCTCCTAGAAGGAATCCAGCATAGTCACAAAGATGATAAAGGGCATCTCCTGTGTGTGGAAAGGCTCAGTAACCTGGATCTGTTCAGCCTGGGGAAAAGAAGACTTAGAGAGGATCTGGTAAATGTTTATAAATATCTAAAGGGAGGTAGGAGAAAATTGATGAAGCCAGGCTCTTTTCGATGGTGTGTAGTGATAGGATAAGCAGTAATAGCCTAAATCTTGTACATAGGAAATTCCATAGTAACATGATAAAGAACTTTTTACAATAACAGTAACAGAGCACTGGAACAGGTTGCCCAGAGAGGTTATGGAGTCTCTTTCTATGGAGATATTCAATACCCTTCTGGATGCCTACCTGTGCAACCTATTGTAGGGTACCTGCTTTATTAGGGGAGTTGGACTCGAACATCTCTTAAGGTCCCTTCAATCCCATGATTCTGTAATGACAGTTAATTGAATACAACAATACATAGGTAACTGTCAAAAGTCTACTTTAGAAGAGTTCTAATCTTCATCCCAAAGGGGATATTTGATCCTTGAATGGCTGGAATATATGGATCAACATTAACTCTCCCCTCTATTGCACGCTTGAGGCGCACGAGAGGAAAGGATTCAAAGCCATCTTGCAGCTGAAGCTAGAAATAAAAAACTAATACAAGTCTAGTATTCTACTGCAAATTCCAGCCTTCACAGAAATGTATTTTGGCTTTAACTGAGAGAGTGTAGCAACATGAAGTTTACAGAGAGCATGGCTGCTGATAAACACCTGAATCTATTCATTTTTGAGGTCAATGTGTAGAAGACTGCAGATGGTGTAACCAGACATTTTTCTTTCTCTATTGGTAAAATTTACTTCTGGACCGTAGATAAAAATTAACTCATAAATAGGACATAAGTGTTTCATATCTCTTCCTCATATCTCTTTTCAGAGAAGGGGAATTAAAACTTCTAAGTATATGGGGAACTTAAAGTAGAAATGCATTTAGAACTTTTGAAAAAACAGTCTGTTGTGGAAGAAGTTAATCCAGAACAGGACTCTCCTGCCTTCCAGTTGCCTTTTTTTTTTCTTTTCCCCTTCCTTTCATTCCTATTTTTTTTCTCTTTCCTTCTGCTTTATTCTACAACTTCAAAGTTTTCTTTTTTTTTTCTTTTCTTTTTCCCAACCTTCAGTAGCCCATTTAGCCATTTTGACAGACATCATTCTGTAAGCACTTATTTCCAGGTTTCTAAAGTTTTAATTGTTCTACCTAATCTACTTTCATACATTTTATCATGCTGAGGCCCACCTGGTGAGCAGGTTCCGTAGCTTCATCTGCTGACAGGGAAAGCTCATGTGTCACTGAAGAATCAATACAGGCAATGGCTGAAAGATGGTTGCAGTCATCAAAGCAGTCAGATCCTTTTTCCTAGGGTCATCCTGGGAGCAGACCAAGAGGTTTTTTTTACCAGCCAAATGCCTGCTTCTAGTGGCTGTCTTTACCCCAGTGTAGGCACAAACCCATTTGCGTGCACGTGCTGTGTCAAGTGAGTGCAATAAGCTCAGTATGATAGGAGTAAGCTTCTCAGCCCTGGTGAAAATGACAGCAAAGGGCAGGCTGCTGCCATTAAATTAACTCCCCAAGGAAAAAAAGCTGCCAGCAATGGGCTGAATGATGGATGAATTGTTCTGCAAGACTGCATATAACACAGAGTTCATGGCTTGAACATTCCCATTCTTTTCGTATCAAATTGAAGTTCCCCTCTTCACCTACACATTTTGCCTCAGCCCACATCTCAGATTTGATTTACCCATCATTACTTTCCCAGTCCCCAGGGTCTCATTTCGATTTCATAATTTACCTTTATCTTTATGGTTTTATTTTCTCAGAATACTCTTATACTGCTGATTCATAGGCTGAGTTCTGTCATCAGCAGCAGAGCAAACTCCTTCATATTGAACTCACTTCTTCATTAATTGTCATGCACTCACTTTCTCAAGGCTTGACATTATTAATTTTGTCATAATTAGATTAAGGTTGAATGAAGATCTTATCTCTTCTGAGTGCCAACGGAGCACAAACTAACACTATAACATGACTGCATTTTTTGAGTAAACAGAAATTCTATCAGTGTTAATTCTGCCTACTATGAAGGTGTGTAATGAAAGAGAGATTAGAGTATTAATGCAGAGTTCTCATTCTGTATTCTCTGTCTAGTGCATCTTTGCCAGTTTGATGTCAGCTAATTGCTAATTCACGACCTGATGAAAGGATTGCATCTTAATTTATCTAGCAGTACCTGGCTTATTGCCAAATGAATGGGCTTCCTGCTCTTATACCGGCAGTATACTAATTTATTTCTGCTAGGATGAAGTTATATTAATTCATTAAAAAAGCATCTAGCTTCTTATGAGCTCCACAGTACCACTGTTAGTAAAGTTAGTGAATAGAACTGCAGAAAAGAAGTCCTGTTGTTTTTATTGGTATCTTGAATCATAGACTGGCTTAAGGTGGAAGGGACCTTTGAAGATAATCAAGTTCCAATGCCTCTGCCATGGCCAGGGACACTTTCAGCTTGCACAAATCCCCATCTAACCTTGCGTAGAACACCCTTAGGTATGAGGTATCCACAACTTCTCAGGGCAACCCATGCCAGTGCCTCACTGCCCTTTGAGTAAATACTTTATTCCAAATATCTAACTGTCATGGTTTTATGATTTTTGGTACTGGTATTCCACATCATAACATCATGTAGTGCATTTAGAGTTAAAGAGTTAATGCTCCAGCTCCGTGGACCATCGATAGTTCCAGGTATGCCTGTCTCAGAAGAGAAGAAGAACTCTATTCCCCAGAGGACTTTGCGATGCTTTGCGTTCTTACGTGTTTACGCTCAGAGGGAAAGATAAAAACTGTCTGCAGTCACGGGACTCTCTCTTCCCTTCGGGACCGAGCTCGGCAGTGGGTGTTTGTTGCAGCCGTCCGCCTTCAGCGTTAGCGTAAGGCCTTCGGTTTATCGGACACTCTCTCTCTCGCTCATTTTATTTGATTCATTTGCCTTAATTCCAATTATATTATATTATATTGTGTTATTTTTCCTTTCTGATATCTATTTAGTAAAATAGCTTTCCTCCTCAGATCGTTGCCGCTGTTTTGTTCCTAGGCCCATCTCCCTTCTCCTTTTCCCTTTTCCCCCTTCCCCTTCCCCGGGGTGTGGGCCCGTGGGTCCCCTGCCTAAATTGTCACGGTACCGGGTCAAACTGTTCTGCAAACCGTGACACTAACCTAAATCTCCCCTCTTTTAGTTTGAAACTATTCCCACTTGTCCTATTACTACACTCCCTGACAGAGAGTCCCTCCCCATCTTTCCTGTAAGAGTCCTTTAAGTACCAAAAGGCTGCACTGAGGTTTTCCCAAAGCTGCCTTTTCTCCAGGCTGAAGAACCCCATCTCCCTCAGTCTGTCTTTGTAAAAGAGATGCTCCAGCCTTCTGATTTAACTCTGTTACCTCCTCTAGACTCTGGGCTGCAAGTGCACAGTTCTGGTTAATTTCAAGATTTTCATCTATCATCACCCCCAAAGACCTCCTCAGGGTTGCTCTCAGGCCCTTCTCTACCCAGCCTGTATTTGCACCTGATACTGTCTTGGCCCAGGAGGTGGATCTTGTACTTAGCCATGTTGAATGCCATGAATTTTGGACAGGCCCACTTCTCAAACCCAGATTTCTTGGTCTCCTTTTCCCTCTGAGGCTAATTATTACCTTCATCTTTATGGAGTATGTCATGGTTTTATTATTTTTGTTATTGTTATTTCACATCATAACATCACGTAAAGCACTGAAAGTTAAGGTGTTAATGCTCCATTTCCATGGACTGCTGAATTCCTGGGTATCTGGTTCTCAGAAGAGAAGAACTGCATACCCAGAGGACTTTGTGTTCACATTTTCCACTCAGGTAAAGATAAAACTGCACACAAGTTCTGAGACTGCCTCTTTTTGCTATGCTGTCTGCAGTGTGAGCTCCCTAGCCATCTCATCTTCAGCTTAAGAGTAAGGCCTTCGGTTTCGGACACTCTCTCACTTTATTTGATTGATTAGCTTGAATTCCAATTATATTGTATTATATTAGGTTATTTTGCATTCCTGTATCTTACTTAGTACATTAGTTTTTCTCCTTGGATTGTTTCCACTGTTTTGTTTTTAGGCCCATCTCCCTACTCTTTCCCTTTTCCTCCTTCCCCTTTCACAGGGTCTACTGGGGTACGCGGGTCCCCTGCCCCATTATTCATGGAACCGGGCCAAACCGGTCCACAAACTATTGACAGTATGGGAGACTGCACTGATGCGTGTTGAATAATGCACTCAATACCTCACATTTATGGTCACATTTTAGATACTTTCCTACATTAAAAAGGAAAGCAGATGCTCATTTATTCTAGGAAACAATATCCTTCTTCAAATTTGGTTTGTTGCATATTCATTTGCATAAACAATTATCTTTTTTCTAATTTCTTTTGGAGCATCTGAACCACATAAACTCAAGAGTATCTCTGCACATTAAAGACAGAATAAGTTCCGTAGACTGTTAAAATTGTTTTCCATTTTATGCTGAACTTGCATCCAAAGTATGAGTCTTCAGACCCGAAGATACAATGAAATAGACTTATGGAGTAGATAGCTGGAAACAAGTGTGAAATCAAAAGCTTCTGTAAATGCCTATACCTCTAAAAGACATTAAAGTGTCTAAAAAAGTAAAGAAGTAGCTCACAAGTTTAAATCTCTTGAAATGCTTCATTAAGGAAGGAATTTTCTGCACTCTAACCAGTTTTATTGTCTCCAACAATTTTCAGCCTGTGATACCAATGTATCAATAATGTTTGAAGCTTCTCATAATTTTAAAATATCACGTGGATAGGTGAAATATTGGCAAGTCATATGTACCACGCTTGGCCCTTTTATCCTAAAAAGAAAATTTTAATTATCACTTTAATACAAAGCAGTAATTTAAATCTGACTGACAGCAGAAGCTTCTATAGCAGTGTAAGAATACAGCATTAACGTACACAAAAGGAAGAAAAATATTCACCCTACTTCCAATTCTTGAAATATCATGATGAAACTTTTCATTCTCATTTAGTAAGAAGAGTTGGGAGGCATGACATCATCTTGGTTTTTATTGGTTTTTGTTTGTTGTTTAATTTCTAAAAGCTTGTGCTAAACAAACAGTATGGAGTACCATTAACAGTAGTAGTTCTTAACCTAAGACTATCTTCTTCCTGCAATTTTATTTGTTGTACATAATATGCCAGAAATCTATTTCCCCTATAGGCCATTTTTTCCTACCAATATCACATTAAATTTTTTCCATGCATGTGCTGTACGAAATGACAGTTTGTTCCTCTGTCTCTTTTTTTTTTTTTTTTTTAATTTGAAACAAGGATATTCATCACAGCCACCATGGAATTCTGTCCTGGAGAAAAAAGAACAAAGATTTTCCCTTTAAAGCTGCAAGTAGCACATCAATTTTATTTTCTAGACTGAAGGTAGCCCAGTTTAAGCACATGCTTCTTCATGACTAGAGCCTTGGGTGGATTCTTAAAATAGCACCCATTGTAGATATTGCTGCAAGAAGAATATAGAGTTGTTTTTCTTCAATTGAAATCACTGTGAAATTTAGCTGAAACACATTGCCAAATACTGTCTCCCTGAGACACAACTTATTGAACTTACACGCTCCGTCAGCCTGTCCATTCCACCCTGCATGCTGAAACTCTTCACAACCACAGTCCTGACAAGTTCAAGTTTTTCACTCCTCTTCAATAAAACCAATCATAAATGAAGGTTCCTCTTTGATCTGTAAGGCACAACTGTGATTTCTCCATGGAGACACCAGTGTGTCACACTCAAGAGTAATGAGTTTTAGTCCAGTCTTGGTTTTGTACATTGTACAAAGAGGTGGCATTAGGTCTGCATACATTCATTATAAATGAAACCTTTTCCAAACAAATAACCTTGCAGGCTAAGAAAACACACTTCTGTTTTGAATGCAATAGAACTATTTTTTCTTTTTGTTTGTGATGTTAGGCTGTGGGTTTCGTTTTCTTTTTTTTTTCTTTTTTTTGTCATTATGGCCTGAAAATCACACTGAAAACAAGAGTCAGCAGTCTCTTATTATATTAATGTTATTATATTAATGATTATTATCATTATTTATATGTGGCATTGCCAGAACATCCACAGAACTCTATCTGTGTTGGGGTTGCATCTTGTTTAAGTAGACCTGAAATGCATTTCTTACACATGATGTGTGCAATAGATTACCTAGGATGGTTATCTAGAATCTGCTGTCCAGGACTCTCCACCTTTCTCTCAGACAAGAAGAACAAGGTTGTGTGAAGGGAAATCTGGGCCATATGCACACATGGCTCACAAGGTCTCTTTTGAGCATGAGACAAGAGGAGAGCTTCTAGGTCAGCCATGGACGAGGCGCTGAGGCAAGGTGGTGATGCAGATAAGGGAGTAGGGGGGATAGTGCTACTTTCCCAAACTCACTGCTCTTATGTTAACTGAATCACTTCTTGTGAGTGTCAACAAGTATCTTTCTACAATTTCTTCACTATGTATTTGCTAGAAGTACTACATACTTACATATATCTTAGAGATCACTGGTGTGAATTTGCTAAGAAGGTTCAATTCCTTTCTCTTCCTTCCTTCTTTCTTTCCTTTCTCCCTTCCTCCCTCACTCCCTTTCCCTTTTTTTTTTCCCTCTTTTTTCCCCTCCATTTTCTATCTTTCTCTCTCTTTTATTTCTCTCTCACATTTCTATATACTCTGGAATAAGGACTTGAGAAACTACCAATAATACCTTTTCTTTTGTACATAGGACTCACCACTTTGTCATTCACTGGAAGATAACAGAAATCTGGATTGGTCTTTTTCTTCACTTTTAACATATCCTTATTTTAAGGAGAGAGTAAAAAGAAAGGCAGGTTTTTATCCACTGCCTGCATACACAATTTATAGCTATTATCCATGTTGGTACTTGTTCTTATTGTAGTGAATTAGAAGACATTTCTTCCAACATTTACTTTCTGACTTACATTTATGAGCAACCATTATGTATCGGATACCACAATGCAGCAACTGGTTGCAAACACTGATGTGCAAATAGTGACTTGTCCCTTTTTATTGGAGATATGGAGAACAGGAGAGACATAAACTGCACTGCTTCATTTGGCACCAGGAATGGCATAGGGAGCATGTGCTGCAAAACCTCATGGTACTGAGATGGCAACTGTGAGGACACAGCCACTGAGCCCCTGGCCATATGCCCACACTCATATAATATATGATATATGTATGTAAAGAGGAATTATACAGAATATTGTTGTTATTTACATGACACACTGACACATACATGGGCCCAAGCTGTATACATGAGAGAAATTTGATTTTTTAGGCTGCTATGCATGTCCTACCACAGTTCCAGCTATATGTAACATTTAAATATTAAATTACAGGAATTGGATGAAGTAGAATCACAGGTATCCCTTTTTAGTATAACTGTTCCTATCAGTGTTTACAAAAGCTACACTGTGACATGTTTTATAAAGCAAATGAGTATGAGATTTCTTCCTGTTGGCTTTTAGATGGGGAACATGAAGTAACAAACCCTGTGGCAATCCATGGTTTCTGGTATCTTTGGAGCATACATAAGAATTTCCATTTAGGATCAGGATTAGAGAGGATCCACTGCAGGATAAATGCTCAGACCAGCTGTTTTACCCAAGTTGTCAAGCATAAATGTGCCTGCAGTGAAGTCATACATCACTGGGAAGGCTGTGCTTGTGCTGAAAGGGCTATTTGTTACAGACATGTCACAATACCTTGCTCATGAGTGCTCACGCAGTAATATCTGTACACCCTAGTATTTATGTAGTGCTTTTGTTCCTGAACTAATTTCATAAAGTATGGAGATACTGTTTCAGCTTTACAGAGAGTAAACTGAGGCAAAGAAGGTCAAATGACACTGCCTGCTAGGTTTAGTTCCTAGGTCTCATGATTTCCAGTACCATACTGAGTCACTAGATTACATTAGATGCGATGTTACTGCTGCTTGGGGCTCACATTATATATAAGGGTGTTCTCCAGAGCCTCCACATGACCGTAAGGCAACTTGCCTGCAGGCATGCTGCAGGTCCCACAAGAACTATAAAGGCTATCTGCATCACCTCCTAGCAGCAGGATTCAACCCTGTAGCACAGGGCTTTAAGTTAACCTTTCTTCTCTTGAAAGGGCTTTGTAAATACTAAGATACTCTTGTACACAAAACATTTCTGAGTAAAGTACTGCTATCTCTACCTTACAGATGGGGAATTGAGACGGGCTTATTCGATATTACCTTATAGAATCATAAAATCAATAAGGCTGGAAAAGACCTCTAAGATCATCTAGTCCAATCACTGACCCAATACTACCATGCCCACTAAGCCTTGTCCTTCAGTGCCACATCTATTTACTTCTTGAAAAGGCACGGGGACAGTGACTCCAACTCCCTGAGTAGTCTGTTCCAATACCTCACCACTCTTTCTGAGGATAAATTTTTCATACTATCCAACCTGAACCTCTTCTAGGTCATCCTGAGGCCATGACCTCTCATCCTATCACTGTTACCTGGGAGAAGAGGCCAACCCCCACCCTGCTACAACCTCATTTCAGGGAGTTGTAGAGAGTGATAAAGTATCCTGAGAGACCTGAGAGACCGCTTTCACAATACTGACTCAAAGGAATGGCCAATGCAATTTCTTTTCCTAACAGCTCCTCCCATCTCCTCTGTCCCACCAGCTTCTTCTTCGCTGTTTTACATCATTTCTCAATTCCTGTGGATAGCTGCCATGTTCATGCTCTGTGTTGGAAAGATACCTTTAAAATGAAACTCTGGTTGTGGACAAGCACATCTGATCCTATCTATGTTTAAAAATATCAGTACATAAACAATTGACATAAACATAAACAAATGACAATTTATAGCTGTTTCTTGATTACACAGCATCTCAATGCTTAGGTTTAACATTAGATCCAGCCAACATATGTAACTCAGATGATTCACCTGTCCATAGAATGAAATGAATGCACACTCTCATATATAATTTAACTCGTGTTTTTCCCATGATGTTTTTCTCATGATGTTTTTCTCGTGTGTTGTTCTCATGTGATTTCCCATGTGTTGTTATATTAAATGTTTGTAAAACACCTTAAGTATACTGGTATTCACAGAGTCACAGAATCACAGAACTGCAAGGGGTTGGAAGGGACCTCTAGAGATCGAGTCCAACCCCCTGCCAAAGCAGCTCCCTAGCCCAGGTTGCACAGGCAGGCGTCCAGGCGGGTCTTGAATGTCTCCAGAGAAGGAGACTCCACCACCTCTCTGTGCAGCTGTGCCAGTGCTCCGGCACTGCACTGTGAAGAAGTACCCACACACATTTTTGTGGAAATTCCTATGCTTCACATGGTGTCCATTTCCCCTTGTCCTATCACCACACACTGCTAAGAGTCCAGCCTTGTCCCTTTGCCTCCCGCTCCTTATATACTTATAGACGTGGATCAGGTCCCCTCGCAATCTTCTTTTCTCAAGGCTGAACAAACCCAGGTCTCTCAGCCTTTCCTCATAAGGGAGGTGTTACACACCCTTTATCATCTTTGTAGCCCTCCATTAGACTCCTAGGAGATCCTGGTCTTTTTTGTACCGAGGAGCCCAGAACTGGACTCAATACTCCAGGTGAGGCCTCACCAGGGCAGAGTAGAGGGGGAGGATCACGTCTCTCAACCTGCTGGCCATGCTCTTTTTTTAATGCATCCCAGGATGCCATTGGCCTTCTTGGCCACCAGGGCACACTGCTCGCTCATGGCCAGCTTGTTATCCACCAGGATACTCAAGTCCCTCTCCTCAGAGCTCCTCTCCAGCAGGTCATCCCCCAACTTCTACCAGTGCATGTGGTTATTCCTCCCTAGGTGCAAGACTCTACACTTCCTCTTGTTAACCTCATCTGTTTTCTTTCTGCCCAACTCTCCAGCCTGTCCAGATCTTGCTGAATGGCAGCACAGCCTTCCGGTGTGTCAGCCATTCCTCCCAGAATTTTATCATCAGCAAAATTGCTGAGGGTGGACTCCATCCTCCTTGAGGATATGTATAAAGTTTACAGGCAAAGACTAGACTATTTTACACCAAAGAACCTATTAAATTCTTATCACCTCATGAAAAATTGAATAACTGAAGTAAACAGTTTGGCAGATGCTACTGCTGAACACCCAACAAGAACCAGTCAAGCAAAGAAAACAAACATTATATATTTTGCTTGTGGAAGAAACCACATGAAAACCATGCTTACAGACTCCAGTTTTCTTTACTAAATATTCCTACTCTTGAAAAGAAAATAGCATTGTAGAGCTATTATTGTAAGTTTTTTGCTGTTGTTGTTTTTTTCAAATCAATTTTACCTTTCTTTTTTTAATTTTACTAAAGCATCTGATGGAACATATGACAGATGAGAATGTTGTAATTGGTTTCATGTCTATCATAAGTGAGCCTTGTAACTTCACAGAAATAAAGACAGTAATAAAATATTTGAAGAGGCCATGAAAGTATCCAATTATACCTTATCTTCAGACCATTAAGTATATGTAACTGCAGGCTTCCTGGGACTTCCATAGCCATTTATGCAGTACAGAGATACTGAATGGCTTCAAATCAAGTTTTGGAAGGAGCAATAGCAAATCCCTGCCTGGCCCTGTGCCACGTCACTGTACCCAGCAGTATGCTGTTGTTATTTCCCCAGTTTAAGTCATGCATTTATTTCTCACTCTGTAGTGATCAAGGCTTTTCTATCTAACACAGAATACTGTAATTGCCAATTTTAAAGCTTTTTAGGAAGTTGCTTCGTAGATTTAAAATCATTAGCAACAGCCTTAGTGCTCATCTAGTGAGTTATATCTTCTAAGTTACACAAACTTCAATTAATTATGGTTTTGACTCAGCCTCTTTTAAGGTTTCAGCTGTGCAGGGGGCATGTAATAGGCCCCACCTCAGCTGAAAGCCTTGGAGATACCAGGTTTTTGGAAGCCTTAATGACTCACTGGGGAAATGAACCTGTGGTCTCCATGCCACCCACAGCAGTTGAGTTGCCATAGAAAGGAGCACATGCTGTATTTTCTTCCGGGACACTACAGCTGTTGCTCACTTGGTTGCCATACCTGCCTGAGGCAGAAAATCTCCTGGCATTTCAGCAGGGTGCTGTGAATGCTGGCATTTCCTACACAGATTGAGGGCACAGTCACACAGTTTTGTCTTCGGGGTGTGGTACACAGCACTTCTGTCTCTAACTGGTTCAGTCTCCACAAAAGGAAAAACATAGGAATTGGTCCAAGCTGAATGATGCAGAGGCTTCACAGATCGGAGATGCCCAGGAGGCCTAGATAAGCATCAGGCCAACCCACCCAAGAGATAGAACAGCATTCTTCAGCAGGTTTCAAAACTGCAGGAGACAACAGATATCCTTTTATTTTATTTTATGTTATTATTTTATTTTATGTTATTTTATTTTATTCTTTTATTTATTTTGGTTGGTTTGTTTGTTTTCCATAGGATAGTAGCTAGATAAAATACAGAAATAACCAAACTGACAGGGAGCTGTCTCACTCATTTCAGTGTGAGACATATCCCAGCATGGTCCAGCTGCTGACCCGAAGCTTTAATCCAATCTACAACTCATTTTCTGACTTGGCTCCTTGCCCCTGAACCAGACAGAGCTGCTTTTTCATCATACCTACTGCCCTTGCAGCCAAATGCCTCCATCCCAGTCCAGAGAGACAGCCATGGACTGACAGCAGTGTATGGGAATGTGGGGAAAAGGAAAACTGCAGCAGGAGCAGGAGACCAGGGACGTGCTGCTTGCGCATGCAGCAGCAGCTGCTTCTGAGGAGGGCTGTGGTGGCAGTGAGGAAGGGAGGATGAAAATCTAGTCTGGTGCCTGGAAATGGGAACACAGGAATGGCTCAGGATTGCTATTTCCCATTTCTTCAGCAAATGCTGCACTATTAGGTGATTATGAAAACCATCAAAATATTCTGGCTGTTTCAACAGTAATAAGATCAATACAAGATACATTTTGTCAGGTTTAGCTATACAAAGCTTGGACTTGAGGGTGACATTTCAAGGCCCCAACCTGAACTGTTCCATGAGTCTTTAAAGAAAACATTTCAGCACTTTGCAGCCAGGCTTGCATGTCCCAGCACTTTATATGCTATAAACCTCAATTCAGGTGCCTAAAACCCTGCTGCCTGCCTTTTACATCATGAACTGAATGCCTACCCAGCATTCTGAATACCACTGCACAGTCTCCAAACCTGTTTTTCAGTATAACCCCAAAGCTACTCCAAATGGGTCAGATTTTCTGCTGCTTTCAGGTGAACAACAGATCTCGTGGGAATGGGGTTTTGTATGTTGAGAAACAGTCTTGCCTATTCACTTATTTTACTAATGAACAAAAAACTTCAATAACCATTAGTTTTCCTTGCAAACACAGAATACACTCTTATTCAAATGCACTGTGTTGGCCATATTAGAAAAAGCTATTTAATTGATATCACCTTATTTACTGATAACAAGACTGTTTTCTGACAGCTGCATACACATTTTTTTTTATTTCACTCAACTGCATGCAACCTGAAACTATCCATTGCGCATCACTGCCTCATTATCTTCACCTGATTGAGCTGAACCTGTCTTTTTCCACTTAGAAAGGCAATAAAAGCATTTTTAATTATCTTTAAAATGCCCTTGCAATTTGTTCTCATATGATGAATCTTTTTTTTTCCCCACTGAAAACATACAGTCACAACAGCTAATAGATTGGAGCATTTAGGTTGTTCACATATTCCTAATGAACAGTACGTATCCATTTCTGCTGTCATCTCTCCCTCCATGAGTACGGATAATCATACAAATCTTTGGCAGATTGTGTGTCACAGCCCTATCATCTCTCACTGAAAGGCTGGGACTTCCCATCCTGACAGTGAAGGCTACTACTATGTGCAAATATTTTTATCTGTAATACAAATCCCACAGTCAATGGCACGAATCAGGAAAGACTCAAAAACACTCAGACCTAACAGACAGTGTCTGTGTTCACCAGTAGTTTAAAAGAACAGTTTCAAGAGTGGGGTATTTTTAAGTATCCCTGAATTAATTCCATTGATAGGACTGATTTCACCTCTGCTCAAATATACTTGCACAGAAAACTGTTTTCTCTCTCATCAAGAGATACGTTAACCTCTGACTGAGAAATGAGACGGTGTAGATAATAAAATGCATACAGAAATGAAACTAAGAACTTTTTCTTTTCCATTTTCATTAGTTCTGATAACTGATGATTTACTCATTTTTTTCCTTCAATGATAAATCAGAAAGCAAAAAGAAAAAAAAAGAAGCAAAACAACCATCCCTCTTCATCTCAAATTAAAAATGGAAGAAAGTAGAAGATACTACAAAACACGACAACAAAATAAGAAAATGAGCACGAATTGTGTCAGTAAGTAGTAAATACACATTAGAAGGGGGTAGAAAAAACAGCCAGGAGGACCATTACATTAGCAGACTGAAACACAACCACATCTGTATTTGGTGAAATGTGTGTAGAGGAAAAAGTCCCTTGGACTGTCAGGGAGGACATAAATTTTATTAGACAGTGAATTAAAGAGAAATTGGCAAAATGAGCCTGAGAATATGCTCAGCATTCATCTAGTGTCAAATGTGACAAGGAAATAAAATGATCCAAAATTGAGAACAATCTTGCTGGAAACTCAGTAAGAAAGCCATGAAAATTGAGAGACTATTTTAACTGTTTTAAACCTGTGTTTCTACCACTATCCTGCTACCCCCCAAAATAACAAAATACCAGAATTTTCCAGTGTATCCTTCATTTAACCTTCTCATGCTGTAGTTCAATACAGTTTTCCAGCATATGACTCTCATTCTGAGCTTCCCCATGAAAGCCCATATCCTTCCAGTCTACAGTGACAGTTTCTGCTTTTTTGGGCCCTTCCATTCACACTGCTTGCACTACACTGATTGACTTGGAAACAAAGAAAGCCCAATTCTGAGACGGGTATCTTGAATTAAGAAAAGAATACTAAGACATAAAAACAAGCAAATGACTTGCTCAAACACACTGTGAATGTTCATGGTAACATGCCACTTTGCCTCTGGTTCCTTTTCCTTCTCTCTGTGGATGCCTGAGCCATCCTGGGCTTTGTGGCTGGCTCTACAGAACAGGAGGATGCAGCCAACTGAGGAATCTCCTTTCCCCTGAATTCCCTATGGCCCGATAGTGTAAAAAGTGAGAACATGGCTGGCTCTTTCAGATATTCTAATAGTCGGTATTTTAATTAAACCCTTACCTCCTGAAGTCATACAATGATTAGAGATTTTGGATAGCTTTCTTACTTTGTGATTGTAAAAATGCTTAAAACCACAGTTAACAAGCCTCGAAATATATTAATACAAGCTAAAATGTGTACCTTGAACTATCTCGATTTCATATTAGATGTAATTTTTTTCTGGATAGACTGAGGATGTTTTAATTCTGAGGGCAATTTGAATTGCGGAGTGGCACTGGAGATGCTGTGAATCCTCAGTGCCAGCACCCAGCTTACAGATGTGTCTGCCTAGAGTGAGGGAGGCTGTTTGCTGCTGCTCCAATGTGGGCAGCTGGCTGGTACAGCCAGCAGCACTCTGCTCACTTCTCTCCCTAGCACAGCTGAAACCATAAGATGGTGCTCACTGAGACTGACACAGGGGTCACCAGTGTGGGTCTGACCTACTCCAGGTGCTGCAGGGTCTTGTGGAAATACATGGAGCTCTATTCTTTCTATATATATATATGTGATTTTTTATTTTTTATTTTTTTGCAGAGGAAAGACTTTCCAAAATATCATTGCTCTAATGGGTAGGAGCCGCCTTCAGATTTCATCTTCCATTTGCACGGTGCCAGTTTGTATCCACTTGTTTTTGCATCAGTGCTATCCTGTAACTCAAGTAATTCATCTGTATCTTTTGCTCCCTGATGCTCATCCAGGATTTATTCACGCACAGTTCCGCTGAGATGAGCCAGAAGTAATTCAGCTGTAATCTGTATACCTACAGCAATAGAAACCTAAGGAGTATGAAAGAGAACTTTCTGCAACAAGATATCATTGCAAGATAAATGAACTGTAAAGCTACAGTCTGAAGACCAAAGAGAATTGCAAAAAGAGAGAGGTGGGCACAGACTATTACATGGGAACTTCTTCACAGTGCAGTGACGGAGCAGTGGCACAAATGCACAGAGAGGTGGTGGAGTCTCCTTCTCTGGAGACATTCAAGACCCGCCTGGACGCCTACCTGTGCAACCTGGGCTAGGGAGCTGCTTTGGCAGGGGGTTGGACTCGATGATCCCTAGAGGTCCCTTCCAGCCCTACAATTCTGTGATTCTGTGACTTTCTAGGAAATTTTCTTATGGCCTTTACAGAAACTCATCCTTTTTTTCCTTTTCTTTTTTCTTAAGACACCTTTGATTTCATTTATCTCATTGACAGCGCTTTGAAAAGCAAATGTGTCTTGCTTTTTTAACGCAGTGAAAATACTGTAGATAACTTTCACTTCATCCTTTCTGATAATATTGTTCAATCAAGACTTCATTGCTGTTATCCAACCTCAGCAAAGAGATAAATAAGCACATAAAAACAGATATATCTTTGAATGCTACCTGCTTTATATTTCAGTCATCAGGTAATCTAGTTTGTAGCAGAAATATTTGGCAATGAAGGTTCGAATTCAGAGCTAGTGTGTAAACAGGTGCTCTGCCCTTGAAAATTCTTACTAAAACCTTTCACTAGTCAGATAACAGTCCCAAAAACCTCATAAATATCAGCTCATAAAAAATCTCAGCTACCACTTGATACTCATATACCTTTGGGCTTGTTCTTGCCTTTGAAAAGCAGAAGCCCTTTAGAACAAAGAGCAGATGCACTTGTTAACAGGGTTTTCCTTCCCATTATATATATATATATATATATATATATATATATATAAATATATATAAAGACAGGAATGGAGACTTAAGTGAGACGTTAGGAAATTCTTTATTGAGAGGGTGGTGAAGCATTGGCACAGTCTGCCCAGAGAAGTTGTGGATGTCCCCCTTGAGTTTACTGGAGATGCTCAAGGCCAGGCTGGACTGGGCCCTGGGCAGCCAGAGCTGTGGGTGGCAGCCATGGGTTGGGACTGGGTGGTCCTTAAGGTCCTTTCCAGCCTGAGTCGATTCATGATTCTATAACAATAAATTGAATGACTATGCAATGAAAATGATCAATACTTCTGGAAGTGTGCTTGTGTATGTGAAACATACCCATATATATATATACACCCATATATATGTATATATACACATATATGTTATGTATGTATGATATATATATATATATATGATATATATGTGTGTGTGTGATATATATATATATATATATATATATATATACACACACACATATATATTTTGCATATCTAATTGAATGCTATAAAAATCTAGAGGAGTAAATACTGCTCACCATAATCCAGGTAGCCAAGCCACACCGACCCTACCACTTGGCTGCTGAAACTAAAGCTGCAGGGTAAGCTGTGGACTGAGGAAAACTGACTATGGCAAAAACTCAGATGAAGCAGGATAGCACTCTGCTGTTAGGTACCTGATGTAGGTTTCAGAGCCTTCAAGTTTAGGTGCCTACACTGCCTTCAGGTGATATGGGCATCTGAATGCAACAATGAGCAACTGGCTGGCCCTAGGACAGCGGATGTAAATTCCTAAGTAGCTGGAAATATATCTGAGATCTTCTCTGAGAACAAGAATACCTGTGTCCAAGCACAGTGCAGAAGAAGGCCAAGGGAGCTTATGAGAAGCATGTCTCAGCTAGAACAATTTATAATGCTTTAAAGTTTGCTCTTCAACCAGTCACCTGTCTATATATATCTATAATTCATTTCTAAAATCTCCACTGAATCACTCATTTCCACCTGAGACTCAAGACTGAACCAACCAACATCAGTAATTTGTATTCAGCAAGCAACCTGGACTATACCTTCCTACAAAAGTACATCAGTGCCAGCAGCTCCTCAAGAACCTGCCAGAGCCAAGTTTCATTTACAGTCCAAACCATTTTAAAAAATTTCCCATCTTTCACTTAACACATTTTGTTTATTTAATACTTTAAGTTCTTTTCTTCCTGTTGATTTATCTTCCTAATGCAGAAGCCTTGACATGTATTCAGAAAAGGTAACTTTTGTCTTTATGGGAAAAGAAGCTTATTGAATAGCCAAAGGATGTCTCACACAGGAAAGCCACATAAATGGTGCATGAAGCTGTGAGAATCATTCTGTTAAATGGGAACAGGGGCTCCGGAACTGTTACAGACTTCCCAGCCCTAAGGGAGTACTGGGAAGGTCTCCATGTTTGAAGAGAAATTGAAATTGTCAGTGAAAGAACAGAATCTGTTCACTCTTAAATTCCTAATTAGAGAACTCTTAGTGGGAAGTGACCACTCAAATGATGAGCAGAGACAATGAAGGAAACTGCTTTCCTTTAGAAGCAGCAAGTGCACACGGTCACAAAATGCCATTGTGATTTGTAATCCAGATTAAAACTAGAATAATTTTCAACTGGCGTTGTAATTTTATCTATATTATTTAGTTTCTCTCCAGAAATTAATAAAAAAAAACAGCTTTATATATTATTCAGCTTTATATATTATTCATATACAGCTGTATGTTCAATATCCTCCATAGACTGTTGTTACAGTGATGTTAATACTTTAAATGCCACTCATTTCAGCACCACTTCTCATACTTGCCAGTATTTAAACCTCAAAACAAATCCGTTCTGTATATTTAGATTTTAACATATATCAATCTCAGTCGTACAAAAATGCAGAAAACATAGATGGTCAAAGTGGATGCTAAAACAGTCTTAAAATTCTTATTTTGTTTTAGTCCTTACCTTCTACATATGGTGAAACTGAATTTCTCTGTAAGAGCTATGTATGTCCATAAGAAAGTGTCATCTTAAAATACATTATAACATTAAAAATAATGTTCAGTAGTACTACTCCACTATAATTGAGTTTGAATTATGCCAAATACCTGTCAACAGAAGTACTGCCAAGAAAAAAAAAAGTTAAAGCTATTAAGAAGGCTCTGATCCCATATTCCTTTGACAGTTATAAAGGATTATTGAGCCTAAGTGTGCATTCATGAGAATGAACAGAAAGTGTGACTGGATTTAGAAATCTAAGTTAATGCTCTCCTTCAGATTCTTATATTATGAGTTGCACCATCCAAAAAGAGCAGAGAAGTTGCTTTTCTTGTTGGTAGTGAGATACACGCCATCTGGTAGCTTGGAAATGCAGTCCTGATGTCAGTTCTTTAATAAAAGAATATTCAGAGAAACATTGCTGCTTCTGTGTGAATAAAGCCGTGGTGCTGGAATGCCAGAAACAAATCAAAAGAGGGAATTTTTTTCTCCAGAGACTGAAAAAATAAAGTGATACACAACTAATTAAACAAGTCACAGAGTTTAATTAGCTGCCTTTTGAAAGGCAATACGATGGCTGAGGTCAGACAATGATAGTAATAAGGTGTAAATGAGCTAATTTTGGAGAGACTTTTTACTCTATTTTGTAGAATTACCCACATATTTTCCCAGTGAGATCAGGGAATATTTTTAGGTCTTGCCTAAATATTTACATCTCTTTGATTCAAATATAGCCACAATTATAATGTAATCTGTTAAAAGGTTCCTTTTTCCATTGATATTTTCTTGCCTACACAAATTCATAAATAGGTGACTTATTGAAGAGACACCAAATATTTCTCCTTCAGCACAATGAGACGAAAGCTGCAAAAAGGGCACACCCCATTGACTTTAAGAAGGTTACATGGAACACATCACCAAGTGAGGGCAGAATTCCAAAGGCTATATTCAGCCTGAAAAATATGCTGAATAGATGTAAGTACTTAGATTCATGCATTTCTCATTTAAAATGAAAATGTAAAAAATGAAATGAATTGTCCACCGAGCTGTTTTGTTTAATTTTTGGCACAGGAGGAAATCTCTTTGCTGAGTACACAGTGCAGATCACGAACAATCACGCCGATTTCTCACGTGCCCTTACTTGTGGCTGAATAGCATCTTATGCCACAAGTAGTTCCATTGAACTTGGCTGAATAGCACTTAGCGAGAATACCCGGATAATACCCTGCCCCATACATAATTACATCAGTACTTGGCTCTGGCAGTGCTGTGGAGGAAGGTGCTATTCATATCTCAGTGGGGTTATTGGAATCTTAGAACCAAGCCCCCAAGCATTTCTTCAGTAACAGAGAAAGAACTGTCACTGCCTTGTCGTTCCCAAAGGAGATTTTTGCCTCAGTGTGCTCTAAAGGGGTCCGTCAGTGCGGCTGATTTGACCTTTTTGTCTTTAGTTCTAAACTAATGCGAGACTGAGGTTTTCCTGATGAACCTCCCAGAGGCAACGGCAAAACTCCCCTTCAGATTCACTGGAAAGAACCCCCTGTGCAGCTCGGTGTGGCCGCCTGAAAACTGAACAGCATTTTTTGAACTGCAAGCCAGTGAGGCTGGGATCTAGACTAACGTGCTGCTGAGCTCCAGGAAGCACAGGAGAGTGCCATGCTCCTCAGCAACATCCCATTCCCGGCACCTTGGTTCTGGTGTGTGTGCCAGAGATACCCAGTGGTGAGAGTCAGCCTGTTCAACTCTGCTCTTCTCTCTCACTAAGGAGCCACACAGGAGTAGTACAAAACCGCCTATTTTATTTCTTAATGAGAAACAAAAGGAAGCAATGTCAACATTCCATGTTTAATCCCGTGAACTAATACTATCAGGGTGGGATAATTTATCAGAGTGGGGTGCTTCCACCAAGGAGCACGGCTTGCCAGCCTTCCCAATGAGCAGACACTGAGATCAGAACACCCTGCACATCCAGAAAGGGCGTCCCCTTCAGGTCAGGTTTGGAAACCACAGCGCAGAGAGACAAAAACCAACAGCTTCATCTGTATTACACCAGCTGTGTGAAGAAGGAGCAGCGTGTTCCCGTGCTGACCGACCCACGACTGTAACATCCACAAAAAGTATTTGAATACTACACTGCACAAAACCAACTTATCTCTAAAAAGACATGAGAGGAAATTAACAAAACAGAAGTTTCATCAGCAAGTTGCCTGTGTGTCCTGCTCTGCTTACCATGCAGAGGGGTCATCTGGATGTGAAACTCAGTCCCCAGAAGGCAATGGTTTTTGTATTACTCTGTGATCACAGCACAGCACGCTGCTCCACACTCACACGTTTCCAAACCCCTCTCCACACATACATGAACACCCCGTGCTTTTGTCCTCAGGACAGTTCTGGGAGCACATTTGATTTTAGGAGGCTTAACACGTAAGGAAGATGGTGTGAGAACTTCTCGGAAGTTTTCATGTAAGGCATTCGTTGCCCAACCAGTCTGAGAGAAGCATTTTAGGTCAAGTACTCTACTTTTAGAAACAAGTAAATTTAAAAGTGACATTAAAATGTCCCCTAACATAAGGATCGTGCACTGTAATTAAAGGCCAGATGCATTCACCAGATTTACAGTTGGATTTTGCCCCTGGGCTTCCAGACAGAGGGTGAAAATATTTTCCAAAAGCAGCTCCTGCCAACAGAGCTGCTGTCATTGCCACCTCACTCCGATCTTTGTTACAGAGCTTCACGGTTTCAGAAGCAGCACCACCTATTGGGTGGAAATGTGGGTTAGTGCGGGACGAGAGCCCTATTGTAGGGGCGGTCACGGACGGAACGGGCTGACACTCTCAAGTTCCTCATACTTGAACGCAAGCAAACAGCTCGTGTTTCCTAGTGATCTACTCGACAGAAGCTTATAAAATCCAAAAGAACATTCATAACAATACAAACCCCATCTCTTAGGCTGTTAATATCTATATGGCGAAGTGTTAAAGTCGGTGCTTCCAGCAGTGCCAACCACCTCGCGCGGCTGCACTAGCAGTAACAGCGCACGACTGCCGTCATGCACTCCGGTTGCACAGACATCAACGAGCCGAAAATTCATTTGGTTATGTAAGGAGTCCTACTGAAATCTATATGAATCCATACTCAGTGGGGAACCAGTGCCTCACGTGAGCGGTAGAATATTTCGCTTTTCAAGGCAGCAGCTACCTCTGGTTTTAGGGCAATCACGGACGTAGCCAGTTCTCGCAGCACAAATCTTTTTCGGGGGGCAGGGGACTGAAATTTTGTCCCAGTTCCTGGTTCCCATACGAGCACATCGTGCAAGAGGAGAAAGCCCCACTTTCCAACCCACGGCCGCGCGGATACTGCCCGGTGCCGGTGCCGCGCGCGGAGTCCTCACCGACCCGGACCCGTGGGACCCGAGGAGGCGGCGGAAGGGCGGGGGACCGTCCCACCCGGGGTCGAGCAGCCGCTGATCGCTCTCAGCGAAGGGATCGGAGGAGGACATAGGAGCAGGGGGAGAAAAGTTGGTGGGAAAGGCAAGAGCTCAGCCCGTGGGAACACCACTCACCCACTCGGAGGATACAGACGAGCTGGATGCAGGCAACCCAGCGCCCTAGAATGAGCATGTCCAAATCGTCCCGTTCCTCCTCCCGCCCGCCGCTCCGTCCGTCTGTCTCAGCCGCTGCCCTCTCTGAGCTGCACCTCTCGGGGGGGGGGTGGGGGGGGAGAGGTGAGGGGTGGGGGGGCGAACGGCTCCGCGCCGCGCCCCACGGCCGCCCCCACGCCGCGGGCGGGCCCAGCCGGTGTTGGGTGCGGGGCGCCGGGTGCGGGGCGCTCGGTGCTGCCGGGGCCGCGCTCAGCGCATGGCGGGGCTGCGGCGGGGCAGCCTTCCGCGGAGCGGCCGCGAGTGCGTGCGGCGAGCGCGCGGAGGGGCGGGTTTGTGTGCGCGCGGGTGCGGGAGCGCCGAGTGTATGTTGGGGCGCGGGGGCGCGGGGGGGGCGGGGACCGCGCGCGGGTGACGTGTGCGCGCGTGTGAGTGTGTGCGTACGGGGGTGCGGGAGCGAGCGCACCCCCGCCAGCAGGGAGGGGGCGGGATGCGAGGCGGCCCCCCCGGGATACCCCCGCGTGCCCTCGGCCACGCGAGGAAAAAGTTTATCGTGGGGGACGGGGTCAGGGCCGGGCTGTGGGGGCCCGGAGGGCATCGCAGCCTGCTGCTGGGGGTGTCCGTGGGAATGACCGCGGGGCCCGAGCCGGGCAGTGCCGCACCGTGCTCCTGGGAACCGGAGGGGGAGCGGGGGAAGGGGCGCGAGAGGCGGAATATCATTATCCGCTCTAGAAGTGGGTCAGGGCGCAGGCGATGGCATCGCTATCCGGGAAGACAAAACAAGAGCGAAATGGTAATAAAAAAAACAAAGGAAAAAAAATATATATATATACGTAACAACGCTCGACAAAATCCCAAAGCACTCACATGAGTAGTATAAAATTAAGGGGTACAAACAGCAGGTCCCACGGCTGGGATACCTCGGAACAGCATTCGGGGCTTTGGGAGCATGACACAGCCGATCCCCAACCTCACCCTAGGCAGTGCGAGCAATGCTGTGTTAGCAGTGCTGTTCCCGTCGGGGTGATGGGAAAAGCTCCACAGAGATGTAAGGCGATGTTTAATGGTGGGCAGCCTCAGAGCAACAGCACTTACAGGTGGACGTGCTGCTCTGCCCTGCATTCTCACGTATGGGAGCAGCAGCTGTTCCTTCCAGGAGAACACAAAACTCTCAGTGCCCCTGCTCTAGCTGGGGATGGTAAAGCTCTCTTGCCATGGACCAAATGGTCAATTTCAGAGTGAAAAGCTGCAGGAGAAATTGCCGAGATGTTCAAGCACTGTGTCTGGAAAGCAGGCAATAGATGTGTCTCCCATGCACGGTCAGCATCTTTCAGGATATGCAGTGCTGACATACAAAAGAGGCTGGTTCATTAGGAGGATTAACTCTGAATGACAACTCTTGTCCAACGAACTCCTGGTATCATGGCAAGAGACAAGTTCCATGTGCTGATATCCCTCAGCAAAAGACGATTTTAGTATTGTCATGAAGGATAACGTTAAAGATTGTAGTCAGCTGATTTTTGTGTTGCTGAAAGAACCCAGATGTCAGGAAACTACTGCAGTAACTTCAGTGCAAACATGCTCAAACACAGACATACATATGCATGCCAAAGCATTAATACCAGTGGGTAATATATTTGAGGTTCACTTCAGCTCCAGCACCGTTCTGCAGTTGGCTTGGATTCTTAGTAGCAGTAAGAATCGTACAATAGTGCACTGATATAATACATAGTATAAAATACTCAGTACTCACCAACTTCCAAAGCATTGTATGGAATAATATGAGTTCTTCTGTTATTGGTCACAGGTGGGAAAGAAGGAATATTCAGTCAATCTGGACATGCATTCTCACCACCACACCTTTACACAGGTATATTTATTACAGATCAGTGCAGGGTGATGTATGGCCATTCAGTGCCCACACCCCTTCACCTGGCTTTTCACAAGCTGGGAGGTGGATATGATTTATGAGTATGTGTGAGCCTGCAGAGCTATCAGCTCCCCTCCATCCTGTGGGGATTACTTTTTGTCTTCAGACTTCAGATGTTCTCAAAGCTTTGTGACTGGCTGAAAAGGCTAAAGGATCACCTCCAGCAGCTGCTGATGTGGCTACCTACAAAGGAATATGCTGGAAAAGCTTTGGGTAGGCCAGTGTTCTCCTTTCTTTAAGAATTCCTTTTTATTTTCCACACAAACCCATCACAAGCACACCCACTCCAAAGGGCAAGCACAATGTTGGTAGGTAGCATTAAATATTCCCTGATTTTCCACAGTAAACTACCACACAGAGGGAGTCTGGTTCTAACAGTCTTTGCCCATAGTTAACTTTCCCTTTCAATGGGTGACACACTGACGTCTTTTTCCAGGAGAGCAACGAACAAGTAGGACAGATCACCAGTGATTGTACCAGATTCTCCATCGTTTGAAACCTTTGCATCAAGAATTTAATATACTTAGAACATGACCACAAATGACCACTGAATGACACTTGAAACATGACCACTAGTGCACGAGCAGTTTAGTAGCCTGGACTGCAGAGGCAGTACAGGTGGGTTGTAGAGCTCACCTATGGCCTTTCAGTGTGTATGCACATTGTCAGAAAAAGAATAAAATGATAATATCCTGCTGTTAACATCTGTTTTCAATAGTTGTCAAAGGTTTAGAAAAGACACAAGGCTTATTATCACTTGTTACAGTGCCTCTGTGGTTGTTGCACTGGAAAATGACTGGTGAAGCATCTTCCTGTATGGTCTGATAAAATCTTGGCTGTGGTTGGGTGACACCATTCATCCTCACTTTTAACAGTCATATCATGGTGTTTTACGCTGTCCTGATACATCCAGCCAAACTCACCAGAATTGATTTGGAAAAAATGTTATGTGCCAAGTGAATAGATTAACTAGCAATCCTGACATGGTATCCATCACTGTGTCTGTAACCCACAACGTGACACAAAAGCAAATAAAAATGAAAAAAACTCGAGGTTTACATTATCAGATTTCCATTTCTTCAAAACCTAAGTCTTACTTTAATTACTATATCATTTAGTAAATATTTTGGGATTTACATTAGATTTTTCTTCCACTCCTCGATATTTTCATCTGTGGCTCAGTGGATGTTAGCAGGTCTTGGTGAGATACTGATCACTCAGAGTATTCAGTATTTTGCCCTTTTCCTAAGCATTTCCCCCTCTTAAGTTTCATGACTTACTTAATTTTCATTCCTTTGTTCATGTGGTGTTGAATATTTTCTTCAAATCTGCTCTCCTTCTCCATTATTACTTTTTTCTCTAAATGAAACTCTCTTCAGTGTTGGTGCTGTATTTTCCTCTGTATTGTGACAATCTTGTTATTTTCCAGGGTGAGTCATTCTGTGTCTTGTTCAGCCCCCTTTTTTTTTCTTTTTTTTTTTTTCCCAGCTTGTTTGGAGTGCCTATGTTTTTTTCTTTTCAGAACAATGTCAATTTCTTGTTGCATTTATCCTCTGCTTCTCTTGTGGTAAATGTTTTCATTTTCAGCACTGTCTTTGATATTTGTCAAATTCTTCTGGGGGTTTATATGCAGCTTCTGTTTTCATTTCTTTCTTATACAATAGTTGTACCAACAGCATCTGTCGGTATGTATTATACAGTATGTTAACAAAGAATTTGGTGGGCTTCCATTTTTAGTTTCTACCTTGTTGGAGAAACCCATGTGTAAATTGCAAACATTAAAAAATACGTGTGTAAAAGCTGTATGTTGTCCTTGTGATAGTTATGACAGCCATCATAAGGAATATTATCATACTAAGTGAGAATTTGAGAACCTAATGAGGTTTAACAAGACTTAGGTGTTGGTCTTAGGTTGTGGCAATCCCAAATATAAGTACAGACTGGGAGAAGTACTTCTTGAGGGCAGCCCTGCAGAGAAGGGGTTGGGAGTCCTGATGGATGAAAAGCTGTACATGAACCAGCAGTGTGCTCTTAGGCCTGGAAAGCCAACTGTGTGGATCTGGAGCCTGTGCACAAGAAAATCATGGAGCTGTTGGAGCAGGTCTGGAAAGAGGACCGGAAGATAATCAAAGGGCTGAAGCACCTCTCCTGCAGAAGAAGACTGAGGGAGTTGGGCTTCTTCAGCCTGGAGAAGGCTCTGGGGAGACTTCACTGCAGCCTTCCAGTACTTGAAGGGAGCTTATAAGCAGGAGGGGGATTGACTTCTTACGTGTTCTGATAGTGACAGGACAAGGGGGAAGGGACTTAAACTAAAAGAAGGGATTTAGTTTAGATGTTCAGAAGAAATTTTTTTCTCAGAGGGTGATGAGGAGCTGGAACAAACTGACTAGAGAAGCTATGTATGCCCCATCCCTGGAGGCACTCAAGGCCAGGTTGAATGGGGCCCTGGGCAGTATGAGCTGCTGGGTGGCACCCTTGACTATGAGTGGGAGATTGGGAGTGGATGATCTGTCAGGTCCCTTCCAACCTTCCAGCCTAGGGCATTCTATGATTCTATGAAGATACCCACAACAAATTGCACAACAGAATCTGAATTAATTAAGCAGTTTTTAAATTTCAAATGTGTCAGAACTTCCTAGTTAGAGTACTGCTTTTACCATGGGTGTCTAATGTTAAGTGCCCCTTTATACTGAATAATACTAGCATAGGATCTCAAACTTTTTTTTTTTTTTTTTTGTAATAAGATATAAAATGCAAAGTAAAAGCAGTATTTTTGTGTACTTCAATTTTGTTGGACACATTACCAGAGTTTCAGTATCATTACACAGTAATTAACAAATATATAAAGACTACTTATGATAATTTAAGGGAGATAAAATTTCATGTAAAGCTGTCTTATTTTCACTTCACTCTTATTTTTCATTTATTTTCATTCACAGGAGTTTGGCCAGAAGTGTTACTCTCCCAATTTGACTACTTCCAAGAACACAGAAAAAGAATAAAAATGGTGACATAACCACTGATGTGTCTTTTTACCAAACTGATGAAACTGAATTGTCTTTTAAAGTTAAACCCTGGAGCAGTAGATGTCGTATAGCTTTCTCTCAGAAAGAGATCAGAGTCTGTGTTTGATAGCAGCCAGGTGCCATCAGGTGCTGGGAAGAGCCAGGAGAGAGACAGTCTGTTCAGACAATGTAGTTTAATTCTTGTTCTTAGTAAGAACCATCTGAAAAGAGCCAGACTGTTAGATGGCACTGAAGACTGCGTAGTTTGAATCTGACTTCTTAGCAACTCTGCTTGGCCTAGCTGGGGGGGGGGGGGGGGGGGGGGGCTTCTGTTCTGTCACTACTGGCAAAGATGATCTGATGAAAGGTTTGTAGAAATCTTAGTTTGCTTTCTTTCCCAGATTTATCACCTGCTCTTGAAATAAAAAAACAGATCTCTCTGCAAACTCTGCCTCTCTTGGCATTAACAAGCTGTACCTGGCTGGCTCCTTCAGCATGGAGACAACAGTCCTGCTTTGCTCTGCAGAAAAGCCCACTGGCCCCAGCATATGCTTACAGAGATTAGGGGTGTGTGGGACATAGGCAATGATGGGGTGGAGTATAAACTTTGAACAGATTAGTTTTGTACATAAGTACAGGATCACAGAATGAAGCTTGTCTCCATGTTGTTCCCAGTTCCCTCCTAGCCACAGTCACAATCTACATCTCTTTATAGAACATAGCAGTGCACTTTGAGAATTGCCCTTGCTACTCAGCCCTTGCTTCAAACGAGGGTTTTCAGGACTTTTTGTGAAGGTTGGCGCTGTGTTTCCACACAAAACCTGTATGGGAGGGATAATTCACCATTGGCTGACTTTCTGACAGTGCTTTCAGGTCTCTCAGAGGCACGACCATGGAAAATGCTCTGGCTACAGTTGCAGATCCCTTCCTATGTTCTAGATGAACATGTATGCCTCTGGGGACATCCAGTTATTTTCCATTCTCTTATACAGCAACAGAGAAAATGAAACTAATATTTCATATTTATATCCTATTTAGCACTCCTATTCATTTCTGCTTGGGCTATTAAATGGAAAATTGGGCAGAAAAGCAGAGTTACCACCACACTAGCATAACACCTTACTGCATTACCTGTTAGCAACACTTCAGCTTCCCAGAGGCAGAGAAGCCTAACCCCTGAAATGGTAAATGAAGACTGAGTATGAGGAATTATTTTATATCAGATTTCTCCTCTGTCCTCAAACACACGGAAGCGTGACATCCTGAGAAGTTTAATTTTTCCTCATCTCTCTGTAAAGGGCAGGATTGTGGAATGCTGGGGAGGGTCACAGTCTGATGCAAAGCATTCCCTGTATGACATAGAAGAGCATGTTGCCAGATATTGACATGTCACCCATGCAGGGAACTAACATTCATAGAATCAGGCATGTTTGAGTGCTAAGGACCCTAAAAGTTCATCTTGTTCGATTGCCTTGCAGTGAACAGGGACATCTACAGCTAGGTCAGGCTGCTCAGAGCTCCGTCCAGCCTGATCTTGAGTGTCTTTTAAGGACAGGGCATCTACCACCTCTCTTCTGCAACCCATTCCAGTGCCTCATCAGTTATTGTAAAAAAAAACCAACAAAAACCAACTACTTTTTTTCTTATATCCATGCCTACAAGTATCAGATTCAGTGGTCTACCTCCCCTCCATCTCTTGTTGGTAAAGCCCTGTTTATGGAGTGCAAAGAAGTGGTCTCTATCCCAGGGAAAAAGGTTCTTTTAATAAGTATCTTCAGAATAAGACACTGATTTCAATGGTGTCAAAAGGCTCTTTTATTGCTGTCCTCTTTTTAAAGATAGTGCACATCCTGCCTGCAAAACCAGCAAACCAAAACTGGAATACTCCATTGCATGCTTAGAATGTCATATTAACAGCATGCACAGAATCAAATGTGATCATGCAGAGTAAAGAATTTCTATGTGTGTGAAATGCTTTAACAGCGCAATTAATTAAACAGAAAAATCCCCCACAACCACCCATTAAACTGAGAACTACTAAGTCAATTCTGGTTAAAAGCAAGTGGCTTTTTTGGCTTATTTGCCAATCTAATCAAACCGTAATTCCGATGCTGACATCGCATTTACCAATTTTCTTCTGTTTCATTTGTGAATCTGAAGGCTTTCTTATTACTGTGTCACCCTATGAACACAATAGATATGAAGTAACTGGAACAGTGTATCATAATCATGATGCTTGGGCAAATGTTGATGATGATGCTGCACAGATAAGTTTTCAGATAATGATCACTGAATGGTAGAAACACTTTACTGCCAGCAAAAAAAAAAAATAGTCTTTCTCTTAAGTGAATGTTTTTAGTTAGTTTATTTTCTCCTGCAACTGCACTTATATGAAATTGTATCATCACAAACAAATTTTAGAGGATATGTTTCAATTTTATAACTGGAAATGAAAGCAACTTAGGTTGTGGAACTGACCTATTATTGGACTGCATTATTCTCATTACTTCTATAAGTATATATTTATTTGAAATCTAATATTCACTTAAGGATAAAAGAAAACAGCAATGAAGTAAAAGCAGAAAGATGATGATGTGCAATAATCTATCTCAAAAATAGCCACTGTATGTCAGCATTCATGGCATTCTCAAAATAACCTATTCATAGCTATTCCTTCTTTTGACAGTAACACCAGTGTTGTTGATACACTGATAAGAAAATAAAAAGAAGCAGAAATATTGATTTCTAGCACTCACTTAGAAACAAAAGGCACAAAGTCTTTCAAGTATGGAAAGGAATAACTAGGTAAAATAGTATTCCTCTTCAATGTCTAAAAACATCTAAACGGTTATTCAATTTTAGTGGCTTGTAAAATCTCACACCACTTATTACTTGAAACAGTAACTTCTTAAATTTGAACAAAAATCAATCAGAAAACTAGACATATCTTAGTTTGGCTATTAAATCTTCAGAGCTGTCTGTCAAACGTGGGAACCAAAATCTATAAAATTAAATATACACAGATTCACAGTACTCCACAGTATCCTTCTCTATAAATTGGAAAGATATGGATTTGATGGGTGGACCATTACCAATACAAGCTGGGGGATGAAAGGATTGAGCACAGCCCTGCAAACAAATACCTGGGGGTACTGGTAGATGGAAAGCTGGACATGAGTCAGCAATGTGCCCTTACATCCCAGAAAGCCAACAGTATCCTGGGCTACATCAAAAAGAAACATGGTGAGCATGTTGAGGAAAGTTATCCTCCCCCTCTACTCTGTACTGGTGAGTCCTCAGTGTAGTAGAGACATGGAGCTGTTGGAGTATGCCCAGAGGAGGGCTACAAAATGATCCAAGGGGTGGAACACCTCTCCTATGAGGACAGGCTGAGAGAGCTGGGGCTGTTCTGCCTGGAGAAGAGAAGGCTCTGAGATGGCCTGATAGTGGCCTTTCAGTATCAAAAGGAGAGCTTTAGAGAAAGAAGGCAACAGACTCTTCAGTGGAGTCTGTGGTGATAGAACAAGGAAAAATGGTTTCAAGCTCAATGATGGTAGATTTAGGTTAGATATAAGGAATAAATCTTTTACAGTGAGGGTGGTGAGGCACTGGAACATGTTGCCCAGTGGCATGGTTGATGCCACATCCCTGAAGACTTTCAAGGCGAGGCTGGATAAGGCCATGGACAACCTGATCTAGGTGTGGTGTCTCTGTTCCTTGCAGGGGAGTTGGACTTAATGACTGTTAGAGGTCTCTTCCAACTCTAAGGATTCTATGATTCTATGATGATCATAATATGACGCATGTAGGGAAAGGAGTCCAAGGTTTTAATAGAAAATGATGGGGTCTTAGATTACTGTTTCTATACAGGAGAGAGATTTGGGGTTATGACAGGTCTATGAAAATATTATCTCAGTACTTGGTAAGTGTCAAAAAAAAATGTTTTTATTAACCATTAGATAGCAAATAGAGTACAAATCAAGAAACATTACTTAGAGCATGCTATATATACCCTCTTATTTTACCACTTCTAACTCAAACTCTGAATACAAAATGATCCTTCAGAATCTCTCTTTTTTTTTTTCTGCTTAGAACATATTAAAATCCCCAAACTTCTTTCTTCTTTTCTTTTCCCAGAAATTGGGTAGCAAAGTTTGGAAAGAGAAATAGAAAAAACTACAATCAAAACGTGGTGAGATGGCTTCATTGTTTAAGGAAAAAGGAATATATAGGTGTGGAATTTGAAGAAAAGAAGAGGCTATGATTCCTTAGACTGGAAAAAAAAGCATACAACTGAAGTCTGTAGAACCTGACCAGAGCATAGAGAAGGTAGATGGTGAATGATTACTCACTTTCGCGTCCAACTGAAGAAACTGTTAGCCACAAGTGAAGCTGGCATGAGCCAAGTTCAAAAAAGACTTAAAACAGAAAGCTATTCCCGCAAAGGGAGTCAGACCTGTGTATATCCCTGGCCATGGTAATTACGATTCAGTGGATTTATATGAGTTCAAGATTAGACTTTGAAAGAAAGATCCAATAAGGTTACTAAATAGGCATGTAACATCAGTCTCAGAAAATCTCCTGAACTTAGAACTGTTAGTTTGCAGGTTACCTGGGGAAAGTATCATAAACGTGTCCTCTTGTTTGTGTTCCTTACCAGTCACCTGTTGGAGAGAAGGTGGATGATTATTTTGAACCAGAAATCTCTTTTGGATTGCATTCTTACAGATACCTTCAGAGCAGAAACCTAGCACCTCTAGAGATAGTACTAATTACAGATATGATTCTGAGTGATAGCATAAACTATAGCACATTTATATATGCTGGAAAAAAAACAGCTGCAGTGTTTGCCATCAAACTATTAAACTAGAGAGAGATTAATTAATGTAGGACCGTGTCAAAGGCCTTACACAAGTCCAGGTAGATGACATCAGTTGCCCTTCCTTTGTCCACCAGAAATGTCACTCCAATTGCAGAGGACCATCAGATTGGCCAGGTACAAACTGCCCTCTGTAAAGCTGAGCTTATATGTGCCTTAACACATCCTCCTGGAGGATCTGTTCCATGATCTTTCCAGGCATACACATTAAGCTCACCATCATGATTACCTGGGTCTTTGTTTCTTGCTTTCTTGAAAATAAGAATGATGATTCCTTTTTGACAGTCATCAGAAACTTCACCTGATAGCCAGAACTATTCAAATATGATGGAGAGTGTGTGGGCAACCATGTCAGCCAGTTCCTTAAGGAGCCTTGGATGCATGTCATCTGACCCCATAGTCTTGTACAAATTCAGCCTCATGAGGCATTCTGAGGCTTGACTACACTGAATTTAGACATCTCACACAGTCAGAGACATTTAAGAGCTTGATTCAACTTCATGAATATAGGTATCTTATTTTGCTTGAGAACCTGAGAGCCACCATGATCTGCACACTGTGCTGTCAGGTCACATCAGTACTAAGAGCACCAAGAGCTGCATGATGTTTATAATGCATCTCAAATGCCACCAGCAGCTTGTACATAGGTAAGTGAACTGAACCAACATCTTCACACTGAGTCTTCACCCATTGAGGGAACTGCTATCGGTGCATGAGTGTTCACTATCTTTCCATATTGCCTTCAAACACCTGGCTGCTGGACTGTGATTCATGGTCCCAAGATCAATGCTACACTGCTTGGGTTTAGGGAATGTGCAGATATTCTCTCTTTCTACTGATCTGTATTGTCCCTGCAGGACTGATTCTGGTGCCCATGTGCAATTGGGATCCCAGTCCTACCATGGACCCAGGATCATGGATACTTTTCTTTGACCTCCTCCTCCTTCCCTGGTTGAGATGAGGAGATACCACTCATCTTGATGTAGTGCTTGGGACTTATGTGAGATAGCTGGAAGAAAATGTAGATAGGCTTATGTTGCCAAAAATAAGAGGACAAGGGCAAAGGCAGGTGGTTTGCTCAGTGTAGTTTTGGGGACTGACTGTATTCAGTACTGTATATGAGGATGAGATGCATGCGTCTGGGCAAATTCATCAATGATATGGCACAACTATGATTCTGAGAGGAAAGGGGAGAATAATACTTTTATGGATGGGGAAGAAGTGGACTGCTCTTGGGCTTGGTGAGAAAAGAAAGGAAGATGACTACTTATGTGGGGACATTAAAGAAATAAATTACCTAAAGCAGAGGTAAATGAAGTTGTAGTGCATCTTAATACATTTCCTGCAACCATGGCTGCCAAGTCTTAACTCTCCTGGTCTAGATCATCTCTCAAGGTACTGAGAGATTGGCTTGCTTTTCAAACATGGGTGAAGAAGAAAATGGCCACATTTTGTATAACAGCTGAAGCTCACTCATATGCAGAACACTGCAGCCCTCTGCTCTCCTTACATGGGAAGTTTACTTCTTTTGCTTCCCCAGATTCTGATCTTTATTGTTGACCTGTATGTGAGGATTGAGTGTACCCTCAGTGAATTTGCAGATGACACAAAGCTCGAAGGAGGTGCTGATCTGCCTGAAGATAGGAAGGCCCTTCAGAGTGATCTGGACAGGCTGGATAGGTAGGCTGAGACCAATGGGATGAAGTTCAACAAGGCCAAGTGCTGCATCCTGCACTTTGGCTACAACAACTCCAAGCAATGCTACAGGTTTGGGGCAGAGTGGCTGGACGTGTGGAAGAAATGGACCTGGGGATATTGCTCAACACTCAGCTTAGTATGAGCCAGCAGTGTGCCCAGGTAGCCAAAAAGGCTAATGGGAGGATTCTATGATTTGATGATTTTATGCTCAGAGGTCCTGGGACCTGTTAAATTTAGCAAGTTCTTTTGTGCATTCTGCTCATTTGTCTTTCTCCTCTACATGCTTCTATCTGCTCAGGGAAGGTAAAAGTACTTCTCTGCTCACGTGGGAATTTTGAAAGTAAAAACTCTGCAGACCACTTAGTAACTAGAGACTTTCAGACAGAAGTAGCCTGGGCAGCCCCTACTGCATTTTGTGGCACTCCAAGCTCTATTTTGATTAAATAACTCTGTGAAAAATTGTTATCAAGATCCTATGCCTATATCTAGCAAAATTATATATGAACGTATGAATAACCTTGTTGAAACATCTCATATTTAGCTAAATTATTATAATTAGCAGACAGGGAAGCTTAATAAGTGGAATTAGCACACATGAGTGGCTACATTAATGAACTGTTCGGGTAAATGAAATACTTCAAACTTTCATCATTTGAAACAAATAAGCTTGTTCACCTCTTGAGTGATTTGTGAATGTACCAAAATACCCTTTGACCTGTGATGTGCAAGATAGCTCCTTTGACAGAGGAAAGAAGAGAGAAAGGTGGAGGATGGTATGCATACATATGTGTGTGCCATACGGCAAGCTTCCACACTGTTATTTCCTTTCTTTCTTTCTTTCTTTCTTCTTTCTTTCTTTCTTTCTTTCCTTCTTTCTTTCTTTCTTTCTTTCTTTCTTTCTTTCTTTCTTTCTTTCTTTCTTTCTTTCTTTCTTTCTTTCTTTCTTTCTTTCTTTCTTTCTTTCTTTCTTTCTTTCTTTCTTTCTTTCTTTCTTTCTTTCTTTCTTTCTTTCTTTCTTTCTTTCTTTCTTTCTTTCTTTCTTTCTTTTTCTTTTTTCTTTTTTCTTTTTGTAATCTCAAATGAGCTTTCAAACTATTGCAACATTCAGGAATATGAAAAAAAAAAAAAAGGACTGAATTACAGAGTTCTTCCTCTATGACCAATTGTAGACAGGATGATGTTAGTGGCTCCTGCAGTTCACCCTCAGGGGTGCTGATCTGAACAGTCAGTCTGGCTAAGCACATCCTCATCTACTAACTATGTAGAAGTTGGCAGCTGTGTGTAAAGCCATCCTGTGTGGAAAATATGGCAGATTCCATAAATAGAAGTAGTAGGACTCTGAGAAGTGGGTACCTTTTCCATGCTCCCTAAAATATATGTTGAAAGCTTCCGCTTAAGAGGAAGTTTGGAATATAACTGAAAATATATGATGTACTCCCTTATGTCAGACACAGGGTCACGTCTCACATCTCCATCTTAGGTTTTTGGTTTTTTTGTCCCCTTTTTACTTTTTTTCATTAATATGATATAAAATATCACAAACCATTTTAAGATACTGGTAAGCATGTATGTAATGAGATTGCTTTCTTTGTAACCCAGATTTTCTTATGGTGCTGGATTACATCCAGTTGTCACAGCCAAGAAATATGCATAGCTATAAAACATCTTGACTTTTTCCTGAAAGAGGTTTTGTAGTTTTTTTGTATACAGGGTAAATGGAGCTCAAAACATTTTGCATTGAATTTCTTTGCACTCTTGAATGGCATTGAGCAGTAGAGGGTTTTCTCCTCCTGGCTGCGTTCTCTTCACATTTCTGGGGAACACACTACTGCTATACCTGTGAAATGTCTGCAAAACACTACAGAAATATAAATCATGATGCTTTAAGATGCCACGCTAGTACATGCATTGCAGGAATTCTGTAGGTGAGCCAGCAGGCTCCCCATTGGAAGTTGGGTGATGGAGAGGAGGCCAGCGGCTTCCTTATTTGAATCAAGCTTCACCTTCTGTAAGCATATCATTTTCAAATGGAGAATACTCAAATGAGGTCAGTTTAGCTGGTTTTAGGGCTTTAATATACTGCTTTAAGGAAACATGTTCAGGAAAGGTTTAGCATCGTTTATTTTGTTATCATATGAAAAGGGAAGAACACTTTACTTGGCAGTGTCAGACAGCATTGTACGTTATCAAACCAGGTACCTGGGGGAATAAAACAAACTGTGAGAGTTGGGTTAGGTCCATCAGGGAATAATGAGGGGATTTAAACTTTGAAGTACAGCGTAGAGTGGCAAATCCAAAGTGTGACCAGAGGCTATCACTCTTATAGAAGAAGAAGGAAATCTAAAACCAGAAGGAAGTTTTGAGCTTACATTTGTCTCCCATCTTATTCATGCCATATATAAGGTATTTGATGGTGAAATAGTTAAAACAGTCAGAGATAACATTTAACTTATTCTCAGGACTTCGTGATTTAATATCGCCTTGCCTTTGCAATAGGTGTACTATGGGCCAGTTAAAATAGAAAGCATCTTCTTTTTAATACTTGAACTATCAGATAATTGTTTTTGTCTTGCCATTGGACTTGCTATGAGTGACTCTGGGAGACAGATTGTTGCTTCTAAAGGTGGGCTGATTTCCTGAACCGTACTATCTTTCTTGCAGGGACTGTGGCATAATAGTGCCACTGATAGGTCAAGTTTGGGATAAGAAACCCTCTGAAAATATTTATGTCTTTCTTCTACTGATATTTCCTATGTTATCCTATAGAACCATTATCTAACTTTTAAATTACACTTTGGTACACAAGCTCATTGTCTTCAGTACTTAGAGGCTCTGGTTCACCTTTATTAGTGCAATAGACACCGTACTTAATGCTTTTCAGTGCTGTCACTTCCTTCTGGGTCTGGGGGGGAAGGTGTGGAACAGTGGCTTTAAAAAGACAGATTGCAGAGGCAGAGAAATAATTGCTCTGGAACAATTGGAGGAGAATTAATATGCACAGAGGTGTATTGTAGTCCCTAACAGCAACAAGTGAGAAAGTGTAAGAAAAATCTCATTGGAATAGTATAAAATGTATGGAGTCAAGCATGTACAATTATATAAGATGTAAAATATGATGTACAACATAGAATGTGTAAGATATAAGACAGAAGATACATGACATATGACCTAGCTCAACTCTACTCTGAAATTTGCATGGTTCTTTTTTCCACTGTGTTGTAAACACTGTAGGCAAACAAGCAAACAGTTATATCTGTGGGGTATTTATTTATTTATTTATTTCTGATCTAGGTACAATCTGATTTTATTTAAAATCTAGCACAACTGTGACCTGACCTTCAATAAGCAATTATAGAAATCCCTGAATGACAGAATTATCTTGACTTATATTCACATATTTAAATCCAGGATCAGCAAAAGAGATGGGGCCCCTGAAAGTTTACCCTGAAATGTTGACTATTCCAGTATACATTCAGGCTCTACTGTGTAATTCATCTGACGTACATAATAGTTTCAAAAATATACAGAAAACAGCTCTTGAGTCAGAACCTTCCCTTTCATTCTAAAATTATATACATATATATATTATATATATATAGGCAGCATGTAATTCTGAAATTGTTATTGATGAAGGAAAGCTCTGTAGTTTACTTATGTGTCAAGAAACAGATTATTCTCATACTTTCTGAAGGAAGTTTTTGCCCAAGAATATTCAGTTGTTGATAAGACTTCTATTATTTCATTACACATAAAAGGAAATATTTCAGAATACCTGTGAAGTCTGCACATATTTCAGAAACTGAATCCCAATAATATGGTTTTAGACACCTAGCCTGACATACGAGAAAGACAATGTAGTAGATGATGAATCTTTTTTTTAATTGTAGACTAGAAATTATGTTATCTATATTGAACAGAACTTCACCTGTTACGCTTTACACAAGTGCCATAGGTAAAAATATATATATAGACATTTTTTAAAATTTTCCTTTATCTAGGTTGTCTGAACAGAATTATGAATTGAATTATTGTTAGAGAGATGCTTCAGCTGACAGTAGATAAATGCATATATTTTAAGCTTGATATCTCACTAAAGGCCAAACTGTGCAACTCTTTCTGATGCTGGAGAGAACCTGAAGTGAATGTGCGTGCTTTATAGCTTCACTAAAGATTTCAGAATCTGTCCCTAAATGCTATTGCTTTGATAGGTCTCTATCTTGCTGTCTCACTGTCTTTTGAAAACCTGTTATCTATCTATATAGAAGTTTTCCTGGTGATGTTATGAGAAAATAGCTCAGGAGGATTCCTACCACTTTTTGAAATCTTGTTAACAGTACATACTAATTGCCATTTGCTCCGAATTTAATTATAAAAATAATTTTATGCTGATCTGCAGGCTCCATCTGAAAGTACTGAGCCCTGTAATATCTAGATATCTATAGCACAAATTAGACAACTGTGCTTTTTGTCAATGATTCTCCCATTTCTGAAGTCATCCTCAGTGCAGGGCAAAGCCAAATGAAATGCAAATAATACAATGTAATCTATAAAAACACTGATATAAGGGATCACTTTAGCATCTATTTTTGTGTGTTTTTAAGAATGAGACTAGCTGTTTGATCTCATTAAGAATAGGATAAATCTTTCAGTGACTGGCCAGGGAGGGCTCTTGAGAGGAGACAGCATCATTCTGGTCCTGGACCAACACATTCCTCCTGCAGTAATATCTTATCCATGGGCTGAATAAGATAACACCAACTGAAAAAATGAAACTGAATGTGGTTCACACAGTTGATGTAATGACCCACATTTGCTTTACAAGATTCTTCCCTTTGGGCAAAGAGAATCAAGCTCTACTGTGCTTACTGAAAGGCAGCTCAGTCTAACCCATAGGAATGAACCAGTGAGAAATGAAAGCAATTTCAGCGATAGAATCTACTGCTAACACATGTACATCTCTCTTTACTACACAGTTCACAGGCTTGACTTCAGCTAGCAGTGCTACAGCTGTGCACTGGGAGCCTGCAAAAGAAATTTTCAAGAAATCAAATCTCCAGTGAAAAAAAAAATCTTTAATACTGCAGGCTACGGAGGATGTGCATCTGCTACTCTGTTCTCTACACTGAACGCTTAATGCAGGGACTAAATGCTATTCCCGTTATTAAGAAGAGGTTCTTTCACTACTGTCAAATTCAATCAAACTGGTAAATGAACTCCAAATTCTCAGCCTTTCTGTTCTTACCCATTTTCTTGTGTCACACAGAAGCCATACCGACAGCTGTGTTTGACCTTGGGCTGGAATCATGGCAGCCCTTTGCCACACTCCTCAGATCCTGCTGCTGCGGAAGAAACTCCTGACCATGTGCTGAGCAGCCCTAGCTTCAGTATTTTGCATCTGTTTTAGTCATGGTGTGTTCTTGTCCTCTTCATTCACTGAAAAACAAAGCTGTAGTTATCACCCATATTTCCAACAGTGGCAATCTCTTTCTCAGTCCTGCTGAGGAATGCAGGTTTAAATGAGTGTTGAGAAGGGCTGCAGCTGATGCTCAGCAGTTTCTGAGCTAATGCCCCTCCATTGCTTCACATCTGCTACAGGCTGCAGCTGCTGTGGACTGAGACATCACACTGCAATGAGATTTAAGGATTGGTATACAGTGAGTGTCCAGCCTCTGCTTCACTAGTGGCTAAGTCGTTCTGCTTCAAAACCAATTTACTGTCTAGCCATATCCTAACCATCCACATGTGGTGCTGCTTATGTACAGATACTGATACATCAGGTACAAAACAGACATGCATTTAAAAGGATGAGATGAGGTTTTCAGTGGAAAGCCATTATGAATAAAAGAAAGAAAGAAATAAAGAAACAAACAAACAAACAAACAAAAAACAACAGGAAAAGAACTTTCTACTTTTAAAGCAAAAACTTTCTATTTTTTTGCCTTTTCAATCCCAAAAGACTTAATGATGCTGACATTTGTTTCCCCCAAACTAAACAAAAAACAACCTCTATCAGCATTTGAACAGGTCCTCTCTGTATACGTTTTACGGCAGTTTTAAAGCTTCACAACTCCTGTGAACGTAGCAAAGTTGGAAATGGCATGAGACCGGTGTAAAGCAAGGGCTCACACATTAGGGCAACACATCCATAGCTGAAACTGTTCTGTGCTGTATCCAAAGAGATGGAACCATTCTTATCCCTGGGAATTTTCTGAAAACTGCCTCAGCAGCAGCTGAACTGCAAGGCAACTTATCTATATGCTATACTTCTATATTTCTGTCAGAAGCTGATTACTTACATTAATATCAACTTACACCAAAGTATGTTCAGGAAACTGCTACTGATTTCAATTTACATCGTGTAAACACTAGCAGATCTGGCTGTACAGTTTTATTTAAAGAGATTTAATATATGAAAAAGACAACATGATTTGTGAACATTCAGAAGAGTCCAATGACATTCCTGAGAACCTTGTAGGCTGTGTAGCAGCTAATATGAAAATAAAGAACCTAAGAAAAGAGGATGACTTATTTTTCTTTTTTTTGTTATGAGGAAATACATTTTAAATCTGAGGGGATACTAACTAGTAATATTTCAGAAGTTAGAAAAGAAAATAAATATCTAATTTCTATTAATCTTCTCAGGATAGCATTCACTTTCTTTTAAAACATTTTACTGATGCAGTAGAGGGCAGATGTTATTCATTGTGGAATGCCTCATCTCTGTTGAGTCTACTCTGCATCTTAGACCCATCTTCTACTTCTGTGACAAATGCTCAGCCACTCAACTACTCTCCTGGACCAAAGCTGAGAAAAGACCTCTTAGTAGAGGCAAAACTGAAAGTCACTCCTACAAGGATGAAGTGCTGGACTGCTTCTCCATGGGAAGTGGTACAATAAATGGACTTTGTACTCCTGCAGGGAAGGAAGATTGAGTACAGGAGGTGTCAACTGCCATTGACTTGGCCCAATATGACCTACATACTCCCTGAGAAGCAGAAGTAAACTTGATTTCTTAGAGATAGGAAAAGCCTAGACATTTGCTGCCCTTCATAATTACCTATTGCAGAAAACTGTTTATCCTTCCTTTTCTTGAACTCATGCTGAGGTGAAATGCTCTCCATATTGTTAAGGAGCTTCATCTTGAAACCTGGAAATCTTTCTAGCAATGAAGATCATCAGCACTGAAACATTCTTCATGATTCTTGAGGTATACACTTAAACAGTATAAGTTACTAATAACCTTTGATGAAAAAGAAGTAGCAGGAAAATATCCCAAGCAGCACTGATATTTATCTTTATAAACAAAACAAAGAAAGAAAGAAAAGCTCTTTCACTTTATGGGCAAATGAAAAAGTTTGATTAATGTCTGCCAAGAGATATAAGAGTTTGAAGTAGCACAACCTGCATGTCCTGGGCACTGAAAACTGCCTCTAATTAGTATTGATAGAAAATTTATCTAATAAATTATTCTATAAAAGACGACAATCAATGATAGTGCCAAATCATTGATCAGAAGATCACATAGATAATGTTTGTCTTCAACAGACCATCAGCTACAGATCATCAATTATATTTCATTGTCCACAAAACTTTTTCCCCTCAACTGTCTCTAACATAATACTGCAAGGTATTGGTTTGTGTTTGTAAAAATGATAGTAATTGCAAAAACGTTGTGTGTGTCATTATGGAAATAGCAAAGGCCCAGGAAAATGTCCCCAGAATATGAATTTTTGTGGCATACCATATTTATTTATTAATTTAGCAATTGTGCATTTGCATAAGGCTCAGGTACAGCTATTCCTATGAAAAATCTTGCAAAATAACATCAGACATCTCTACTAATCCTACAGAACATCAAAAGCAATGCTGGCTGCTATTCAACACTGGGTTCAGTGCCATGACAACAGATGGAATTCATGGCTGAGGGGTAAAAAAAAAAGAAAGACTTCCATTCCCCTGTCACTTTTTGTAAGAATCAGTAAAGAGAAAATTATGCAAACTAGTAGAAACTGAATGTAGAACAGGAATGCCTGTGAACGTGTGCTATCTGCATTTATACAAAACAGATTATTTGTGAAACAGAATGTAAGTGGTAAAAGTAGATATTGAAGTCTTATTCAAATTCTTGCAAAGGGCAAAGAGGTGGAAAAGGGATAATGGGCTGCATTTCTCTGCTTTTCAGTTCGAGGGTAACAGACAAATTCATAATATTATGGTCACAAGCAGATGACAAAATGGATTTTTGATGTTAAAGGAATGTTTCTATTTTTTGTGAAGACAGTCTGAGACACTTTAATCTAAATATATAATGTTTTACAATAATATTTTTGGCAATATTTTGATATCTTTAGAAAGAATATTCTGGCCATTACTACCCTATGGAATTGAGAAAAATAAATGAAAATCAATCTGTTAAACTTATTCATTGCTTTTCGTCTTCCCTTATTAAAAAAAAAAGAACGAATGAGATGAATGGGAATTACTAGTGTAAAGGGAAGAGATCTGGGACTTTTTTCTTCCAGTCAACAGTTCACAGAAGATAACTGATGAGTCAGATGTGCGCTTGCTATTGCACCTATTACTGACCACTCTTACTTCTAAAGACTTAGTCAGTTTAGAAGACATTTCTGGACTTTCTGGTGCACAAAATGACCAAGTAAAAACAGACTGATTTTGACAGGTAGAAACAAGAATTGTGCTGACAGAAAATGATAAAATGGAGAGTAGAAATGGCAGCAATGGTACTTTCTGGTTACCTGTCCAAGAGAAGCAAAATGTTCCATAAATAGATTTTCAGAATTGTCTTCACATTGTCTCAGCAACAGAGATGTAGCTTTGCATGAGGTTTTCCATCAGAACCATCTGTAGTACAGAACAGAAGCGTGAGTGACTTTTTTTTCCCTGCAAGATGGTAGTCAGAACTAACCATATGGTTCTGCATTCAATTTATTTTGGGTACTTATTTAGTACTCTAGTGTACCCTAGTTTTCAGGAACTACAGGAAAAAAAATGTTTTAAGATTTCCTGGTCTAACAACAAAGGCTGTAGGCAAATTTGCAGGTGTCTGCCCTGGCAAGAATACCTAAGGGGGAAATAGTTTTTCTGACTGTCTTCTGCCAGTACCCTTGACCATGAAGATGTTTGGCTGAAGGTCTTCTTGTTTTGTATTGTCTGACTGCACAATACTTTTAATTCTCTTTTCCTACGTTATCCATATGTAGTGAAAAGAGTAAGCCAGCCTTAGACATGAGCTGCAGAGTTGCTCCTTACTTTATTTTTCTATTTGTGCTCTAATTCATTCTGAGTGGGCATGACTCTGAAATACTCCATTAATATATCTCTCCAAGAAACCCAGTGTTTGGCTCTGCTTCCTTATCTGACCAATGGTGAAGTGCAAGAACAAATGTGAAAGCCTTCCCTGACCAAGCAGTGTGATCAGATTCTTAGTTGTGTATAGTTGCACGGAAGAGCATTCGGTTGCAAATGTAAGATTTCAGGGACATATTGAAAATGTGGTTAAAAGTTTAAACTATGTGTCTAATTTGTTTTGGATTCCTAGTTGATATATAATATTAAAGCATTTATTAGTCTTTTGCAAGGGCTGCTCTTTCTGCTGATGTTTTACTAATGTTTGCTGTTTGCCTAACTAAATTATAGGCTTCTTAAAATTGACCATTTGCAAAGAGGAGAAATAAATTAATCATGATAGAGTAATAGGCAAAGTTACATTTCTTTTAGGTCTCAGGAGGAATTTAATGTGCTCATTAAAAAGAAAAAAAATTAAAAAAACAACTAACAAAGTTAACATTCTCAGACAATGGAAAAATGCCTAATTCCACAATACAATGGGACATCCAATTTAGAAAGGGTCAGTGAGTTTCAGAGGTCTCTTTCCTCCTTTCTGGAGGGGATACATTCTTTGGAAACCTACCTTTTGAGGAAAGAGTGGAAGGCAGCAAGACCTATTGAGTTGACAATGAGATCAAAAAAGAAGGAGTGATTATTCAAATCCCTAGGAGAAATAAAAGCCTGAAGCAAGAAGAACTGAACCCAAAAAGGAGCAGGCAGGGTGGGGAGTGGGCAAAGGGGAATGAGAAGAAAAAAACTGAATGCAGAGGGCATAGCTTGAATGGGAATCAGTGAAAGAAATAGTTGAAAAGGGAAGGAGGAGGGGAGAGTGGTGCTGAGGTAGAGAAGAAAGCGACTAGAGGCACATGGTGAATAAAGCAGAGATGGAAAGTTTATTCTTCTCAGCCTGTACCACCTCTTTTGAGTACTGTAGGTGATGGGTCTGCAATGCTAAAACACAGCTTAATCATATTACTTTACGTGGGGTCAGATTTATCAAAGTTTCCAATTTTAAATATGTGGTCAGAATGGGCCATGCTGATGAGTAGCAGGAAGTGGAAACTTTCAGAAGACCATGAGACAGCACATACAGTCCACTGCTCGGTTGCTTAGATACATTAATGAATTGTATTAGGAATTTCTCACCTCACATTCGCTCTCCCTTATGTCTCAAGTACTGCATTATGGATAATAACATGAGCAGACTCCAGACATGAAAAAATAAATTCTCATCTATGAGAATTTACAGAGCAGCTGCAAACACAACAATAATTTTATCAAAGAGATTGATTTCATTGTCATTTTCCTGAATTCTTCCTTCTGCAACCTCTGCTTTTTCCTCTCAATTCCATGATGGTCACAATAGCCCAATTATTGATACATCAAACTCTGAAATAGTCTTCAAAATTAAATTAGAAGAGGCTTCAAATCCACTGAGGGGCATATTTGCTGACGAGTGCCTGAAAAAGAAGTTGGTAATAAGCCCAGCAAAAAGAACTGATGCTTTTAGTGTTCTGGCTTTTATATCAGGAGAAGCCATGTGGCAGGACATGTTGTGACATTTCCCTAAAGTGAGCCAAGATGTTAGCCCAAGAATGCAACTTACAGATGGGTTTTACCAGGATAACATCACAGAAATGGCAAAAGAAAGTGTAAGCTGTCATGTGTGAAATAACTGTTAATATAACTAGAGAAATATAAACACTCAAGGAGCGTAAGTTACTCAGAAAAATTGTCCTCAGTTCCCTGCAAAAGGATAGAGAATCTAGCTATGTGCACTGTTGGATTAACATCTATCTATCTATCTATCTATCTATCTATCTATCTATCTATCTATCTATCTATCTATCTTTAATATTTACTCACTTAATAGGACTAAATGAATTTTCTGAGTAATGGGTTAAAGTCAAGTTATCAATGAAGTGGAGAGATATCAGTGGATTTCTTTATAGGCAGTTCCTAATTAAGGAAAAGTGCCATCTACGCATTTATGTCCCAATAAATTTAAATTTCAAACCCATTAAACATTTAATTGCATTTGTTAACTAAACAAAATGTAAATCTTATTTTTGTTCCCCTTTTTGAGCCAGATGCAAGTGCATCTTCCCTTCTAATCCTAGAATGTAATGAGATGGGAGTCAGTGCCACCTCTGAGCACAGACTATAGCTTGTAGGGATCTGGCAGTCAACACATGGAGGGCTTATGGCCTCAAAATGGAAGTTAGTTCATTTTGCATCATTTTGAAGCATTGCATAATTTGAATCAGACTCACTCTCTTTTTGGCCCCCTGAAGATTTGTGAGAGTAGGACTTTCACCTCAGTAGGGCCTAAACACAAAATAAGTATAACCTACGCTGAGAAGGAGAATAGGAAGAGGCAGCTGATGCCAGAGGAGTGGTGGAAGAACAGGAAAGACAGAGTAAAAGAATGTGAAAGTGAAAATAAAAAAGAGAAGCCTGGCTTTACTTCTGGAGTTCATTGAAAAATTATTACAGGAAAGATGATGCAGTGAGAAACACTTCTTTTACTGATGCTCAAGAGTTTAAGTTCTATTACCTCCTATGAACTTAAGAAAATCCAATAAAAGAAACTTATTCTGTGTGCTCTTTTTATTTGTTTGTGAAGAACCATAAATGCTGTGATACAGAGTACTAATAAGCTCCTAGATTAACACAGATGTTAAGTATACTGAGTAATGTAACTGTAGAAATAGTGAGAAAAAATGAAGTCTCTGGTTAGATACAGGTTCTGGAAGAATGAGATAATTAGAGCATACTGTCACAATTTCTGTTAGGAAGGAAGTTAATAATCACTGGCTATTAAAGAAAGCATAGCTGATTTAATGTAGGAAGAGCTGAAAAAATCTTCCACTGAGGAGGTAACTCACAAATTCAACTTAGGAAAAGGTAATTTTAAATCAGTACTAAATACAGTTTGCCAATAGGCAGAATATACACTCTCATGTGCTCTGTAAGTTGTTGGACTTTTTCCTCCAAATTTAATTAAAATACTTAATGATACATTCTGCCATCAAATTTTTCAAAGAAATATTGGGAAACCTGTGCAAAATTCCTGTCTATGAAGATTGCTGAAAATAATGGTAGGTGGTGTACCTGTTATTCATCTGAGTTCAGTAATAGCCAGGTGAATGTAGTTCTGCGAAGTATTTAGTGTGTAATTCAAAGTGCATCAAAGATTAGCATCTGCCATCTTTCTCCTCCCTTCTAAAGAACGCGACCTATTTAATGCTTCTGAAGAAAGTAATGAGTTTCTATTCACTCCCAGTCTCTCCTCATACAAATGCTGCACTCAATATCCCTGTTTCTTAAGTTTCATGAAGCTAGAGCTGGAAAACTCTGATAGCAACACTGAACTGAGTGCTAACCACTCTTTCTTAATGACTACTTTTTTACATTTGCTTAGATGAATGCATAGTTCTCCTCAGAAATAAAAAACTATATTGTTCAGACATTTCAGAAAGTCATTCCCCACCCCCCCTATTCCCAGCAGGGTGTCTTTATTGTTTGTTTCCAATTGGTAGCTGGCACTAATAGATGGGTGACTAATAACTTGCCTCCAAAAAAGAATTCTCCTAATGGTATTCCCCATGGCAAAATCATTGCATGTCAAGGACTATACTGACATTGTGCATATCAGGTATAAGATTTGCTGAACAGTGACGCTGTAGTGGCAGTAGCCACCACTAAGAGGATGTATTAATTGTATCTCTCAAATCCCTGAAGGCCTGATAAGCCCTTTACAGTGAAGTCCCTTCTGTCTTTTCTGGCTAAAAGACATACACAAAATACTTTAATACACTACTCAGTTGGCTTAACACTTGGGCTCATTCCTGAGCCAAGGGGTTGTTTAAGTGATCCATCTTAGAGCAGTTCACCAAAGCTATTATGACTCATGGCTCCCACAACGCTTCATGTTACTATATTTAACAATAGACCAAGCAGTGGCTGGGCTGCAGTAATTGCCTACGTGCACACCCTGGGGTAACAGGAAAAAGAAGCTTGAGGTGGATTAGGCCACAATAAAAGAGATGCTAGCTAAGTAGAAACACCTAAATCTTGCCCCAGGATCAGAGCATGCATTCTGACTAATACAGCTACCTGACTGGCAAGTGAAGACCTGTACAATTAAGGCAACCTGTATATACATCCAAACTCTCAGAGCAACCATTGGTCCCCAGCTCATCCTTGGCTCTTGGAAGGAATGAGGTTACTATGCAACTTCAAAGGATGCAGGGCTGCCCTCCTACTCTGGCGACCAATGAGTAGGAGTTGGACTCCAGAGATACAGCCCTGTTTTGCCTGCTCATCCTGCCCTGCTCCCACTGCTTGTAGGTAGAGTCCCAAAGAAAGAAGACTTTGTGGTCTAGACGAGGCCTAGGCTAAAAAGCAGTATATGCAGAACAGCAATCTGAATCTTGGATCTCACTCTCCCAACTCAGTCAGACTTGGAAACATCTAAATTTCGGAAACCTTTTTGTTGTGTCCAGTTCTGGACTCCTCAGTACAAAAAAGATGGGAATCTCCTAGAAGGAGTCCAGTGAAGGGCCACAAAGATGATAAAGGGCCCGGAGTACCTCTCCTATGTGGAAAGTCTGAGAGACTTGGGTCTGTTCAGCCTTGAAAAAAGAAGACTCAGAGGGGATCTGATCCTCATCTCTAAATATCTAAGGAGTTGGAGGCAAAGGGACGAGGCTGGACTCTTCTCAGTGGTTCATGGCGATAGAACGAGGGGAAATGGCCACAAACTCAGGCATAGAAAGTTCCGCACAAATGTGCATAGAAACTCCTTCACAATGAGGGTGATGGAGCACTGGCACAGCTGCACAGAGAGGTGGTGGAGACTCTTTCTCTGGAGATGTTCAAACCCACCTGGATGCCTACCTGTGCAACCTGGGCTAGGGAGCCTGCATTGGCAGGGGGCTTGGACTCGACTGCTAGAGGTCTCTTCCAACCCCTACAATTCAATGATTCTGTGAAACTTAGGATTTCAATACTATGCAACTGTTTCTATCATTTGAGTTCATTAACACTTCTTTCTCAAAAGTCTTATACAAACTACTTGAAAGAATTTGTGTGTCAGCATTCAGAAAGAAGTTCACTTAGGGTTCTATGCTGTGTTGTTGAACTGAAAAATAGGTCTGAAAAAGGTCTGAAAAGTAGGAAAATATTCATCTAATCAATGGAAATTTGTAAACCCTAAAAGGAAGACATTTGAAGACAAGGTTTGGGAGAAAAGAAAGGTTAAGAAAAGTTCCACAAACATGAGGACAGAATGATTTGAAGAAAAAGAACTCCTGAGGAGTTAAAAGTTATTTTATTTCCTGTTATATAAAGTAGACAAGTACATATGACAAAATATGAAAATTTTGTTGAAATAATATACTCCTTGTAAAGGTTACCACGTTCATCAAATATATACCAAGTCATATCTTCTGTCTCTCCTGTGCAACTTCCATAAAATCCATATTCAGCACGTCTTGCTTTCTAGCAAACAATGAGACATTCAACTTACATGTGAGGAATGAGGGCATTCCAGTGAAAAGAGAGGGCATAGAATGGGAAAGAGAAGCAACACTGGCACAAAAGAGCCAAAGAATGCCAATTCAGAAGGCGGGTGTGAAAGTAAAATCTGCTTCCATGCCTGCTACAGTATATATTACACAACTGGCACTTACTTGGCAAATCACCCACTCAGGCACTGACCTTGGCAGCATCACAGGGATAACCTCTATGTGAGGAAAGACTGTTCTTCAACAATGTCTCCAAAATGTTTGGCACTAAAGTACTTTTTTGAGAAAGCGAGCATTTCTTCCACTCCTCATTTCAGTTGAGAACAGTTGAAAACCAGCATTTTCTTTTGGCTGCAAAGGAGGCTTCCTGTCCATGACTTTTGCGTTATTCTTCATATAGTGTTCCAAATTATTTGGTATCACATATAAATGCCATTACATAACCATCCAATTCCCAATGTTCCCATGCTAGAGAGCAATGGGTGTATTCAGACACTTGCCCAACTAAAATGATCTCCTTGTTAATTATTTGCAGAATGATGACAGAATACTTGGGGTTACAGTGCCTTGGTGGAAAGTCTGCTGAAGGAGAAATAGAAATCATTCCAAATACTGGTGGAATTGAGATGTGTCTCTTTCACTGACATTCTGTCTTGTGCATGGGGAGCAAAGAAGGATCAGAGTTGTTGATACGAGTTGTTTTTTAATGCTTTAACAAAGCATTAAATGTTATTCACCATTTTACTGGTCATATAATTACATAATATACTCATAGAAATTCAGTGCCTATTTCTACAAACATGAGAGTGAACTCTACTAACTTTGCTTTTAGTTTGTGAGTGCAAACTTATGGACATGTTAACAACATCACAATATATACCTTCTGGAGAGGTACTTTAAAAGAGGATGAAGTCAAATGAACCCCAGAGTAAGATTAGATAATTGTTTCTGAGCACAATCCAAGGACAAAAATCAGCTTTCTTCAAAGAGACCTAAGGCTTTCAATGACATTTGGAGTAAATTTTGAAAATAATTAGAACTGTGATAATTATAAAGCAACAAATGTTTTAGTCTTTGAACTAGTAAAGAAATGTGAAAGTGAGCAATTTTACAATAGAGATGAAATAAAATTAATTAATACATTAAATAAAATTAATTCCTACAGATTTGATGTAGATTTGCTTTTGATTTCTAAGAAATAACTGAAGCTTGTCTGTGAAGTCTAGTACTAGAATATCTTCTCGCTATGCACAACAAAATTAAAATGTTTGAATGAGGAGTGGTAGTCATACAAGTGTGTAGGTATTGTAAGCCATTTACACTCTAGTCAATGCCTCCCACAGAAATCCTGTTTAGATGGAATATGGACATTACTTTCAAATAATGTAGGTATAAATAATATGAGATATTAAGGTTGTGGTCTTTCTGAGAACTATTTATGCTAGGAAAAATTGCAGTAGCAGTTCTTTGTAGGTAAACATTTTAAGAAGCCTCGTGCTCATACTTACTACCAGATGGCATAAAAATGGCATCATTTATCAATCTCTGTCTTTTTCTCTTTCAGTTTGACTGTCACTCATTTTGATGGAGGGTCACAGCCGAATTGGAAAATATGACAGATGCCTGGGGAGAAGATGAAGGAACAAGAAATGTATTTTGGGACCCAAATTGACTGTTTTAATGATGGTGGCAAAGGTCCCAGGCCTGATCAGAGAGGATTTGCAGCTGACTTTCACCACCTTCATGATCTGGAATGAACAGATGATCTGAATGAGACCTTTAGCTTAGATTTTGACATATTTCCATGCTCGTAGACTGCAATAAGCCCCATGTTGGTTGTTGACACTTCCAAACTGGCTTTACTGGCCTTAAATGTCCATCATGTCAGATGGGTATGGGATTCTTGGAAGACTTCATGCAACATTCATTCAAAGGTGTTTTGTTTTTTTTTTCCCTATGAGAATATTTTGCTTTAGGAGACTTTTCACAGTGTGGAAAGAATCTGTAAGAGAAAGAGCAACAGGTTGCAGAAACTGTGCCTAAAAGCCAAAGAGATCTCAAACTCAGAACTTTTATTCAAAGAAGATTTTCTCTGTAGCTACAAAGAACAGATTTTACATCTCTTCCTAAAATTATCTGACTTGGAACTGACTATACTTCTCCTACAATGCTGTGCAGAGAGATATAGAATCTTTACCATTAAGTGATCTGTCCATACACTGACAGATACTGTCATGACATCAATAGCAGGGAGTTGCGAATCATACTTTCTGGTCCACAGTATAAGATCTATTTACCCTATTTGCATCTTGAATCTAAGGGTCTTTTCAAGGAGCAGTGATCCTGTGTGCTGATGCTAGCATTATTTGCTGAACAAATACTAGAGCATTCTATCTCACAACTATATGCTATGGCTTTAAACTCTTGCACAGAGATCTTAAGGCAGAAGGTTTCTCTCTCCTACCCAAAGTAACTGCATTCAGCTTTTTTAGATTACAGCTGAGGTGATTGTTTCACAACATAACAGCCATAGCAAACAAATTACGATGACATGAAATTCAACAGAGTTTTCTGACAAACAGACACCAGCAAGTAACTGTAGGTCTGTGAACATGAGTGCTATTTTATTTTAAGTTCTTGGACTGCTTTATTTATAGTCATTTCTGTCTCTTGTCACAGTAGCATCTGAGTGGCTCACAAGACTCCCATGAGCAAAGCAGAGAATTATCCCAGCTGAGGGGGAAGAAGAGGAGGCTGAGAGAAGTGGCAGTCACGCAGAGCATTTGCAGAACAGCCAAGATCACAATCCATCCTTCCTCCCCTTTATGAGTTCCCCATCCTTCCTTCCTTTTACTAGACTGTTGGCCAAATAAATATGTGCCTTCCATCCAAAGGTCTTTTTCCTGATCATCATGATCGAGCTAATTGGGAGCAAGAGGGTAAATGAGGCATAGCTGATGTACATGGCATGATGCCCAGCTGACGCTACTATTGAGCCGATGCCGGAAAAGTTAGGAAACCATAGCCTGGCACTGAATAATAGGCCTATTGCAACTGAAGTGTGGGCTAGAGAGAGATTTTCCTGCAGCTGGCACCTTGTCTACAAGTGGTGTACATGAGAAAGTAATGAATGACTTGACTCTTTATTTCCTATGTGCATTTTATCGCTGTTCATCAGGCACCCGTGAGTCTGACTGATGATTCCATGACAAAACAACAATAATTTCCCTTAAGAGAAATGAGTGACAGCTGAAGAATAAGCTGCAATTATAATTCCCTTTTTCATGCATTAGTTTGTGAATTTAACCATGTTCATTAACTGATTTAAGTTCAATTCTCTGTTTTTATATCTGATGTGAATATCTTTAAATTATACATTGCTTGTGATGCAGGATAATGGCTAACAGCTAATGTCATAAAAAAGGAATGTTAAAGTGAAACTGCTTTGCTTCAAAAATGAATTTGCTCCATTGAGATAAGGTACCTGACACCTAGGTCAGCACTTTTTTCCATTAAGAGCCCATGTTTGCCCAAAGGGGAGCATCTGTTATGATCACTGCTGCCACATGGAATCCTTTTCCCATATGTAATACATTCAAAATGAAATGAGGACACAACTTTTTTCACAAAAAAAAAAAAAAAAAAAAAAAAAAAAAGAATGTATGTGTTAAACAAAAGAGAAAAATAGCAATGTGGTAGCCAAATTTTAACTGGTAAATGGAAGTAAAACTTGCCCCATTCCCCAAATATGCCAATTTTCTTCAAGTGTCTGACTTTGGGAAGACAAGGAAGAACCACTTGAATGAGACAGCCAAATCACCAAAGATTTTCTTCAAGCTTCAGATCTGTTAGTGAGTATGTTACTGCTTGGTTGGAGATGGTGATAATTTACAGAAAACTTGTGGATAATTAAAAGCTGCAGAGAGTGGTTACCATTAAAAAGCAATTTTTTACTACTGATTAGCATATTATGGTAAGGCTAATTACACAGAGGAACATCTCATTCAGGGTTTTGATGGATTTACCATTACTGGGAATTTTCTTCAGTGTTGGCTGCTTTTGTAAGATACATGCTTCAAACAGGAAATCATAGACAAAGTTCTCCTAGCCTCCTTTTCCAAGGGATTGTATTTTAATAAGCAGTATTTCCTTCCTTTTTATTTCTTTTTTATTTATTTTTTCCTTCCATGGTGTTAGAGATGTTACAGTTTTTTGTACACTTATAAGAGAACATACTGCAACATTTATTTGGGTGGAGTGGCCTCTGGTAAAGGGTTATATTTCAACACTTGCATGTGTCTCCCTTTATTCCTCACCCAAAGTTGGTGTGGCCAGGGATTAAAAAACGGAATATGATAACTGATGCATAGCTCCTTTCTCTCCTGTTAATTGTGTGCCACATCTAAATAATTGTCTAATTGCAGAGGTGTAAGTAGGGAATTTCCAGATTAGGTACAGGACTGGTTCTTCAAGCTTTTTTTGTCTTCATGAGAGCACAGAAGTCATCTTGGGAAGAATAGAGGGATGAGAAACAGAGAAATAGCAGAACCAGTGGAGACATTCTTGGCTGCCAAAAGAGCCATAACCAGGATTACATCCATATTCAGAGCCACAGCAAGAATTTCAGCCACAGGGGTACTCCCCACACTAAAATGTTTTACTACTCCAATGGTTTTTTAGGGGTTTCCTGTTCCTCGGACCCTTTAGGCAGCTACATTTTCTGTGTGGGCTTTGCTGCCATATGGCACTGTAATACTTCTTTGCTCACCACAGTTCTGCCCACTCTTCTAGTATCCATGGCATTACTGAATTGCACATCACTTTGTTCTCTGAAGAGAACGTTATGTGTTTTGGCAATTATTCATCAAACCAGTGTTTTTATTACACAGACCTGAAGGCTAAATCAAAGCGATGCCAATTCTTTTGTACTTTGTTGTCATTCATCACCTGAAGTAAATGGAAAATTTTGCTCTTTATGCCCATCCCTATCTGGTCAGTAAAACTCTAATCAGTGAGCAAAAAGATGATCCCAAATAACAGAATCATAGAACCAACTCTAGAAATGACATGCTTCATCCTGGAATAATGCCAGAGATGATTTGTCTATTTGCTCTAGGAACATTCACTTAATATGATGTCCCATGAAATAACAAATCTGCACTGTAGTCCACTTGGGCTCATCTTTCACAGTCTATCGGTACATCTAGCTTGTGATGTTAGGGTGCTGTGGGTAGGCAGGTTGGTCTATCTGATCCTTGACTTTGGAACTTTTCACAAGTACTACAGCACCCTGAGTACAAGTCAGAGACAATGATGAAAGGAGGAGGAATTCAACTGGATTTTTCTCTCATTTTCCTACCTTTATTTACCAATTCCCTCCACATTTGCTGCATATACTCCAATAGCATTTCTTCTGCTAAGTCCTTCAACTGAAGCACACAGCTGGATCAGACACACAGGCACATGTTTTTGCCAACCTGAAACATCTGGTATTCTAGAGGCAGTGGCAAACAATACCATTCTCGATCTGTCACATCCTTGTGCCCTTCTCTAGATGAAAGGAGAAGATAATATATGGTTTTAATACTACCCAGCAGAAAAATGAAGACAGCAAATATGCTAGAGAATTTTTTGTGGTCATTTGGTCACCTACTGTGAACTATTTACTAGGTAGTGAAAATCCTATTCAGCCAAGAGCAACTTGCTGTAAGACTGAACAGTTAAACTTTTATATTCACAGTTGCCAGATGTCAACTGGTAGCTTCTTTGCTTTCTTCTTTGTTACAATGTGAAGTGCTTTACACAGAAAGCCAGGGTGGCATATGAATAATAAATATTGATGAGTAACAGCTGGAGTTTCTTAGGGTGCCCCTGTTCTCTTTAGTGAAATGTTTCTCTGTATAATTTACTAGGTATCTCTCATTAAAGCGGAGATAGTATATACAATTACAGTTAACAAAATGATGCCTCTGAACAAAAAGGGTCACTGTGTTGCCTGGCAACTCTTAGTCCATCCAAAACTAAGTGCTGCTATTGCAGACCTGTATTAATTTGTGCTGTTTGTGAGAAAAGGCAGCTCTGGAACTCTGCCCACAGGCGAGATCTTTGGCTATCAGCAGAAGAAACTCTCCCAAAGCTGTGTTCTGCTTGACCTCAGTCCAGCCTGCAGCCTCAATGGTCTCTTTGCTCCTAACTGGTGATTATTGCTTATCCAGTGGTATAGAATGGTGGTAAATCCTGAATTCTGTGTACCTGGGAGGCAACATCAGATGCAAAGTAGCTTTTGAGATAACATGACTGCTATGACTTTGCTCTGAATACTGTCCCCATTAGCAAGGAGCAGCATCAGTCTCTGGGAAAGAGGCTTGGGGGTAATTTCTGTGCATATATTAGTATGCTTGTTTATTCGGTTCAATGGTGGAGGAACATTATGGCCTTTTTTTTTTTTTATGATATAATGTCACAATTAGCTATGAGAACCACTGAGCCTATTACAAGGGACATTTCATGCCATCATGTTTCCTGAAAAATTTTTCATGCTTGCAAGAACAAGAATATATACCCAATTATTTTTAGAGTAGCGATTTTCTCCTTGTGGACTTAATTAGAAAATGAATAAAGAAAAAGTAGATTTTGTTTTGTTTTGTTTTTGCTTTCTTTCTATGAGCTCAAGTTTCAGAAAACAAATTGCATAAATGTTACTGCCTTGATAGCCTTTAAAGTGATGATAACAATGAAACCTTGTTCTCAAAAGGCCAGGGGGGCATTTGATGTAAATAGACTCAGCCCTATGGAAACTCATGGATTTCAGCCAATTGATGCCAATTTAGAATCTGTGCTGACCTTTCTTTCAGGGATACTAATGTGCCCTGGTGACAACTCCACATTTTGAATACAGCGGAGTTCTTTTAAGACACACTTAAAGAATAACTGAACCTTGAAAAGAGGAAAATTCAATGACAGAAAGTCTGTGATAACTGTTTTTGGGAGTGTGTGAGTTGGTAACAGTGAATCACATTTTCTTGAAGGCCAGCTTACTCTGAGTTATTTTGAACTGAACCTCAGCATGTGAGGAGAGTTGATTTTGGTGGAATTGCTCACTGTTTAAGGAACTTTTTCTTAAGTTATGATAGTTATGTTGTCAGAATTGAATTATGTAAAAAACTCAATGAAAATTTTTTTGAATGACAGATGATGAAATAGTGTAGCTCCTTTGAAGTCTACATATATACATAATCCCTTACATGATAATTTTTCCAGGTGTATCAGTGATGGATGGATTGAGAAAAACCTCTCAAAATGAACACATGCTTGTGCTGAGGAGGTTCTGTTTTTAGGTATTCCTTTTCTTCTCCCTCTTACCTGTGGCACGCACCCAAAGTGTGTTTCTCTGACAGAATTACACACCTAAATTGGGTTCATAACCCCTGCATGAAAAACAGAGTGGGAATGCACTATACCTAAATGCTAAATAATCCCTCATATTGGAGTATTTGAGAGGAATTTTGAATGGTAAAGCTTCACGTTGCTCCTCTGTGTGAACTGCCTTCACACAGCAACACAATCTTCAGTCTTTCTTCCATCCACTTTGTTTTTCTTTCCTGGAGCAGAAAACAAAACAAAACAAAACAAAACAAAAACCAGCACATTATTTCCTTGCTTATTACTTCTAGGAATTTCTCTCCCTATCTTCTCCTCTCATTAATATAACACATCTTGTTTGTTCCACTTTGCCAGAGAAACTCAGGACTGAAACTGTAAGTGCTCTGTTTTCATAGCCTTGGATACCTTGCTGTTAATCACAGAATCACAGAATGGTTTCGGACCTTTAAGATCATCTAGTTCCAACCCACCTGCTATATGTAGGGACACCTTCCACTACAGCAGGTTGCTCAAAGTCCTAATGGGATAACAATTGCCTGATAACCCAGCTCTGTGCTTTGTAAGTTGATTTGGTAATAACAAGCAGAGTGACTGTGAAGTTTCTCCTATGGATCAAATTTCCAGGAGATGTGCTGCCGTTGTGCAGCTGGAGAGGTGCATTCATCAGTAAGGTTTATTGTGCTAATCATTCTTGTGTCACACAGAGTTGGAGGCAAGAACACCCCAGTACAGGTTTAGCAATCTGATTCCCCACATGATCTAGGAGTTAGCATCAGAGTCTCGATCAAATAGTATGTAGCACAAAGTAACTGTTGTTTCTTAGCTCTCAAGTTATAAATACTAAACGTGCAAAACTGTATTTGATGGGAAGTGCAAAAGAAACAGTGACATTAATTAGAGAAAACATCTTTTGTAGCAGCTATGAGATGAATTGTGGAGTAGGTCATTTCAGAATCGATTAGAAGGTTCTCGATTTTGAGAGATACAATAATAACTGTATGTGTTTTGGATTTGTGAGAGACTTGAAAGCTCTGGGGTCTGGTGTAGAGATGTGTTTGCAGTAGGATTGTGAGATCAAGGAAGACTTACTAAGGGGAGGCCGAAGATAGTGGAACAAAGTAAGGAAAGTTGTTGAGGAATATTTAAAGAGAAATTAATGTTTTATTACCTGGATAGATGAACTACAACACAAGCAAAGAATGGCATTAAATGATGAAATATAAAGGGTCTGCATCACTCTACCAGTAGATATAGTAGATATTGCCTTATCGTAACTGAATATAACTCTTCATGTTAACTTTGCTACACAAGGAAGGAAAAAGGGAGGGGAAGGGAAGGAAAAGGAGAAGGGAGGGGAAGTGAGGAGAAAGATGCAGGTTACTGCATACGTAGACATGAATATAATTTAACAAAACAAATTCAATCATGAATTTAATTACACACCAAATGCATGTAAAGTGATTGTAATGCTGCTACGAAAATATGACTGTGATAAACTTATTCACATTACATTCTGATGCTAATTCAATTTTCATGCAAAAGCACAAAATTTGGGGTTTAGTTCTGTCACTACTGATATGTGTATAAAGGACAGTGTTTAACTCAAATAATATATAATATAAATATATAAAACAGTATAAAGGAAGAGAAGTGATGTAGCTCTTTCAATTATTTAATATTAAAAAATTTCCTTGTAGTATTTATACCTGTGAATGGCAAGTACTGCATTAAAAACTTGAAGATGAGAATGAAAAACAAATAAACTTGAAGAAAATGTTGGTGAACTCCGGGAAATATATGGAAAAAGAAAATGTTCTCCCCACCTGAATCCTCTGCTTCTCATCGTTATTGCAGGAGTACTAGCTCTTCACAGCTAAAATAATGTTACTAATTGAAATGTTAATAAATTCTTAAAATTGGTCTAAGCATTTGCACTTTGATTCTCTGTACTGTGTGAATGGTGATCCACATCTCTGCTTGTCTTGGATTTTTATTGCAGGGTGATAAAAGCTCTGGAAATTACCTATGCTCGAAGGATCTAGTTAGTTTTAGAATGCACAGTTTAGTGATCTGTTGTTCATATAATGTAAAAATTTTGTATGAATATTCAATTTTGCCAAAAGATTACACTTCCATGTTTATTTCACTTCTGTTTTTCTATGATTCAGAGCTGGGGTAAGGGTCAACAAATGGATATACATAACCAAGCAAGCTCCTGCTGAGCAGTCAAGAGCAGTGCATCACTGTTCCCTGGTAATTAAGTCACACACACACTCGTTTTTGTGCATGTTTTTACGTGAATATTATCTTTATGTGAGGTAAATGTAGAAGAAAGGACTGCAGAGTAGGTGTGTATGCGTGGGAAGTAGCTGTCATGAGTAAACTCTTTACCTGAGATAACTTTTCTAATGAATGCTGGTCATACCATAGATTCACTGTAGAAACCCATCTGCAGCCTCAATACAGGGAAAGTTGTAGTAACCATGTAGTATTATTACTGAGTTGTTGGTGCTGACTTCACAGTTTCCCTGATGTCTGATGACTCTATGTCTTGCAGGACTTACAATTGATTAAATAAAAGTGGTAATTTGTGTACTGTTCATGGATAGGTCTCTGTGGAAAAAATGAAAATACTTCTCGTGTCAATATAACTTTGGCATATTAGTAGCTATAGGAGTATTACACTAAGTGAAATACATCACCTGGTTTGCAGGAAGAAGAAACAAATTTTAAAAGGTTTCATTAGAACCTGAACTTTTTAACATCATGACCTAAAACACCTAATAGCTTACCCATAAGGAGGGCAATAAGAGGCCCGCTTCCGAACCAAGAAAAATACTGGGAAACCAGTTCAGACACAATAACCTGGGGCTTTGAATTTTTATTTTAAGTTTGTCAATAGAAACCATTCTGGGAAAAGAAACATTAAAACTGGACACAGAAGTGGTATGTTGGAAATTATTTTTAGAAAAATGCTGGTAACACAAGGCTCGGGTCACCAGGGGGCTATGGGGCTTAGAGAAGGGCCACCCATGAGACTGTACTCTTTTTCCAGAGGACTGCATGATTACCAAAGCTGGCATTTTCCTACTGTCTGGAGGCCATCATACAGGTGCCAGGGTCCTCAGAGCTGTGGCCTCACCCCAGCAAGCACCCACTAGCCAGCTTGCAGGGGGACACAGTGTAGTTTCCAGTCAGAGTGGCTGAATTGGCTTCCTAGGAACAAAATTTGGGGGAATCTCCACACTTTGTTAGTGTTGCCTTCACATGTTTTAAAATTTCACTTTCTTTAAATTCATCATCAAGAATACAAATGATCCCTAAAATAGATTAGAGGAGTAGCAACAGAAGAGAAGAATTTGCCCAATGATCAGGTAGAACAGTTTATTGCTTTTGTAATGCTGTCAAGAGGACGGCATTGGTGTCCTCATGTATCTCAGCCTGGGAAACAGGGAGGATCATTGTCATGTACTTCTGGCTGTGACTGCTAATGACTTTAGATAATTCTGATCTACCTTATAATCCTTCTTCCTCATCTCTGTTATGATAGATGAGTTGTTCCATGCCTTACCTCAGTTATGCCCTCAAGTGATGACTGATCTAGTCACACTGATAATGAAAGCCAGTCATGCTGCTTTCTCTAAAACCAGCGTACAAGGAGATGGCTGCTTTTGCTTTTCCTCCTGAGAGGCTGTTTTCTAGAGCAAAAGGACTAGCAGTGCAAGGCAGTGAGTGCTCTCACTGTTTTTAAAAAATATCTAAAATTTCAGATCTAAAAGAAAACTCTTAGGTTACCAATCACATTTTTTAATATTTCTGTGCATATTTTTTATCTGAAGTACCTGGTGAACATTCATTATTTTGTTTAAAGTATGTTGAGAAGGTTGGATAGAAAATATCTGCTGTTGTTGAGAAAAGAACACCAACAAAGACAGTGCCTTTTCCTGTAGAAAAATAAAAAATAATAAAAATAGTCCTGAATTTTACATAGGCAGAATAAAATAAGGTACAGATTCCTGTGTAGTAGAATGCCTCCTGCTCACCTTTGAGATCATTATTCATCAAACTTTTGAAATTACATTGCAAAAATTGTTTCTTTTTGACCATCTGTCTTAAATCGTTCCTCTAGCTCTAACATGAAAATTTCCTATCATTTGATTGTGGCTCAATGACATCAGAACTTGTGAGATTTCCTGAGAAAGTTTTAACTCTATAACTAATTTTACAGTATGAGAGTTATACTTCTGGATATAAAAGGAAATATATTTCTGTTTGGAAAAAGATTTTTTGGTACCAACAGGGAAATATCAGGCAGAGAAGGACACAACCAGCAAGTAAGCAGTACGATCATGAGCTTGGGAACATCCTGCTGAAATCTAACATTCACTTTATCTTTTGGCCAACGTGGCTGTAAAAGCAATCTATTGAGAAGAAAAGAAATGTGAACTGAAGGCTGTGTATCTGCTCAATTTCTGGAGCTATTCAAAAAGACAAGAAATAATTGCCGTGGCTTGTAAAATTAACCTTTTTCCAATCCTTGAAAGCAAAGTCTAATGTCTAAAGAAAGCATCTGAATTCTTCAATGCTTCTCTTTTTGTGCGCACATGCACTTTAGAAAATGTGCTGTTTATAAGTGAAACAGAATATTTGAAACAGCATAATTATTTTTATTTCTGCAGCCATTTGATCTCTTCTGGGATAAATTGGGTTGCTGTATAATCATCACCTTCAGCATATGCACTGTTCAGCATGTTTTCAATAGAATCTGTTTTTGTTTTGTTTTGTGTTTTGTTTTGCTTGTTCCTTTGTTTTTGTTTTGTTTGACTCTACTTAGTACAGGAGAAATTCAGACTGAACTTAAGCAAAACACTTGAATACTTTTTTTGTTCACCTTGTCTCACAGCTAGCGTAAAGGATGTTAAATAAATAAAAGCAAGTCTTGATTTTACTTCAAACAAGAGTTTTGAAAACATCATTTCAACCATTTAGAGTAAAATACCCAAGGAATATGTTAATCAAGTTCTGTTTGTGTGCGTCAAATTTATCAGTCCAATGTGCACTTTATCATTTCTCTCCAGCAAGAAGAGAACTGCAACAGAGGCAAAGATCTCAGAAACAGGTAAATCAATGCATTAGTATAACAAATTTAGGTTCAAGACTCTTTATCTAATTGATTCAAGCTTTCTAAAAGGATGAACATTAGTCATGGCTGTTTCAGGATTCACTTTAATACATATTTGATGAGCTTTGAAAACTCAGAAATTCTCTTTTATTTAGGCTTTTCTAAATACTAAAGCAGAATCAAACTTGGATTTAAAGGAATATTAGCTCTCTCCTCACATATTCTGTCTAGTCTTGTGAGAGCTCCCCATTGTATCCAAATACAACGGTTTCTTTAGCAGTTCTGAATCTTAGACACTAAAGACAGCCTCTCCTCAATGGGAGTTACTACAAGGGGAAAAAGAAATTTTCAGTGCGTAAGAGAAGGGACAATCTAATCCTCTTTGCTGGTACATCTGCTCTGGCAGTTTTGCTCTACAAATCAAAAGGCATTCCATTAATTAAAGTTCCTTTTTCTTTCATTTTTATTCAGCTTGAGAAATGTGACCGGTATTTCAAAAGAGAAAGAAAAAAAAAGAGTTTCAGCCCACTTTAGACACAAATATCAACTCCCAGAAGTGTATACGCTATTTTTCTATTTTCTTTCCCTTTTTATTTCCTTCTTTTCCTTTCTTTCTCTCTCTCCTTTTTTTCCCCCTTTCTCAATCACTTTTTCTTTCATTCTTTTCTTATTTTCCCCTTTTGCAGAGAACCTTATTTTTGGCAAAGTGCATTACATTGAGAGAGTTTTACAAAACAAAGCTTTCAGTTCTTGGTCAGCAACAAACTCATCTTTGTTCATGCAGCTCTATTAAGGAAAGAAGGCCAATTTTATGCAGGTTTCTATGGTCTACAGCACAAAGGCATCTATCTGCATGCAAGCTATCTGGCAGGCACACAGCAGACTGTGAGATCATCTATTTTAGTAATCACCAGCTGCAATGAGGAACTGTAAAAAATTATAAACTGGTTTATATAGTGTTTTTATTTTGCCAAAGAGGCGGCACTACAGATTTATGCATTGTTTTGTGGGCAGAAAACAAGTGCAGCTAATGGGGTTCACATCTACACCCCAGAATCTGTTCTGCATTTTGCCCAGTGTGTATTGGTCTGTTTTGATTGGATACTAATGTCATCTGTCTTAAGCAGGAAGTGATGCTCGAATGCTTTATCCCTGGGGTTTTAACTGTTGTCTAAGGAATTCTGGTCCTTTATTTGATGGACTTTTACTGTGCTTTTGCAAGCATGCACTATTATCCCACAGTGGGTGGCCAGCTATTTAGAACTTGCCAGTTGCATCATACACTGTCCATAAAGACCATGTACTGTAATGTCACAGCATGAGGAAAATGAGAATATTTCAGATGTTCCTGAGAGAGAAGGAAGAAAATTTGAGATGAAAACTCGGATGGAATCAGAGATTTTATATTAAAGAAGAAAAATGAGCACATTATTGATTTAACAACTCTGTAGAATTCTGGAGGGGCAAATCCAGCTCTTGCCTATTTTACTGTTGGGCTGTTCTGGACAGCACGTATTAACAAAAGCACAGTGGACAGAACCTCTTCCAGTCCAGTTTGATTTGAATGGAATCTGTAGTGCAGATTGACAATGTAAATAAATGGTCTGGGCTGTATTTAGGTGCAGGGTCAAGTTGAGTTTATATTCATCAGAATCCACTAGGAGAAATGAACACGAGTAGAGAGAGAGTTAATTAGAAAATGTTTTCCTGCAAAACAGAATTCCAGTTGCACACTGTGACCATCCTATGAACAAATATGTGAGATACTACACAGTAAAGTATTTTGGGAAATTGCATTATGTCAACTCTTGCAAGAAAAAAAGTGCCTCGACCTTGCCTTTATTGTTTGGTAACTACAGGGAAGTTGATGTCTCACTGAAGGAGGGAGCCTTAGGATTAATGCACTATGCAGTTAAATTATCACTTCCCTAAATTCAAAGTTTAAGGATACATTCCCTGTGTTAGACACAGTCTCATGACTTGATCAGTGCAATTCCAAAATATCAAACCACTGGATTTATAATCCATTTAATTTATGCAGATTTTCTTGGAAAACCAGTATGAATTCTCTTGCATAAAAACATAACTCCCTATAATTTCTCTATGTCGTGGCTCTTTTAAAAAAGAAATAATGTTAAATAACATGGAAGAACAGAAAACAACAGCCATATTTCCTGCAGTATGTGAGATATATTTACCTGGTAGGTAAAAGCAACACGGGATTCTCCCTTTCAAGCCTATTTAACTGCGAACTATATTACATAAGAATATAAAAGATTCATAAGCTTTTGTTATCCAATACCAGCAGTTTGGAAACAAATCCCGTAAATAGAGATTACAGTGTACTTTTCATTAAAGCATGGTATCCAATTGCGTACAGTGCCATGTGGAAAGTCACCATGTTAATGAAAACAAAACCCTTACCATCTAGCATATTCTGACCTCACAAGTGTGATTGTGCAATCCAAGCAATGATTCCTCTGTACATGCCTTTTGGATCACAGTGTCCTATCTTACATACAGAGCAGCATGCTTAGTACAAACAAATATATAATATTACAGTACAGAAGCTAGAATGTCACAGAGTCACATTTACTGCTCTAAACAGGTGACTTTTTCTCTGCTTTTCCAGATGAAATCCAGATTTTGCCTTAGGATATATCCATGCAGATACCTTAGGCATTAGAAATTATTATTTTTCTGCATTATTAGTGATATTTTTAGTTTGTATTAACGTTACTGTTATACTAGCCTCGACCCATCACAGCAGATGTTGCATAAACAACTGTTTGAGAAGATGATTTCTCACTTTGCCTTTAGCATTTCTTGTAACAGCCAAAAAATGAGCCTTGTTTTGTTCCCAAATATGAAAGAAAATTCATGCCTTCAGTAACACCTTTGTGAGTGGGTGAGAAGTGAGCCGTATTTCAAATAAATTATTTAACCACCCACACAAGGTTTATATGTATGATTAACCTGTTAGTGGGTCTTCTCATTAAATCATAAAATGGCCTGGGTTAGAAGAGATCTCAATAATTGTGAAGTTCCAACACCTCCCCTGCCACAGGCAGGGATGCTAGGCACTAGTTCAAATACTAGATCAGATTGCCTGGGGCTCCACCCAATCTGGACAAACACCTCCATGGACAGGGCATCCACAGTCTCTCAGTGCAACCTGTTCCAGCACCTCATCACTCTCTCAGTAAAAACCTTCCCCCTGACATGTAAGTTAAATCTGCCCTCCTTTATTTTAATAACAGAAAAAGGGGGAATGGTTTTATCTACCCTTGTAAGATGTTGATTTCCCTCATGTTTATAAACTTTTCTTAAATGCTGGAAGGCTGCAATGAGGTCTCCCTGCAGCCTTCTCTTTCCCACGCTGAAGAAGCCCAGTTCCTTCAGACTGCCTTCACGGGAGAAGTGCTCTAGCCCTTGGATCATCTTCATGGCCCTTCTCTGTACAATCTCCTAAAGCTCCCGATATTTTCTGTGTTGTGGTCCCCAGATTTGGATGCAGTACTTCAGCTGGGGTCTCACAAGGGCAGACCAGAAGGGAACAAACACCTCCCTCACTCTGCTGGCCACTCTTTTCTGATGGAACCCAGGTATACCATTGGCCTCCTGGGCTGCAAACACACTGCTAGCTCATATTAAGTTTTTCCATCAACCAGGTCCCCAGGTTCTTCTCAGAAGGGATACTCTCAAGGAGATCTTCTCCCAGTTCATGTACATATCTGGGATTAGCTCAACCCAAGTCTAAAATGTTGCATTTCAATTTGTTGAACCTCATTAAGTTCACAAGGGCCCACCTTTCAAGTTTATCAAGGTCCCTCTGGATAGGTACCTTCCTTCTGCCGTTTCAACTGCATTGCTCAGCTTGGTATCATCAGCAAACTTACTGAGGGTGCACTCGATCCCATCAACTCTGTAACTGATGAGGATGTTATACAAGCCCCAAAACGAACCTCTGCGGGACCTTGTTAGTTACTGGCCTCCACCTGAACATATAGCCATTGACTACAACCCTCTAGCCAGTTCCATATCCACCAAATAGACACTCTACCATTTCCCACCTAGAGGTTCAGGGGTGTGAGAATCATGGCTTCTAGTGAAGACTGAAGCCAAGAACTCACTGAGTATCTCAGACTCCTCCATATCTGAGGTAGCCAGTTCTTCCTTATTTTGCAGAGCAGGTTCACTCTCTTTGCCCTGTCTCTTCTGACCTACGTACTTGCAGAATCCTTTTTTGTTGTTTTTAACATCCAAGTTCAATTCTGTCTGTGTCTTGGCTTCCCTAATCCTGTCATCTGAAATCTGGGAATAAAACTTCAATGCAGTGTTAAAAAGTAGCATTCCTTTATTCCTTACAATATGTGCCAAACAACCTGACAAATCAAGCACACACTCTCAGAATACAGGATCTATTTTTAAACAGTTAATACATACTTTTACATTAACTCATTAATATAGGCTAATGTCCCTCTGTGCGCATGTGATAGTGGCCTCTGGTGGTCTTCAACCACTTTCTCCCCATTTTTCTATAATCAGCTTCATCACTGTGTCTTTTGTCTGACTTCCAGCTGTTTTCCTCAGATTTCACAAGCGTCCATTGCTTGCTAGGCCATAATGAGCAATTTTCTATCTTAGTGCACTATAACCCAAAACAATATACTTGAAATTTGAGGAAAAAGTCCTTGCACCTGATGGATACAAAAGTAAAAGTAGTCTAACTGTTAAGCAGGATCACTGAGAAAAACAAGGCTGTTCACACAAGGTTAAAACGGAAAGCACTCATTGATTCCTTTTGCTAAACTAATACATTGGTCCTTAAACCAATATACTGATCCCTACTGCTAAACCAGTCCATATCAATCCTATTTCTGTACACGCAGACAGCATCCCTGTATTCTTCCCAGGTGACACATCCTTGCTTTCACTGTCTGTACTTGTTCTTCTTTTCCCATTTTTACCTGCAGTTCCTTGCCCAAGCTATGCTTATTTTCTGTCTCCCTTTCCTGCTTATTCTGAGGGATGGAGAGCTCATGCACTCTTAGAAAGGTATCATTAAAAAGTAGACAGCTTTGTTCCACTCCTTTGTCTCTAAGGACTTCTTCCCAGGATATCTTGTCCAACAATTCCTTAAACAATCTGAAATTCACTCTTGCGAAGTCCAGTATCCTTTGTCAGGCCCTTGCTCCTCAAGAACAGCCCAGGCTTAATCTGATCTTAATATCCCTAGTGATCTCCTCTGCATTGGTGAGCACTAGGTCCATAAACACTTCAGCTCTAATCAATGTGACTAATACTTGAACTATTAAGTTACCATCAGTGGACTCTAGGAGTCTCTTGGATGTCTTACAGTTTGCTATGTTGTCTTGCAAGTAGATATCAGGGCTGTTGAAATCTCCCATCATAATGAGAGCCGTGAGTGAGAAACTTCTAGCAGCTGAAGCATAAAGGCCACATCAACAGGCTCCTTTTGATCACAGAGCCTGCAGTAGACCACAGCTACCAGCCATCCTTTATTGGTCCCATCCTTAATCTTAACCCATAGGCTCTCAGTCAACCTGCCCCTAACTGTTCCTCAGAGGGAGCTCCCCACAGCCAAATCTACTCCTTAACATAAATGACAACTCCCCCACTCCTCCTACTTAGATGATCTCTTCTAAAAAGCTTATAGGCCTTAATGGAGGTGTTCCAGTTATGTGAATTATCCCACCATGTTTCTGCAATGGAAATGAGACCAAAGTCTCCTGTGTGCACAAAGGTTTCCAACCCCCTTTACTTATTTCCTCAGTGCGTAGTTAGAAAAAAAAATGAAAGAATAGAAAATATCAGCAGACTTTCAGTAAAACACTGTCCTTGGAAGACAATTAGAAGGAATCAGACTGCATAAAGATATTCAAGGTAATACTCAACAGAACTGAAAACCTGAAATTTTCTAATAAGGATAAAACCTTCTGTATGTATTTGGCTGGCTAATGCATTCAACCAGCCACTAAGAGACTGTTGGAGGAATTTCTGAGTGAAATTATATCTAGGACTCGAACCAAATACCTATCAAACAGTGTATACATTCTGAATTCATGTTGACTTCATTACCTAATGGCAGAGTAACTTCAACTTAATTACCTACTACATGTCAGGTAGGCCTTCCTAACAAGCCACATTCACAGCACTGGAAATAAGAGTTGACTGTATATGTCTACACGGGAGAAGATAAGCTTTATTTGTGCAGCTGAGCAATGTAAGCAGAGCAGTTATCACTGCCCAGCTGACATGAGGTAACATATAACACTATAGACATCTTTAAGCTGCAGCTTCAATGGGATTTATGCTTCTAAGCGCTTACATCATTTTTGAAAATGGGACCTCAACAACTTAAATCATTCTGGTACTTTTGAAGACTAACTTAAAGACAGTCAGGCCTTTCATATTTACAAGAAGGAATACATCCCAAGCTTTTACATCTTGATGACTTCTTCAGTGCTGAGGGATCCTTCTTCTACTGGAGCTATATACTGCAAAGACCCATTTGCAAAATACAATATCTAGGAACAGAACAAAGACTCTTCATATAAGAGAAAAACTTCATTTATAGGGGACTTCTCACATGATATTTTCATTTCTATGGGAGTAGCTAAGCAGTAAAAAATATAAATCTGGATATTGGGTATTTCTAATCCAGTGTTTTTGCCTGAAGCCCAGAACTCAGTTCAGTTTTTTCTTTTTCACTTGATCACAGGTATATTTTAATGAGCAACAAAAGAGCAATACCTGCAAGGTACCAAGAAAGTACTAAACATACCATGATCTCCTACTCTGGTGAAGACAGTGATGTGGGTATCTAGAATATGGCTTTTACATTCATAGGGAAAGACAATGACAGATATCCAGTTCTAAACCACTGAAAAGAGGGTGATGACCACAATCCTGTTAAAAAAGAAGTACTTACACATCCCAAAGATCAGTGCTCACCAAATACTCCAAAAGGAGGAATCTCAAGGTAGAGACCCTACTCCTGTAGCAGCCAGCCTTTAAATGAGGCTTAAGGAGAGGTGGAGCCTGGTTCTGGTCCCACAGGTGAATTGCTTTCATCTGTGCTCCCAGGGCTGGCTGTATCCCTTCACCAGGTGCTCAGTCATTGGTTCAGGCTGTGACTTAGTAATTCCTATACAGCATCATAAGTTATGTTCAAATGGATACAAACTTAGAAATTACTGGCCATAAATAAATGTCCACAAGGCTACTGTAAGAGTGTAGAAAATCAAAACTGACTTACTAATAAAGGGAGAGGAACATCCAAGCTAATTGTGTGTTTAGGATTCTTCTCAGGTCTGAAACAATCTGTTACTTCAGTCTTTAACAATCTGTTTTCCCTTAGGTAACAGGGATTGATAAATCATGACAGTGCTTGGAGAGTGAAAGGTAATCTCTCCAAAGGATATCTTAATTTACACAAAAAATTCTTTGTCATTGTCTGTTGTTCTAATATAAAAAGCAATCTATTCATTTCTGGTGTATACATAATACAGCATAGTTTACGTTTTTATTTTATTTAACACTAGATATTCCTCTTTGTACGAGAGTGGAGAGCACAGAATTATGCACTACTCTTCAAGCACCATATAGTTCAAAGTGTTTAATCAGGGCTATTTCTTGTTCTTTTGGGAAATCTTAGGAATTTCTGTATCAATCTTCTTCCTCAGTGGGAATTCACAGAAATCTCATTGATTTATGGAAGAATGTGTGTCTGAAATCATGAAGAGCTGACACATAAAGCTCAAATAGCATGTAGTTTACAATTCCTTCTCAAGAAGAAATGGTACCATTCTTCCTTTCAGTTCTGCTCTTGCCTGACAGTGCAGACTTTCAGAAGAGGCAGCAACTTTCAGAAAGCAGCTTTCACAGGACCATGGTAGACTAGAAGAGAAATGTCTCATCGCTTGACTGTTCTGTCTCCAAATCTCCTTTTGAGAGGTGGTATGAAAGACTTTTCAAGACTATCTTGTTTGTGGGATGTTTCACGTTCATATTCTGTGAATCAAAAAGGGCCCTTGCCCCCTGATTTTTTAAAACCAGCCTGGCTATTGTTCATATACTTTTGGGTTACTTGAGTTCCATGATGTCTTCATGGTAAAACTTACTCTTTCTCCCACTCACAGCACTGTGCTTTGCAATGGTCTTATCGCTGCCAAAAATTCTTCTTTCCATACTGTCAGGCAACAGTGCACATATTTATGCAGCAGCTTGACAGCACCATGGAGGGAGTGGGAGGCTTTGATGTGCATTTGGAGATTTAAAACTAGTGAGACCTTTCTGAATCTACTAAGGGATGTTTTGTAGAGTTTCAATTACTATCAATAAAACAAAATATACAGATAATAAAACTTTCATTGCAATGAACAGGGCATGATACTTCCATTCTTTACGTTCTCCCAGTGAAGACATTACTTTAAAGCTAATTATATTTGCCGCCAGTTGTCAAAAATGTAACGGAGTTTATAAAATGCTACAGTGAGGGACTTAGATTTAGTTTAATAATTGATCTTAGGAAAATGAAGGCAAGACTTGAATTTTAGATATATATGTAAGTGTACACATACATATACATGAATGCACACAACAAGTAGAGATCAGTATATATGATCTCTTTAATCAGTGAGGCAAAGGAAGTGTCTGGAAGTTAAAACATAATTAAACATGCATTATATATTTCTAATAGTCAAGTTAACTCTATTGGAACGAAACTTTTAGCAGACTCATGCCTGACTCAAAACTCAAGTTTTTCTGGTATATTTGAGCCAAATTATCATTATTGCTATCAGTATGTTGTGTCAGTGATCTACTATCTCTCTTGGCTCTGAAATGATACATTCTACATTATCAATAATATATATAATATATATATTCAGTATATAACACAGAATGAATGATAGAATCGTAGAAAGCTTTGGGTAAGAATAGACCATAAAGATCATTCCCCCATTTTGGGGAATGAAAAGTTGAAAACTTTCAAACACCTTGAAAGTTTTAAATAAGCTAACTAGAATGCAGGGAGAACACAAATGTAATTCAGTCCATTCTTGGAAGAAAAATAGTGCTGATGTCAACTTTCCATCTAATACCAGATGCCTCTTCTGGTTTTCTTACAAGGCTTGTAAAATACCATGCCATTAGAAAGTAAGGTAATCAACCTCATTTTACTGGTTTTGGACATAATGAATGCTTCTAAGTCTACAAAGAGCACAAACAGACTTTGAATTCAAAGTCATGTAAGACAGTGGTTTGTAATCATTTAGAAGTAGTATAATAGAGTACTGAACAATCTTGCAAAGAAAAGCAAATTAATTTTATAACTTAATATGTCTTCTTCCATCTTTATTCTAGATAGTTTAAGATGTGGTACAAGTCAGTAAAAAATAGCTATGGACAATCTGGACACAAGGTGTACTGTAGCAACTCTACCAGTGTCAAAGCAATAAGGTGACTGTTTCTCTTTGCTTCTTCATGATCTGATAGGGTTTTTTTCAGGTGATTTTGGCTATTATTATTTCACTTCTTTTCCTTAAATTCCATTAAATATTTTGCAGACTTTCCATAGTCTATTCCAGTCATGGTTTGGCTTTGTACTATAATTTTGTCCCTGTTTTTCTCTGTTTCTCGTATTGCAGCTGGGAGAAATACCTTCTCCTCAGCTCTCCATAGGCACAATTAGTTTAATTGTCCAAGAGAAGAGTGATTATGCAGTTGTTAATATAGAAGTAGTTAAAGGCAATTAGATAAAGCTGTTGAATACAAATCAAACATTTGACAACCAACAGTGACTTTGAAGTGAAAGGTGCTCAATACTGAACTTCATGTGGTCCCAGAATTTATGTTCATCAGAGATGAAGTGCTACACTATACATGAGGTGAAGGTTTTGCATTATCTCAGCACCCATATAGAGTGAGGGATGTAGGAGTCTGGCCATCAAAGGTGATAGAAAGTGTTTTACCACTTCTTGTTACTGAGTGATCAGGGTGGGAAGTTGTTTTGGCCATAAAATCCTTACTGTGCAAACACTTTTCAATTTCTGAGAGCCATTAACTGCAGCTTATATATGAGAAAATATTAAAGAATAAACTGTTTCAGTAGCAGCAGATCTGTCCAAATGTTACAAGCTGTAAGGAGCTTTCAAACTCAAGATTGGTTCGTTCTGCATTCTAGTCATACAGTTTGTAATTTAGGAAGGTGAGACCTCAGGTAATCCCTCGAAAATTTAAGACATTTCATTTTCAAATAAATAAAGCCAATGTTTTAGGCAAATATAGTCATTTTGCCTGACAATTATTTGTTTTGAGCTAAATTGTCTACTTCTATGAACTGCTTGTGGTTACTCCAGTTTCAGAACCAATTGTTATATGCAGTTAAAAAAAGAAATAAAAAGTCTAAATTTCCTTAGGAAATAAAACAAAAGATAGACAAAAAGTATTTTTAATAAATGTGAGTTCTTCTCATTCATCCTCCTTTCATTAAGAACTATCTCATATCTTAGCTATAATTTATAGTTTATGTGCAAGTATGACAACGAAATGCAAGAGCAGTTCACAAGATTTCTGACTTGGTTTAGAAGACAGTCTGTATCTGTCTGCCCTTCTTTTCAGCAAGAATATATGTGATACTCCACAGGGAGAGATTGTGACTGATATTGATACTAGAATAAGACTAAAAATCCATTGAGGGGAAGTCTAATGGCTCAGAGGCACTTCAGAGCCATTATAAGAACAGTTATGAAAAAAATATCTTCTTTAAATTTCTTTTAATCTTCTTTTTAATTGCTCCATTTGTACACCAGTGCCTCAGCATTTATACTTTTGGGAAATTTTAGGCAGAAGGAAGCTGTTTTTCATGAGAAGGGATTTAGGTGCACATCTCATTTTAAACAGGCTTAGTCAGAAGATCTCCTGTGATGCTAATGATTGCTGGAAGGTTTTGCTTTTTGGTCTTTATAATTGAAGTCTGAGATAACATCTAAGTACTTTGTTTTAAGTGCTTCTATTTAATTGATTTTCATTACCATTTTCTAAAATTACTGAAATTACCAAAAATAGGTTTTTCTTTCTGGGGCTAAAATTTATTAGCTTTCCAAATGATACAGAGAGACTCAGAGAGAAGACCTGAATAAAGCAATCTCTTGTTTTATTTCTGTGCACAAAGCACAAGACAATGTATGTCTTCTCAGTAATAATCAAAGAGGCTTTTTTTGTTTTGTATTGTGTGGGTATTTATTTATATATGTTTTTAATGCAATGCTGCAATCACGCAAAATCAATAATTAATCCAATTTTTATAAGGAATATTTCTCTACAAAACATCCAACTGGCTGTAGCTGATCTTCAGGGAACTTCAGAGCACATGAAGGTTACTTTCACCCTCAAAATTTCACGAGGCTTCATCTGAATTTCAATTTCTTAATGTACTCTCAGTTGCAAAATAGAAAAAGAGGGCAAATATTTCAAAATTCCAGCAAAATGAAGCATTTACAATAGTCTTCTTGTGAAGTTTCATCTTCATATTTACAAAATGATTTCTTTAGATAGGACTAAGCTGCTTACTTCAAGTGCTATGTCTACTTTCAATAAAACACGAATAATTTTCCCTTTCTGATACAATACACATTATCATTTCATATACTAGAATAATTGAAATTATGACATGAAAATGGAACATATGCCTTTGATCAAGACAGCATATTTTATACCAGTTGAAGTGATTTCTAGATTGTAATGGAACTGTGATGAGAGTAGAGGGAAAAAATATCAGTTTTTACCAAACAATGTTTAGCTTCAATCAGAACTACTCTCTTCTTTTTATCGAGGTTGATTGGATTCATCTTCTGCTTGCAAGGAGTGATGGTTCCAGAATTACATTTACATCTGTATTAAATATTTTACATAAGCTAAAATCAGCATTTTTAGGGGAAGGAATATCGTTCCCCCTATAGTCAACTTTGAGCCCTTGAAAGCCACATCAAAAATGTTGCTAACTGAAGTGGTGTGATAATTATTATGTTGGAAGAAAAAGCACAAGGCAAAATTTTAGAATTGCTCTCTAAGCAGGTTTGGTTCAAGAAGATCAAACCGATCTCTGAGCTTTAAAGCAACCAAGTTACAACTGGAGAAAATTGTAACCGCGATTAACCTGCGTAATTACATACTGCTTGCACATGACGAGTCAGGCTGATCTTTGAATCTGGCAATGGAAAGAAGTTTTGCATCCAGGTAAAATTACCTTAGGGTAACTACCTCAGGCACGCACATTTACATTATAGACATCAGAAGCGAGGTGTAAGGAATCCCATCTGTGGGACGCTTGTGTTTCTTACTCTTCCTGTCAAAGACCTGTTGCCATTCCCAGCTGTGAAGGTGCTCACTCTTCTGTAGTCTATGCCCATGTTATGGGGAGGGGAAACTTAAGCAACACTGCAGAGTGTGAACAAACAGGCACAAACAGGCAATGGTTGAGTATGAGAATGCTGCTGCAATTCTGATGTCTCCATAGCTGCAACATGACATTGGTGGTGCTGGACAGAGGGTTCACTCATACACTTCCATACCCTCTCACTCTACAGCAAAACACTTGCATGAATTTAAACCAAGGTACAAGCTTTTGTCCTACTAACATCAACAGAACTTCATGGCATAATTGATTGAAGGGATATGTTTAAACAGTCTGTTGCTTAGCAATGAACCTGGGCATCTGCTTATATTTTTGACAAATCAAAGGACTCTGTGAGACAGTAGAAAGTACAGCAGTGTCTGTTTTATGTACTTAACAACTCTCTCCTACTGCTGTGTCATGAGTTAGGAGCAGGCAAGAACAAGATTTTAGAGCAAGAATCTTCTTGCTTGTCACAACCAGCACTGACCCGTGATTAACAGGAGTGCTCTTGTCCTTGAAGTATCTGGTCGTTCTAAAATTGTCTTTCAGTCTTATGTATTTGTCTGTCTCTTATATTTTCTTATCCCATTCTCTCATGTCTTTTTCCTTCTCCAATTTGTCTGACTCAATGGTATTTTTTCACAAAAGCTTTTTGTTTCTGCTGTTGCTCTTTCTTTGCTCTTCAGGAGCTCACAACCTCTGGCAGTTGCAGTGAGGGGGCCCTCCCACCTACAAGGAGAGTTCTTTACAGGACACAATGACTTGGATTGGGAGGCTGAAAGCTGTTAGTTTGGACCATTCCATGCCTGTCAGTCAGAGTGGTTAAAGCTCATCCATGTATTTTACCACTGCTTCCAGCATGCCCTGAGGATAAGCAGTTACCTTGGGAGAGAGCTTGAGGCTAAACCTGCCCTAAAGTTCCCCATACCCTATATAACTGTCTGGGTAATATGTGCTTAAGACACTGTATTCCATGAGATTATTTGCATGGTTTCCTTTATCCTTTTCGCCTGTGTCACTCTTTTCCCCGCAATATATTTTTTGCATGGTAATTTCAGTTTTATTATTAGTCAGATTTAAAGCTTTTTATGGAGGGAGTGGGGCTTGAATTTATAGATAGATGAATTTAAGGGTAGCAAAATGAACCACTTATTTTATGAAGATTTCACTTCTAACATCTATTTTTGAAAAAATCCTGCAAATTATACTTTTCTACAACAATTCCTATAGCAACAAGCCACAGGTTTTAATGCTAAAATCTCTTGCATCTTTACCCATAAAAATGTGTACCATAATACTAAAAACAATGTACAACTGCTTTGATACATAGCATTGACTTTTAGCTAGATTTAATATGTGTAAGGGGTAGTTTTTTCACTGCAGTTGTAGTCAAAACTGAGGGGAAAAGATCCAATTTTTTCTACCCATCTGGTGTGTTTTCAACTGTCTTTTGAGAACTCACAGATATTTTTGTCAGAAATAATCTACTATTTCTATCAGAATCTCTTGACACTGCTTTTTTTAATGCTGCTGTATCCATTTTATGTGCATCGATTTTCCAGTAAAGGCTACCAGGCTGACAATGTAGAATTTGAAGGAATATATTAAACACCTCAAGAAAATACAGTTTGTTGCCTTCTCACTGTGCCCAGTGAAGCTGGCTCAGTAAAAATCATAGTGACAGTTCTGCCTTTGTTCTCCTCTAAAAACAGTGTGGGAAGAAGCTGAATGGACACTCCGTGGCAATGGTATCTCCTTGAGTGACAACTAGACCAAGATTGCTGCATATTGTCACTACCAAATGGCCATGAGACTATAATAGCAGCTTGTCAATGATGTGATGGCTTTGAAAGAGTAGTTCAGTGAAAATTTCACCTCTGCAAGAAATTTTAAACAGATTTTGATACCCAATCTATTCCTCAGTCTCCGGTCAAAAGTGCTGCAGTTGGCTTTTTCTTTTAAACTGTCTTTAAAATCATTAAATAATTTAATCTTATGTACTGTAAGTTTAATAAGCAATTATGGATTTTGCCAAGTCAAGAAATAGTGGTTAGATTTTGACAGTCTGTCATGCCTAAACTAGCCAGTAGGCAAGATCTGTGCGTGTATGGGTCTAAATTCAACAGCCAACATAGTCTCAGTCACAGAGCTTAAGTTCTTGAATTGCCTTACCTGCCAGAGTAAAGTTGTTTTGTGAGAAAACCATAGAATTCATACCCCTCAGATTAAGACACTCTAAGTGTCCCCTTATAAACCTGAACAAAGTGCTGCAGCTCCCAAAAGAGTTATTGGAGATTCATTCAGATAACATAGCTGATGAAGACTAGCATGATTTTATACTGACCTATATTTGATCAGTTGAGATATTTTCTGTTTTCCACTCCCTGTGTCAACTAGTGGGATTCAGTTGTCTAATGGGATTTGGGTGCCTATTTTGGATGATAATTTTATGCATTTATTTGAGTGCATGACTGCCACACGTAGCACAAGTCACTGTTCATATCTGTTAGTCTTGTACAGGCATCTCGGTGAGCTGAAGTGTCTCAAAAGGCAATAGGTGTCTGTCTTAAGGCCAAATAAGAGAGTTCTCTTCACTACAGTGAGAGCTTAGACATGTTAACATGCTGATGTGTACATGTAGACATTTACCACTTAGAGAAGTTTGTGTGAAGGAGAACAAACAAAAAGAATCTGACCATATTATCTTATGGTTCCAAAACTCTGTTAGGAGTGGGAGGGCAGGTCCTGTGCTCTTGCTGTGCCATGCACTACTACTACCTGTACTTAACACCTATTAGAAAATATGTACAAACAGCATTAGGAATATAGACTAATTCCCAGGGTTCTCTGACTCCTAAATGATTCCCTGATTGAATAGCAGCTTGTTCTGGGACCAGGAGCCTGAGGTGAAGCTCAGCACAGGTCAGCTGTGGGAAGGTGGTAACCATTCTGCTCTGAGACTTCTAGGCATGAGCCTGAAAAGGAAGAAGAGAGAAACAGGAGCCACCAAAAAGCTGGCAGAGTAGATAGCAAGGATTGCTTCATTCACTACACAGCAACAGTGATTTGCAAGTCTGAACCCACTAAGGAATGGGGAAGAGGAGAGGATGCCCAGTTCACCAAGAACAGCAGCAAAGCCCTCAGAAAAGACGCAGCAGCAGGGGTCAGGGTTCTCCAAAAGCAAACTTTAACAAAAACCTCTGGATCTGGCTGAGATTTTAACATCCTGAATTGAGCTTCCTTTAGCACACCCTAAATAGGAGGAAATGTTTTTACTCTTGTCATTAGCCACAATTCATGCATAGCTGAAATAAGGGAAAGAAAAGTGCAAAGAAACAAAGACTATAAAGTTGTTTGGGCAACTTGTTGAAACATGACGACAATCACTAACCCTCTTAAAAAGCCCTGGGAACTACTGATGCTGGTGGCAGCCAAGACAGCTAAAGAAACCTCTCTCACTCTCTCTCTGTTCTTCAATTTGCTGATTTTGTTGAAGTGGCAAAGTTGATTTTCCTTATTCCCTGACTGTATGCCTGGATTTCAACCACACAATAATCTGTGTGAAAAGAGCTGTGCACCACCAGGGATACCCCAAAGATAAAGCTGGCCTGTGGCAAAGGACCGCAGAGACCAGAAACACCCTCTGGGCTCCTCAGTTTAGAAATCAGCAGTCTGCAAGTTGGCCACTTGCAGACTGCCCTTCTTCAGCCCTTCTTTCTCCCAGCAGGGCAGAAAAGATTTTGGAAAATCTGAAGGAAGATGTGCTATATGTACTGCAGACACTGATGGGGTGGAGAGGAGGACAACACGCAAATACAAAAATTAGTTGTTGAATTGATATTCAGTTACTACATATTATTTAACTGACCTGTTTTTCAATAAAATAATATAAATTCTGTCCTTCCTAGGCTACTTGAGCACAAACACAAAACATTGCTGTTTCAGGACCCTGTTGTTGTGAAAGCTATGTTACTGCACTGATATGAGGGTGGAATTAGACCTAATAATGTGAAACTGTGGGGGTGGGTGCTCAAAATAGAGGCTTTTCACAGTGCCTGCAATTCAGTTTAGACTGGGAAACAACTTGAAACAAATCATGAAGTATTTTTTAGGTTCAGCCACCAAACTGAAAAATCAATTATTTGTACACCCCTAATTAGGAGTGTAAGAAAAAGCCTTAAAGAAAAGAGTATGAACTATTTTTCACATCTCAGTGTTCCTGTTTTTTTGTTGCTGCTGCTCACGGGCACAGCACAAGACTCACTCTAACCCTTTCTACCACTGTCAGCTCTGCAGGCTCCAGTGCACCTTTTTCAACTCTCAGCAATACAGAGTCCGAGCTGTCTCCCCTTCAAGCCCTATCACAGAAGGCAAGTAAGTAGCCCCTTTGCACTGCGCAGAGAGGAGGTAATTTTGCATGCACCATTGCCTGTTTTCAGGAGGGTTGTGCTTGCCTTCTGTATGATAACCTCGCTGTAGATGTATATTTTTTGAGTAACATTTTGACTTTGAAGTTTCAGTAGCACATGTTTAGCTCACAAGTTCATGACTTAACCTGGCTTGCTGTAGGATTAAAAATAACTGTTTAATATTTTATGAATTATGTTGTCAGCATTCTCAGATTACCAGAGCCATTTCCTGGGCAGACTGTTTTGCTTAATTAGGACTTTTTGATAGACCTATATCTGCGGCACTATTATTTTAAGCTAGGTTTTTCTCTATTTCTATAACCCATTTCAAGCTGGAATTACAATTTCTATACTTCTATGAATTTGAATGAACTTGAATTTTGTCTACAAAAGAGCATAGATTTCTCTCTCCATAGTTATTTTCAGACTCTTCTAAATAAAGTTTATTTGTTTTGATAGTTCTTAGTATGTATGAAAGACATTACTTCAAAATACTGCAAAGCACACTGCAAGTTTTCTGCCACTTGATTTCCACTTTTGCCCCATGATTTAGAATGATGGCAGGCTGCATAATGTGCAATTTTTCACGTGCTTCTTTCTATTTCAAATGCATTGCCCAGCCTGTGCAGGGTTGGAAACAGAAGACTGCATGAGCACAAACAAAAACATCAGATAAGCTCTTCACTCAGAACATCTCACATCATTTTATTTAGAAAATACAGCATTCACATTTCTGTTTTAATGCTGCCCTAACAAGGAGCTGAATGTCCAGCACAACCTCCTTGAGATCCTTGCAATATCTGCTCTCAGCTTGCACATTTTTTCTCCCAGTAGAATGGAATATAAACATTTTAAAGGACCTAGGAACAACATGAGCTGAGCACTCTTATATTGGGCTTTTCCAATATACTCTTATCTTTTACATCTGTTGTTTTGTTTTCAACCTTAAAAAAAAAATAAGACACCCAACATTAGGTATAAAACAGCGGCAGTGTAATCACTGCCTATTTTCATAGAATCATAAAGTCATTGAATCCGAGTTGGAAAGAACCACTGTGATCATGGAGTCCAACTCCTGGCTCCACATAGGACCACCAAAAATCAAATCATATGTCTGAGAGTGTTGTCCAAACACTTCTTGAACTCCAGCAGAGTTGGTGTCTGCAGGAAAAGAGTAGCAACTTCCTTCATGCCTTGTTTACCACTGAAATCTGAGAAGAATATCAGGTTTTGTGTTTTAATAAACACTTCTTCACAGGCTTTCAGGTCCATAATTTATTCCAAGAGCTGCTTGCACTTCATAGTGAAATTTGAGTACAAATTAGGTCTTCCAGAGTTTTAAAACAAATTATACATTCAGCACTCGTTGGTCTCTTGCTTTTATCTTTCAGCAGCTATTGTTCTTACCTGCTGTATCTTATTACACAAATAGCCTTGTAGATTAGTTTGAGCTTCTTATTTTTCTCCATCTGGAACAGGGAAAACACAGCACTTCACAAATACACTGTGCTATGCTTGCTAGGCAAAGAAATGACATGTGGCATTTTGTATCCTAGAAAAATGCACAGAACTCTACTGAATGGCTCATAACTGGGAGGGGATTGTACAAGGCAGAAGAAATATAAGAGTCAAATGACAAATCTGGTCTACTTTGGGTGTGTCTAGATAAACTGTGTGCCTAAGCACTCGAGTCAGATAAATAACATGTTAGTAGTTGTAATACGTATTTTTATGGTCTGTATTCTGTTCATTTATGGAAACTCTCCATGAAAACATTAGGCCTTTGTAGCTTGTTTGGAGTTACTGACCTACTCCCAAACCTGGGTCTGCTAATGACCAGACTTATAAAAAATTTCCACAGTGATGTTCCTGAGGCATGAGAGAGTAGAGAAAATCTTTGTGGACTGAAATGATAAAAACAACGGCACATTTTTAACAGCTGCTGGAGTGAGCAAACTACAGATACCTTTCACAACTGGTAGAGCAGATTTGTATTTTACAGCGGGAGTGAAAAGTGAGAGAGTTCACTACAATACAAAGCAAGTTCTGCAGGAATGGAATGGCCTCTTTTCTTGTTCTAATAAAAACACCCTCCACTGACTATTCTACAGTAGTAACAACTTTGTAGAAAGGACTTGTAAATACATCTTTTTTTCAAACACAATCTCACAAATAAGTATGGTCCAACATTATCTATTGCTTAATTTAATTCCAGCCTTCACTCTTGTGCTAAGAGATGCTGTGCTCTCACATGAAGCCAAGGAGCAGTTTGAAAGGTTCCCTGGGGGTCTGATGTGAGGGGTCTCTCTTTGTTACCTGGTCCTGGAAGAAGGGGTGTTCTCTGTGGCTGCCAGGAACAACTTTTTCAATACAGCGCCTGGCACTCCCAGGCCCCCGATGACCCTTCCAGTGTGGCTGAGAGCATTCAGTCTTGTGTCAAGGGTGAGCCCCATGGGGGGAGCATTAAGATTGGCACTTACAAGCTTTACCTCCAATGACAAAGTGTGAGATGAATGTGTCAGCTTCCCTTGGCCTCAGATCTAGAACTGGAAAGATGATGGGGAAAATTACTGTAAGCATAGTCAAGAAGAAAACCTTTCTTTGGCATTCATCACAATCTGGAGTTTGAGGTTCCTATGCAGTGTAAAGGTATCAGCAATGATCCACATGTGTGGCACACTCCTCATTCAGCAGTAAAGGTTTCATGTCTCAAATTTCTTCACATTGACTTCTGGAGAGCAACTTCAAGAATCAAATTCCGTGCATAGCAGCAGCATGTTCCTCTCTCCTTACCTTTATCCCTTTCTATATAAATTAGAAACTCATTCCTTCCATCAGGACATTTTTAAAATTCTTCCAAGGTGATGCAACAATTTAAGACATGGTAAGAATCCACAAAGACTATTGTCATCAAGAGCATGAATTGTATTTGTGTTCTTGTACATCAAGTTCAGTCATATCTTTTAATGCTACATTTTGTGTTGTTTCTGTCATAATTAGTTCACTCCCATTTTATTGACAGTTTTGGTGACTGGTTCACAAGATCCAATTAAGTAAGGTTCTTAAGCATGTACGTAATTTCACACACAGGAAGAGTAGTGCTCCCTTTCAATACTGAAATTTATTTTAATACAGTTAATGCTAAGATGATTTCAAACAAATCTTTCATAGTTGTGTACCCAAAATCTACTCAGACATAACTGCCTATAACTTGCCACCTATGACGTTGTGACCTATGAAAGAATACCATTACAAAAATAGCTGTAACATTGTATTGCCTTCAAAAAGAATTGTCCTGGAGCCTGTTGCTAAATAGTGATACTACTGTAGTTGGAATAATGGTTTAAAATCAATTTCTACATCACATAGAATTAGGCCAAAACCATAGCAGTAGATGGGAAGAGTAATGCTCAGCACATATAAATGCCAGACTGACAAACAGACCAATATCAAAAGGAGACAGCCCACTGGTCTCCTGAGGACAGTCTGACAGGGATAACATAGCCTTCTGGGTATCACTATTTATTTCGCTATTTGAATTACGGTATGCCACCCCCCCCCAAAAGAAAAAGCCACAAAAGGCACTGAGTTCTTCCTAGCCAAAATACTCAGGCTCAGCGGGTTACTTAGAATAACCAGGACTTAGGCTTTCAGTCTCATTAGAGAGAGCAACATCCTGTAATTTTTTCTTTTTTTTTGGCGATGTTAAGAAACATTTTTTGCTTCACTCTTACTCACTTGCTATATAAGCAATCTCTCAAGTTTGTCAAAAGTTATGGGTTAAAAATGTTGAGTCTTAGAACAATGAGTGTAGTGCAGAGCACCAGCTAGGCCACCTGATCCAGGGTACTGCAGTGTTGGTCTGAACAACGGCATTCCCAATAGTCCTTGTGAGAAACTTCACTGCTTTGCAGGAAAAGTGGCTGTTTTCTGGCATCATGAAGAATACACATGTGTACAGGGGACACAAAATGAGGCTGAGAGAGCTGGGCTTCTTCAGTCTGAAGAGGAGGCACTGGTGAGAGCATTGGAGCATTACAGTACTTAAGAGGAGCTTATAAAGAGGAGGGAGACTGACTTCTTACATGGTCTGATAGTGCAATGGGGTAAGGAGAAATGGCTTTAAAATAGAAGGGGAGATGTAGATCAGATTTTAGGAGGAAATTTTTTACTTAGAGTACGGTGAGACACTGGCACAGGCTGCCCATGGAAGCTGTGGATACCCCATCCCTGGACGTGCTCAAGGCTAGGTTGGATGGGGCACTGGGCAGCCTGAGCTGGTGGGTGCCATCCTGCTCACGTTTGGAGGGTTATAACTGAGATGATAGTCTGAGATGTCCCTTCCAATCCAAGCCATTCTGTGACTATGATTCTATGTCATGGCACTAGTAATTACTGATGTGTGGGTTTTTTTATTGTTTTGTTTTGTTTTGTTTTTAAATTACAAGCATATATATGTATGTGTGCACTGTACTGTCAAAGTGATAATCCAGAAATATATTGGCTCCTACTTAAATTTTCACCATGTGCTTTAGGGAGTTATGATTGTACTCCACTGCCTTGTAGTGAAGTCACTCTGCACTCTGAGGACTCACACTGAGATTGCACTGCTAAAATGTTCCCACTCTTTCTGTAATACCATCCTTCAGAAAGTACTCGGTGTGCTTTATTTGCTGAGGAAATGCCACCAGCATACTGGCCTTGGTAGCAGAACCACCTCAGATTTTATTATGGCTCTTTATTTTGCCAGGATTTTTCTGTCTTCAGCAGCCTTGAGATAGCCCTCTTCAAGCCGTAGTTTAGAGTGGTTCCTCGGAAAACCCTGCTCAGAGAGGGAACTGAATCACCCCACACATCTATACAATCTTTCTCCTCAAAGATCTCAGTGTAGCCTGTGAACAAAAACACAAAAGCAAAGCAAAATGCTTGATTTTTTTTTTCTCTCCACACATTTGTTATTCAGCAGAACTTAAAGAAAACACCTCCTAAATCCCTTCTGAATAATTTAGCTTGAAATGTTTACCCTTTCACAGAAAAAAAAAAAAAAAAAAAGCACAAAATAACTAGGAAATACAAAGTCCTGAAACCATTCCCAGAAGCCACTGCTGCATACACAGTCTACTTATTTCAGTTCCTTTATGCCAGGCGGGGACCTTAGGCTTTCTGTTCAGCCCAGGGCACAGGAAACTACAAAAGACACTCAGCTCTCCTTCCTCATGGGAGCCTCAATGGAAGAGAAAGAGGATCAGATCACAGTGCAGGAAGCTGCCTTAGCTTACAGTGAAAGTAATTCTCCAGTGCATGCCAAGAGATGAACACTATAGCCTGAGTTCTCTTTTTCTATAAGAAGTGAGTTGCAAAGCAGTACACTTTTACTATTTAAAATGTTAGTGTGCTTATAATTTTATGGTTATTAGTCAGTGTGATCTCTGATACCACCTTCTTACAAGGGAAAAATCTCCTGTTTGTTCGATTCTGTTCATATAAGTACTTCTTCCCCAGATCATCTTCAAGAATTTCAAATACAGATTATTTCATAGCCCTAGATGCTTGACTTAATTAACGGGAAATATGGAGCAGCATCACACAGTAGGGCTGTCCTTGTGCTTAAACCAGTCTCAGACAAGTGCACATGCTGAGCCTCTTAGTCCTGAAGGCTCTGTCGCAGGGTAGCTGTATCACTCCCTGAGATGCATGTGTGGTGGATGTTTCAACTTGTATGTCTTTCCAGCTCTAGTGCTAAGAGATTCCTGGAAACAGAGAAAACAATAAAATTCTAAAGGTTAGAATAGTGAGTCAGACCATAATTTTTTTAAATGGGAGCAGAGGTCAAGGACACCTGTGTGAATGAGACGTGGCACACAAGACACAGGACCACAATGCATGATTTGGCTATAAAGACTCACAGACTTTAGTCTGCATTCCATGCATTCACATGATAGTAATATTTCTTTTTGGTTTGTTTTTGGTAGATCAGAGCTGGTTGGGAATGGTATGTTTTATTACCTCATCTGCTGAGGTAAGAGCAAATTCAGGGCAGGTAAATTTTAAAAACTGACGAATATCTCTGTTTCAAGAGGTTATTAACACTGTTACAGAGCATAAAGTGAGGCTGCCTACTGAAAGATTGCATGTACTGTTTAGGATACTCTCTTGGCAAGATGATAAGGGCTTTACACTGAGTAGCAACCTGATCAAAGGCTGAAATCTACGGAAAACAATGGGGAATTGATCTAGGAACACAAAAGAGTTAGAAGAGAAATCAGTGCGTTGATTTATATAGTAATTTAAAAATGTGTGTCCTTTTGTAGGAATGTGTGAGTTTATAAACATGTATTAAGCATCAATTGACGCTGCGTATCTATTATAAGATACTTGAAGGTGCTCTGCCACTGTGGGGCTGGCTAGCTTGGTATTGGTTCTATTAGCACTGGGCCTACACAAATCCTCACTTACTCAAAGTAGAATCAGCTTTCATATACTTTCAGCAAGAGTAGAGACAGTTCATTTTGGTCTGCAAACTGCACCCAATGGTTTAACTAGGTAAAAGTTGGAATTCAATAGATTAAAATCAAACTTATATTGCAAAGCACAGACCAAGTAGTGTCAATAATAGAGCAAGAAGATTGACACAGGTTTCTGCAAACAGACAAAAAGAGTAAAGGGTAGCATGTACCAAAAATAAATATGCTTACAGTGATACCTAGGAAGAAACCAAACATGTCTGGGGAAGTATAAAAGTGGAAGCAAGTTCTAACAGTGCAATCAAGCCAGGGGGCCAAGCCAGTTCAGACATCTTATTGCTGTTAATATTCAAAAATCATCTGACTGAGAGTGTACAATGGAATGTTTCAGTTCTGATGACTAACAAGAGAAAACAGTCGAGAAAATCATCAAGAAAAAAACTTCCAAATGTGTGTTAGAAGTTAAAAATAAAAATAAAAGAAACAAAGACAAAATTAAGAGCAGCACTTATGAGGAAAGAGGAGGAAAAACATGGGTGAGAAAAGGATGAAAAGCTAAAAGCCTCTTTTATTTCAAATGTTTTGAAGAAAAAATTAGTTTTCCTATATGATCAATACATTAAAAGTGAAAAACATTAAAATATTTTAGATATTCTGAAATTTGAGAAATTCAGACATAGAGTTCTGTAGGAGTGTAATGACTCCCAACCCTGCAGCAATTTTCATGAAGAAATCCTGGAAGTTAAGGTAGTTTGAAGGCATGAGTATCCATTTGGAAAAGAGTGTAATGGTATTGTAAAAATACACCATTCTGATAGTCAAGAAGAATCTAAAGCAAATTGGTAAGTATCTGAAAAAGTCTTATTTAATAGGGAAAACCAAGACTAATTTGTCAATATGTAAACATGTTCAGCCACTCCAATTTCCTGCTTCTCCAGAGAAAATCATCTCATACAGAGAAAGGGAGACAGCAGGAGGATATATCTTGAGTTTCAGCCACTGAGGTCTTCTACACAGCACTCTCTTGAGGAAGGTTTTTACTGATGATGTTTACGGCAGATTCACAGGTAACAGTAGACATCTGCTTCAGGGCTGTTTGTCAACTACTTCTTATTATGACAAATTCTATAGGATACTGTCCTCTGCTTAATATCCTTTAATATATTTTTAATAGATGAAAAAACTTTCATTAAAAATTGAGTATGTAAAGATGGCAGGCAGGGTTCACTGAAGATGATCTTGACAATCTGAAGAATCTTTGGATATGAAAAGATGACCTTTAATAAAGATGAAATGTAATATGCTGCATTTGGGATTTTGATACAGGAAAAAGTATTAGCTGATTGACAGCAGTAACACAGAAAGGACAGAAGTTAGAATGCTTCACAGAGTAACTGAAACATCTCTGCAGTGGTGTTTTAGAAAAGCAGGTGTCATTTTGTGTTGCCTTGAAAGTAACTCTTATGCTGTATTTGGCACTGGTGTGGACTTAGTTGGAATAATATATTCAGTTAGGCCATAATATTTTAAGAAAGATGCATTTAAATAAAATTTAGAGAAATCTAATGAGGACAAAAAAAAAAAAAGAAAAAAAAGAAAAAAAGAACACACGAGCTGCTTGAAAAGGTATGATTATATTTAATAAAAATACAAATAAGCTAAGAAATAGAGGAAAGACTTGAAAGATGTCTCTGTCCTGTTACAGTTTTTTATTTCTTGTTGGTTTTTTTATTTGTTTGTTTGCCTTTTGTTAGCAGAAAAATTTTCTTGTGTACTTCAAGTTCTCAAAGAGTAGAGCAAAAAGATAAACAATTAATTTGCAACAAAAGAGTAATACTTTATAATTTTAAGATAAGTGAAGAATTTCAGAAGTCTAAGACAAATGTACAATGTTAGGCCACAGAGAATTTCAGATGTTTTTAAATAAGCCTCTCTTAGTAACAGACCATGCTCGTTTGGTCATATTGAATAAAGATATCCTTCCTCTATCTGAGGAATATTCTTTTCCTGTTCCATGTGTCTGAACAGTTACAAACAAATGTGAAATTGTCATACTTCACATGTCAGACAGCTGAAGGCCTGACATGATTGTCCAGCCAGCTCCCTCTAGGATATTGCCTTTCTACAAGCATACTCAGCCTGGCAAATCCAACAGCCAGGATCCCTCTTTGCCAGCCTCCTTCAGACCCAGCTGTAACCCCTCTTTTTAATGGGCCACCCACAAGGCTCTTTCTTGGCAATTATGGCCCCTTTTGCCAGAAACATATTGTTTCTCATGCCAGCTCAGAGTCTTTCATCCCCATATCCAAGCCAGTGAGCCCTCATTCTGCAGCCAGCTCCCAGGCTATTTAACTTCTCCCTGCTGCTCCAAAAGCCACGTAGCCTCAGGCCCTCTGCAACTGCTGGTTGTATTTCCCTTTATGAGCTGCAAGAACTATTAAGCTCTCTAGTACATGGATATGCACCAAAATTGAACTAAACCCAGTGTCTCACTGCTTATTGCTATCAGGGAAAACTACTACCTTCAGATTAGAATTTGGCTGAGAAACTGTCTGATGTGGAGAAAAATTGTCCTCCACCAAAACTGACATCTTAAATGTGTATATTGGAAACAATTAAGGGCTTTTTTTAGATCTTCACACTTCAGCTTTTTATCAAGTACCTTTTCCCATTCTGCCTTACCAGCACGAAAACTCTTTCTCTGTGCTCCCTTTACTACCAAGTTGTTTGCAAACCATTTCTTTAAGTACAGTGGTTTTATTAACCTACAAATGAATATCTTACTTTCACACATTTAGACACGTCTGAACCATTTTCAATGGCTGAACTGAGCCTTAAGAAAAGAACCACTTTTCCTGCTTTCCAAAATGCCAACAGCACCAAAATCACTTGCCAAACAGTAAGAATTTTATACACTTTTTCAGGTGCAAAGTAGAACTATACTAAGAAGAACTGAATTCACACGAAAGACAGCATTTCTTTACTACTATGTTGAAAAAGCCACATTGCTTTGTTGTTAACAGTATCCAGTTTTTAGACGCAAGTACAAGAAGCATGTTCTTTGGAAAGAGAACTTTAAATATGTTTTCAGAACTCCTTTTTCAGGTGCATTGTATAGATAAGATTTTGTTAAAAAGACTAAGAACTTCCACAGCAATTTGCTTGTTTTATGGCTGCACTGGTGTTCTGAAAAATCTATCTTCTGTTTGTGGATTAAGGTCTGCCTCCTTGGACTTTTTTATGCGTACAGATGTCAAGAGGTGAATATTTATATTATTTGTTGCAAATTTTTGGATCACTAGTAAAGAAATGAGAATATAAGATAGAATTACTATACATAATCACTCTTCTACATAAGGAGTTTTATTTAACAGTATTTTACATTCAAAAAATTCTGTGCAGACAGAAGTGAAAAAGAGTTGGCAATTAGAAAAAGAACTCTGAGTCAGAAAACTCCTCTGTCAATATGGGTAAAACAATTAGGTTAATCTTTTCAAACTTGGATAATTACGATAAAGCACCAAATTAGAAACATTTTGTTTTTAATTGCTGTGCCTGAGGCCTTCCACTTGGATTTGCAGGGGGAGATGAACAGGACATATTTTAAATCAGAAGTACACTTCTCCTCAGCCCTCTACAACTATAAGGGAACAAGATGAACATCAGCTTCACTTCAGCTTTCTCTTTACAGTCAGCAGTCTGCTATGCTGATGTGAAGTTCTGAGCTATCAGTTCAGGTCTGAGGGGCTTAAATATCTGATTTGACCATTCAGGAGGAAATAGACAGGGAATTGTAACAATTATTATTTTACACTTTCCACATCTGAATATCAGTTGAGAAAAGCTTTTATTTCCTCGGTTTTTAAATAATACAGTAATACAGATTTGTCTCAACAAATGCGTATCCCTTTGAAGTCTTTATGGGAAGGCAAAAGTACCACAAAGCAATCAACTGTTAATACACTGTTCTCTTTTTTTTCAATTATAAATTCTTCAAATACTCCATATAGAAAGCTTGATTCCTATTCATCACTGGCCTTAAACAAGAATGATTCCCCAAAATCATTGACAAAGGGCTGGTTCAGCAGAGATGCAAAGTAAGCCTAGTGCATAAAGGTGCCTATTTATACTGCAGGTTATATACGCAGGGCAGAGTAAATAATGAGAGAACAAGAATTTACAAGCCAACAATGGTTGTTGAAAAGCTTTTAAAATTAATTAGGGAGGAAAGTTAGATGAACTTCCATAATCACAGAATTCCTCTAACCTACTTTTGTAGCAGACTTGCTTTATAGTATTTAAATCTTGACTCTCATCCAGGATGAAAAGGAGAAAGGGAAAGTAATCCCCTGAAATCACATGTGTAGTAGGTGTAACCTACTTGAAAGCTAACAAAGTACTTTCCAAACATAACAGTGTCCAACATGTTATCTCCTCTTGCTCTTTTCTGCCTGTGAGAATGACTACCCATGTACTGAAACGCAACAGAATAATTTTATTCTTTATTTAAATATTTTCTCTTTCTGACAATATGATTATATATTTATATTCTTTTTCACAGTTACAAACTTATCTGTGAGGTGAGAAGGTATGTTCATAAGAGGATTTGAACTAAGTGAAGTATGGCAGTAATAGTAAAGAGCTGAGCATAGTTTGTAGTCAGAGGCTCCACAAAATATCCAGGTTTTGCTCCTAAAAATACAGGAGGACCAGTGCAAAACTCAACATTTTCTCTGTGACAATCCATCTACCCTCTTGCACATTAAAATTTAAAGCAGGCATTTCCTTTTGTCTTACCCACGTTTTCTTCAAAGCGTTCACAAATATACTCCCAGACTTGTCATCTTTTTCCTGCATGTCACATTCGTATACTTCATGACTGCAACAAAAGCTGGCTGTGGTGAGCTAAAGACCTTCACATCGCTGTTTCTCTGTTTCTCCTCACAATCCAAGCCGAGACATATGGCAAATGAAAAGAAAACCAATTTTTTTTTTTTTAAAGGAAAAAAAGAAAGGGGGAAAAGAAAAAAAGAGGTCAAATGTCTAGATCATTTTCTTACAGTATAAATCTTGAACTGTAGGTGATACAAATGATTTGTCCAGGACAAATCTTAATGGTTCTCTTCACTTTCATCATGATTTGGAGACCAATAAAGAAGCATCTTCAAAAAATTCTGTCATTTTTTTCATTTTATTTTCATGAGGATATTGTTTTAGCAGCTTACGGCATTAGAGCACGATGGTATCTAGACTGCTACAGGTTTCAGCAAGCAATCAAGATTCCCTTAAAACCAATCAGTCAGTCAAACTCTTAGTCCCACAGTTTTACTGTGGGTTTGGTGAAGTGAAATACTGGAGCAGTAGAAATGGGACTTCAATCAGCAATCCCAGTTAGAATGATGTTAACCTTGTCCAAATGTAGATGTGTAAGGGTCAGAATCTTAATTCTGCTGCACTTGCTTGTCTGGCCAAAGTGCCTCACTTAGCTCCTTCCTGCCCACTCCAGAAGGTTTCCCATAGGTCCTGGTACACATTTACCAAGACAGTTATATATACCATAGTACATCCCAAAAAAATCAAATGACCCTAGCATGTGAGATCATGATTTGAACTTCAAGATCTTCATAATTAGAGTTGAGAGAGGTTCATTTAGACTGTATTTCTAGTTAATGGAGACAGAACTTTATCGGTTTATCACATTTTAAGGAGAAATTAAAAGAATTACCCACCAGTTAGAGAGAATATTTTTCTGTATTGACTACAAACTGTTCTAAGGCTTCAGCGGGTTACTTCTTGCTCTCTTTTCTGTAGTAACTTGATCCGCATTGGATACAGTGTGAGCTTAGGCATCAATCACACATGTAGACACCACAAGGTAGGCAAAATCAATCCCACCAGTGAAATACAAACATCTGAATTTAGTTTTCAAATCATCCAGATTAACATAACCTCTATGAACACAGAAAGACACTGTGAAAAAACAGCAAGTCCTCAGCTAGTGCGATTGATAATGCACTACAGCATAGGGATTTGCACTTGCTGAGAGATGTTGGGCTGGAGTTGTCATACACACATTACTCTCTTCTTGAATGCGGAAAACTTCCCAAGAATGCAGATGTAAATTACATTAGTGGAAATTTTTCTGGATACTGACAATAACTTTACATATCTGTATTGATGTTTACTCAAATCAATGACTTGTCATCAATGACTTGTCTTTTTTTTTTTGTTCTTATTTACCACCAAAAATCTGGAGGGCAGTTAGGGTTTCTTAGATAATTTCTTTCTTTGACCTATATTCAGTATCAGACATTACTGGAATTTTAATGCAAGACTACTCTAGTGAGTGATAGGAGGACAGTGTGACAAGAGTCACTGCATAGAACGATGGTCAAATTCTGGAAAAGTTAGATGGTCATTTCTACAGTGGAAGAGAAAAATTCTCCCTGCTTGGAATATTTAAATATAAAGTCCAGGGAATTATGTCAGGGGAGTTTCCAAATAAGGAATATGTTTTCTCTCATAGTGGCCAGTAGAGATTTAAATAATTGGCAAAAAAACCACATTTGTAACATGTCACACTATAAAAGTTTGTTAAGAAATACTGGTTTTGATCAGCTGGAAACATAATATACTTAACATGATACTGAAAGATTTGCATATTGGGGAGAATGTATCAGTCAAGGACTACATTAGACACAAGTCAGTTCTTTATATGAGTCTGTGAAACACAAACAGCCCAACCCAGGAAAACCTGCTGATCATCCTTCAACAACAAAAAGTTGCTTAGAGAGATTATGGGCATGCTAACATGTCTGGGCTTACAGATATAAAGCAATTTTCTTGCAGAAAACAATCTGATAAGTTATTGTTTTATTTTTCACTTCAAATATATTTCTTTAATCATACAAAGTGATAAACAGCTAAACATGCACCACAAGCTTTAGGTTTTGTTTACACATTTATACTTCCATAGGAAAGCAATGGATATCATCGCATGACTCTCCAAAATTACTGATTTTTTTTTCCCAGAGATAATCTCTTATATTTACCAAGAGTGAATTAAAAACTATTTATAATTTTAAAACTTTTAAAACTTTTAAAAATATTTCAAATAAAGCTAAGTAGGTAGACCTCAGCTTTTTCTTATATTAAAAGCGCATGGAAATTACTTAAGAATTTTTCAGTTTAAGAATAAACCATTTTTGCAATTTAAATTTATTCACCAGCTGTTTATTATGAATGATTTTATATATGTAAACACTGCTGGCAGGAATATGCAAAATCTGAACTGTTCAAGAACATTCTGATTGCATGATTTCCCTTTTTTCCCAAGTTGGATGAGTAAAATTTGGAATTAACTTTCTCCACAAGGAGAAAAATGAACCCTTATTTGCTTATGCTACATTAGAAATATATCGTTTAACTGATTGTTACTGTTTGAAATGGATATTACCATCTCCATGGGAAATAAATGTAAGAATAATTAGGCGAAGTAGATAGAATTCACTGTTTAATGACTATCCTTAATAATGTATGTGTATTTTTAATCAGTTCTTGTACATGAATCTAGACAAAAATAGTGAAATACATGAAGTGTTGTTACACTGCATTTGCATGGACTTCAGTCATTCCCAATAACTGCTGCTATTTCTCTTGGGTATATTTACTATGAAACATTAAATCACTCAGGTCTGTATATCTAACTTGCCTCTGTAATATTATTTTTACGCTAGCTTTTCAAAGGACCCCTAAAGACTGTTATTTACAAAGATGTTTTTTCCACAGTCTCACAGTAATCCATCACTGACCTATTTTTGTATTGTGTTTCTAATACCTGAACTGCCTTTCATCACACAGAATAAGCATGTTTGCTAAAAGATGTTAAATGTTAGTTTTCAACCTGTTCCTAATTAACTTTTAGTTTCAAGCTAGCATAGATTAATCTTTACATCTTTCACGCCAAAAAGATTGTATTCCCTTAGTATAGTCCTGTCTTCTTTCTTAACTGTTTTGAAGTATAAGAAAATGATGTAAAAATATAAGTAGTTTGTAAGAATGTGAAAAGAACTTCATAACATCTCAAGATTTTTTTTTTATCATTAGAAACTACTAAAAATTAAACATGCATTTTCCCAAAGGGAAACTCACCATCTTTGACATATCAGTTGAAATACTTAAAACCACCTGATATTTATCAGTGCTTTGCAGACATCTTCCTGAGCAATTCAACCTAGGAAATGCTGTACTACCTGCCAAAAAAATTATGTCTCATGTATGAAGGTAACAGTTTGATACAAAATGGTGGCAAAGGTCACTGTTACAGAAAAAAATTAAATCCTACTGGAAAATGAATTAAGTTGTGGTAAGAAGAATTGAAGAAAAAAAAATCTCCATATCTGTAACGTGAGTCTATGAGGAGATACACCTCTTCATATGTGCCCAGGATCTAATGTGTTGTATTAGTCCCTCCAGATCTCTTTGAAGATGCTCCCTAGGATCCAGTCAATCAGTTCCTTTTTTTTTTTTTCTATTTTTTTCTTGTTCTTTTTTTTTTTATGTGTGTGTGTGTATGCAATATCATTTCTAGCAGATAGAGTGATAATTAAGGCAGGTATCTCCTGAAAGTTGAAGAAATTTATGACTTATTGTGCTGATTTGGGAAAGCTTCCATGTAGCACTAACCCTATTGAAACTGATGAAATATGGATGAGCAGGGAGTGAATTGGTTGAAAACTGCCTGAATAGCTGAGCTCAGAGTGTGGTGATCAATGGTATGAAGTTTAGTTGGAGGTCAGTAGCCAGCTGTGAACCACAGGAGTGAGTACTCTCTGCTATTCCCTTCTATGTCTGGATGAAGAGACAGAGAGTACCCTCAGCAAGTTTGCTGATGACAGAACTGGGAGAAGTGGTTGACACACTAGAGGGCTGTGCTTCCATTCAGAGTTACCTTGACAAGCTGGAAGAATATGTTGGTGGGGACCTCATGAAGTTCAGCAAGCGAAAATACTAAGTTCTGCACCTGAGGTAGAACAGTCCCATACACTAATAGAGGTTGGGGACTACCACCTGGAAAGCAGGTTTGCAGAAAACAATCTGGGGGTCAATGCTTTGTGTCAGAGCAATTTGCATAGGCTGTACAGAGAAGTTTTGGGATCACTCTCTTTGGAGATACTCAAAAGACATCGGCACATGGTCCTGGGTCATACTGCAGGTGGCCATAGGAATTGGACCAGATGGCCTCCAGAGGTCCCTTTAAATCTTAATTTTCCTCTGATTCTGTGAAAATTAAATTAAATATTCATTTCTTAAAAGAAAATATAATTTGAACATATTTAACAGAATCATGCCAAAATCCTTGAAGAACCATATAATGGTGGTATATATTCAGTGCTTGGTTTATTATGGCAACATCTGGAAAAGCATGTAAGACAGTTATCCCTTCCTTAAAGCAATAAATGAAATTAGTTACAAAGAAATTTTGTGAAAATTTTGTGATAAGTAAGCAATCACTGCCTATGTTTATTTTCATGAAAAAGTGATTATTTAATTTTTCAGAAGCAACTACTGTGTTAAGAGATTTAAAAGTGTATACATATGCCTTTATTGCTAATCTATCCATAATAATCTGAAAAATAAATCTAAATGCAGATTATAACATTGACCTGAATTTAAGAGTTGCCATGAGTTCCATGTACAGGTTACAACCTTGGTTTCAACATGGGGTTCTGTTCTTTCTTGTATATTTGAATGAATTCAAAGAGTTGGTAATGTAGGTCCAAGAACGTTCTTTCTCTTGTGGTACACAAAACCAAGAGAAAAAAAAAATTCCTCCACTTGTTCTCCATCAGATCAAGTTGCTGTATTTCTCCAAGGGCAGAACAGCTTGAAAACTACCATAGTTGGAAATCTGTGAGCAAGAGGAAAGCTAACATTGACAGGAAAGTTGGGCAGCAGGGAAAGGACACATATTCACATAACACAAAATTATATCTGCAATTATACTGAAAACCATCCTCAAGCAACTTGAACTATGCACATCTCCTTCTTTCAAGTTTTGGAGCATCCACTGAAGTGGTCCATAATGTGCTTCTTTTAACCTCTCTAATAATGCAGCCAGATATATTTCAGGTGCATTAGCAACTAGCAAATTTTCTGTAACAAATGTTGATATCATATCACTAAGTTCCAGACTTGTGTAGTTAGCCGTAAGAGATAAGACAAGCCGAGAAGAAAGAGAATTACTTATCTGGGAGAGGGAGAGAGGTCATAAGTGAGAGGAGGAGAGGTCATGAGAAGAGAGCTTTCATGTTCAGGATGGAGATAGAGCCAACAATTCTCAGATGACTCGAAAGTATATCTCATGAATGTTGATGAGAAGGCAACTGAGGTGGGGAAATTCTGACAGGTGTGTTTTTATTTTTATTTTTTTCTATATCTGTGTACATTTATGATACACAAATTATAATAATGCTTTGGAAACCCCATAAAGTCTTGTACCCTCTTAGTTTCATTTATTGTGGTGTGCTCAGGAATAAACCCTGAGTAGGAGTCAGGAATCAGGAAGCAGAAAATGCTGCATTCTTTTCATACCAAGAAAGTTGAAGAACACATATGACTTACATTTCTTCAAAAAGTAGAAAGTTTATAAGTTATCTCAGAGGGATCATTTCCAGTCTATAATTCTGTATGATGGTACCAGATCACACTGAAGTGTGAAAATATGTTGATAGAGTTTGCTATTGTTTAGGGATCCCAAGTACTCTAGGCAGGAAGGTCTAAATCCTGATCTAATGAAATCAACATCAAACCAACACCACTTAGACAAAATGGTAATCTGAAGAGAAACAAGAAAAAAAAAAGCTGTTTAAGGTTGTTGATGTTGATGTAAAAAGTTCAGAATCAGGCATCCATTTTACTGATAATTCAGGCTGGCAATGACAAAGTTGCTGAGAAAAGCCTGAGGACTATCAAGAAAGACTTAAGGGGATTAGGGCGGGAAGTTGATGGAGCAGGCACGCAGGTGTTTTTTTCTTCTATACCTTATGTGGCAGGGAAGGATAATGAAAAGATCCAAAAAACCCACCTCATAAATAAATGGTTTAGAAGTTGGTACTTGATGGGTAAAGATGGTGGAGAACAAAGGGATAGACTAGGGCAGGGGGATGCTGGGGATGCTGCTGTTCTATGGGATCCTAGATCTCCTGCGAAGGTGGTGAGATGGAAAACCCAGCTGAAGTGCCTTTATATCAATGCACGCAGTCTGGGAAATAAGCAGGACGATTTGGAAACTATGATGCACTTCAAAGGTTATGACGTTGTTGCTATCACAAAAACACAGTGGGATGATTTCCATAACTGGAATACCACCATTGAGGGGCATCAGCTCTTTAGAAGAGATAGGTGAGGTAGGAAGGGTGGGGGAGTTGCCCTCTATGTCAGACAGTGGGTAGACTGTGAGGAGCTCCCTTTTAGAAACAGTCAGGAACAAGTTGAGAGCCTGTGGATTAGAATTAGGGATGAGACTAGAAAAGGCCAGCTGGTGATAGGTGTATACTACAGGCCACCTGATTAAGGGGAGACAATTGACAAGGCTTTCTTGCTTCGGATGCAGGAGACATCATGCTCACAGTCTCTTGTTGTGATGGAGGACTTCAACCATCTGGATATCTGTTGGAAAGACCAGACAGCGAGCAGCAAGAGGTCCAGAAGGCTTCTGGAATCCATTGATGATGACTTTCTAGTCCAGGTATTGGACAGACAACCATAGGTGAAGCGTTGCTGGACCTGCTGCTCACCAATGCAGAGGAGATCAATAAAGGTGTTAAGGTTGAAGGCAGCCTGGGCTGCAGTGACCATGTCCTGGATGATTTTGTGATCTTGAGGAATATGGACCTGGCAAAGAGTGGGGTCAGAACCCTGAATTTTGGAAGAGCAAACTTTAAGCTGTTTAATGGACTGTAGGCCAAGATCCCCTGGGATGCTGTCCTTAAAGACAAGGATGTTGAGGAGATCTGGCTACTCTTCAAGGATGCCTTTCTGAGAGCATAAGAGGTCTCCATCCCTCTAAATAAGAAAGCGGGCAGAGGAGGCAGGAAACCGGCATGGCTCATCAAAGACCTGCTGGGCACATTGAGGGTGCATACAAGCTCTGGAAACAAGGGCATGTCACCTGGGAAGAATGCAGAGATGTCGTCTGGACTTGAAGTCATGGGATTAGGAAAGCCAAGGCACAGGCAGAACTTGGTGAGGGATGTGAAAAACAATACGAAGACATTCTACAGGTACATTGTCCAGAAGAGAAAGGCCAAAATGAGTGTACCTCCTTTGGTAAATGTAAAAGGAGAACTGGCTTCAATGGATGAAGAGAAAGCTGAGGTACTGAAAGAGTTCTTTGCCTTGGTCTTCACTGGCGACCAGAATTCTAGTATTTCTCATGTCCCTGAGCCCTGCATCCCTAAACCTCCACGTGGGGACCAGGGCGGTAAATCCCCCCACCCCCACTATAAGGGCAGAGCAAGTCCAAGACTGCCTCATGAGACTGAACGCATAAGTCTCTGGGGCCAGATGGCATGCATCCCAGGGTTCTGAAGGAGCTGGCTGAGGTGGTTGCTGAGCCATTCTCCATCATATCTGAAATGCTGTGGCTGTCAGATGAGGTCCCGAATGACTGGAGGAATGGTCATATCACTACTGTTTACAAGAAAGAGAGCAAAGAGGACTCTGGGATCTACAGGCTGTTGAGTCTCACCTCTGTACCTGGGAAGCTCATGGAACAGATCCTCCTGGATGACATGCTTGATCACATGAGGAATGAGCACGTGATCCAAGAAGCCAGAATGGCTTCACCAGGGCAAGGTCATGCTTAACCAATCTGGTGGCCTTCTATGATGGAATGATGGCATTGATGGACAAGGGGAAGGTGACCAATGTCATTTACCTGGACTTGAGTAAGGCCTTTGACATAGTCCCCCACCACATCCTTATCTCCAAATTGGAGGGATGTGGATTTGATGGATGGAACACTTGATGGATAAGAAATTGGTTGGAAGGCTGCAGACTGAGGGTGGTGATTAATGTCCAGGAGGAGGCTGGTAACGAGCAGTGTCCCCCAGGGGTCTGTCTTGAGACCAGTGCTCTTTAAAATCTTTATCAGTGACATTGACGACAGAATTGAGTGCACCCTCAGCAAGTTTGCTGATGACACCAAGCTGAGTGGTGCAGTCGAAACAGTGAAAGAAAGGGATGCCATTCAGAGGGATCTCAACAGACTTGAAAGGTGGGACCGGTTGAACCTAATGAGGTTCTACATGGCAAAGTGCAAAGTTTTGCACTTGGGCCGGAGGAATCCCAGGCATCTATACAGACTGGAAGGAGCAGTCCTTGAGAGCAGCCTTGCAGAGAAGGACCTGGGGGTCCTGATGGATGAAAAACTTAACATGAGCCAGCAGTGTGCTCTTGCAGCTCAAAAAGCAAATGGTATCCTGGGCTCCATCAAGAGAGGGGTGGCCAGCAGGGACAGGGAGGTGATTGTCCCTCTTTACTCTCTCTTGTGAGGCCCCATCTGGAGTGCTGTATCCAGCTCTGGAGCCCCCAGTACAAGAAAGACAGAACTGTTGGAGAGGGTACAGAGGAGAGCCACAAAGATGGTCAGGAGGTTGGAGCACCTCCCCTGCAAAGATGGGGAAAACTGAGGGAGCTGGGCTTGTTCAGCCTGGAGAAAAGAAGGCTGCAGGATGATTTAATTGCAGCCTTTCAGTATCTAAAGGGAGCCTATATACAGGAGGGGAGTAAACTCTTTAAAAGGGTAGATAACAGCAGGACAAGGGGAAACAGTTTTAAGTTGAGGGAGGGAAGATTTAGGATAGATGTCAGGGGAGGTTGGTAGCCCTGTCTGTAGCAGGGGGGTTGGAGATTCATGATCCTTGATGTCCCTTCCAACCTGGGTCATTCTCTGATTCTATGATTTAGAGTTTTGGGAAGATAATGCTTTTGTTCTCCACCTTTTCCCAAGAGATATCTCTATGTTGTTTTATCCATTAGTTTTAGGGGCAGCAACTGTTATGCTTTATTGAAAATGTTTTTCATTACCTCTTATAAAAATCACATTGCATCAGGAGATAACTATATCATGCTAACAATCAAGAGCCATTTGTTTCAAGACACTTTAGCACCGCATTAAAATGCCATTACTTACTGCATACTGATAATTAGTTAACTTTAACATCATTAATAATTGGATTTGACTGTTGATAGAAGATTAAAAAAAGGGCAAGGAGAATGACTCCAAAGTCCTTCGATGCCATGCATTTAGTATAACACAGGATTTACTCAAGTTTGAGTTGGAGTGAGGAGATAATTAAAAACAGATTTGGGCCCTGAACCCTTGCTCCAGAAAACGTGCAGGCTATGTCAGATATGATGGTTGAATCAGGGAAAACATTTATAAACATATATTATTTTTTTTTTATATTATCCAAGACTTGAAGAAACACTGGTGAAAGAAGCATCACATCCATCCTGGAAGTTCTACATTCTCTTTAGAGACATTAGATAACTGAAAACAGGTATTTCTAAAGAAATCTGCTTTCTCAAAAGGTATATGAAAATATATAAATAAAAAATGTACTAATGACACTAAATTTGCACTCCTCTGGAACTTCTATGCCTTAAGAAACTATATGAAGTTATTATAAAAGTGATGCTTGATGTAAAATTGGACAGAGGGTCAAACTACTACTGCAAGGCAGAAAGGCTGAATGACCAACTGAAGATCAATATGCCAGTAGCAAAAGTGTCAGAAATCATGTAAGCTGGCTAGTATACCATATTAGATCAATATGATGCATAGAATGGACCACTCCATACTACTGACACACTGACTTCAGAATGGATTTGATCTGAGACAGCAAAGAGACTCGGCCAATGGATACGTCAGGCCAGTAGCTATTTGCATTAAGCAACATAGAGAGGGCCATTGTCTTTCATAAATGGGTAACAGAAATATAATATCTGTGTGTATGATTTCTGCTGTGCAAATTCTCCTCAGGCCCAAAAAATGGTACCCATTCCATTTTATTTATCAGTAAGATAAATTGATATTTACCCAGAGAGGTATAGTTCCAACACTGAAATATAAAAATATTGTCTTTTCTATAAAAACACTTTTTCAGCTCAAGAACTGTACCAGTATATGGAGCTAGAGGTGTTGCCTTAGCAGAAATACACCCATTATTCCACACAATTATTTGTAGAAGCATTCTTCTTTTATAGCTTACAGAACATCACAGGTACATTTAGAATTCATTGTGCGTGCTCTTTAAAGGTCAGTGCACATATTTACAGTATTGCTGCACAAAGATTTGCTGTAGAACATAACTGTAGGTCACAGTGCTTATACTCACTTTAGCTGAGGTCAGAAAAGAGAAGGGAATGAACAAGAAAATGTAAGTATCATAAGGAAAGCGGGTTGCATGAAAGACAGATCTTACATTATTTCTCTAAATAAAAAACACAGAAGGGTTCGATCAGAAAGGAGAATCTTTCAGAATATTATAACAAATTAGAAACAATTTTAGCTTGTAAACATGCTAGGAAATGTGAAGTGATAACTGCATTTTAAAGGATGTTATAGTCTGAATATTAACTGTCAAATGGTAGTCTTAATTTTTGTTGTTTATCTCCTTTGATGACAAACAACAGTGTTATATTTGAGTCCACACTGCGTTATAAAGCACTATTCATTGTGTACAAGAACTGTGGGCACTTAAGAAAAATACCTAACTGTAATAGTATCATAGCTGTAATCAGATAAGTATCTGTATTTTCCTTTACTACAACTGAAGAATCTGAGTGACCTTCTGGAATACGTTTACTGTAATCGATAGATAAGTTTCTAGCCACTGTAACACTATCCAGTATTCTCAGTGTCTAGTAGGATAGCCCTCTGTTGCATTCCCTATATGTATGAAGTAGTGCTGGATTTTATTTTTTGGTGCTTGGGCTGTCATTGGATGTAATAAAAGAATGTGCCTCATAAACAGAACATAAAAATTTCTGGAACTCAATGATGTTGTCAACAAAAGAAAGAGTTCATCTGTAAACCATGAAGAAAAAACAACTGGAAGACAAAGACATTCATTCATGTACTAGCTAAGCTAAATACACTATATTAACTTTCCCTCTCATGAACATCATGTTGACCAGAAATCCCATCTTAAATCTCTTGGATTTTAAATCTGTAAGAAAAAAATAAAGAGGAAATAACCAAGAAGAAAAATAAAGCTAAAAATCTGTTTAAGTTAAATAACAAAAGAATAAGTTGTATTCATCTCAGAGAATATATTCTCCATTAGTCTTTGGATCAAATTCCTCAGTGATATTACTCACAGTGAGAGAAACAAATCCAATCTTTGATCATTTTCAAAAACTGAATACCAATTCCCAAAAGGATCTTCTACACAGATCATTTCTTCAAGGATGGATAAAGCTACAGGGCTAATTCCCCTCCAGGTCAATGCTCCTTGAAGTAGCTCAGCTCAGCAGGAAAAAACAAATCCTTACCTCAACAGCTTTTTGATTATCTGGGCAAAATTAATTGGCGGTCTCAGTCTCTGGAGAAAACTAGCCACATAAACAAGACCAGGCTCGATGCTGTCTTTGACGTTGCTGTGTAACCTCCACTAGAACCAGCAAAGATGAGCCTTATTTCATGAGTGTAGGACTGAGTACAATTCTTCCTGCCATGGAGACAGGCTGCCAGTGTTGATGAGCTGAGGGAAATGAAGTAGAAAAGTCTTTCAGTCATCATTCTCATTCTCTACATGCAGTTACACATCCTCTGTAATCACTGTTGGCTTTTTTGACTGAGAAAGATCCTGTTTCTTGCTGTCTGCCTGCTAGGCACTCCCTTGCCCAGAAATCAACTAGCCTAGTTCTGTAGATAAAGTTTTGCTTGTCAGTCAGATACAGGTGCATTTTAACTAATAATCTGTCTCATGAGAGTGAGGCAGATGGGAACAACCACTGCAGAGCCACTGTGTGAATTTGCCCCATGTTTCATTTAGACACAGCATATTGATACCTGAAGCTAATAGAAGCAGTCTTTTCAGTAAAGGCTCCTTTTGTGGGTCAAGTCCTTGGGTGATTTGTCCAGTTCTTTAAGAAGCTTCTAGTAAAGCTGAAATGTATCAAAGAGCTTCACCCTATATTCTGGTATTTTGCTCTACTGCATGAGCCCTGAGTTTCATGAAAAATGCACATAAACCAAAACCTTATTTTGCTTTAAATTTCAGCGTCTCAGTCTATTTTGAATGTATTCGTGAGCTGCTGCACTCTTCACCTTCCTCTGAATTTTGTATCGAATTACCATTTCACAAGGCATTAAAACAAGTAGCATTTTTTCCCTTACTGTTTCAAGTTTTCCTGAGGTTATTGTGAAATATGTTCATGCACAGAGATGAGACAGGTTTTTCTGCTTAAACATGCTTATATAAGGCATATATTATGTCTTGGGTGTTATGAAGTTCTTTGTGCCTGCTCAGTGAAACCCCACAATTCACTCAGCAACAAGAAATTCTGTGGTCTGGCAGGCTTCAGTTTGAAAAGGGTTAGGTTACTTCAAGAAAGAAAAGGTTTGAAAAGAGTGTGACAAGAAAAAGCTTGTTTCATATAACTGAGTGGGACAAATATCTTTTAAGAAACATGTTATAGGATAAGTACAAGGATCACAAAACCAGGAAATTTTCTTTTGATCATGAGAGAAATCTAAAGATGTTAACCTAAACCCAGTTACCAAAAATCATTGGTGCTTATATTTAGTTGACTAAACAGAAATATTTAATGTGTGTATTTGTATCTACATCTATATCCATCTACTATATTGTGATGGGGACCTATTAGAGACCTATTTTCTGGAGCAGCAGCTGGCATTCAGTTCATCTCAAATGGCAACAGGTACCTCTGTTTAAGCAGCTGAATTCCACCTTTATTTTTTTGCAGACATTTTTAAAATTTCTGTTAACATAAAAAAAGCTATGCTGAAATAATATAAATAAAACTTGAAGTACATAAAGTAGCATCTAGATGTAATAAAAAACAAATGCTATTGATCCAATTTGATAAGCACTTAGATTTCAGCAGAAATGGCTGATTCCATCAGTTTCTAGTTCTGCTCATATTCCTCTGACCATCAGATGCTGTCCTCCCACAGCTTCTCACATCACCCATCTGTTGTCATTTAATTGGGTATAAAGTTACATTGGAATACAGACTGGCCAAGTCCACAAATTTCTTTGTGTAACTGTTTTTAAAGCCAGCCTTTACTCTCTATGAATTCAAATTGCTAAAATGAATTACTTTCGCACTTCAGTTATTTCTTGTGTGCAGATACTTCTATTCTGAAGTAAAAGCACTAAATATTGTTCCGTGAAGAAAACAAAATCAACAGTTTCAAGAGTTATGAAGAAATGATGTGGAAATATTTGGAATAGACTGAAGTAGATTTCCTTCCAGCATAACTTAAAAACTTGCTGCCTTGTTTTAAGTGGTCATTATAAGATACCCTCAAACTCATCCAACTGTGACTGCTGCTCTCCTGGCTAAGGTCATGGTTGACCAAAACTGGAAGTTATTCTGTGTAATTGAAAGTTTTATCACCTGTCAAATGAGCTCAAAATGGAGGCAGGTCTGTAAGCAGGTTTACATATTCGATGGAGGCTGTAGTAAGATGTGGAAAGACTGATGCCAAAGGGGTGAGAGATGAATCAGCAGAGCCATCATCAGTCCCACAGTGCAGATGGAATAGTGGTCGCAGTGCAGAAGGAACAAGCAGAAGCAGTACGTGCAAACACAAAGTAGTGAGAAGGCCTTTATATACATTACCAGACCATAGAGCTCAGCATCTGTGGAGAAAACATGGAAACAGAAGAACTTTAATGAGACTGTGATGACCGCTTGTTTACTCAACTGCAGCATAAAACTCATTAGTATCAGCTGACTGCCCCTGTGGTGTGCTGTGAGGGACCTTACCTAATTGCCTGAATTCTTGGAGATGAAAGATCTCTTCCCTTGAATAAGCGATGATCTAATTAGTACATTTCTGTGCAGCATTTCTGGTTCTATATCTTTTTCTTGTTTTGGTACTATGTTATGTGGTAACCAAAGGCAACAGCGTTAAACTCTTTGGACACTTAACATATTGTGCTAGCCTCTGAAGAAAGGTTTTTTAGAGCTGAACTGCCATGGGAAATTCTAATGAGTTAAGGTACAGATTTTATATTCTGCTTTGCTACAGAGGTGTTCAGGAAGCTGCAAATGAAATAGATTTATTATGTAACATTATTTTTTAAAACAGTTGGGCTAGTAGACTATTCAGGGAGAATCTCACAAAGAATGTTAGAGAACTACAAAGCTAGATAAAGGTGAATCTCCCAGTTCTCTTGGTTTCTGCACATTAGAAAAGTAGAAATATTTGCGACCAATTACTTAAGAAAGTCAGTAGATGTCCTCTACAAGACCAGCTATGTTGTGATTGAGTTGTGAGTTCAACTATGATTCCTCAGGTTCAAAACACTATGCATGACAAACAGGAGAATAGAGAAAACATTCTTCAGGTGAAGGCATTTGTCTGGCAGGAGATATGTGCTTTTTTATACACACACACACACACATACACATACATATACACATGTGTACATCAAGCTCTCTAGTGAACTTGCTTTGTATTTCTCATCTCAACTACTCCAGGCATATTTTATATTCCTAGCTACACTTGGGATCTTCTGGTCAGTCCTAACTTCAGTTTCTTCATCTATAAATGTGGAGAGTAATACTTCCTTCACTTACTTGCAACTTAGCAGTTTCTAAAACACTACTGCCTCCAAGTTGGTAAAATGCTTGGGAATGCAGAAACTGGTCATTGCTTTCATTCCCTGTGCTGCATCTTTTTGCCCAGAGAGGTATCTACCACAGGTATTTGTTTGATAAGCTTGTTTGAAGTGGTATTCCAAAAGCCTTTCAGTTTTTGAGAGACTGTTTGTGTGTACTCTGGAGCATGCCAGAACTTATCTGAGAAGCAAAATGCATTTTCCAGATCACAGAGCATCCACACAACACCAAGCTGCAGTACATATACTCCCTCCACAATACCAGGCTTAGAGAAGAATTTCATTACTTAACAGCAAGGAGGACATAATGAATCCTGTCTAGTCTGCATGGAGAATCAGACATGGACACTGGTTGGTGAGATGCAATTAATAAAGCATGGGTTGGATGCAGCTGGAGACCCACTCCGGCACCAGCACCTGTGCATTTTTTGCCCAGCAGTGTGGTAATAGCCCTGTAGCTGGTGAGAGACAAAGTATCTTCAGGACTTCAAGTTGCCTGATCACCAAACAACATTTTGCATGTTTTTCCATGGGCTCTATTCCCTCCTTGAGGAGTGTCTTATTGAGGAGTGTCTTTACAAAGCCAGCTCCTCACTCCTCTCTCATATATGTCTGGGTCAAACTATCTGTCCTCTCCTCTAGTCTTAATCCTCCATTCAGATTCAACCTGGCAAGCCTCGCTCTTTCTGGATTTGTCAAAGGCAGATCTTTGCCAACTAGACCATCATTAACAGACCTCCATGCCTCTACAAGACCGAAAGCTTCTATGCCCTGTTTTAACACTGGCCTTTACATACCTCTAAGGTGAGCAACCCTATCCCACTTGTCATGTAAATCAGCTCTGAGTTGTAAGAAGAGTGAAAAAATATGTGAAAGTGCCATAGACATTGAAACGTTGCCCGTAGTAAAATTACTCAGACTGGGAAACCTCACAGAATAAATGAGATTCTTAAGCTCAATGTAGTAAAATATGTAAGCCATGTTCAGACAGTACAGAGGGATGTCATTTTACAAGTATAGAGAACTGGGAGAAGTTCGGTTCACCTACTGTTTTATTTTAGCTCCAAGCAATTGTTTCAATGGCATATACATAACATTTTTAAAGATATGAGCTGCTGTCTGAACCTTGGCATTGCATGTGCTTCTTTCCTTTGACGGAATAGTAGTGACTTGACTTCACGTCTTCATCAGAAGCATAACAATTAAGAGGGGTCCTCATGTGCAGAGAGAAGCGTAGAGAGAAAAAAGGGGCTACTACATTATTTTTGGCATGTTTGGCCAGTCATACTGCACAGTTATGGCTGTCTGTCTAACATTTAAAATATAGTTTACAAAATAAAGTTGTCAAATACTTTGCCACTGTTTCTTTATTGAAAATGTATTTGCAGCATGGTTTCTGAATCACTGGAAAAACTCATAAAATCTTCAGGTCTCTGCAATTAGAAGTACCCATTTAACAAGTATTTTTCAGCTCCTTACACAGGAATGACTTTGATCCAAATGGATTATTCACAGAATATTCTCAACGCTTAAAGCTGTGCCAGAATGAATGATGACTGAAGAAGTTCTGAATGCACAGTGAATTTCCCACAATGAGTGGCAGTAGTTGGTAACTCACGTAGGACTGTGAGCAGCAACTGGAAAGCCTGGCAGAGTGATGAGAATTAGAGAACAAGCTGATGTTCAGTCACTGTGATATTTATTGCAGCAAACTATATCTTAAAAATTACTGGTTATCTTGGAAATGGCTGTAGACTAGCCAAGTTGTAAAGCTGTCAGTTTGACTAAGGTATGGGCACTGAAGTCATGCTTGTTTTCAGTGATGTGAGAAAAATAGAAGACAGTCATCAAAAGTGCCTTCAAAAAGAAATGAGCTGGCTATCATGTTGAAAATGGCTGTTTTGTCTCTTCAAATTCTGGTCCAAGAATAAGCTTTCATACTGATTTCAGCTTTGAAGGCACGTGTGATTTATGGCTGTCAGGGTTACCCTAATTACCTGACTTGTTCATGTGTTTCAGTGAATAGACTGCCAGTTCACAGGAATTGAAAACTGTGTCTTTGAACCTTTACAATAAAACTGGGACAATGAAAAAGAAAGTGTGACTTACCAGAGAAGAAATTGCTGTTCACTCCCCACCTTGGAATTGTTCCACACTGAAAATTAATTGAAAATGTATTCCAACTGCACTGATGACATTAGAGAACAATTACATAAATTCAGTTAGGAAATCAAATTAATTTGGCTTTGACTCTATAACTAATGGGATTTTGATTTTGTACCATTCAAAACAGATATCATCAAAGATGACTTTCCAAGAAAGAAACAAATGACTGAATTATGATGTGACATTATCCTCATACTTCATCTCGGGAATGTCCCGAGTCTTTTGCCTAAGAAATAGCAAAAAGAAAGTTGCAGATATTAGATTCCTATCATCTTGACGTCTTACATAAATAACTTGATTTATTTTTCTTTCTTCCTTTCTTTCTCATACACCATCTGGAGGGCTACCTAAGATCATGGCAGATGTCAAGTTAGTGTCATCAGCTTTCTTTTTCACAGTGAATCCTACCATCTTGACTGCTTGCCTAAGAAGGAAAGAATCTTACTCTGACTACTGAGCTGAAGAGACTTTTGAACTTCTACCTCTCATTTTTCAGGAGGATGTGAATGTATACTGGGATGCCAGCAGTCATGTAGCCAAAAGAAGAATAAGTGCAAGGAAATATAACTATTATCCAATGGTGAGAGCACTTCTGTCCCTTCAGAGCTGTTCTTGTTCTGAAACCAGACTTTCTTTAGCTCTGTTTGATGGCTCAGTAGCTGCAGTGAAACATGGATCTACCTTCCATTCATTCTAAAATTTACAGTCTATTTCTGATGGAACTGTTATTATTAGGATGAACCCTTATTATTCTGATTGAACCTCTCCAAAATTGAAAGATATGGATTTGATGGGTAAACTGTTTGATGGACAAGGAACTGGTTGTGAGATTCAAGGTCAAATTGTGCCTGACCAACTTGGTGGACTTTTATGATGGAGTTACAGCATCAGTGGATGAAGGAAGAACAACTGACATCATCTACCTGGACTTGTGCAAAGTGTTTGATGCTGTCCCACATGTCATTGTGGTTGCCAAACTGGAGAAAAGGGGATTTGATGGATGGATCACTTGCTGGATTAGGAATTATCTGGACAGTCACACTCAGAGAGCTGTGGTCAAATACTCAGTGTCCAAGTGGAGACCAGTAACGAGTAGTGTTTCTCAGTAATTGGTGCTGGTACTGTTACTCTTTAACATCTTTGTAGATAACACAGACAGCAGGATTAAGTGCACCCTCAGCAAGTGGCACTAAGCTGAGTGGTGCAGCTGACATACTAGAGGAGGGGGATGCCATTCAGAGGGACCTGGATAGGCATGAGAGGTGGGCCCATGTCAACCTCCTGAAGTTCAACAAGGCTGAGTGCAAGTCCAGCACCTAGGTTGGGGCAATCCCTGAAGAGGGACATTTTAGAAAGACGTGTAGTGACAGGATGAGGGGAAATGGTTTCAAACTAGAAGAGGGTAAATTTAGAATAGATATTAGGAAGAAATTCTTTACTGTGATGTTGGTGAGACACTGGATCAGGTTGCCCAGAGATGTTGTGAATGCCTCCTCTGTGGAGGTATTCAAGGCCAGGCTGGATGGGCAACCTGGTCTAGAAAAAGGTGGACCTGTCAATAGTTGGAAATAGATGAACTGAAATGTGCCTTCCAACCCTAACCATTCTATGATTCTATGATTCTATGACTGCATTCAGAGAATGTTGGTCAAAGCCTCAATATCCAGATGGAGATCAGTGACAAGTGATGTCCCTCAGGAGTCTGTACTAGGGCTGTTGCTTTCATCAATGACACTGACAGTTGGATTGAGTGCACCCTTAGGAAGTGTGCAAATGACACCAAGCTTTGTGTTTCAGCTGATGCACCCAAGGGAGAGGACAACATTCAGAGAGACCCAGACAGGCTCCAGAAGTGAGCCCACGTGAACTTTGAGAATAAAGAAACCCGAGTGCAAGTTCTTGCATCTGAGTCACAGCAACCCCCACTATCTCAACAAGTTTGGGAATGTAAGGATAGAGCACAGCCCTGCTGGAAAGGACCTGGGGGTACTAGCGAATGGCAAGCTGAACCAGCAATGTGCTCTCAAGTCCAGAAAGCCAACCGTATCCTGAACTGCATCACTACTAACTGCTTACTGTTTTGCTTAAGCATTCTCAGTGTTCTAGAAGAGAAGACAAAATAAATAAAAGCATAAAAAGGTCTTTCTGTAATAACTTAATGGAAAAAAGAGCAAGGCTGAAGTAATTGTATGAATGGCTTCAGGATTAACAGGCTCAGGAGTGGCTGATTTCTTAACATGAAGATTCCCTCAACTTTCTGCCTAAGTGTATGTCCAATGGAGTTTTGGGATATGTATCAAAAGACAAAGTGTTTCTTTTCCATCAACCATAAGCAGTGTGATTCTCTGAATTCCAGTACTTGAATGAATGGCATCACATTTCAGTTTGGACCCAATTATAAACTTCAAAGACCCTTCGAAGACCCTGAAATCTGTGTTAAGACCAAATTCCTATTTGAAGTCAGTTCCTATAGGGAATTGGAGGATATTTATATTCTGAAAACCACACTTAAATTATAAAAGGAGTGGCCTATTTTATGCTTGAACACAGCTCATTAGAGAAATCTCTTAATGAATATTTTTCAATCATCTAACAGAGAAAATCAAAGCACATAGGGTATCTCGTAAGACCTGTATGCATTGCTAGATACTCTAGTGGACATGTGCACTGCAAATTGTGTGCCATTAATAGTTTTGTGCTCATTCATCAGTATATGATTTAGTAATAATTTCAGTAGTACATTTCTGTAGTATGCATATTAAGAAAGAGAAAAAAATGCATGAAAGCAGCCAGGATCTCTGCTGCTCTAAAAGAGCATCTCTGAGAGAATTACGTAACTAATGGTAGCATGATTTTTACATATACTAATGAATTTTCAATATAAAAACTCCCTAAATAATATTGTTTCTTTCTTTGATTTACTGAGCTTCTTATGTGAACTGCTACACAATCTGACTTCTCTCCCTCATCATGAAAATTTTATTTTATTCTTCATCACAACTCCAGCTTCAACTTAGAAGGATGGAGGGTGATAATAGTCTGATTATTATGTCTTGGGGAGCTGAGATCTGAAGGTTTAAATGTTCTCAGGACAAAGGAAATGTAGAACATTTATGGATGAGTGCCTGACCATCAGGATGTTTTATACAGGGCAGCCTCCGGCATCTTCAATGATAAAACTCTTCATTTTTATGATTACTGCACTGAGGTGCACTCAGTGTGGAGAGGACCCTGAAGGACAGTTATGTGAGATAAGACTTAGGCAAAACATTATGAAATCAGATAAAAGAAAGACTAAATCCACTTTTTAAAGAACTTTGAGATTCAGATTATTCAGTTTTAGGGACAGCTAGATGAGCCCCAACTTTCAGAAGAAGTTGAACACCTGGAGGTCTCGAGTTGAATGCTCAGTCATTGATTGTGTTTAGAGATCTAGAAATTGAGACAAACCTCTCCAGATCTTAGGGACATACTCACGTTTAGTAAATGGTGTGTCCTTAGAGGTAACAAACTATGAGAACTCATTCTTTGTACTAACCATGACTATAGATAAAGCAACATTTCATGAAGAAATGGCAAGAGAACAAAAATGCATATCAGTGCATGTACATAAATACACATAGTGACTCATTACTATTTATTGAGTTTCCTCCTTAGCTCCCAAAAGAGTAGTGTTTCTGTGGGTTCAGTAAAGAAAAATACAGTCTTCTGCAGGAAACAAGAGCTAGATAACTGCTGAACAACTTATTCTATGCAAGAAAGAGCCTAGGAGATGTAGCTGTATCTGCATGACTGGAAAAGTGTAACAAAATCATGTCCTCTCATGCATTCTATTGCTACAGGAAGGAAATAGCCTGTTACCCATGCACCACGTATGTGGACAGTATGAACACGAGAAGCAGATGGTATCTTCCTTAGTGCTTTCAAACTGCTTAACCAATGGCCACTTCTTTGTTATCATTTCTCTTGTGCCCTAGGAGAGGGGGAGTCATGCATGAGGCTGATGCCTTGTTGCAGACAGCAGAGCAGAAGAGGTTGCATCAGGCACATGTGCTAGCAGCTGTATTTTCCCATTGTATGACCAGGAACTGTGCCATGCAAGAATGAGAAAGGTGTGGATGAACCATGTTTCCCAATCTTAATTCTTCTCCATATCCAACCAGAAAAACAGTAGTAAAGGCAGCTATATTAAAAATGCAGAACGAGACTTTTTCTCTTCTTTCCATAAACTCATTACTAAAAATCTATTCAAAATAATATAGAATACTACACTCTAGGGAAAAATAATATTCACAAAATTATTTTGCCTTCTTTTCTGCTGTTTGCCTCTCTAGCAAACAAACCTAGGTCTATCTCTGAAAGATCTCTGTTGGAGCACAGTGGAGAAACTTGAGCAGCATCCCATCCAGTGGCAGACCTCTCTTCCTCACTTACTCCTTGAAAGATCTGAATTACTACACTACCTTACCCAAATCTTTCTACTCACATTCAAATTTGTTTTGAAAGCTCAGGAGACTCCTAGCACTATGTGCATATCATTTATCTCCTCTTTTACTATCTGATATCACTTCTAAGAGCCACAAGTCCTCCCAGTCTTGTCTTCCCACTTTCTCCATGGCCACCTAAAGCTGAACTCCTGCCTAATGGCCACCCACATGCATTATCTCTTTCCCTCCTTAGGATATGGTTTTCTAAATGCCTACTGGGAGTAGCCTGTTGCACGAACTATGCTCACTACACAGTTTTTAATCATAAAATGACATCTAAACCACTTTGAGTTGGGTGTACCGTCTGCTTACTCAGTATATCTAGTGTCTGAGCTAGCAAATTTAGGACCTGTCTGGGGTGCTTCATTACTCAGCTACTGAGGTTGTAAGGGCAGGGAGATCACAAAGGATAAATCCACATCAGGCAATGTAACATCATGCAGCGTATCCAAATCAGCTGCAAATGAACTGGCTCAAAAACTCAGGGTTATAAACATGTCAGAATGATGCATCACCCAAACTTGCAAACATATTCATTTATTCATCTGTAGAGTGGGGTTCTCTGTATAGCACTGCCTAAATTGTACAGGTATATATAATAATCCCCTTTCAAGAGCCAATTCTGGGAAACCTATGTTTTGCTGTTCTTAAGGTGGGAGGCTTGGGACAGGCCCCTCCTGCTACAGAAATAGGATATTTGGACAAAGAATTGGCCCCGGAGTGGTTCCCACACTGCAGTAACCATTGCTTCACCCACCTTCTCCCCTTCTCCTCTACCTTAGCAACAGTGCCAGCAGCAGCAAATTCAGACTGCCCTACACACAGAAGTAAAAGACTTGTCCATTTTGCTACTGGTTTGCTGCTCCAGACAACCGCCCATTGCTTCAAGGTGTATTTGCTCCTCTCTCAAAGGTCTGTTGAATCCTCCCTTTTTTTTTTTTTTTTTTAATGGGTCCCTGAAGATGGTCACTGACCCAACGGAGAGAGAAAATCAGGATTAAAATGCCAAATGTGAATATTTTCTGTTCACAAAGAAGGCAGCAGCTGGCACAATCCCACTGCAGGAGACAATGCAGTTCTCCTCTGCTCTAGGATCTGGATGGTTTTAAGTAGCATGACGTAAGCAGGCTCCATAGGGAAGTGACTATTTCTGGCTTTTCATATTTTGTACAGTGTCAAGAATACCAAAGGCTTCTGTAAATAAAAATGATAAACAGCAGTCTCCCGGAGTTTCACTGTGTCTGCCATATTCTGTGCTTTAATGTGATTTGACATGATAATTTGTTGTGAGTGCTCTTATTTTCTTGCAGAATTAAACAGATCTTGATATAAAATGGAAGATAATATATGTCTAATGCTACTTCTACTCTGCCTGCAAGAAGCAAATTGAATTTGCCATTAAAAAACATCTTAGGAAACCACTGAGATGCACACAATTTAAAGTAACTGTGAGGTTTGTCCATTTTGTTTCTTCACCTCACTCTATTTACTAATCCAATTTCTCACAACACATCTGAAAATCAGGTTGCATGTTGCAAGCACAGAGATTTTGCATCCTTCTGCACAGCTGGCAATATTTCCATCACACAAAGCTAAAATCACAGCTTCCAGCTTGGCAGACTCTCACCACTTCTGCATTTACAGAGCAACAAAAGAGAACTGAAAAGAGCTCTTCCACTTGGGAACCCACAAGCAGACTTGGTGGGAAGCAGGAAAGGCTTAGTGCCCTCCTTACCTCTCCCTTGTCTCTCTGTTTCTTCTGTGTCAGCCAAGTTGTGGACACAAGAGTGACTTTGAATGCCCTGGCTTCAAAACTGAGCCAGCAGACTTCCTTTGGTGAGGGAAAGAAGAGAAAATCAGTTTTCCAGGCTTTTGAGTATTTCAGGCTTTTGAGTATTTTTCTTGCTGGAAATCATGGAAATATTGGAGAGAGAGGTTGGCACTCTCTTGCAAACTGGATTTTTACAAATATTTTTATACTTTTAAATCTCTCTATTCAGATCAATATTGGCCTTAAGTTTGCTTGTTAAGTGTAACAGGCTGTGCTCTGCAGAAGAGGGACCTTACGTTTTCTTGTCACTCTTGCAGGCTCATTATAAATATGTGTTTTTTAGAATTAATGTTTCTTTTCTTTCTTACACTGCTGTTCTCATTTATCTAAACAGATATGCCTATGCATATACAAACACAAATTAGATATATAAAACACAAATATACATATAGACCCATAGATACATGCAAATGCATGTAGAGCTACTTCAGAGGATTCAACACAACTTGTATGCATTGCAAGAGATAGCCAAGATTGTACAGATTATATGGCCTAAGATCAGGTAACCTTAAAATTATTTCCTCTTTCCTTGTAAAAGTATAGTATTATTGTACTACTTTTCTCCCATGGATTCAAGCATGTGACAAAACTCCAGAATTTTGGTTTATGATCGACTTTGAAATTTGACTTCATATCTGTTTGGAGTCTAAACAAACCGATCAATGTTTTTGTTCAGTTTAACAGGTGGCTTTTTCTTTGCACATCTATATTTTGAAAAGTCTTTTTTTTTTTTCCTGAAAACAGACAAACAAACAATCATCTTTTTATATTCTGGATGCATAATTTTAAGCAATATAGTTTTTGTTTATGTTTCTGTTCTTCCTGCATCAATTTACAACACAGACAGGAGTGTGAAATAGAGAATGCACAGGATTCATGACTGACTCATGTCAATAGTAATAACATTTCAATATTCTGTATTTTGAAAGACATTAGCAGTAGTGCCTAATTATGGCAGATTATGACAAAACCTCTCAATGTCTCCTGTTATTAAAGAGTTTAATGCTTTCAGCACTTCATTTTGTTTTCTGTTGAATGCGTCATTTCATCAGGGCATAAATGGGGAACACTCATGTGGAAAATAATAAGGGTTCTGATTCACATTCTCTGATGGATTTAACTGCAATGGCAGAGAGGTTACTGCCTCCAGCTGTCCATCCTTTTCCTGTGGGGAAAGATGCACAGCCCATGCAGAGCCCACACAGTGTGCCATGTGCCAGCCCCTCATGCTCCCAGCACACACTGAGTGCACTGCTGTAAGCTGCCATCAGCTGGGTGAACCCCAGTGTACAAATAAGAGCTAAATGGAGAGGAAGCTGTGGTCCAAAACTCTCAGGTTTTCACATACTACCACTTGACAACTGACTGCACTTAATATTTCTTAGTATATGCTGCTGCTATCTCAGCCTCTTGTTTGACCTGAGATCGTGACATTCTTCAGAGTGCTTTACCAAAGAGATGCAGAAATGTTAAATGACCAACTAATGCTGTATGCTAGGCATTGACTACATGTAGGGATTTTTCCAAAGGGCTGAATGCAGAGGATGCTGTCTCCAAGACAAGATGGTTCCCTTTGTTAGTACAGGACAATGGAGACGTAATGAAGAGGAGCTGTAGAGAAGAATGTTTCTGTCACAGGTCAAACAAAGTCAGGCTTGCTTTTTCTCTTGAGAAGGAACTAATCTTCAGAGAAATAGTAGCCCCAGCTCTGGAAAGGGCTATCTGTGTGCCTGAACATTTCACATCCAGGGCCACATGGGGTCTACCATGGTTTCTTCTGTTGTTCAGTAAAAGGTCATGAAGAGTACATGCTTATTATATAAAATGAGCTGTTGACAAAGACTGTTCTTCCTGTTAAATCCAAATGTCCACATTAACCATCCTCGTTTGAAGAACAGCTAAATCTGTTAGACAGGACGCTATAACATTTGCATGCATTCAGTAATAGCAAATTCTTCTTCCCCTTCAGAATAGATAAAAGAAGTCTGCTTCTATCTGCCAGGATAAAGCTGTTGGGCTGATTTCAGAAAACATAAATGTTAACTTTTGCCCCGCACCTCCCCCAGAACTATTCTAAATCATTTTGGTTGCAGGATTTTTTTGGTGTTTAGCATCGTGTGGCAGAATTTCCCAAGGCATTGGCAAGTAGGGAAACCAAAAACGACCACTTGTCCGGTCCATTACAGGTTCAGAAATATTTGCTGAGGCATTTTGGGTGCGTGGAAAACACATCAAAAGGAAAGTGGCTGAGTGTAGTGAAACATCTCTTAGACCACCTGCCAGTTTGCACCATCCAAAGCCGGCCTGTGGGTATTCGCATAAAGCTGCAATCCTATGACTTGCTCTGACTGTTACTAAGCCAAGCAAATAGATTGCCCCCCTTCCTTTTCACTCAGCTGGTATAACTGTGCATATAATCACTCCCTGACCCAGTTCAGTCAAAAAGATCCAGGTTAGCTTACACACTTTAAATAGTAGGTTTTTTTTTTTTTCTTTATCCTAACCTGTTTCATTTTGATTGAACTGGGTTAGGGAACAATTACGAGCACATATCAGAGGAGGAGCATGGAGAACAAGGGGTATAACCTTCAGAAGAGAAAGGGAGAAGCAACTGGGACCAGAAACCTTTTTGATCCAGATGAGCTGAAACCAGACATGCAACAACTGAATACTGGCAGAGAAGGGAAATCCTATGGGATTGGGTCTTCAGCTGGTGTGAAACATTCCAGTTCCTTTGAAGTTGAGAGTGATATGTTCATTTACAGAAGTGGAGATAGTGTCTCCTGTGTATTTCTGCAGGGCTGCAAATTGTTTTACAACCATTCACACTGGCTCTCAGTAGTGAATTTCTTCAGCTGCTGGAAATATCTGCAAACAGAAAAGATTTATCACAGAAATAGATCCCACCGGTGGGTCCCTGTAGGCTCACATTTTTCACTCATCGACAAATTCTACTGACAAGGTTTCTTCACTGAAAGCAGATAAGCTCAGCTTTCCAGGCTGCACTATTCTTCATCAACTAAGGAAGACAAAAAAGAAATACAATAAAGGAAGATTAAACAAAACACGGGAATGCTTTGGAACACCAAAGAATTCAGTCCTCTATGTTTGCTTCTTCCTTATCTCTTTTTCCACAAAGTCCTCAGAATAAGGTAGTTAAAGCCATGTATTAATGGCTACAGAGACTGACTGCATAATCTGTCCACTGTTGGCCAGGTGTTGGACAAAAAAAGACCCACAAAAAAAAAAAAAAAAAAAAAAAAAAAAAACAAACAGAAAAATGAAAGAAATAGCACATGACAGCTTATATTTATACGTGAATGATTTAGCAAGCACAACTTGGCAATTCTTGCCTTTCTCACCAATGAAAAAACGATATCTAGGCTCTGGATGTTTGTCCACTAAAGCAAACAGAGCCTCAGTTTGTTGAATGCTCTAGGCCAGGCACATCCAAACAGTGGCCCACAGGCTGCACACAGCCCATCACTGGTGGTGGCTCATTCCTTCCAAGTGGCCTGGACTGTCCCCAGGTGCACAATCATTACTCAGCACCAACCAAACAGCAATGCCGGTTTTTTTTTTTTGGTAGTATATTTGTAACTCCATTTTCAGTCAATATAAATCCATTTTTCAAATTTTCAAATGGAATGTACAAATTTTCAAATGGAATATACAGAGCTGCAATCCAAAATTCGATCATGTGTCTTTACCAGACTTTTGTGAACTCTCTCTTGCCAGGGAGAAATACTCCTTGCTTCACAGTCATGCCTTACTCATGCCACTGCTTTTTGGCAATATGTACATTTGCAAATAGTTGTTTTCAAGGGTGAAACACAGGAAGAGTAAAATTTCAGCACAAATCTCTTAGGAACACCTTATAAGCTCACTGAGAATGGCAACCACTGCCATTGAACCAGTCCAATGAGGTAGTTTCACAAAAACAGGGTCACATATGTCACTGTTTTTGTGGTTTTGTTGCTTTCTTTTGTATATGTTTTAATAATAATAATAAATAAAATGTTATGTTACTCATAAAGTAACTATATTATATATCTTATTAGGGCTGTTCTGAAAATAATGCCTCCTATTTTATGATGTTGGCCCACAATGTCAGAAGTGGATGTTGAACCTTCCATTGATACTGTTATATTTTGTTGCCATGTGACAGATGGCAGCAGAGGGGCAGTCTGACAAATGGCATCTGACGTGGAAGTGCATATGGAGCAAATGTGTGGAAAAAAATTCCTTCCAGCAGAAAAAATGGCACCCATTGACATTCATCAATATTTGCTGACTGTTTATGGAGTCCAAACAGCAGATGTGAGCACAAAGAGGTGGTGGGTGATGCATTTCAACAGTGGTGACAGCAACAGAGGGTTACCTCTGCTGGTTCAGATTTTTATGAGCACAGCATGCAGGCTCTTGTTCATTGCTGGTGAAAATGCATAGCTAATGGTGATGACTGTGTTAAAAAAAAAGAGTGTTATGTATCTGAAAATTTGCTTTGTAAAACAGTGTTATCGTGTTCTTCATATCAGTTACAGCTTCTGTGAAAATAATGAGGAGGCATTACTTTCGGAGCAGCCCACATAGATGTGACACTAGACAATTTCTCTTCAAATAATGTGACTTGGGCAAGTCAAAAGTTTGGACACTCATGCTCTAGGCTTTGCCACCTTTGAGTGGTAAATTCTAAGGAACAGAATTATAAGGAATTGTGTAAACCTTATTTCTGTAGTCAATCACTTTGCAAGAAAATATAATAGAAGTAAGGCAAGAGCTCTGCTCCGCAGAATTTACTGACTAATTTATGTTGTTTGACAGATATAACAGTCAAGGATATAAATAATCAAGGAATTTATTCTGGTGGTGAAGAATGGGCTAAGTTAACACACACACACACACTAAACAGTATAAAGCTTTTTTAAATTCCCAATCTTTTCACATGGCTGAAGTCATCTGAGTTGCTTACTTACACTAATATCATTAGTTTAATTAGCTTTTGGTGAGCATGGAAGGAGTGCTGAGCTGGGAGCTTTCCTACAGTGTGAGAAGTCTGAATGAAAGGAGGGAGAGACAGAATAAGTTTTCAGCTTCCTGTATAAGAGCAGGTGTGGAGGAAGGGAGTGGCAACATGAACTGCACTAAAGTATTTGGAGATAAAGAGCATTGAAAGGTTAGAAAAACTGGTGAATAGCTTGTGAGAGATATAGTAGAACGATGCCGCTGTGAAGTGTTATGTAGAATGCAGGACTCCTAGCAAGAATTTGTGCAATGAAGCTAGTGGGGACTGGAGATAAGAGACTGATGACTGGTACGTCTACTGGGGAAGGCTGTCCTTTTGCAGCTTCATGAAATGGAGTGGTGGGGGAGGCAGGGAACACCTGCCTAGCCAGTCAGATCAGCTGAATGATCCCCAGTGATCAGTGAGTTCATGCAGATTGCCCCCACATCCGTGCTGACTGTGCGAAGAGAAAAAAAAATTGTTTTGGCTTGAGTCTCCCTCGGGAAGCATCGGTCAAAGCTACACTTCATATAGGCATGAACAGAGATATATCTATCTATCTATCTATATTGTTTTTTGTTTCTTTTCTGTGGGACACATAGAGAAGAGTAATACTGAACTTTGGAAAGAGATTCTGTATGATGGATGGGACAGGGATAAAAGGCATGCAGCTGTCACAATGGAGACTTGTCAGAGCTAGAGGCAGCATCCACACCCTCCTTATTTTTTCACATTAAGAAACTATCAGGTCCAGCCCAGCCTGCTCTCTATCCTTAACTGATCTCATTAATACATATTGCTGATGGTATGAGTTTTTATTTTGTCAACAGATCCCATATACTCATAGGGCAGAGGTGTTCAGGGATCTCAGAATTACTCAGTGTGCATCCGTCGTGCTACGAGGAAACATTGCTGTAAGGAGTTACAGAGGCACCTGGATCAGGCATGATGCATTGAGGGATAATACAATCCCAAGTTTCTCTCCTTGGCGTTTCCCAAAGGTCACCAAAACCTCATGTTTGCAGTGCTGACACAAGAATTTAGACGTGCATGGCCTCAGGCTTCTCCTCTAAGTGCAGTCTAGGTATAATTAGGTGTGCTCAGCTTATAATTATATCTCTGATACCAACTTTCTTTTATTGATTGCCTTTGTGAGTCACTTAATTTCTCTACTCTGTCTTTCTGTCTTTCAGGTTTAGAAACAGATATGATAAATATAAGTGGCTGCTCAGAAAACTCTGAGGGTGAAAATGTTATGTACAGACTACATAATAGTTCCCTGGGTACGATGTAACAGACAAGTCTCACTGCTGACTGTTCATATTCATTTACTCAGTGTTATAATTTATCTGCTCACACAGTATTTACAAGGTTGTATATAAAATGAATGTTGTACTTTTAGTCATTAATGTTCATGTAACTGTATACTGCTTAACTGCAAGAGCCTATCTCAGCTCCTAACATCTCTATGAAGAAAGCAAAAGGAAAGGATAAAGCTTTCTAGTGGAAAATATGAAAGGAGAAAGCTTACAGGACGGCTTATAGATACATAATGGTAGTCAGAGATCATAGAATCACAGGTTGTCCTGAGCCAGAAGGGGCCACAAGGATCATCAGGTCCAACTCCTGGCTCCATGTAGGACTGCCCCAAAATCAGACCCTGTGTCTGAGAGCATTGTCCAGACTCTTCTGGAACTCTGGCAAGCACCGTGCCATGACCACTTTCCTGGGCAGCCTGTTCCAGTGCCCAACCACCCCCTGGTGCAGATCCTTTTCGTAACCCCCAGCTGCCCCTCCCCTGACACAGCTCCATGCCGTTCCCTCGGGCCTTCTCCCTGTGAGAGCTGCAGCCGCCATCAGGCCTCCCCTCAGCTCCTCTGCTCTGCGCTGAGCCAACCCAGGGCCCTCAGCCACTCCTCATATATCTTCTCCTCTAGACACTTAGCCTTTGTAGTCCTCCTTTGGATGCTCTCTAATAGCTTCGTGTACATTCTGTACTGGGGTGCAAAAATGAGGAAGACTCACCTTGTAACTTCACCACATTTAAAGTTTGTTTAACTGCCATCTTTAAATTAATTGACTTAAAATATTTCTTACAGAGACACCAAAATTTTTCTTGTCTTCTGTGTAATTATATGGCAGACACAAGCATTTTTTCTTCAAAATCTCAGTCTACTAAGGAAAGCCCAATTGCTTTATCCAGGATAGCATTTTGTGTTGGTGGTGGCAGAGAGCCGATACATAGGGGGGAGCAGAAACAGGGCAGGCATTTGCAGGGCTCTTCATCCCGCACCCTCAGCCTCTGACCACTTTCAGTTCTGGAACCTTCCAGAGTAGATTTCATTGCCTGTCTTCACAGGCTTGTCACTCTTCTTGGGCCCTGTTCCTACACCACTGCTTTCATTAAATTAGCATTGTCCCGGTGACAGTCCAGCCACAGTTCCATTGGTTTTTCCCATCAGCATTACTGAAACAGAGAGCTTTTGAAAGAGAAAAAAAGTAAATAGAGGGGAATTCACCAATAAAGATGTTTCTCTACTTTTTTTTTTATTTGTAGTTTTTTCTGTTAAAAGAGCTGAAAGGAGTGAGAGCATGCACCATATAGCTCTGTAATTTTGTTCAAAAATTCTTTCTCATAAAATCATTACTTTCCTTCTTTCCTGCTTACCTTCATTATTTTTTAAGAGAAATTTATATTATAGGGGTTAATTTTATTCAGCCTGACACATCAGTAATCCTATATTTTATAACCTTCTAACTTCAATAAAACAATTGAATTTGACAAATAATGCTTGCACTGGGATCCTAAACTGAATGAAAGAATTATACAAAGTACTGCAAAAGAACACAATCATAAATTTATATAATTTCATAATCAACTAGAAAGAAATAAGTCTGAATGCTTCCGTTATTTTCTGTACTACTCACACACCAGCTTCAGAAATGGAGACATCAACTCATGTGCTCTGTCACCCAAGTATAAACAAACAAGTACCCTGATGAAGGCTTCCAAACCATTTCCTGTATGCTTTTATTTCACTAATGCACTGAGTTATTAGTGCAGTACTAATTTAATCCATGTATAGCTTGTGTTGTCCAAACAGTTGCCTGAGCCTTTCCCACAATATCCTGCTATGTATCTATGAGATTAACTGTGTGTTAGTCGCAATGATACTTGCTACCTGCAGAGCATAAATCAAGAGCTTCTAGCTTGCAACCAGCCACAGCACAGCCAAGCCACTACTGCTGTTAGCCTTTTACTTCCCCTATCTTATTGGAAATAAAGCTTAGAGAATGAGGAAAATAAAAAGGATGCCCAGGAACTATGGATATATAGAAATTATTATTCACTGTATCTTCTTACACACACACACACACACACACACACACACACACACACACACACACACAAAATGTAAAACACTCTAGCAGCATATATTTTGATAGGAATAAGTTATCTGATTTTACTTATTGGAAGGATGGAATAATTTGATTGTGGCATGTACTGAAAAACATGCATTTCAATCCTTTCTTACCCAATTCTGATGTTCCGCAGACAGGTAGGAATTTGCATCACCCAGGTCCTGAACCCAGGTCCTGAACCCATCACTACAACAGTTGTGTAGTTGAATCCAGTATGCTTAATTTAAGCGATTCCCTCTGCCTTCATCAGGAATGTGAATGACTTCAAGAAATGATTCAGATTGCTGATGCTGGGTGTCTCACTCAGGTTGCAGTCCTAGGTTTTGGCAGCAGGTAATGTTAATGGAACTACACGATAGCAATTAAACTTATCTTTAATGCAATAGCATAATGGTTAATGAATAGCCAATGATTAATGAAACGCATAAAGTAGAATGACCCAAGTGACGTGTCAGTGCTCCCCAAGTCAGAGGATGCCTGAGTCTTCCAGAACACATGAACTCAGGGCATTCTGTGGTCTGGAAATTAGGACATCCTCCATCTCTCCGAGAAAGCTGAGCCCCATACTGCCGGGAGCAAAGCCAAATGAAAGCAGTCAAGCAAAAGGTTGGCTCTGACCTTATGTTTATAACACATGCCTATGAGAGATAACCTCACTCTCAACCTTCAGATCATTTCTGTCTAGCAGCAGTTCTTTGTAAAACACAGTCTCATCTTGGGAAACCCAGAATCCCAGTGGCAGAAGGCAGCAAATTGTCTCCCCAACAGGTGAGGAGGTGGCTTCATGTCACCCACACCCTCATAATCCTGGCTGTGTTACTTAGATGCACAAGCAGTTTCTCACCACCCAACAACCAATGCTCAGCCAGTCCCCAAACAGTGGCTGCTTGCCTGGCCAACTCCCCACTGTTTTTCAAGGTTTCTTTGCATGATGTTATATGGTACAGAATAACCCTTTGGCCAGTTTAGGTCAGCTGTCCTGGTTCTGCATCTCCCAGCTCCTTGTGCCCTCACTGGCAGGACAGTATGAGAAACTGAAATGTCTCTGGCCCTGTGCAGCTCTGCTCAGCAACAAGTAAAACATTTATTTAGTCTCTGTGGGTACATGAGAAAACACAGACCAGTTCAACTCGGATTGTCCTGATGTAGGTTAAAGCCATGTTTCAGTGTTAGCCAAAGGATCTGTTCACTGTTAGCGCTCTCACTCCTATTAGCTTCTCTGCTTCTGAATACAGGCATTATTTAGGTGAGCTTAGCAAACAGATACGCTAAGCTGATTTGAGTGACTATTTTGTGGGCAGATACTTGGCCAACATTAATGAAACTGAGTAAGAGTTTAGCAACAACCAAAATTAAAATGGCAGCTAAAGAATATCTTGAACTCGTTTTTCCACTACCTCTGTATTTTTCGTTACCTTTTTTGTGATATTTTCAATTCTCTCAATAAGTTTGGAGACTTTTCATGCATGTGGTGCTTGAAGGTCAACTGCTGTGAAATCAATAATTTAAAAAAATTCTGTTAAATTTGATGAAGCAGGTTCAAGTGTCTTTGCATTTTCTGGGAAACTCTTTGTCACGTTCAACACAGTATAGCTGTTCCTGTAATATTAAAACTCTTCTATTACAGAATTCAATTGTAGTCTCAGCTTAATAGGATTGTTTGAAGATAGTTCATTGTCTTTTACTGAAAAGACTGTTCCTCTCTACGTAAAATATTTAACTGTTGTCAAGTTTTCATCAGAAAAGTATCATTCTTAATGGCATTCAGCCTAAGAACTACAAAGGAAGCTTTGTCTGTCTACCCACCTGTTGGCAGTTGGAGGTAATTCTCAGAAAATAGAGCTAATGCACCTGCAGATGGCCTTGGACAGAAGGAATGGATGTTTAACAGAGAAGGCATATTTTTGTATTTCATATGGTATAGTATCTGGTTTTCATTTTTATTATATATATATTGTTTTTAAGATATTATTTCAGATATGCTTCTTGAATTGCAGTCTTGTTGTTCTTCCTGGTAAGGGACCTGCTATATAAGCACAGCCATTAAGACATTTCCCTGCAGTTTTTGATCCTGTTATTGCATCACCAGTGACTATTTCCTTCACCAATTCAGAATTTACATTTTGCGCCTGAAAAATTTTAGTTTTAATGTATATGCCTTGAAGACCCATGACTTAAACTTCTCTTTAAAGTAAAAGAGGGAGTTATATCCAATTTTCTTCCTGTCCAAGGTGTCCCTTCAAGCAGGTCTTTTGGCTGCTTCCAGGCTTGGTTTCACTTGTGTCAGTGACCTTCAGAGTTTCAACAACCCTGTCCAGGAGGATCTTCCCATGCCTTTTGAGAGCTGGCTGGGTGTTTGCCTCTCCACTTTTCTTCTGCCATGTGCTTCCATCTGGAGCATTCAACATTCATACAAATATAAGTTCTGACCTGAAATAACAGTTATTGTTCTTCAACTAATTTTCCAGCTTGTTCTTTTGGCCTCTGTGATGTGATGGAGAAGCAGTAAAAAGAAGGTAATAGGGAATTAATAGTTCTTCTCATTGTACAACAGTAGGAATATGCTCAAAGAAATCTCACCTAAGCAGGAAGGTAAGTGAATGATTATGTTCATTAGAGGTGAAATATCCAAATGAAATTTATGATCCACAAGTTTTAGGAAGAGTAGGTGAGGAATTCAAATAAGAAGAAAAATGAATTGAGGTAAAACAATTTTTCAGGGGAATTAGGCTTTTCATCCTTGCTCAGTTCAGGTTATCCATTCATTTAGTTGTGGAGTCTCACAGTCAGCAGCATTTTCTATTCTTGAAATATAGTTTTCTCACTTTTGATCACATTTCTTTGAAATTATGTCATTTTAGTGCTTTAGATGCAGAGGGGACTTCATCCCAATCTATCAGATAGGATGGCAGCAATACTTACAGGCAAAAGACTGTAAGTAGAAAAGTATTGGGCAGTTCTCTGATTCCTGGGCCCAGAAGAATCAGAGTTAAGGAATGCAAAAGTAGCACCAAGTAATTTCTTCCATTAGGATAACTGATCTGAATCCCTTTTTGCAACAACAGCACTGGCAGGGAGCATCAAGTGAAAATAAGGGTCCTAAAAGATTTGCAGTGGCTGAATGCTTCCTAAGTCTCCAAATATGGGACCATAAGGCATCCAGAACAGTCCATGAGAACTGAAAGCTATAGAAAATCCCAGTGATAAACTGAGGGTGAACTTCACTCTTGAAAATAGAATTGTCATTATGGGAAGGCCCTGGTTGCTGAAGTAGTTCTCACATGCATAGGAAAAGAAAGGATGATTGCTGAAGGAAATACTTTCAACTCATTTGTAGTTAGGATAGAAAGCTGAAACCAAAATTACAATTTTGGAGAAATATAGAGAGAAAGGTGTGAATTAGTCAGGTATTGTTTTTTCAGTAATAGTGAATTAACATGAAGGTAGTACTTAGAAGCTCTGCTTTTAAGTCCACCTCCTCCAAAGACCTAAGCAACACTGGAGACAAGTATACTTAGGAGTATGCACTGAAATTTGTCCTATGTTGTTTTCCTGTCAGGGAATTGACCTGGAGTAAAATTAAGCAGGTTTCTGTATTGAACATTTTCTTGGGAAGGGGCACATGAAGGGGCACTTTTCCATTTGATAGTATGGATTGTTTGTTTTAATTCTGGTTTAGTTGTCGGTATAGGAAACTTGATGCAAGCCAGCAGTGTGCACTTGCAGCCTCGAAGGCCAACTGTACCCTGGGCTGCATCAAAAGAGGAGTGGCCAGCATGGCAAGGGAGGAGATTGTTCCCCTCAGCTCTGCCCTCGTGAGGCTCATCTTTCATGAAGCCATTGGAGTGGGACCAGAGGAGGCCACAAAGACAATCAGAAGGCTGGAGCACCTCTTCCATGGAGAAAGCCTGAGGAAGCTGGGCTTGTTCAGCCTGGAGAAGGCTCTGAAGAGACCTCATTGTGGCCTTCCAGCACTTAAAGGGCACTTATAGAGCTTATAAACAGGGGGGACCAACTTTTTAGACAGGTAGCCAGTGAATAGGACAAGAAATATTTTTACAGTGGAAGAGGGGGGGAGATATAAATTAGATATTCTGAGGAATTTTTTTACTCAGAAGTGACACAGTGTTCCTGGAGAAGCTGTGGATACCCCATCCCTGGAGGCATTCAAGACCAAGTTGCATGGGGCCCTGGGCAGCTTGAGTTGGTGGGTGGCTGCCCTGCCTTGCAGCAGGGAGGTGAAACTGTATGGTCTTTAAGATCCCATCCTAACCAACTCATTCTTTGATTCTGTGATTTTATTTATATAAGTTCCTTGATAATGGAACTTGATAATCACTCTACAGCCACACAAGGTGGGGGGCACTGAATGCAATTGTGTTTGGTAGCATGGCTGACCTGCACTGTCCTGAAGTACTCTTGAACCTTCAGTCTAATTGAAAAGTCTCATGATGTAATTTTGGATCTAAATGCCTTATTTCTGGGAAGGGAATGATTCCTTTTCTTAACTTTGCTGTGTTGGTTGGCACTGGAAAACATTACAAAACTGGAAGTTTATTCACACATTACTATTTGATTAAAAAAAAAATCATTGAAAGGGAGTTAACCACATTCCCTTCAGTGCTTGCTAGAACTTGATCCTGTATACAAAGAGAAACATGAGACTAGACTGAAACAAAATGATAACCTGAAGGTCTATGCTCATCACTACAGATGAACAAAATGAACAAACATTGCCAGCAGCTAGAATCCAAAACTCTATTTTTCTGACTGATTCACTTCTAATAATGTAGCTTTGTTCCAAATGTTGTAAATGTTATGCGCTAATGCTAATTTTGCATTGAACTTCCCTTAAACATACCTGTTAAGATTATGATAGGAAAAAAATCAGGTTTGTTACTTTCTTCTAGCACCTCAGTGTTTTTAATAAAATAATTGTTGTGATAAGGCATTCATATTTGGCATAGAAACAGTTTGAGAAGCCCTCATTCTGTACATTGTCTAGTGAGCAGCCTAATCATTTCAGATACAAAAGCAGTCCTGACTGAATTTCATATGCAATGAATGGAGGAGTAAGCGAATTAAAATCCAGATTCATCTGGTGCCAAGCATGTGGATATCATAGGGAAACCCACAGACAATTTATGCTTGAAGTTTTACCTTTCTTCAGTATCTGTTAAAGACTGCAGTTGTCATGAGATCTGTGTGTCAGCACATTTAAATGCCTCTTTCATGCTGGCTGTAATACTTTCCATATCTTGCAAATATTCCAGTGGTCACAGCAATCCTGCAAGCATTGGAGGAGACTTGTTTTTCAGGCCTTCCAGAGGTCCTGAAGAGACCCACATATCAAACATCATAGGCAAGTTCCCCAACCACCAAGCTGTGGGCAAGGCTGGTATCTCCCATGGGATATGCTGAGCGTGGGACATTGCTGAAGGAAGCACAAGTCCTTTTTGTGGAGTGGGCATGGCAAGAGTTTGCTTGGGAAAGGGATCTGGAGGCTGAATCACTCTGGTAGCTTATCAGTGGACCTATAGAGTCATAAAATCTCTGGTGAAAACAGGAAAATTCAAAGCACTGAACTGTGTTTATAGATAAATACAGTATACAAGTTGAGCAGTATTTGCTTGTTAGAATATTTAGTTCTGTTGTTCTTCTTCCCTTACAAATTAAGTATATAATCTTGAGAGCAAAAATACTCTATACCAGGCAAAAGCTGGATAGAAACAGTAAGGGCACCTCAAATAACTTTCTGTGTGTAAACAAGCTATAAATGTACTAAGAACAGTCCCTTGACTGATGCAAGCTGACTAATTCCATATGTTCTTTTAGCTGTCCTTATTTCTGAGCCAATTGCCTAGTGCAAGAAGGGCAATCAAGTCTGAATGCTAAGTACCTATAGTATAAAGGCAAATATTTTCAGCCAGATACTCATAGAATCACAGAATCATAGTGTAGCTTTTATTTTGCATGCAAAAGTGTGTTAGGTATTACACAGATAAAGGATATAGTCACTGCTCTAAGTGTTTTTATGGTTTGATTATTCACAATAGATAAAGCCAAAATCAAAAGAATGGGAAGAGCAAAGGAAAGCAAGCCCAAAACTGAATATATTAACACATTACCTTTCCTTTATCTTCAGGAGTGTTATTAGTTTAGGCTTTGTGTATACCTGTGTTTTTATTTTTTGAAGTAAATATATAAACAATTGAAATTAAGATAGAAGAAAGCATGTTAGAGCAAGAGTACACATGTCTGCATGGGGGAAGCAGTAGGGAAAAAGAAACAAGGTAATGCAAAGCAAAATGGGAAGCAAGAAAAAAAGATTAGTGAACAAAATAAGGAAAGATTAAGGAACTAATGTCAGTATATAAGTCTGACTATACAAAATAAGTAGCAGTGAGGGAATGGTGGGAAAAGGTCAGTTACAAGTTTGATATGTAAAGGACTCCCATCTCTGGAGCCCAAAGAGACCCCAGTCATTACTATTGGTTGCTAAGCTCAGAACAAACTTATTCTGACAATGCAGCTGATATCAGGTACATGGGAGGTCAACATAAATATGTAATACAATTAAGGCCTGAAAGGGACCAAGTTGTGAAATCCTTTCTCCCACTGGAGACGTATCACTCCAAAATTAGTACATGTAAAAGAAGTTGAGAGTCTGCATTGTGAGGCACAGTGGGAGCAGTAGAATATGGAGTTTCTTTCCAACATCAGCTAGTCAGAGCACAATAGAACCAGACTGATAGTTCAGAAGTTTATCCTAATACTGTGAAATCCAGGAAGAACTGGAGGTAATGGGCACCTGTGTCTGGGCAGGACTTCTCAATAATAGCAGAGGTCCTCATGGATCTTGCTCCCCAATAATTTACCATCATAATGAATAAGAACCTACATTTTCCAGCAGTTACTTGCCTGATTACAGTAATCTGAGTTAAATATTTTCTACTTGACATAACGTTCCTAACAGCTTCCCTTCCTCCTTTCTTGAGCACGCATTCAGCACAATCTAGATCTTAGAAATATGCTCCTAGCCTCCCCAAACTAATTACCACATCTCTCTATTAAATATTGAGCACAGCTGCCATATGCTACATTTGATGATACACTCCCCACATGCACAGAAAATGGCCATCTCCTCATTTAGGTGCTGCACTTTTCTTACACAACAAAACTGCTTTTGCAATGGAGTCAGCCAGTTGGCATGAAAATACCTGTCCTGTCAGAACAATTCAGCTCATGAAGTTCAAATAACCAATTAATCACTGCATCTGCTTGAAACTCTCCTTAGAGGCTTGCATTGTCTGAGCCAATTGCCCTTTAAGTGTTTCTCTTTATTCCAAAGCACTTATGACTTCATTTGATCTGAATCTAATTAGACACAGAAGAATGTGAAAAGCAAGTCATTAAGACAATGGAACACAATTCTCAACACTGAATTTGATAGCAGCACCTACAACCAAATTACTCGAGGAATTTCAAAGAGTATGCAAAACCCCACATGCCGTATGACCATATTTTCAAAGCAAAGCATTCATGTAGGTAAGTGGAACCTTCAGATATCTCACCTACCTGGTTGTAGAAAGATGTTTAACATTCAGGATCATGGACAGATGGATTTCATACTGAAATCTAAAATAAAAACATAAGATATACTGCTGTTTTAGATTGCCTGCTCCAGTTCCTTCCTGGGATTTCAAGAGAAGAGTCAGGTGTATAAGCCACAGCTTGGTGTCTGTCACAGGCCTCCTTTATAACTGCAAAAAAATTCCATTTGGTCATCATTGGGACTGCCCCTGAAAACATTATGGACTGCATAGTCAGAAGAGAGTATAGTATGCCTGTCTCCCAAGGCTGCTGTCATATTTCCTCTTTATTCTCCTTATCTCTTTCATTTTAAAAACAGTTGTATGAATATCAAAGCAGAGAGTACACAATTCAAAGTATTCTTCTTATAACAGAAGTAAACAGTACGTGCATCTAAACTAGTAGATACCTCAGGTAGACACTCTCCTGCCTGCAAGAATCTTTGTACTGATGGGATGCCTACAAAGGGAAAAATACTTCTCTGTAAGCACTACTTCACCATTTCATACTGACCATAAAAATTTTAATCCAATTCTGGTTTTTGAAAAAATATTTTTGAACTGATATGTGGTCTTTTAATTCCAATGACTGCTCTCTTCTAATCATCTGCTGAGAAGGAAGAGTTTAAAGTGCCTGATTTGATAGGGCTTCAAAAGAACTCATGCAACTAAAATTCCATGCAACCTTTAGAAATGTTGGAGATTTAGGAGTGTCTAAGCATTCCAATCAGAAAACCATCAGGCTGACAACTGAGTCTTATTTTCCAGTTCATTAAATTATGCCTTTCAGCATTTGGGTCAAAGTACATATTAAAAGACAATCAAATCTGGAGTGATTCAACATAAAATTAAAAAAATCAAACATCAGATTTTAACGTCTTTGTCTAAAATGATTCTCTTTTTCATCCCCTCCTTCACAAGATGCCAAATACAGTGGAAGATGTTTCAGCATGGTCTGAAAATAAGGAGCTCCAGGTGTTTTTTTTTGGTAGTTGAGGTAAACTGTAGTAAATGCCCTTTCCCAAGACCACCATGCCTTCAGATTCAGAAGCTTCAAATCATATGGTGTTCCTTTAAGCCTCTCAGATGAACACAACTGTTGTGATGGAGACCATACCTTTGTGTATGCATGTAGGAAAGATGGAGGGGAAGTAGAGGGAAAACAGTGACTAGACTGGTGATTTAGTTTCAAGTAAGACTTTTGTATCATTCTTTAGTTTCATATACTACTCCTTCATTCAGAACTAATGTTCTACCACTAATAACTAGAAGGAGCTTCATCATTAACTTCAGAGTAAGTAGCAACAAATACTAAAATGACCAGAAACAAAGGCACCCACCATTTAATGGGCTACAGCTGACCTGGGAGCCATGAGCACTCTGGTAAAACTGATGCATTTAAGCTGTTAGAAACCCAGTGAGGAAAGAGGGGACATCTGTATTCTGTGTTTTGAAACAACTGAAATTTATGAACAATCTTGAAATGCACATCCATAGCACAATGCAGTCACTGTGTCAGAACACAGACTAGCACATATGTCTTTGCTCTCTCATGTATACAAAACATGAGACATTCAGTGGCTACATTCATACTTTCTCTGTCTGATGGGAAGAGTTTGAGCTGGATATACCCATCCTGACTAGAAAGACAAAACCAATGTGTGAGTCAGATCTAGCCTGAACATGAGTTTTCTTGCCTGGAAAGCTAGTTGTCTCATTCCAGATGTGAGTCAGAACATGAACTGGTGTGTGGGCTGTATGTTGGGAAACCTACACTTATGTAAGAGATTGGGCTGTGAACTAGGATGACAGTAGACTTAGCACAGAATTGAGTTTCCTACATTTAATATTGTCTCTAATCCTTGCAGAAATATAGAGCCTTTAGCCCTGTACACAAGATCCTTTACATTATTCATACAAAACTAATCATCTCTCAGTCATAGAAACATCTCACATTTACAGCCCAGGGAAGATGGGATCAAGGCAGAAAGAGCAGACCCCATTAATCCATGGTCCAGAAAGGGTAATAAGCCCAGGTACTCATCAATCAGATTCTTATGATTAATATGCCAGTGATTATATCCACGGAATTTGAATAAAAAGAGAGACCTCAAATTCATAAACCATAGTAATAGAAGGTAATTTTAGGCTTTTTTCCATTGTTGAAGTTGTTTCTACTACAACTTCTTGAAAACACAGTTTGCAGAGTACAAAAATATTCAACACAGAAATTTACAAAAATGCACAAAATATTCATCCTTATGCATGCAAAACCTCTGCAGATCTCAGGGGGTAAAATCAATAGTATTCCACAGGTTCCCAGTATTATAAAGCCAACTACTTGCTGTGTTGAAACACAACTTATTTCTAGAAGCAAGAGTAGTCTAGTTCCGTTCTCCTGATGCTGTGCACACTGGAGTCAACTTCTGTTTCATGAGTCTCCTCACCGAGGGCAGGAGGAGTTTATGCTGAGCAGACTGCCAAAAGCCTTATCCTCAATTTTCCATTCACTTAAGCTCAGTTACACAAATTGAACTTGTCCGTTTATGAAGTATAGGGTCAACTTACAGTGGCAAACGAGTGAATTGTCATAATTTGTGCTTACACAAGCCAAGTAAATGCTGTGTTGTGCAGATTGGAAAGAGTTTAACTTTTTTTCAACTGGGTTTACACTGCTGAGGGAAATACTGCTGACAATGGTTTTCTAAGGTATATGAAAAACCAAAGTTGCTGGAATCTGAGGTATGAAGTTGTTAATACGTGCGTGTAAATGTTACAACATCTTGAGCATGATCATTGTGTTCTGGTGGGTTTCATCTTCTCACTGCAAACTTTGATCCTTGCCCTGTCGAGTGGTCTACGACACATCTCCTTGTAGGGTCAAATTCTTTGTAGCACTAACTGCTTGCTGAAAAAAATACATATATACCACGTTTGATTTTGGTGTATTTCTAATTTTTTTTTCCTTCGGATTTGATTTTTGTGCATTTGATTTTTTTTCAGTTGATCTGAAGTGTAAACGAGAACTGTCCTAGAGTACTTACCGCGCAGTTTGGGGATACCGGAGGATACTGGGGGAACCTGTGGGAGGTGGCTCAGCTCCGGTTCTGCCTGCACCCATGTAGATACGCCAGCAGAGCCCTCTTGTGGACATGCAATGTAGAGCACTAGCAGGAGGGGGGTTGGTTTATTTTTGGATTTGTTTGTTTGTTTTTTAACCATGTACTTGCATAATTTCCCTCAAATTCCTAAATTAAGTCAAAAATTCCCAGCTCTTCATTGGAAAGATCTACATGACACATTTGGTGGTATCATCAAATTGCTTCGAGAGGATGCTGTCTTAGCAAAAGCATTTGAGAGGATGCTGTCTTGGCAAAAGCACAAATACATACTGCTTTAAGGTTCTCAAGTTACATATATATAATAGTTACAATATATAATAGTTCAGATGTACTAAATATTCCATCAAAGGTATGTCAAAAAATTATAACCTATGCTTCACTTGCTTATGCATGCAAAACCACTTTTGTAGGTGGAAACAAGCTGATGGAGGAGTAAGGTGAACATCCCAGTGCAGTGACGGAGCACTGGCACAGCTGCACAGAGAGGCGGTAGAGTCTCCTTCTCTGGAGACGTTCAAGACCCACCTGGATGCCTACCTGTGCAACCTGGGCTACGGAGCTGCTTTGGCAGCGGGTTGGATTTGATCTCTACAGGTCCCTTCCAACCCCTACAATTCTGGGATTCTGTGTGATTTCGTGATCACTAGGAACCATGGTCTGTCTCAGCAAGGGCAAACCACTTTCTATCAGCACTGCCTGTGATTTCCTCAGGTGGAACAGTCAGAAACAGCTCTCACATATGTGTACTTGCTCTGAACAACAGAAAACTAAAACTAAAGGCCTTAATTGCTTGGGCCAGTGGAGTCTTAGGGTTAGTCTATGCCATTAGTATTAAATGGTAAGGATATTTGTCAGTTTCTCCAGCAGCTTTGGTACTTTGTATGTTCTGGATTGGTAGAGTAAAACTACCAATCCAAAACTAAAAATCTCTCCTTCTACAGTTTGTGGGAGGCCAATCCCACAGCACTTGTAGAAAAGGAGCCTAAAGAGACCATATGGCATCTAAGCCTCCTCAGTCACCAGAAAAAGTGATCTCATTAAAGCTGTACTTGATTGGCACTAGTCCAGCCTTGTGAGCTGTGACAATAATGTTTCTGTGGCTGTCAAAGCAGAAGAATCAGATGTGGGGTCTGCAGAAGGATGCCCCTAGCATGTACCTCACAGTATGTAGGATTCGAGAGATCAGAAATCCACCAAGGGAAAGTAAAAGGCAGAAGCTGATGTAGCTAATCTATTACATGGATTTTTATAGTCCCTGAAGATGTTGTAATATGATGGGGAAAGAAAATAAGAAAAAAGAAGGAAAAAAAAGACTAAGAAAGTAATAGAAAATGTAAGCAACCTCCTAACAGTTTCACTGATAATTGATGTTTGTTTCCTGATATAGTCCCATACAGGATGTTAAAGATGATCTTTGTACATTGTGCATTTCACTGACACCAGACACATAGTTTTCCTGCTTGCTGCATGGTCGAATTTCAGATAAGACAGAAGATTCTAAGAGAGTCTAAGATTTAAGGAATCTTAAAGGGATTAGACATAGAGTAGATTAAGATTTCAGGCACAAATAGTCATAATTCTGTGCATACCTATCTGTACTGTTCATTTTCCACAGAGGAATGGAAGCCAGAGCCAACAACATGTACTAGAAGTGGAAAACAAATTCAAGTCTAGCTCCATTATTCCCCAGAGATTCTGCCTCATGTTGTGCATGCTAAATTTTCTTTGATCGAGCTGTTTACCACTTCTCTAATATTCCTGATTCTGAAAGCACCTAAAGTGAATGTTGCTGTTTGTCACTTCTTCACACAGCACAATTCTGTGAGTAAGAACGGAGTGCCTGCCAAAGTGTTTTTGTCAATCGTGCTACTCTCAAATACTAGTTAATACCAGAAGTCCTCTGAAAACTCAATGTTTTACTCTTTTTATTGTTACTATAAAGCGTGAAATGACTCAGAGCCAAATACTAGTCAGTAATGGTTGGTGCTTATAGGAGTTTCTACTAGTGAAATTATAACTGATAGCAAAATGTTCAAATTCTTGACATTTTGAATAGGAAAATAAGGAGCAACTGTCTTTCTTACTAGAGAAAATGTTACAACCAATGAATTTTTGGACCTATGAGTAAAATGTCATTGCAGAATTCCAAAAAGATTATAGAAACACATGCAGAGGTTGTTATCCTAGACTCTACAGCTTAGGAATACAGTCCAAGGTACTGTCTATTCCTTCAAATTAACTCCGTCTAATTCTTTTTGCTTCCCAAAGGGCCAATTAACAGTTTGTAGAATAAAGTGTACCTCTTTCCTAAAGCACAACATTAAGCTCATGTGTAATGATAGATGAATCATTTAATTATCATGGTGATCACTATAATTTTATAATGCACAGTGTTTAAAACTCTAATTGGGTAAGAAATGTAGTTTAATGAATAGTCCAATTTCACTAAAACCAGCACTCCTAATGATGCCTGTAATTCACACAAGCATCTTTGATTCTATGATCCTTTCTTCAATTGCCAGCTCCAAAGCATTTAAGCATGAGTATGTCCAGTCCTGACATCTACTTAAAATGATTATTCTTAATTTCAGTTTGAAGGGCCCAGTTATTTCCAAAAGTTAATTCAGAAAATGGTAATGTCATTTTGCAGCTATTTGAAAATCTCATTCCCAATGCTTTGGGACAAATAATTGAAACTGGAGGCTCAGTCACTGCTGGGAATGTGCCCATAAAGACCCTATGAAAATCTTCCTACAGGACCACAGACTTTGAGAGCTCATGGACGGGGTTGAGATTCTCAGCCTATACATGACCAATATGAGATTTTTTTTGTACTAAGAAAAGTTCACAGCCAGATTTGTTGTCTACACAAGGCAATAGCAGTAGAGGTAGGGATGCAGTCAGAGTACTAACAGAGAAGTAATACAGCTATTTTCTCATCCTGTAAAAGATACATGTGCTAAGGTTCTGGAGCATCCTTTCTCTGGAATATCCGTGGTCAGCAGGTTGAAGTAGGTGATCCTCCTCATCTACTCTGCCCTGGTGAGGCCACATATTGAATACTGCATCCAGTTCTGGGCTCCCCAGTTCAAGAAAGATAGGGAACTTCTAGAAAGAGTCCAGCAGAGGGCTGCAAAGATGATGATGAAGGGCCTGGGGCATCTGCCTTATGAGAAAAGGCTGTGAGACCTGGGGCTGTTCAGCCTGGAGAAAACTGACAGGGGATCTTATCAATGCTTATAAATATCTGAAGTCTGAGAGTCAAATGGATGTTTTCAGTCTTTTTTCAGTGGTGTCCATTGACAGAACAAGGGGCAGTGAGGCAAACTTAGAACACTGGAAGTTCCATACAAACATGAAGAAAAACTTCTTTACTTTGTGGGTGATGGTGCATTAGAACAGGCTGCCCAGAGATGTTGCATCTTCCTCTCGGGAGATACTAAAACCCACCTGGAAACCTTCCTGTATAAGCTGCTGTAGGAGACCTGCTTTAGCAGTTTAGGTAGCACAATCCAAATGTAATTGATTAAGGGGCAATATGACTCCGAGAGAAAAGGAGAGTCTATGTCCTCTGGAAGATGGGTCAGGCTACTTGGGGTGACTACAGAGAACTGGCCAAGATCTGCAGGCAGAAAATTAGAAATGCTAAAGCCCAGCTTGAAATTAGGCTGGCTACTGCTGTAAAGGAGAACAGGAAACCCTTTTACAAATATATTAACAGCAGGAGAAAAACTAAGGAAAATTTCCCTCCTTTACTCAACGAGGCAGGCAATATAACCACAGATGATAAGGAAAAGGCTGAGGTTCTCAATGCCTTCTTCACATCTGTCTTTAATAGACAGGACAGTTATCCAAATGGTACTTGCCCTGACCTGGAAGTCCGGGACGGGGTGCATAATGCACCCCCTGTGATTCAAGCAGAGACGGTCAGAGATCTTCTCCTCCATCTGAACTGCCACAAGTCCATGGGGCCAGATGGGATCCACCCAAGGGTGCTGAGGGAGCTAGCAGAGGTGATTGCCGAGCCACTTTCTGCCATCTATCAGCATTCCTGGTTATTTGGAGAGGTCCCACAAGATTGGAGGCTTGCCGATGTGACTCCCATCTTCAAGAAAGGCCGTAAGGAAGACCCGGGGAACTACAGGCCTGTCAGCCTGACCTCGGTATCAGGGAAAGTTATGGAACAGATGATATTGAGGGAGATCACACGACACGTGCATGGCAATAAAGGGATCAGACCCAGCCAGCACGGGTTCACCAGGGGCAGGTCGTGCTTGTCCAACCTCATCTCCTTCTATGACTGGGTGACCAGACAGGTAGATGAGGGAAAGGCTGTTGATGTAGTCTACCTGGACTTCAGCAAGGCCTTTGACACGGTCTCCCACAGTATTCTCCTAAGGAAACTGGCAGCCCGTGGTGTGGACAGGTTCACTCTTCTCTGGGTGGAGAACTGGCTGGAGGGCCGTGCCCAGAGGGTAGTGGTTAATGGAGTTAAGTCCAGCTGGCGTCCTGTAACGAGTGGTGTCCCCCAAGGGTCAGTTTTGGGGCCCATCTTGTTTAATATCTTTATTGATGACCTAGACGAGGGAATTGAGTGTACCCTCAGTAAGTTTGCAGATGACACAAAGCTGGGAGGATGTGTCAAACTTCCTGAGGGTAGGGAGGCCCTTCAGAGGGATCTGGATAGGCTGAACAGCTGGGCTGAGCAAAATGGGATGAGGTTCAATAAGACCAAGTGCCGGGTCCTGCACTTTGGCCACAATAACCCCATGCAATGCTATAGGCTTGGGGCAGAATGGCTTGAAGAATGTAGAGAGGAAAAGGACCTGGGGGTGTTGGTTGATGCTCGGCTCAACATGAGCCGGCAGTGTGCCCAGGTGGCTAAGAAGGCCAACAGCATCCTGGCCTGTATTAGAAATAGTGTAGCCAGCAGGAGCAGGGAGGTGATCATCCCCCTGTACTCAGCTCTGGTACAGCCGCACCTCGAGTACTGTGTTCAGTTTTGGGCCCCTCACTACAAGAAGGACATTGAGGCCCTGGAGCGTGTTCAGAGAAGGGCAACAAAACTGGTGAGGGGCCTGGAGCACAAGTCTTATGAGGAGCGGCTGAGGGAGCTGGGATTGTTTAGTCTGGAGAAGAGGAGGCTCAGAGGAGACCTTATTGCACTCTACCACTTCCTGAAGGGGGGTTGTGGTGAGGAGGGGGTAGGCCTCTTCTCCCTGATAAGTAATGACAGGACGAGAGGGAATGGCCACAAGTTGCGCCAGGGAAGATTTAGATTAGACCTCAGGAAGCATTTCTTTTCTGAAAGAGTGGTCAGGCACTGGAATGGCCTGCCTAGGGAGGTGGTTGAGGCACCATCCCTAGCGCTGTTCAAGAAGCGTTTAGATGAGGTGCTTAAGGACTTAATTTAGTAGTTGGGTAGAGATAGTGATAGGAGGATGGTTGGACTAGATGATCTTATAGGTCCTTTCCAACCTTATGAACTTATGAACTTATGACAAATTATTTCTTCTCGAATCTTATGATTCAAGCAACATAACCCACTTCATTCACACTGAACTTAGTTTGTAATCCTTAGAAGACTCTGATCCTTAATTAATAAAAAAATAATATTGATCTGTACCTCCTGCTGTCTGTGAAACCTAAACTGCTCTGTATTATTCAGAACATACTGATAAAACCCCTTCTGGTGGTGCTGGTGGATGAGAAGCTGGACATGAGTAAGCAGTGCACGCTTGCAGCCCGGAGGACCAACTGTATGTGCTGCATTAAAGAAGGGGTGGCCAGCAGGGAGAGGGAGGTGATTGTCCTACTCTACTCAGCTCTTGTGAGGTCCCATCTGGAGTACTGTGTCCAGGCCTGGGGGCCTCAGCACAGGAATGACACAGAGCTCTTGGAATGGGTTCAGAGAAGGACTGCTAAAATGATCAGAGGGCTGGAGCACCTATCCCAAGAGGAAATATTGAGGGAACTGGGCTTGTTTAGTTTGCAGAAGAGAAGGCTCTGGGGAGACCTCACTGTGCCCTTCTAGTCCTTGAAAGAAGTATATAAACAGGACTGTTTACATGGGTTAATGGTAGGATAAGGGGGAATGGTTTTATCAAAGACAGGTGAGATTTAGGTTAGATATTAGTTGAAAGTTTTTCACTCAGGGTGGTGATGCACTGGAATAGGTTGCCCAGAGAGGTTGTGGATGCCCCATCCCTGAAGGCATTGAAGGCAAGGCTGAGTGTGGCTCTGGGCAGCCTGCTCTAGTGGTTGGTGACCCTGCCCACAGCAGGGGGGTTGAAACTAAATGATCTTTGAGGTCCTTTTCAACCCAGGCCGTTCTGTGATTCGTTCTATGAAGACAGTTGACTAAATATAGGTTATTATCTCCTGCATGGGTGCACTTTTACTGTAAAATAGAGTAGGTGGAAGCCAAGGGAAGGCAAAGCTGAACTGTGTGCAGGCTTTCCTTTTCCCTGACCCTTACACACCAGAAGCATACCAAATGAGCAGGATGCTCCACAATCACCACTGAATTTTCCTCTTTTGAATAAACACTGGTAATGTGCACCTCTAAAACCTTTCTTCTTAAATCAACCCTCTTCCCTGATTTTCTGTTTTCAGTGCAGAAAGTAAATACATAGAGACAATTGCTTGGAAGATTATGAATGTTAGGAGCATACTATGCAACTTCCTAATTATAGTTTCATTTCCCCAGTGTGCACTCAGGACTCCAATTAACATGGATGCTATTAGATGCTTTTCTTATTTATTCTGCTTTTGCTGTCGAGCTCAAGTTTTCTAATACTGCCTTCCTCCTACTTTCTGATATTTCAACTTTCTAAACAAGTATGAATTTCTTTCCCTCACAGTGCATCCAGTGTTAGGATGTGGGTTCCTTTAACAAACTCTGATAAAACACTTTAAGCATGTTGGGAGAACCTGCAGGTGCAGTAAAAGTGGACTCTCATATAAAATGAGTCTGATTCAGCAATGCTTAGGGCCTTAAAAAAGCCTTCAAATTCTTAATAAATACTGAAATCAGTCTTTATGTTCACCCAACAGTACAACACAATGCTAAATGTTAAAAATTAGCCATCCATGGGGTTAATTTTTTCTTAGGTAGTTAATCGATATAAGATTTGAAAACAGAAAGTAAGAAAATTTAATATTCTGTTGAAATTTCTTTAATGTGAAAAGCTTGAACTGAGCTTGGAGCTCATTTCAATCGCTAATGTCCGTAGTTCTTCTGTGTAGAAGGAAAACTGAAAGCTTCATCGTTGCCTTTTAGGTTATATTTTCTGTGACAGTTTTTAATTGCATTAACATTGGTGCTTTTATGGTTGGATGAACACACTGATCTGTGGGCTAAGGTTTGTTTCCTCACATCTGAAACTGCAAATTCAATGGAACCAATTGCTTGGTGGTACTTCATGCGAAAAGCAGGATGTGACTGTTTATCTCCAAATAGTCATTATATCAAATAATCACCTTTAAAATATATCAGAGAAAACTGAGCAGAAGAACCACTGCTCTTAAAGCAAAGAGAAGAAATTTCTGAAAATATTGCACAAGATCAACTGAAGATCAACCACCAGTAGTGCACCCCAGTGCGTGATACTGAGACCAATACTGTGAGGAATCTCATGAAGTTCAGCAAGGGAAAATTTCATGTCCTGTACCTGGGGAGGAACAACACCTTGCACCAGTACAGGCTGAGGGTTGACCAGAGGGAAAACAGCTCTGCACAGAAGATCCTGGTGTACTCCAAGTTGAGTATGATCCAGAAACATGTTCTTAAACCAGGGAAAGGCAGCTATGTCTGCTGTGTTGTATAATGAGCATCTTCACCTGCATGTCAAGACACTGAAGGACTCTTTTGTGTTTTCTCCATTCTGAATTTATCTTTTCTGAAGAAGGAAGAATCAGGAAATACATGAGCTTTTAGCACTGTTAGCAATGGCATTAATGGTTCCTTAGCTCTGTAAGATTTATTCTCCTTGAGACATCCTCTCATTTGCCTTTATATATTAGTATCACTTTGGTGAATCACAGTTTCAATTCATATTGTTCCTTCTTCACATTAATAATTTCTAACAGTTAAGCATGCCAGTTACAGAAGAAACAATATTACCTGTTTTCCAAACCTATATTCCATCTTAGATCTTGCACCTTATCATTTCTTTTGGTTGCTCTAGTCTTTAAGAAGCATCCATTGAGGAGGAAACCCTAAATATATAACCATAGGTGACATTTGTGATGTGTAAATTTTAGGGAGCGGGATGTGTACTACTGTGTATTTTGTGTTAGTAAAGCTGATACTTTTCTATTTGTCCAGCAGTCAAGGTTATCTAATTATGTGCCTACACAATTCTGACTGTATTGTTTGACTGACTGTATTTCCCTCTGTATTGTTCTTATGTTCCAGGTTCATATTATCACCAAACTCCATTAAAGAAGTGTTATTTTTTTCATTCCTGTGTTATTAAAGACAAAGTTGAAAACTCACTGGCAATGATGACCTTCAAAACCTTTGTTACCAACCTCTCTGAACTCAACAATTCATTCTTTAGCTCAACACACAGGTTAGATCTGTTCCTACTCATTCTAATTAAATAGTTATGTTAGGGTCATTACCCTCTTGGAGTTTTATTGCTCTCTTTAATGTGATTATTTGCATGTTAATAACCATGCCTTCAGTGACAAAACTGACTATCTGTACTAAGAAAAGCAAATAAGTTGGAACATGGTAAATTGTAATTCATTGTATTTATTTTATTTTGTTTTATCTATCTATCTATCTATCTATCTATCTATCTATCTATCTATCTATCTATCTATCTATCTATTTATGAGTATTGGTAAGAGTCTGGTTATTCAGAAATGCTGTGGAACGTCTTTCTTGGAGGTGTTCAAGAATTAATGGGACATGTTCCTACGCAATCTGCTGTGCTTAGATCTGCTTTGAGATGGGAGCTGAGCTAGAAGACCTCTGCAAGTCCTTTTCAAACTTTTTCAATCTTTTTTTTAACGTCATGATCCACACTGAAATCATTATTATTTATATGCATCAGTACTGAAATCTCCATTATTTATGGAGAGGTTCTTAGGTTGCATTTTAAGTATATATATATATTGTTATTTTTAAATAACGTGGGAACACAAATGTAAATAGAGTTATGTTGGCTTTATGTGTGGGGAAATGAATGTTGTTTTTGCATAAAGATAAGATGCTTAGACTCCAAAGAGGTTCGAAGAGGCACCATGGAGTTCTGACAGAAGATGAATTCCTGCTTGCAGAATGGAAGACGTGCATTTTTGAGCAACATCAGGAGATTTACTGCTACAAACCAGTTCTGTGGTTTGAATGATAACCATAGGGGTAGGTTAACTATGAGGGCTTATCCAAATGTAGAATAGGTAAAAACTAAACAAGAATAAGATGATAACAGGGAGGGGTTAACCAAGCAGTAAACAGATGCACAGCATCCACTGAGGGAATTAGGAAGGTCGAACAGGCTGTAAACCCTCGAGTGTTCAACCAATGAGGAAACAGGAGGGAATTCACTCTGGGAAGTAGGAAATATAAACTGTTGCATCTCTTCAGTCCCATATGTGCTTCCTCACAAGGTTGCCCACTCTTGCAAAAGCGTGAAATATATTGTGATTCATAGTGAATTCTGCCTAAGCCTGGACTATTAAACATTTCTCACATATGCATATATTAAAAAAAAAAAAAAAAAACAACAAAAAAAAACTAGTTGTCTTACTATTGAATTAAGAACAAAAGATCAATCAAGGGACCACAATTTGAACCACTGAAATGAGAAAACACAGTAATCACTGAAACGATTTTGTAAACTTGGATTTGTGTCTCTACATGAGTCTCAGTTTTTGCACAGAGATATGCAGAAACTTATAAAACGTGCTGAAACACTTCAGTACAAAACAATAATAGTTGTTTACATCTATCTCTGGTATCTACCCAAAGGATACTAAGGAAGAAGGTCTTGTAGGATACTTCTCTTATTAAAGCAGGCTCCCTAGAGCAGGCTGCACAGGTAGGCGTCCAGGCGGGTCTTGAACGTCTCCAGAGAAGGAGACTCCACCACCTCTCTGTGCAGCTGTGCCACTGCTCCATCACTGCACTGTGAAGAAGTTCCTTTGCATATTGGTATGGAACTTTGTGTGATACAGTTTGTGTCCATTTCCCCTTGTCCTGCCCCCACAAACCGCTGAAAAGAGGTTGACCATGTCTCTTTGTCTCCCACACTGTAAGACATTTATAAACATTAATTAGATCCCCTCTGAATCTTCTTTTTCCATGGCTGAACAGGCCGTGGTCACCCCAGCCTTTTCTCATAGGGGAGATACTCTAGATTTGCACCTGAATCCCATTAAACTTCAGGTCTCATCACATAGGCTTAAAGGAGCTTATACAGTTATCTATCCTTCCATTACTTAGTAAACCAATGGTTTGTTATCACTGCAGCCAGCAGAAGTCACCTAAGCCGATGTTTGAATGCTGAGAATGCAACTGAGACATTAAACTAATTTTAAATTACCTACTGCCTTTAAAAGGATTGGACCAAAATAATAGATTTCTTGTACATAATACCCTTCAAACTAATTATGTTAAATTTATAAATAAACAAGCAAACAAACAAATAGATAAATAAAATGACATATGTGTACAGAGCATTGATCATAGCAAAGAAGAAAGTTTTGGAGAAACTGAATTTTTCTTGTCAGCTTACACTTAGATAGTGCTTTAACTATTATCAATTCCACAGCCCCAAGATGAATTCTCTTCAAGCTGCATAACAAATTACAGATACATACTGGAAGTTGCATCTTGCTGTAATCTTCTACCTATAGGAATTCTCCAATTTTGCTCTTGTTCTTGACTTACGTTCTAGAATGTTCTTTCATGCACACCTTCCAGGCAAGATGTTGCCATCCTTTCAAATTCCTCTAGAAAAAATTCTGCTTCCACAAAATGGTAATAGATGACCTCAGAAAGTACCTTGAGCTACCACAACAGATACAAACACATTTAAGTCCCTTACAAACCTATCAAATCTGTCTCCTTTCTTATCCACTAAGCATTTTTATCCAATAATTTTAGTTACTAGTTAAAGATTAGATACTTGCAAAAATTAGATACTAGATTAGCTGGAGCAGAGGGACAAATAAGGAAAGTTGATTGTTTTGTTGTTGTTGCTGTTGTTGTTTTGGTTTGGGTTTTTTTTGCTATTATTCTCTTTGTTTACAATATGTGAGTACATGGAGGTGTTTTCTTGCATGTAAGAAACAAGCAATTTCTTTGCTTTCAAATGATAGTTATGGGCCCCAGGAGCTTTCATTTTTACCACTTCCTGAAACTTTTATTTTTTGATGGATTGTACCATGCCTTCTGACTCAAATGCTTATGGATATCCAGCAGTGCATATAGATAACCAGCCTTTGATCAGTTCTTTTCATGACTGCATTGCCTGGAGTGGTATTTTGATCTACTCATTGCGGACAGATTTGGTTGTCTGTTCCAATGACCAAACACATACATGAACTGTAAATTATCCTGTTCTGTATTAAGTGAAAGACCTACTTCATGGAAGCAGTTGTTACTCCAACAGTATTTCAGACATCATCTTATTCAGATACTACTGTTAGAATTAATTCATTCAAAATATATCTTTACCTGAATATAGAATAAGGCAATATTTCCACCCTCACCACATTATCAAAAGCTCTGTAAACAGGAAGGAAGAATGAGTCACAACAGTTTAATCCCTTCTGTGAAGTTCTGCACTTGTGTTCTGAATAATTTATTTCAGCTCTCTTTGTGCCAGTACACAGCTACCAATATTCCAGTGGTACTGAATTTCACTGCAAATTCAAAAGAATTTGCATTGTGAAAAATCATTGTTTGTCTTTGGTAAAATAATTCAGATTCTGATTCAGTAAAAGGTAAAGGAGGATATATTTTTACCTCTCCTGTCTAAATATGTTACTCATGAAGAATAACTAGAATTCAACATTTAATCCAAATATATTTCACTGGCTATGCATTTCTTTTCTTCACTTGCATCAGGGAATATTTTTCCTAGTTGTTCCACAGCATGATATATAATTTACAGTGTTTATATACATATAACATATAACATAACTCAAAAGAATGTTCGTCTGACTTAACATCATCACCATGGACTTTATTCTGACCATGTCTTTATGTCTGATGGCCAGGGTTTATTTGTAATAATGGTCTGATCTGTACAAGATTGTCATAACTAGAAGGGCATGTTTACTCACTTCCAGACTCAGTTTTGTTCTGTAGTGTCAGCTGTGGGGTGGAGCACTTAGATATGCGGGTTGTTTCAAAAGTAATGTCTTCTATTTAATTCCAGTGGCTTACAATGTCAAAGAGAGACGTTGGTGGTGTGGAAGTAGAGGCTTAACTTTCTACTGCTATTCTGTTGTATATTAATTTCATCACATCTGCTTTCTGCTGCTCCTTCCTGCTGACACATTTTCCCTGCTCAGAATGGGCTTCCCATAGTCTTTGCTCCATCAGGACAAACCTGTTCCAGTGTGGGCTCTCCACTGGTGGCATTTACTTCAGGAAACATCCATCTCTTCCAGTGTGGAATCCTCCACAGGCTGCAGAGAATACACCCCCTGCCACGGAGCACCCCCTCCTTCTCCTCGGATTGTGCTGTTCCCTCTGCTGTGTCTCACTCTATTTTATTCCCTCCTCCACCCTCTGTTTGGCATTTTATCCCTTTTTTTCCTGCTTCCCAACATGTTGCCATGTTGCCTGCTGGGCCCAGCTGGGCTCTGGGGCAGTCTGGAATCATCTGTGTTTGGCACAGGGCAGCTGTCAGCACCTGTGCACAGACATGCAGCACAGTCATGTAGGTCCCCAGAGGTGATGGGCAGCACAGAAACACCATTCCTAGTGAAAAAGGACCACCAGACTCCTTGGAGCTCATCTCTCCAAAGAGATAGAAGGGTTTATAAGTCTCTCTGCAGCATTGAATTAATGACAGTAAGAATATGTTGTCACTCTGGGCTACAACTTTTACATGAACCTAGGACCCTGACAAATGTACTGTTGGCACATGGAACAGCAGTTTCAGAGGTCAGATGCTGGGTGGAAAGTGAAATCACTCATCCCTGAACTGCTTTAGCACAGTACTGTCACTGACATTCAGATATTAGCAGAAAATGAGATGCATTCACTACATCAAAATCATACAGTGAAGAAATTCTCACCACCAGACCTTTACCCTCAATTAATATAACACTCTTACTTGTACTGATTTCCTGATGAGCAAGATTGATCCGAAGCTTTTACTCAAGTGACATTTTTTTTAATTTTCATTTTAGTAATTCAAAATCACAGTCCTGGAGTCTTGAGGTCCCACTTGATTCCTATACACTTTTCTTCCTTGAAGACTGGGTAAACTCTGAGTACAGATAAGTTATTCTAATAGAAGGTATATAATCACTTTCAGAGCATGAAATTTTAATGATTCCATAGCGAGTTTTTGGGTCACCTACTGGGAATGGAAACCTTTCTGTGTGCACTGGTGTGATGCAGGCAGGACACTAAACTCAAGCTTCCTCCCAGTGAGAGTTTTATCAGCATGGAATAAAAACCGGTCTGTATATAAACCAAAGCTTCATCAACAATTCCATTTATGAGTCAAAATGTGGCTGTTAATTTCCTCCACAAAGCTTTGCTGCAAAGTGGTATGGAAAAAAGATTAAAGGCCTCTTCTTCCTATTGACCGCTCCCACAGCAGATTAAAATGCAGCCAGGCATACAGTTGATTTGACATTCAGCTGCACATCTCAGAGACCTGACAGTAACTGATAGAATTTCCCCTCTCTTGTTCTACTCTGTTTAATTTACAGAAACCTCTGTCCTCTCAGCTGTGCCAAATGAAATGGTCCTGTTCTAGTTGATGGGACAGAAACAAGGTAGGGGGCAAAGGAGGATGGAAATTGCTTAAAACAGCACTGAAAAGAATTTCTAATTATCACGGTAAGAGTTCCAGTCAGAAATAGGGTACTACTTATTAGTCCTGTAGAAGGCCCAAATAACTGTTCAACAAGAATATAAAAATAATGTTTCTGTTCTTTCCCTGAATTAAGGTGACATTTGCCCTATGTATAAAATATGAACCAGACTCAGATCCAGGTGGCTCAAGGAATGGATTTCTGAATAATGCATAGAGGAGCCCATATACACTAAACCAATCGGGTCTGTTCGTGGTCATCCACATGGTCTAATTTCTCAGTGTTCCTGGGAGCAAATGTGATCCATTCTGAGTGCTGTGCCCGAGACTAACATGGGCCAGGAACTGTTCTGAAGGAGATTTATAATGAAAGCACCTTGAGTATGGAAAGGAAAGGGACAACTGCTCGGCTGTGTGGATTTGAGCAGCATTATGACACTTGTTCTCAGGGCCAAAGAGTGGTACCTCAGCCTTCAGGACTGCAATTTCAATACCATGGAATGAGAGTATTTCCATGCTCTGCTCTTTAAAATAAATGGCATCTCACATTGATTTCTTTACTCAATAAAAGGTTCATTATTTTCAGTATTCTTTGAAATGCCATTTGGGTGGTGACCAAAGTGCACTTTAGATAAGCAGACTGCTTATCTTTATGTTCATAAAATTATTTATTTCAAGGATTTTTGTGGTGTTGCTAAATACTTCATTCAAATTCAGCCTTACCATTTTTTTAAGTCCCAAAAACATTATTAATGTTACTGTGCATCTTATTTATGTTTTTGGGTCACAAAGTTTCACTTATTATCCATCAGCTGGGAACTCTTTTATCCAACACTGACCATAATAGACACATAATAGTGAAGAAGTCCTACATCATTCAATTTACAGCATTTATTTTCAATTCAATAAATAATAATTTAAATTTCATCAAAAAGTCCTGCAATAGTCTGCATCCTTCTGAAGAGCCTTCTTTCTCACCATGAGCTATTCCAGGCATACAAATATTAAAGTGAGGCACATGTCTAAGCCTTCTCTGCTTCTATTATGTATTACATTACTTTTATTTGCCTTTTCATGACTATTTCTGAGGCAGAAAATTAATTTTCTATGCCAGAAATTTATCATGACAGCTCCCTAAATCTTGCTGTAAAGAGGCAAGAAAGAAAATTCCGGTACATATTTTGCTATGAAAAAGATCAGGAGTCATTTCCCACTTTAACAGAGAAGTTCCTGCTGATCAGTAATTAAAACGTTCAGTATGTCTCTGGCCCCTTCTGGTCTTTGAGTCTATCTCTGTACCAGCGAAACAAAGGTGGGGGTTGGGACATCTGCAGTGCCATAGGAGTGCTCATATTATGCAGCCAATAGCACGTGTCCAGAAGCAGCTCTGAACTTTGCTGGCTGCTTTCCCAGAGGACAACGCAGACCTAGGGGTGCTGCTGGCAATCAGAAGAAGTGAGGTCGCCCTGGTTTTGAGTGTAAATTACTTTTCCTCACAGCTACTGAAGTTTGTGTCTAGTTTTATCCTAAACGAGGAATTACTCCAAAGTTTTCCTTAATGTTGATCCCTGAAGTGGAATAAAAGACACTTCCTTTTCAGTAGCTCCTAATCCCCATCAGAGAGCAGTATGGGCAGTGATGGATAGCAGCCTATGTATAACATACCAACTCATTTCGCCACTGATACACTTTTCTCCATCTTTCACTTTCGCTTTCTAATCTTCATGGATATCAATTCAGTATTAAGGACTAAATTCTGTCTCTTTCCCTTTGCCATGCATAGTAAGATTTCAATTAGAGACTGAGAGACTCATTAGGAAAAAAGCAGAAGCTATTCTGATACTGCATGCCTTGAAGCTGCTAATATTAAAGCAATTAAATAAAGCAGTGTTGACACTGAATCGTCTAGTATATTTGAAAGAAAACTTATTTGCAGTATATTCCTCATTTACATTTGACAGGGGACCTACTTCAACAAAACATATATTGAAGAAAAATAGAGGGACATGAAAAGAGTTTAAGACAGTTACTTCACGTGTCCTGAACTGTTTTGACCACCCAATTTTCAACCTGTAAGATAATTTGGTTTTCAATTGCACTTTTGCTCTTGTGTATATATATATATATAGAATATGAATATATATATATATTTTTTTTTTTCTTCTGGATTTTCTGGTTCATTCCTGATCTGGAAATATTAGCTCCAAATGGAAAGATGAGTGTCACACTGTGCTCCAGGAAGGTTTTTGTGATGGCCTTCATTCATCAAGCAACCACTCACATCGCTCACATGCAGCAAAGACCTCTTATTTTATCTCTGCAAGGAAGCTTTAATCCTCTTCTGTTTTAATGTAACAGTTGTAGTTATTTATAGAACCACTCTAGCAATGGGTGGGCATTGCAGATGGTCCTGTCTCACCACAGAGCTAAATTAAATAATTTGCTTCTGAAGGGGAGGTTTATTTATTGACCTCAATAAAGTTAATCTTGCTTTTGCCTAGGGCTCAGAACGCAAGTATAATCCGGTGGGTTTACTTCAGTTACTCTGTGCATTTTCTGTCCTTAAATGAATTATTTTGTTTCTCTTTACATCCTTTAATGTTTTAATGTACACTTGTTTCAGGCCCTACTACTTCCAGCTGTATCTTCAAGGGTCATTTTTCTGCAGTGTTTTGATTTAGCCAGCTGCGGAGGAGCCTGCACACAGCCATAAACACACCACAAAGCCAAAATGATGTGGAAGTCAGGGAAACAGCCTTGCAGCTGAGCTTCCTCACCAGGTCCTGCTGGGTTACGTGCATGTGTGCAGCCCCTCTGCTATCAGGATACCTGGCAGTGCCCTCTCCCACTTCACATCGTTCCTCCCCCACACAGATCCAGGTGATGGCTTTGGCTGTCTCCTTGTCTCCTGATTTAGAGGCATTCAACTACACTGGAAGTGATACCCTTCAGAGATCAAAACCCACACTTCTGCATTTCTGCTGCTTAAAAAGGCGATAGACGTTTGGATGCTGGAGCCATGGGCACTTCTATGACTAAACATTGCTGAGCCAGAGCAGGTGCCATATTGCACCTTCCCAACAGCTTCCCGCTCCTGACGTGTGGCTCCTGCCATTAATGGTGCAGTCCTGCTGGCTCACAGGGCTTCTTTTCAGCTGCTATTTCTAAGATAGAGAAACACAAATAATTCCTGACGTCACAGCTGGAGTGGCACCCATTTCATTTCACATCAGGAACTACAAGTCATACACAAATGCACTTGAAAAAACCAAACACCTCAGAAATTCCTTACAGCATGGATCCCCTAACACCAAGCTACTGCCAAAACACCCAGTGCACTGTCTGCAGTTTTTCGGTATTCCACGTAGCAGCTCAGCTGGAATGAGTCTGCCCTGATGAAACAGCAGGGCCTCACTGCTGGCAGGTGCCTGTACATTCTTGACGTGACCATGACAGGTTCACAAACCCAGATGATGTGGGTTGCAATCAATTGCTTCTGCAATAAATGTAAAAGTGAATTGTGTACCTCAACAGAACTACCACAAAAACTACACTCTTCAAGAAAATAAATTTCATTTGAAATTTTAGTGCAGATTATTCCTCAACCATGTGATACCCATGTCAGGCAGACACTTTAGCCCCTCTCTGGTCTGCTCACTAAACACTTCATTTATTCGTTGCCCAAAGAAATTAATTTTTAGAGGCAGTTTCCCTGTCCTCATCTACATACATGTGCAGAGGGAAATTGAATGCTTTGCTTCATGTATTAATTTTAGTCATATTCATGCTGCCACATAAAACATTGTGACAATCAGTGTCACATATATTGTGATTTTTTAAGTGGATCTGCTTCAAGCTGCCAGTGCTTTTTAGTCGTGGTAGTGTGAACTCCCTGAAAAGTGAAATGTTGCCTCTATCATTTGTTACCAGCATAGATTTTTCTTCTAAATTTTGGATACCCACAGAAGATTCCTTGAATAGAATATATATACTTGAAGACTTGAAAAATTTTGCAGATTAATTAGGTTCAGGAATAAGAAAGGAAGATGACAGGTCTAACATTTTAGAGGAAAACATCAATGCTAAGATTGACAATCAGCTGCATATATGTTTTGGCCATTTTTCCTAATGACACTCTCTTCTCAACACCAGTATTAAATATATCCAAAGACTGCAAAATGAGGTAATCCTTTTTTTCTTCCAAAAGTCAGTAATGGGGTCTAAGAGTACGGCATGTCTATCTCAGAAATTACCTAGCCCTCCATACGATCTAATCCCTAACGATTTTGATGGTTCCGTACAATCCCACAAACGCCATTTTTTGTTCACCACCAGAAGGGTTCTGCTTGAGCTGCAGAAACTACTGCAGACCTGGACAGCCTTGAGTGCTTGCACAGAGCATGGAGACTCTCTGTCACTATCTGTTCATTGTTGTTTGTTCTTGATCACCAGGAGGAGGATTTCTCTGCTGAAGATGAAAAGGACTCCAGGCTACCGATCAACAGATGTCATTCACATTTTCTGAGCACCAAAATACAGATAAGTAGATTGTGCCTAGCAGGCATTAATTACATTCCTGCAGTAGGTGCCATGCTTTTACCAAGTGCTTTGTTCTCTGTTTATTTACTTGCTCTGAAGTTCATAGCTAAGCCTCAGACACTTTCCCTACAATTTTCATGTGTATAATTACATACTAATAGATCATTCCAGAGCAAAATCCCAGTCCCACGGATTTCACTTGCAAAAATTAAATCAATTGCCACTGCTGCCAGTGAGACAAGTTGAAACAGCCTGAGCTTTGAGCTTCTTGCATGCCTTTAGATATGCTTTGAACATCTAAATACATACGTACTTCCTATCATCACCAGCATCAAATTGTAACTGAATACAAGCCAAATTTTGCTGTGCAGATGTGAGACTCATGGAGCACCCAGCAGTTTGGTATTTACTCAAACCTTCATGTCATGGCTGCCACAGTTTCTCCACAGCTGATGCTTTGGAAGAGAATTTGAGAAAGCGTTGGCAAGAAAGAAATTGAAGGAATTTCTATGGGGTTTTTACCTTCTTATGCTGGATTTGACATCTAATTCTTCATATCTTAGTATCAAAAACTTGTTCATACAGGCTTTAGAGGATAAACGAGTTCTCAGAAGTGAAGGAGTATAACAGTACTCATTCTTTAAATGTAGCTAATTTTTCTTTAAAGGCTAGGAACTATGAGCCATTGTCAAATTACTTACTCATTAACTTTGTTTATCTGATGGTTGTAAGGCTTAAACTGGAAAACAAAACATTATTTGTGTGTGTGTGTGTGTGTGTGTGTGTGTGTGCATGAAAGACATTATAGAATAATTTTAAGTAACAGCTTCCTGGTAGAACATCTACATCACTAATATAGTAGATGAGGAGATGTAGTACTCTTGATTAATCATTTCCACATTAGTTATTTGCAACCAAGATACACGTACCATGCTCTACCTACAAAAACATTGTGAAATGGAACCATCCTTCTCAATAATAAGAAAATCACAATCAGTTGGGTTGTTATGGAAACTCATACATACAAACCCTCTACCCTCTAAAGATTAATGTATGCTTTATCTCTTCTCCAAAATCAACATTTATGGGGTATATTAAAAGATTATGTCCCCATAATCCATGGCAAACAATTTTCCTGCAAGCCCCCTCTCCTGTCAGATGCACAATAATCCCCCTTCCACTTTATCAAAAATAATCCTACTTCTGCATCACATACCAAAACACAGCTGGTGCTGCTGGGACACAGCTTCCTTCCCCCACCCACTCCATGTCTAGCACAAAGAAGCCGTCCTTCAGCTGTGGCACAGGTTAACTCAGCAGTGCACATTGCATATTCTACCAGTTAGAACAACTCCAAGCAGAACAGATGAAGGTGCTGGCATGCTTGTTTTCATTTTAATAGACCAGTGCTAAGATTCTTTTATTACCATCCCAGTGTTACAACTTTGTTTGGCATTCTGCAGAGCAATCCATGTCTTAGTGTACTATTTGTTTTTTCAGTTTCCTTTTCTTGCTACAAGTTACACTAAAAAGTGCATGATTGAAAACATATGCCGTACCATAATTTAATATCAGGCATTTCTTGTCATTCATAAGCCACTTAATTTGAATTCTCTGTATTCGTAGGTCATCAAAACTGCCTATATTCCATTACCATACAATATTCAATTGTCTGTCTTGCACAATTCTTTATTAAAATACGAAGCAAATTGTTGTACAGCAAGAACCTTGCCAGGCAGAATGTTAAGAAATCAAACACAGAAGTCACAGGTTTGGCTGAAGCAACACCAGAGCTTGCCTCATTTCTTTTCTGATTAGTTTAAAGATTTGTCATCAGACCTGTCTCACCTTCTCCTGTATCTTACAGTCCAGAATGCTCTCAGCTGCTCAGTTAGGATTTGAGATACATATCAAATACATCTGTCTTTCTTTTGCTTGTGACCATCAGCAAGAATCCTGTGCTGCATCAATTTTTACATACAGAAATGGTGTCTGACTTCAGTATTATCAAAAAGAATTGATTAAACATTCCAGGTCTGACTCAACACATGGCAATAATCAAAGGATTTCTTATCATTTGACTACTAGCAATTCCTGCAGAGGTTCCCATTAAATCCTCTGCTAGATTTCTTCCTGCACAAGAATAATGGCATCTTTTTACCAGCTTGAAGTGTTTTTATATCTCAAGAAAACATGACTGTATTATCCAGAACTTGATGCAATCAAAACAATTTGTTTTAGTCAGTGTAAAGATTTTATCATATCTGTTCCTTTAGACTTTAGACACCACAGATTGGAAAGTGCCTCATGATTTAGTAGTGGGCCCTGTAAATACTGAAAACCAGTCATTCAGCATACTGAATGCTAAGAGGGAAACCAGGGCCTGGGCAACAGTGGGCTGACAAATGCGATGTGACAGCAGTAGAAGGCTCTCTTTCTGCTCCTTGAGGTCAAAGGACAGCCATCAAGGAGGAATCTGTGTTAGGAAAGGTAGCAAAAAAGCACAGAGGGGATTCTGAGATTGAAGTGCAGCCAGGATTAGAAACCATCTATGTCAAGTAGACATGGAACGCTACTGCAAAGAGTAGAGACTGAACGCAGACAAGATTCAGAGGTGATGGAAACTGAGTAGAAATTTTGATCACAGTAGGTCAAGGGTCTGTTCAGTCATGAACAGCATGAGAAGGGGACTAGGGCTTGATTGCTCACTCTCCCTGCCATAGCAGCTAGACAATGTCAACAAAGCTTTGAAGAGGCAAGTTCAAAACAAATGAAAAATGCTGTTTTCTTCTTCTCACATCATGTAGATAAGCTGTAATCCTCTTTGCTTAGGGACAGGAATGTTAAAAGTTTGTCTTGGTTCAAGGGAAGGCTCAACAAATTCCAGAGGACAAATCCACTGAGTGTTGAAAAAATATTGGGAATATAGAAAGTCTCTAAATTTTGATAGAGGTCAAAGAGTACTTCAGGAACACATTGCATTTGATTGTCTTGCTCTTATTGTCTTTCCTAGAAATTAATTTCTGGCCAGTATCATTGAATGCTACTGGATTACATGAACATTTGTACCAGCAGAACTATGGTCATCTTCTGAATACAGACCTCATCAGTATCAGGTATTTCAAAAATGGAGCAAGAAGCAGAATAATGAAATCTAATTCATCCCAAGCAATGAGCTCACAAAAGCTTGCTTGCTTGATGTGCCAGTCATTTCAGAAAGCAATCAAACTCAATATGGTCGAGCTTAATGAGTTTCCTTCTAAAATCACTTTTGAAATGTTGACTTCTTCATCAACCATTGAAAAAAAATCTATCTTATATCAAGTGATGCAAGGCCTAGCTTGGCTGCTGTGATTGGTTGTGGTACATTGAAATTTAATTAGAAAGCTTAACTGCACTGGGTAAATTCCTGAGATTTGCCAGATGCTAATCCTGGTGAAATACTGATTCACAGACCAAGTCTACTACCGAGTCATGCAGATGAAAGGACAGTTACACCCCCCAGCTGCATGCACATTCTCTGAAATGTCCAATCTCATCTGAAGCATGTTGCAGGTATCTATGAGTATTCAGGAGCCCTGCAGATTAAATGGAGCTGCCCTCAGTGCTTATGCTAACCCTTCTTAGAGACTGTCAGTTGAGCAAGTCACATTTGCTGTCCTCTCTATTATGACATATTTGTATAAATATGTGTACTGGGCACACCTTGAAGTACAGAAAGGCAACACAGGGATGGTACCATGCCATCACAGTGCTGAACTCCAGGGAAACGGATGTTACCATGGTATCACAGTTCCCACAACTATCCTCATGCTCTGGTTTTCACAGTCTGTTCTTTCCAGCTGCTTTCTCTGACCACAAAGGAAGTGAATAAGCTGTGAATGGAGCACTCTGGGCCACAGTGGAATAAGGGAACAGGCTCCCTTGACATAGAGGGCTGGAGAGAAAACAATTCTGCACCCTCTGCTGCAACAAGAGATGAAATTCCCCATGGGGAGCTGGCAGTGGTAGGGAGGTCAGCAGAGCAGGAAAGGCACATGTTCCCCAACCACAGCTCCAAGAAATCCCCCAAGCCCCTTCTTCAAAAATGCTAACAGTTCTCTTGTACCTGGCAGTAAGCATGATCCTCTTTGGAGTCATTTGCTGTGACAGATCCTGAAGATACTATCTATCATAAGTGCAAGTACAGCTTACTGTTGATCATATTTTTTGATAGATTCTCCCCTTAGCCCCTCCTCCTCCTCTTGAATCCTCTTGAAGAATTGTGAAGGACAAGTCAGCCTTTGAAACTGACCTAGATTCTGGCTAGCTTAAAGGCCAAGACAGACCATCTGACACTGATAAGGGACTGGAGCCATCCGATCTCCATATTGCTGCCAGCTGCATGGCTTCAAGGCTGTGCAATAGAAGCACCAAATTTTGTTTCAGTTTCCACTTGGCCTTCACAGTCATCACATGCTGCAATGAGAAAGACCACATATGAGAGAATGGAATACAGTCCCCTCACATCAGAGAGAAAAGAGGCTTTTTTGAGTCACAGTTATTGTCTTGGGTGCTTGAAATAGAAAGTCATCAGATGAGCTTTTTTTTGTTTGGTTGTCACAGGGGAGATTTGCTGAACAATCTGAAATGCTTCTCCTTTGCTTTGGGACTTTGAGTCCCAGTTTATCTAATAGTCAGCTACATTTAGCATGTGATGCTGCAGATGAAATTTAGGTCGAAAACATGAATAATTATTCTAAATCACAACACACACACCTGTCAGAGGTGCTCTCTGCAAAGGCAGAACGTGAATGGTGATGTGCAGTGTTTGTCACTTTAGTGCACATTTGTACAAAAATAATTAACACAAACTTGCCTTGTGTTAATGCTGAGCATCAACTTACACTGCAGCTCTGCTTCTCTCATGGTTTCTGGTAGGTGAAAGACACACAGATATTGGGTAAACACCTGTTCTCACAGTTTGCACTCTCCAGTACCATGACCCTTACCTATCAGTAAGGCTTGGATGATCTGTGGGGACTGCTGATGTTGACATTTCCAGCACATTTACTATGTTAAGGAGTCCTCACTCCTATGCAGTATTTATGAAATGATTTCCTCTTTACAGTCACATTTGTGCAACTGGGATGAAATGCAGCATAAATAAAAATATGCTTTTTGCCCAGCATCCTAAACTGTATGGTTTATACGAATTCTATAAAGTGTGTGTGTACCTGAAGGCATTCCAATATCCTCAGTACTGCTCCCTGTCCTGCAGAAGCCAGGCACTCAAGCAGCCACAGGAACATGCTGGGGCAGCTTACCATGGCTCAGCTCCCAGGCTTTGGGGTCTATCTCTTCTGATACCTGCAGGAGCAGACAAAATCTATGTCACCAGCAACACCATACAGCATTTTTTACCCATCTTCCAAATATCAGCTTTTCCACATGCTTGGTAATCACACTTGCGTGCAGTTGCCCTCTGGATTTGGACTGTGTGCACTGCTGGGAGAGAAACTTGCTCCTTGTATGTGTTTCATTATCAGCTAGTGAAGGATTATTTATATCAAATTAAGGTCTGAAGATAAGACTCTGAAACAATTATATGTATTTCATGTTAAAAGATCTGGTTTACATCCAGACACTGCAACACAACGGTCAGAACTGACTGATAAAGTACTTTTATATCCTGCAAAAAAATGTTGAAATGAATTTAATTTTCCATTCCAAAATAAAGAGTTTTCAGAAATGCACACCAGAATTCAGAGAGACACTTAGAGGGAGATGTATACAGAAACATTGGCCATTATATACTTTAAAAATATCACAGGTGCAAAGGCTGTAACCTCAGGGTTATTCGGGGATGAATGTGGATAGGGAACTTTTACTTTTGGCTCCGATGACTTTTTCCTTCAGCTATATTTTAAACAATGTAACCCTCTTGTCTCTAATGACAGAACAGTTTACGTGCTACAGGGGGGAAAGGGGAGAAAAATAAGTAGCCCAGTAAAGATGCAGGGCCAGAACAGCAGGACAAAGGCTCCTGGAGGGCTGCTAACAGGCCACCAATCACATATACCACTACTTTACACTGTAGATACTTCACACATCACAAGTTCAGTGGTTTCAATTTACTTTTGCATTTCCTCCCACATGGAGTTGACATTGTTTCAGCCTGCTGTATTACTACCCCGCTCTCCCATCAGAATTGTCTGTGTTTCAAAGTTCAAGTAAATAAATTAATACAATGAAGAGTTATTCATATGAAAAAATGTACACTAGGAGAATTTTTATTGTTTCACAACGACTATGCTAGAAAACAGCTGCTGTTGTTATTCCACTGACACATCACTAGATGGCAATGAAAGCCCCAGCAATTCTTGGTTACAGGACATTTATTAAACCAAATGCCACAGGCTTCATCGTCCCAATGTTTCATTAAGATTTATAAGAATTCTTTATGAAAGCAAAGCGCTTCAGAACACTCATTTATCACACTATGTCACGTATGCACTTCTGATGGATACTGATTTCTAATTTTCTCAAGCATCGACATTGTAAATAAATAATTCATATGCTGAGAGGATACGTATCATTCTTGCACTTACCAAGGGCTGGGTATAGTTTTCAAGTGCATCCTTTGGTATCTCTGATTATAAGTTGGCTTTGTACCTATATAAATTCTGATATGGAGTAAGATGATAGATTTATTCATCATAGGAAAGTTTGACAGAGATGGGATTAAACTTAAATGGAGGTCAAAAAAAAAATATATATAAAGAAAATGCTGAGCACAAATCTAAATGACACCTTTATATCTTTTTGTGTACTTGGTGTGCCTGTGAAGGACCCAGCTAGGGGACTCTGAGCAGAAAACAGATCCAGGCTTTTTATCTCCAATCCACATGCAGTCACCATAGGAGATGCTGTGACCTTGGAACCTTTTATCTGAATCTCTGTGGTTGCAGTGTGAGATAAACCAAACCTAGGGTGCAGTCTGCTTTTTTCACTCCTTTGATTTTCTCAAGGCAGAATCTCACTCATTTTTTGCCCATCTCTAGCAAATTAGTTCCTAGAATTTTGTTTACTTGATCTAAGACATTCAGGGTGAATTTTTGTCCATTAAATAGCAAGAAATGCTACTTGATGAAGGGTTCACAACACAGCTAGGCATTGTAAATATAAGGCTGGTAAATAGATATTTAAATTATTTTACCTTTAGTTAAATCATATTACTGAAGTGTCATGGTTTTGTGGTTTTTTGGCTTGGTTTTGTGGCTAATGCTCTTGGTCTTCAACTCCCAACACACCACATGATGTCATGATGTGGAATATCAACAACACAACAAAAACCACAAAACCATGACATGAAGTCATAAAAACTGTCTGAATTAATAGAAAATGATACATGCATTTGTATGAAAATCTTCAGTCCTAAGGTTCATTTTGTTAAAACATTTTCTGTCCTCCTTTCTCTATCATAATCTTTTGTGTAAACATTCAAATAAACTTCTATTCCAGAGCTTGCATTAATAACCAAAAAATCATCACAGACATAGACCAGGGTTTAAAAAAAAAATGTTTTCCAAGATGCTATGAGCTGCTGCTTCTCTTTTACCTCAATAATTATTAAATTGTGCCCATAGTTTTTGCTGGTAACTTGAAATGAAGCTCCTGCTTCTGTCATAAAATTAATAAATGCTTGAAGTATAATTTCTAATTGCACTTCATTTGATTCCCCCTTCCCTTCCCTTCCCTTCCCTTCCCTTCCCTTCCCTTCCCTTCCCTTCCCTTCCCTTCCCTTCCCTTCCCTTCCCTTCCCTTCCCTTCCCTTCCCTTCCCTTCCCTTCCCTTCCCTTCCCTTCCCTTCCCTTCCCTTCCCTTCCCTTCCCTTCCCTTCCCTTCCCTTCCCTTCCCTTCCCTTCCCTTTTCTTCCTTCCTTCCTTCCTTTTCCAAGGGCAGGCCTTAAAAAACTCTACTCCTTCTGAAATTCAGATACCATGTTCAGGGTATTAATGAAGTCTTTCAGCTTGTCCTGGCTTCATAGACTTCTTCAGGAGGCAACCATGACTGGAAAGGAGATGCTGATATCTTCATTATTCTTCTCCTGAAAGGCATTAATTCTCCATCATAGGTGCTGAAATTTATAACATATTTTGGACTGTACCTGCTAGGATTTGTCAGATCCAGTAGCCCAGTGGAGTCAAGGCTCCAATAATCTCATCTCTCCAGATCCAGCCGGTAGTGAGGCTGAATATGTGCTCCCAATAGGCACAGACACACGCATACATTCAGTACATGTATACATGTTTACATATATACCTAGATAAATCATACAGTCATAGAATCATAAAATCATAGGGGTTGGAAGGGACCTCAAGAGATCATCAAGTCCAACCCCATGCCAAAGCAAGTTCCCTACACCAGGTCACACAGGTAGGCGTTCAGGTGCCTGTGTATGTGTATTGTAACACAGACAGAAACACTAAGCAAATAGAGCAGAAATAGACTCATCCTGTCCTCCTCTCTTACTAATCAGGTTGAAAATCAGACAGTGAAAAAATATGTGCATAATATATATGCTTATGTCCACAGGTTCCCTTGCATCCCAGTGTCCCCAGTTGTTGACACCTGGACATGGTACTCCCATGCAGCCCCACCTCAGTTGCTGGTACTCTGCACTCACATACACACACACATACCTGCAACTATCCTTGCACACTCTATCTGTTCAGTAGCTGGCCCTGCACCCCTGTTCAGACGCACACATGCAAATGGGGTTCCTCCAGGAGCTGGTTCAGATCAAAGGCCACTCCAGTAGCCAAATCCCAGACCCCACAGTCTCTCCTGTAGCCAATATGGTCCCAACTCTCAGAGCTCTTGCTTTCTCCATGATCTAGCCACGCCTCCACACAGGATTTGGAGAGCCCTGTACCCCTGCAGCAGCAGCAGTCAGGTCCAGACAAGCACACGTAACAGAGATCTCTGCAGCTGGGAAATGAGTTGAAAACAGAGCTTAGTAACAACTTAGGGCAGAGGGTGGGGATTAGATGCAGGGCATGGCCAGACAAGTGTACCAAGCAGTAACTTCTTTGCACAGGACCAGAGCTTTTTACCTCCTGCCTTCTTCTTTTTTCCATACTTGCTCCCTTTCAAACAACTTTGATCCCTCTCTTTGCTCCACCTTTGGTTTCTTCTCTAAATATTCTCAAACAAATATTACACATCTGAAATACACGTCTCAGTACAATGGCTCTCATAGTCCTGCAGGCAGAAGCGCCCCTAATCCCACTGTGAGGTGGAATTTGGGCAGTGGGGCTGACTGTCTTCCCGTGGGAGCCCAGGCAGCTGGTGGCTGACTGGCACTGGTTAGGTCACCAAATTCTTCTGCTCCGACATTTATGCAGAGATTAGCTTTAAATCACATAACCTGAAATTCCTGTTCTGCATAGAAAACATTATGTCCCAGCCTGATATGAATATTAGTCAAAGGTCTTGCTGTTACCCAGGAGAAGCCTGTGTCTCTTGGCACCATGGCTTTGCCAGATAAAACATCATCCTAACAATAGAGACCTAGGGTTTAATTCCTGACGATAACTGCAGTGCCTTCAGAACTCTATAGTCAAGGAGGGCAGTTTCTGATCAGAGCACAAACAGAAGCCAGGCCTCCTTCCAGGTGCCTGAATAATCAATAAGCCATTCCTTGTCTGTAATTTCTTTCTATTGCTCCCACTGCTCTGATAAACCCACAACTTCCAATACAACATGCACAGCTGTGCACATAGAAAATCTGGATTTAGGCTTGCCCCTTCCAACTGCCTTCATCAGCAGAAGAGATAGAACCCAAATTCTTTCAACTTGAATAATAACTTTTGAACAGATGTTCACACAAGAGGAAGAAAAGTAGTATTTGGCAACACACTCTCTAGTCGTACATTTGGGAGCCACCTATATAGTCATTACAATATAAATTCTTACCAGGTTGAGTCTCAGGCTGAGAAACACCACTTTACAGATCACTGTGTGGCTGAATGTGAAATAGTCGCTGAGCTTGAGTAGCTGACAAAACATACAGGGTAAAACTTCAAACATTGGGTAATTTTTACACTGGAAACATAAATACCTGTAGACTTCAAAGATGTTGAGGATTAGATGGCAATTTTTTTAGGAGCTGGATTTTGAACATCTAACTACAAAGAGAATTTGGAATGAAGTAACAAAGATAGCCTACCTTCTGTATCTGTAAAGCCTACTTCACATCTATTTTTATTGTACATCTACCTTGTAATCTTGGTTTCCTGAACATGTAGGCTAAACATAGGCTCCCAAGCAAACACAGAAATGCTCTCAGCAGACTGTAAGCTTTCACACCCCCATCCAGAACATGTGGAATTACATCTCCTAAGAGTGTGGAAAAGAGTGCTTGCATCTGGCATCCATTCCAAGAAACAAACACAGCTTCAGACAATGAGTCATGCAGTGAAAGTTGTCACCTGAACGTGGATATCACCTGGGTTTCTAGAACTTCACCATAAGACATATAAGATATTTCATTTTTACTTTACTAGAAGAACAATGCATCCAACGCTTCTAAATAAAACACTCTCACCTTTTCTTCTTATGCTTTGCAAGTCCATCCAGTAGCCCTTTCTAAATCATATTTATTCCCCAGGAAAAGAAAAGTAAGAAAAATTGTCTTCCCTTACTTGATTAATTTGCAGATGTACTTTTTTTGTCTGTTTGGTTATGACAGAGACGATGAAAGAAAGATTTAATTTTGCACATAGCAAATCAGTATTTCTGTCTCCAAAAGAAAAATATCTTAGTGTCTCTATGGAAAGATTGATCCTCGTTGGCCACAACAGGTTGAGTCTAAAAAAAAATCCCCAACTAATGTGAGCTCTGTAATAATTTATGTTATAGTTGATATTGTCTTGTTAACCAAGGCTCTCAGTGCTCTTTGTAGATTCTACTTACAGCCTTGTGTGTGAGACAAGCACTACTTTCCCCACTTTCTGTGTAAATAAACAAGCTCAAGCAAGGTGAAGTGGCAGCCAGTAATTTGAGGAAAGCCTCAATCCTAAATTACTGCTGTATCTGCACTGATGGAAGAAAGGGCTGATATCAGAAAATCCCAGTGCTATTTAATAGTCAAAATGTACAAAATGACCTGCATGCGGATTAGTTATTCACTTACAGAGCCATCCTCCCTTCTTCAGACAGCATGCCTATGTAATTAGCCTGGAGTTCATGTATCATGCATTTTTAAGGAACAGAAGGTAGATGAACTTTCCTCTTTCCCATTAATCAAGCTGTCCAAGGAAAGTTACAAGAGGTGGTGTTGCAGTTAAGCCTAAGCTCAGCTCCTCGCTAAGATACAAGATTATTTCACTTGCAGTTTAATGAGTTCTTGGTAATTGATTGGAGGTTCTTGCTGCAAACGTGATGCAAAATGTGTCAGCTCAGGCTTCACACTAAGTTAATAAAAGAAAAAAATATTTTCTCTGACACTTGCTGGGAACAGAATGAGCATCTAGGCAGTCACTTCCTTCAGCTGATGTGCAGTAACTTATTAAGGTTCAGAAACCAGAGAGCCAGATCCATTAGAGACAAAACAGCAACTCCCCTCATTAGGATGCAGCTCTGGCATCTTCCCTTCAGGAGTAATGGCATGTGCAGTGCTGGCTGCTTTCAGTTTCACAGAGGAGGGAGAGTGATTATGCAGAGTCATGAGCTCACTTTGCAGATAAAGAAGTAATATTAATGATGGGGCTCTTGGAAACAGAGAAGCATATTCAAAGATTTCCTTGTAGAATAGCAGATTTTACTGTCAGGACAGAATAAAACCTTGTTATGTACTAAAAGATTTTGATTTTAGTAGGTATTTTTTATGTCTGTACCTGCATTAAGCTGTATGCACTATAATGCATTATATGAACCCACATTACATCTATTTTGAAATTGCCTTTCTCTTCAAAAGATATGCCCTGGCTTTGGGCTGTCATTAAGTGGGTCCCCTGGTTGCCACCTCATTTCAGGGCTGCTTCGAGGCACAGGTGAATGGGTAGGGCTGGAGGACAGAGGGTCATGGACCCACTGCAGGATGCATGACCCCAGCATGTGCTGTAACCACCCCTCAGTCCCTCTATCACCCCACGTGTGCACATACTGCAAGTCCAGCTTCATTGGGCTCTTTCCTCAGCTATCCATCCCATCCTATAAACTCCTTTACTTTCTTTGTAAAAGAAAAAGCCAAGATCTTGCACCCCATTCTGTGGTGAAAAAAAATTAGGGTTGCTTGAACTGATGAAAAACCTGAGATTAATGTGCATACTCCTCTGTGCACTGCTCTTTCTTCACAGTTGCTATGACCAGCTATCCTGGTTTGCAAACATTCCTGCATTGAAATAGTCAATAGAATGACAGAGGCTTCAGTCTCTCCTGCATTTTGCTTTGATACTTAGGGAAATAAACTTTATTTTGGATCATGCTACAAATAATCACCTAATAAACCAAAGAGCAAAGACAAACACTACAATGAAGGAGAAATAATGGCTCCATTTCATGTTCTTCCTCCTGTATAAATCTAAAGAAATTGTTATAAGTAGGCAAGAGGGGATCAAGCTGCTTCTGAGAAGCACAACCACTTGAGGAATTGCTGCCTCACAATTGGTATCAATCTTGGTTAATCTAAGGCTGCACAGCACCAGCTTTTCGTTTCCTGTACAGGTACAAGAGAGGGAAGCAGTAGGCTTCATCCTAGACTGAGCACTTTGTAAAACCTCCTTCCTCAGTTTACATTTTTTCTTCTTCTGAGGGATTTTCTACCATGTCAGGTGATATTTTATTCTGTGCTAGCATATGGTACGGAATAAAATACTTATATATTTCTTGGTGGAGGGGTCTGTTAGAGGCCGCCTAACCAGGATGAAGAGACAGATGAGGTGTTCTACAACAGCTGGCAGAAGTGCTCTACCCTAAGCTGGAAGACTCAGATGGGAGAAGAATAAACCCCCCATGATTCAGGTGGAAACTGTTAAAGATCTGCTACTCTACCTGGACTACCACAAGTCCCATGGGGCCTGATGGGATACACCCTTTCCTTCATCTGTCAGAGTTCCTGGTCAGTTAGAGAGGTCTCGCAGTATTGGAGGCTTGCCAATGTGACTCCCATCTACAAGAAGGGTTGTAAGAAGGATCTGGGGAACTACAGGCCTGTCAGCCTGACCTTGGTGCAAGGGAAGGTATTGGAGGAGATTGTCTGAAGGGAGAACATATGGTATGTGTGTGACAACTGGGGGATCAGGCCAAGCCAGCATGGGTTCGTGAAGGGCAGGTCCTGCTTGACCAACCTGAACTTCTATGATTGAATGACCCACCTGGTGGATGAAGGAAAGGCTGCTGATGTGGTCTACTTAGACTTCAGAAAAGCCTTTGACACTGTCTCCCACAGTATTCTTCTGCAGAAGCTGGCAGCCCATGGCTTGGACATGTACACGCTTGGCTGAGTATGGAACAGTTTGGAGGGCTGAGCCCATAGAGTGGTGGTGAATGAAGCAGGCGACCAGGCACGAGTGGTGCTCCCCAGGGGTCAGTACTGGGGCCTGTCTTCTTCAATATCTTTATTGTTGTCCTGGATGAGGGCATTGAGTGCACCCTCAGAAAGTTTGCAGACGACACCAAGCTGGCTGGAAGTTTTGATCTGCCTGGGGGTAGAAAGGCCCTACAGAGGGATCTAGACAGGCTGGATTGCAAGGCCAAGACCAATGGGATTAAGTTAAACACGAACAAGTGCCAGTTCCTCCACTTTGGCTGCAACAGCCCCAGGTGATGCTTCAGGATTGGAGCAGAGTGGCTGGAAGACTGTGTAGAGGAAAAGGACCTTGGGTTATTGGCTGATGCTTGGCTGAACATGAGCCAGCAGTGTGCCCAGGTGGCCAAGAAGGCCAGTGGCATCCTCGCTTGTATCAGAAATAGTGTTGCTGGCAGGAACAGGGAAGTGATCATCCCTCTTTACTCAGCCCTGGTGAGGCCACACCTTGAGCACTGTGTTCAGTTCTGGGCCTCTCAGTAGAAGAAAGACATCAAGGCCCTGGAGTGTGTTTAGAGAATGGCAGTGAAGCTGCTGAGGTGTCTGGAGAGCAAGACTTATGAGAAGTGACTGAGGAAACTGGGATTATTTATTCTGGAGCAGAGGGGGCTATGGAAAGATCTTATCACCTTCTACAGCTGCCTGAAGGGAGATTGTGGTGAGATGGGGTTGATTTCTTGTCCCGTGTAATTAATGACAGGACTAGAAAGAATGGCCCCAAGTTGCACCAGGGGAGATTCAAGTTGGATGTTAGAAAATACTGCTCCCCCAAAAGAGTGGTCAGGCACCAGAATGGGCTGCCCAGGGAGGTGGTGAATTCACTGTCCCTGGAGGTGTTCAAGAAATGTTTAGACATTGTGCTGAGGGACATGGTTTAGTGGGGAATATTGTTGATAGGTGGATGGTTGGACTGGATGATCTTGGAGGACTTTTCCAACCTTAGTGATTCTATGTTTCTATATACATATAGTTAAGTGAAGTATTACTACAAAGATCAATAATCATCTATTCAAGTGTTTCTGACTGAAATCTGCTTCATTCAAGTGTTTGGTCTCAAACTGATAGACAAAGTTATCTAAGAATCCAGAAACAGAATAATACTATCAGTTGTTGGAACTCTATTCTCTTGAGGCAAAAGTTAGAATCATAAGCTACTGCCTTTCTCCATTCATCTTTTTCCTCTTCCCTCTTGTCTAACACAGAACTCAGAAGGTGCATCATTATGACTCACAGGGAGCAGTAAGTAGATGAGTGTATTTCAATTGGTTTCATAAGCATCATTGAATTAGAAGCAAAAAGAAGCAGATGAGATACTGGAATTCACACTGGATTTAAAGGAAAACTCTAAACTCAGTTTTTTATAGCTAGTATCATATGAACAATTCACTAAAATCAAGTAAACTGAAGAAATGTCTCGTATGTAGAAAGGAAAAGAAAGCCAGGCACAGAGGTAAGGAAAGATTAGTCCTTTGAAGGCATCTGCCTTCTGTTTGAAAACTGGTGCTTCCCTCAGGATTTCCACTGAATCAGAATTGTCACTGAATATAGTGACAGCACAGCTGCCTGCCTTGTCCTTAAGAGTTATTTTACAAAGGCTGCTCTGGAAGTAATGCCTCCTACTTTATCATGTTAGCTCTCGCTGTCAGAGGTGAATGTTGGTGGTATGGCAGAAGAGACTGAACCTTCCTGCCAATATTCTGTGACATTTTGTTGTTGCATGACAGATGCTGGGCAGTCTGATACAATTGCGTCTGACATGGAAGTGCGTATGAAGCAAAGGTGTGTCTTTGAATTCCTCTATGTGGAAAAAATGGCACTCACTGACATTCATTGTTGCTTGCTGAATGTTTATAGAGACCAAACAGTGGATGTAAGCACAGTGAGGCAGTGGTGGTGCATTTCAGCAGTGGTGACAGCAACAGTGACCTTTACAAGAGTAACATGCAGGCTCTTGTTCATCACTGGCAAAAATGTACAGCTAATGGTGGCAACTATGTTGAAATATACTGTTTCGTAGCTGTGAATTTGCTTTATCAAATTGTGTTAGTGTGTGCTTTGTATTTGTTTTAATTTCCTTGGAAATAAATAGGAGGCATTACTGTTGGTGCAACCTAATTTCGAATGGGGGCAGCAATACAGTGGTTTCTGTGAAATGTTTCCTAATGAAATTGAAGAGCAGACATTAAGTATGACAGCATTTGACTAAAAGAAACCCAGTGTGTAACTTCTTTTGATGACAGTTAAGAATCTTCACAAAGGACAAACTGCCTGAAGTGATAGGAGGTAGGGTTTTTAATTTGCAAATAGAAATTATGAGAAGTTTTTTGGCTTTGTGTCTTCTCAGGTCATCTGCAATATGACTATCACTCTAGTAGCTGCCACAGTGATGACCAGTTACTCCTTGTCCATATTTGCAGCTACTTTTTGTCCATCATGCTCTTGCTAACTGTGAACTCAGCATAGAATAGTGTGTGTATATGTATCAGGCTGTGTGCAGACCAGGCTTTCCTGTGTGGTACATAGATCTTGTCAGGAATTTTGAAAAGGACATACAGTTGGAGCAAGCAATTGCCAAGAAAGGAAATAATTAGTATGCCAACCAGACCACACTGGAAAGCAGGTTTCCAAAACAAATCTGGCCTGATTTGCAGCATTAGGACATGGCTTTGCCCTAAGCCATATTTGGAGCAGTCAATCCATTCCTTCTGGAAAATGCATGAACCAGGGTTCTTCTGAGGGAAGAAACATAGGAAGTGATGCCATGCTCAGCTCTTCTTCCCTGCAGGGCAGTCACATTCCCAGGACTACTTGCTTACAAGACACAGAGATGCTTTGTCAGGGATGTGCCACCCTAAATAAACAAGTATATTAGCTCACAGTTTTACCAACTCTTCTCATGGCTGCTGGCAGGGATTATTATTTATTTCCATTTTAGAAATATGGAGTTAGAAAGAAGTCTTCTTGCATCCATATCCCCACTCTCATAAATGCACTCACAGGGCAATTGCTTACACATACAGAAAGTGTTTTCATCTGAGCACCCTGTAAAGCTGCCTTTGCTCCCTGCCCTGGAAAAACTGGCTGAAACTTTCAATCTGTATTTACTGGCAAAATGGGTTTGCAATGCATTATAACAGACTAATTTTGCTCTGACTTCTGCTACAACTCCCCCATGATTAAATATGCAATTGAGACAGACTGTCCCGGAAGCATCTTTTTCTGGATAGAACCCCTTATTGCCCTCCAACTCACACTCTTCAATGCAGCCCAGAGAATGATTATTTTCTGAAGTTGAATCCCTTTGATTACTGAGAGCCAAATTTTGCAAAGAGAAGGCAAAATAAAACATTACAGAAGGTAATGAATGTATGATAAAACTCATGGTTTTTCTCAAAAGGAATCCTTTGGCTTGTGGTTGAATGATTTTGGATACTAATCTGCTAAAAATAATGTGGTGTCCTGCATTCCAATGACAGGATCGTTATCACAAAGGTAATGCTTCAGGTTGCCACAGAGGATGTGGTTTAGTAGGTCATGCCCTTGAGGGTTTTTTTAAATGGGTAACAACTTTTATTAAACCACAAATGAATTAGTAAAATACTGATTTCTCACTCTCTCATGCAGTGAGAACACCAAAAGGCACTCTGACATCAGTCAGCAATGTTTTATTCTGTGAGAAGAATTTTGCCTCACACTTAAGTCTGAATTAGTCCACAACATCTTCTTATAATTCTTATTTTGTAGTTATTACCTGTGTGATCTTACGTGTGTCCTCTGCTGCAGGTCTCCCTTGCAGCACCTGGGCTCTGTAGCAGCATCCTGACAACCAGCATTTCACACAGGCTGCATGTGGCTCAGCACAGCCCATCCAATGGCCTCCTGCCCCACACCATTGTGGCAGTGGTTATTCCCAGCTGAGCAGCCCAGCCCAGCCATGAGTGTGCACCCATAGCCCACACTGGCACCGTCTGAGCTGAAGGCTGTGAGAGCTGTGAGAGCGCAGTGCAGCGTTAACTCAAGTTATGGCAAATAATTGTATGCATTTTGATACATTGACTAAATTCTGTCCTGTGAACAGCAGAAAAATATGTAACTGTGCTTTCTGTTTTGATAAAAGAATTTGAGAATAGGCTTCAAGATTGTGGAAAAAATCTATTGTTTTGTATATTTGTGAATTTTCAATTGACATAAATACTTGTGTATTTGTACACTTGTCACAAGTAATTTGTGAATTTTCAAATGGGATGTATAGCGTTATGATCAGATATTCAACTCAAAATCTGTGTCTTTTTACCAGATTTTCATAAGCCCCATCTTGCTAAAGAGAAATTCTTCTCACTTCACAGTCACCCCTCACATGTCACCACTTTTGGCAGTACATGCATTTGTGAAAGATTATTTTCAAGGATCAAGCAAAGGGTGAGTAAAATTTCATCACAGATCTCTGACAAACACCTTAAGAGCTCACTGAGAATGGCAACCACCACCACTGAACCAGAAGTTTTGTCTCCTGTTCAGCTATGTCGACCCACAACGTCAGAGGCAGATGTTGGTATTATGGCAGTAGAGGTTGAACCTTCCTGTCAATATTCCATTACATTTTGTTGCCATGTGACATCTTCCATGTGGAAAAAATGGCACCCACTGACATTCATCGATACCCGCTGAATGTTTATTGAGACCAAACAGTGTATGTGAGCACAGTGAGGCTGTGTGTGCATAGTGTGTTTCAGTTGCAGTGACAGTGACAGTGTGTCACCTCCACTGGTGCACATTATTATGAGCATGGCATGGGCACTCTTCTTCATTGCTAGCAAAAATGCACAGCTAACAGTGGTGACCGTGTTAAGAATAGTGTTTTAGAGTTGAGAATGTGCTTTATCAAACAGTGTAGTTGTACTCTTTGTACCTACTGTAATTTCCTTTGGAAAAAAAAATCGAAGGAATTACTTCTGGAGTGATCTACACATTTGCAGCCCAAGATAATTCCCCTTCACTCAGTGTGGCCCAGGCAAGCCTAAAGGTTGCACGCCCATGGGTAAGGGTGTCCCCTGGTGCTCAGACATTTCTCTAGTGTTCTCACTGAGCTGAAACTCATAAGTTCATAAGTTCATAAGTTCATAAGTTCATAAGGTTGGAAAGGACCTATAAGATCATCTAGTCCAACCATCCTCCTATCACTATCTCTACCCAACTACTAAATTAAGTCCTTTAGCACCTCATCTAAACGCTTCTTGAACAGCGCTAGGGATGGTGCCTCAACCACCTCCCTAGGCAGGCCATTCCAGTGCCTGACCACTCTTTCAGAAAAGAAATGCTTCCTGAGGTCTAATCTAAATCTTCCCTGGTGCAACTTGTGGCCATTCCCTCTCGTCCTGTCATTACTTATCAGGGAGAAGAGGCCTACCCCCTCCTCACCACAACCCCCCTTCAGGAAGTGGTAGAGTGCAATAAGGTCTCCTCTGAGCCTCCTCTTCTCCAGACTAAACAATCCCAGCTCCCTCAGCCGCTCCTCATAAGACTTGTGCTCCAGGCCCCTCACCAGTTTTGTTGCCCTTCTCTGAACACGCTCCAGGGCCTCAATGTCCTTCTTGTAGTGAGGGGCCCAAAACTGAACACAGTACTCGAGGTGCGGCCGTACCAGAGCTGAGTACAGGGGGATGATCACCTCCCTGCTCCTGCTGGCTACACTATTTCTAATACAGGCCAGGATGCTGTTGGCCTTCTTAGCCACCTGGGCACACTGCCGGCTCATGTTGAGCCGAGCATCAACCAACACCCCCAGGTCCTTTTCCTCTCTACATTCTTCAAGCCATTCTGCCCCAAGCCTATAGCATTGCATGGGGTTATTGTGGCCAAAGTGCAGGACCCGGCACTTGGTCTTATTGAACCTCATCCCATTTTGCTCAGCCCAGCTGTTCAGCCTATCCAAATCCCTCTGAAGGGCCTCCCTACCCTCAGGCAGTTTGACACATCCTCCCAGCTTTGTGTCATCTGCAAACTTACTGAGGGTACACTCAATTCCCTCGTCTAGGTCATCAATAAAGATATTAAACAAGATGGGCCCCAAAACTGACCCTTGGGGGACACCACTCGTTACAGGACGCCAGCTGGACTTAACTCCATTAACCACTACCCTCTGGGCACGGCCCTCCAGCCAGTTCTCCACCCAGAGAAGAGTGAACCTGTCCACACCACGGGCTGCCAGTTTCCTTAGGAGAATACTGTGGGAGACCGTGTCAAAGGCCTTGCTGAAGTCCAGGTAGACTACATCAACAGCCTTTCCCTCATCTACCTGTCTGGTCACCCAGTCATAGAAGGAGATGAGGTTGGACAAGCACGACCTGCCCCTGGTGAACCCGTGCTGGCTGGGTCTGATCCCTTTATTGCCATGCACGTGTCGTGTGATCTCCCTCAATAACATCTGTTCCATAACTTTCCCTGATACCGAGGTCAGGCTGACAGGCCTGTAGTTCCCCGGGTCTTCCTTACGGCCTTTCTTGAAGATGGGAGTCACATCGGCAAGCCTCCAATCTTGTGGGACCTCTCCAGATAACCAGGAATGCTGATAGATGGCAGAAAGTGGCTCGGCAATCACCTCTGCTAGCTCCCTCAGCACCCTTGGGTGGATCCCATCTGGCCCCATGGACTTGTGGGAGTTCAGATGGAGGAGAAGATCTCTGACCGTCTCTGCTTGAATCACAGGGGGTGCATTATGCACCCCGTCCCAGACTTCCAGGTCAGGGCAAGTACCATTTGGATAACTGTCCTGTCTATTAAAGACAGATGTGAAGAAGGCATTGAGAACCTCAGCCTTTTCCTTATCATCTGTGGTTATATTGCCTGCCTCGTTGAGTAAAGGAGGGAAATTTTCCTTAGTTTTTCTCCTGCTGTTAATATATTTGTAAAAGGGTTTCCTGTTCTCCTTTACAGCAGTAGCCAGCCTAATTTCAAGCTGGGCTTTAGCATTTCTAATTTTCTGCCTGCAGATCTTGGCCAGTTCTCTGTAGTCACCCCAAGTAGCCTGACCCATCTTCCAGAGGACATAGACTCTCCTTTTCTCTCGGAGTCTCAACAAAAGATCCCGGTTCATCCACACTGGTCTTTTGCTCCTCCGGCTTGACTTACAGGACTCCGGGACTGCCTGCTCCTGTGCCTTTAAGATTTCCATCTTGAAGAGCATCCAGGCTTCCTGGACCCCTTTACCCTTCAGGAGCAAGTCCCAAGGGACCCTTGCAACAAGTGTCCTGAACAGGTCAAAGTCTGCCCTCTGGAAGTCCAAGGTAATAGTTTTGCTAGTCACCCTCTTGACGGCACCCAGAATAGCAAACTCCACCATTTCATGGTCACTCTGGCCAAGACAATCTCCAACCTTCACATCCCCTACTAGTCCTTCCCTGTTAGTGAAAAGTAGGTCAAGCAAGGCATCTCCCCTGGTAGGCTCTTGCACCAGCTGAGTCAGGAAGCAATCATCCACACATTCTAGAAATCTCAAGGACTGCTTCCTCTGCGCAGTATTGTATTTCCAGCATATATCAGGGAAGTTGAAGTCCCCCATGAGAACGAGGCCTTGCGCTGAGCGTTTGTCCTCTCCTTTGCTCGGACTCTGAGCACAGACCACTGGCTGTGCAGCAGCATCCTGCCTACAGCAAAGCCTTGTCCTGGGAAATGGTAAGGCCTCAGTGCAGCCTGTGGGCAGCTCGAACAGCGAGAGCGCTGTCCAGAGAGCTCAAATTGCTGGGATAAATAAAGGAATCTCTACCAAGCTGAAAACACAGGAGAATTGTAACACCAACAGGTAAATGATAAGGCTGAAACACTACCATTTCTGCAGGCTGAACTGCAGCCCCTTGAGGACAGCACCACGCCAGGAGCTACCCCAAGGCTCCATTATAAAAACCAGCCTGCTGAAGACGTGTCCGCCTGAAAACAGCTCTAGGCCCAAAAACTTTACTAACACCTGACAGAAGGCTGAGGGGAAAAAGAAATAAAACTCAAGGGTCAAAGGAATACTTGCAGGTAGGAATGAGTAGTTCATTATTCACATATGCTAATTGTTTCAATTCTTTTTAAGTTTTCCTTCAGTAAACAAGGTTTTCCTGTCCCCTTGGCAAAGTATTCAGTACTTGTCAGCAAGAATGTGTTTTCCATTAAACTCACTTAGAGAGCCACTTGGCTAGCTCAGGTTGCAGGGTGAAGCTTGGCTTCGTTTTGGTTTATAATTCTACTAAGGCTTTGAATCCTGCCCTCATTCATGGTGTTCAAAGTCTAAGACTGTTTCAGAATAACATGAGATGACAGCATTTCCTACATTAAAAAATATATAAATATATATATACACATATATATATATAAATTATTCATATCATTGTATGCCATTTGTTCTTCTCCAAATTCCTGGTTTCAGATTAGCATATTATTCAGTGGGTCATAAAATGGAGTATAGAATAGCCTCATTCATACACTGTCAAGCAAAAAGTGAGCCTATAAGCCTATTACTAGGAAATTCCTTTAAGGATACTTCATTTGACATGAGGGATATAAGAAAAATGAAAGCATCACTTTTTGTGTTCTCTGGGATTACAAATTAAGAAAAATTATGGCTGGAGGATTTTTTTTTTTCTAGCAGTATGCATTTGGCCACTTTGTAAACGCTCTTAGGAAATGCTACAGCAATTATGGAAAAAATGTCAGGTAGAAGTGTTTATTTTCCAAAGAGATCATGAACTGGTGTTCTTTCAGAATGGCTATTTCTTTTGTATGAGATAACTGATGGAGCATTAATCAGCTTATCTGTAGCCTCTGTGTGTTACAGCAACATTTTCTCATGCTATTGCTATTGATCTGTTGCTATCTCATTAGCTTACAAAATTGATTTATGGAGCACTTCAGACATAGAAAAATCAGTTGCTACACAAAAGTGCCCTCTATTTTTATTAATACACTAGAGCTAAACTCCCAAGGGTTAGCTTGACACCACTGATCTACAAGAAATTGTAGGCTGTCTGCCACTTACCCTTGTAGGTTTTTAATGTGTCTGCAACAGTGGAGTTAGGTACTGTTGAATATCATGTCTCTCCACCGAATATTAAAGATTATCTTTCTATATGATTATGAAAACAAACTGCGGAATGTAAGTACAGCATATTCTAACTTAAGCAACATTTAGAGTTATCAGCAAGGTGCTTTTGTTATTGCCAGCAAGTCCCCTTTCTGCTGTCAGTTCCTGCTCCAGCAGTCACAGAGATAAAGATGGTCTAGTGAAGAATTTTTTAACGCAAGCTATTTTGTGACAAGATATAGAAAGAATAAAAGGGAAGAAAAAATGGGAAGGAAAATAAAATAAAATAAAATAAAAAACCAGAAATAAACTAAACACAGAGTCTCAGAATTTCACCATGTACTTCTGCTGCTGTGTGCTTCCCTGGCCTTGCTCAGTGCCTGCTTCTTCAGGCTGGGAAAAGCAGCCACCCTCGCAGAAGCTTTTCCAATTGCTGGGATAAGAGCAAAGACAAAAGCCCTGCGTCACTTCAGCTTTTCCCCGATCACTGGCATGGTATTGCCTGAGTATGACTTGGCAGAGGACATGGGAGGTGAAAAAGAGGCAGGCACTTGATCTGGGCATGGAGGCAGCAGATCCACGAGTGCCTCTGCTGAAAATGGGATTTTTTCAGCCTCAGGGCTCCAAGCTGTTCATGGAAGATGACATGTTAGTGAGCTGCTTTACTGCTGCCATGAAATTGATTTTTATGACCCAGGATGAGGACAAAGCAATTTAATCTTCATCTGTGGGGCAGAAAAACACATTTGCCTGCTTTGCTGAGTACACTGAGCCTTCCTTGTTCACCAGGGCTAGAACAAATGAATCACCCTTCTTCTGCAACTAAGGCCATCATTTTATCAACGCACTTAACTTTAAGCAAGTCAATTTATGTTCATTTCAACCCAAAAGGGAAAATCTGAGATGTGACTGAAACTTCTGTTTTTGTGTTAAATGAATCAGCTTCTGCTTAAACTCTGCTCAGCTGGATGTGCACATCACAGACTGTATTTTAGGAAAACATTAGAACTGGGCTTTTAACTTAGACCCTAATAACACAAAATTTACCTGAACCTTAGTGAACGTGGCCTATAGTTCATCCCAGGTCCTCTATGGGTTCCCGAGGTAAGACTTAATTTCTCAATAAAATTAATAGATCCATCTTGCATTATTCATTATATTCTCCAACATCTGGCATCAGTTACTGACAGATCTGAATACAACCATTTTTAACATTAAAAATAACTGCAGATGGTTCTGAGGAGTACAGGTAGAAATACGGATAATGCATCTCTCCCTTTTTGGGAATGTCCAGATTTTAAAAACCACTGCAATGTAGGCCTCCATGCCAAATGGAGGAAAACATGAAAATTGATGTAAATACCGTGGATTTTGTAAACTGATAAATAAAATAGCATGGATTTTTTAAACTGATCTTACTTTGTCTTTAGGATAAGCAGTATCTCTCCTTAATCTATTTAATTCCTTTCACTCTTGGAGAAATATCGTGGGCTTTTTGTTGTTGTTGTTGTTGTTGTTTTAATAGAAATTACTCATATTAAATGAATAATTGCTTCATACTGTTTCTATTTAAAATGTAATTCACAGATAAACTCTGAATTCCCTCAAGATTTTATGAATTAAAAGGTGCATACTTCTCCTTCACAAGCTAGGAGCTCTTCAGCACCGTAAGTCAGCAACATCTAAGGAGACAGATAATTACTCTGTTTCTTTATCATGCCTGTAACTCTAATACACATTACTTTAAGCTTCACATGCAACTCTGAATAAAACTTATTCTACAAGGTACCAGATAGCTTGCTGGAGGTGATTATTACTTCTTCAGACTGCCGAGCTTGTACAACAATTGTGGGCTTCATACATCAGTTATAAATTCTGTTTCAGAATGAGAAATCCTTTTGTAGTAATCAGTCCAATCTTGGCTTCACTCTTGGCTATCCAGACTTTTCAGAGAACTGTGAATATTATCCGGTTCCTAGGCATGGCAACTGAGGCTGTAACCATCCTCTCACATGGTGATTAAAAACATGTATGTGGAAATGCATGAACACATATATACAAGGAAAAGCTAATTGTATTACAGAAAATTAGATCCAGATCTCACACTCTAAATCCTTTATCTAGTTCAGTGCTTTTGTATCTTTGCTAACTTGGAAGTAGGGTTTATTTTTCTTTTGTTTACTGTATTCCTGTATTTGCACTTGCTGTTCCACACCTTAATGTACCATACAACCAAGAACAGGAAATAATCATCTGAGATACAGTTTTATGACTGCAATGGTAGCATCCAGGACTTTTATCCTTAGTCACATACATTTTTTATATTCCCTTCCCTCAAGATCCTTCCTGCCTTTCTCACAGATGTACAGAGGATATTTTGTTTCTAACATACATGCTAAATACTAGTCAGAGGTTTTATGCTCTCTGAAAAATTGGGTGCTAGAGAGTACAATCTATTTTTTACAATTACAATTTTTTGCTTCTCAGTTTTGTACATTAGAATGTATTACAAGAAAATAGTTGAAAGTTGCTGTAGCCATTTCATTTGCCATTATGAGTATTTTGTTCATAGATATACAGCAGATTGGTCTTGCTACAAGAAGTTTGTCCTCAAAATTTTTGGCCATCCCATTTAATCTTTCAGTAAGAATACAAGAAACATCTGTCAGAACATCAGTCCCAATACTGTGTTTTACAATGATAATTTAAGGTACTATTGCCTATGGTTCATTTCCATTATCCCAGTATCCCCAAGTTATGGTGAGAAGACCTTTGAAGGTAACATACATCCATATCTATTCCCTTTTATGAGTTTATCTAATCTCTTTCAAGTTTGTCCATTTTGAATTCATTTTACCAAATGATCTCTAGTTCTAGCATTGCAAGATTTAGTGAATTTTACTTTTGCATTGGCCATTCTACCACCTTGTTTTGTAAACTCTACTCTTTTTTTCCCTTTAGCATTCTTATATTCATACAGCTTCAGCCTTTATAATCTTTCCTGACAAATGACATGAGACCACCTCAGTAATTTGACTGCCTTACTCTGTATCTTGTTTAAATTTCTCTGTTCTTCTTAAGAATCCAGAAGTTTGAAATTCGCAAGATATGGGTTTACTTATTGTCAAAATGGTGTTCCTTGACTTATTCTCAATATTTTTCCTCTTGATGGTTTATGTTTTGATGGCTTTTTTGTCTGCCACTAAATCTTAGGCCAACAATTTCAGTAAACTGATTGTGATGTTTACAAGATCATGTTACAGAAATTAAATGTCCAGTTCTGAATTTTTCATGTAGATCCACTTCAGGTTATTATTCTCCAGATGCATTACTTTTCATTTAGAAACAGTGAAACTAACTTGGTGCGTTTTTATCCACTGAATTTTGTAAACTCCTTTCGGAGTGCTTCACTGTCTACCAGAAGAGCTCGTTAACATCTTTGGACATGAAGATTCTGTTGCATTTTCCTTTCCTGATCACTGGTAAAGATGGTGAATAATCTTGGACCCACCACCAGACCCCATAGGACTTCTCTGATGGTGCTTCTCCATCCTAAAAAGCAGTACTCTTTAATTCCTACCCTACAACCTTCTCATCAATAAAACATAATTCCCTGCAATCCTGTGATAACTGAGGTGTTTGTTTGTTTGTTTGTTTGTTTGTTTGTTTGTTTGTTTGTTTTGCAACCTTTGTATGTAATTGGGTCAAAGAGTTTTTTGAAATTCAAATATATGTAGCTCTTATCAACAGTGCTACCAGACTTCAGTAGTCCAGGCAGACAGGACACTCCTTCACTCAAGCCATGCTAAATCTTTCTCAATAGTCTGTTCTTTTCATGTATTTGGCAACATCTTCCTTTATTATAGACCCTGTCTACCATTTTCCTATGAGTCAGACTCTCTGCTCCATAGCTCCCAGGTTCTCCCCTCAAATGCTTCTTGACAGCCAGCTGTTCTTCAGTTTTATGTCTGATTCCCTTCTCAGTTCTTGGGTGAATGTTGTCTTATCTTGATGACTTACAAGCATTTAAAATGTCTTGTTAGTCTAAATACTTTCAGTGTACTTGCTCTAAAGTTATCTGCCTCACCAGACCTCCACCACTGTAAAGATGTGTAGGTTACATGAGCCTTCTGAAAACTTCCACCAGGAAAGACTGAAGAAAAGGATTTCCTGAAATTCTCAGTTAAGGTACTTTTGTCCCCAAATTCCCCTTATTTCCTATCCTCAAGCAGTCCTACCATTTCCCAGCCAGGCTTCCAGCTTCCCTAGATGGTGCTGCTTGACCTCCAGGATTAAGAAGCATGTGGTCCATTCTGGAATGCTCTCACCCATAAATGTTTGAGCTGTGGAAAACATAGGCAACATCACGTTGTCTAGAGTCAAAGGTAATATTCATGTTTACTTGGAGTGTTAAGGAGAAGGCATATGAGAAAGATTATAATCAGGGTCCTGATATTTCTTTTTGAGCATTAGAAATCAGCTTATATTTGGGATTGATTATTTTGGCTTTCATTTCTTTGCCTTTACCTGTGGAATGACTAATAGCACCACATAACGTAACAGTCTGTGGAGACAACCATAATGACGTTTCTGAATTACTTCAGCTTATTCTGCTAACAACATCTCTCAAACTCATAGCTTATTATTTAAAGATCATTTTCAAATGGCTAGTAAATAATGCTGCTTATCTATATCTCTTCCTTGACAATAGTTCATAATGAAAAATGTTTGTTACTGTTTCAGATTACACACTCATGCAACCTAGCATTCTGACGCTGGCAAACCAGCACAGGAACAGGGCACACTTCCTCATCTGATAACAGTTTGTGGTTCAGAGAAACAGTGTACAGTTGTTCTTTATGACACTCATGATGGAATAACCATCTGTCATATTGTCTCTTAGGGGAACAGTCCTTGCTGAGCAGACTTGTATATTAAGCAGATACTTTCCTTTCTCTTCCATACTTTGATCATCCTTGTCCTCCGGACCTTCAGCTAGAGATTCTTGCTTTCACATTCTCTTATCCTTTATATTTGCCTGATTAAAATTCTTTTGAGTAATTTGGGATATTTTTTGTCTGAAGGAAAATTAGCAAAATCCCACAGGCTTGTTCATTCCCTTCTCCACAGCACCAAATAGGTAACAAACTGCCATGGGAATTCACAGCTCTTTTTATCATATATACCTGCCCACACTCTGCATTCAAAAAGCAATGGCTCCCACATCTTCAGCTGGGATTTCTGAAAATAAAGGTATGGTTGTATACCACGCAAAGTGCCCATCATGCTGTTCACACGGAGTTAAATCTTACAGCTGAGCTAAGTTAGATGTTCACCATCTGTGGGAAGAAGTATCAGAAAAGTAACTCTGCAAATCAAAAGGGAGCAGTTTTGCTTTGGATTAACACAGGGAATCGCATAGGTTTGATGAGCATAAGAGCAGGAGAGTAATGTGGCTAGGAGCATGGGAAGAGAGGATGGACTCAGCCCTCTGGGAAGCACTGGGCCATGAGGGTGCCAGCTGCACCCTGGCTGCACACTGGCTTCCCCAGGGATGCAGCAGGAGGTTGCTGGACACATACTGCAACTTGCTGTGCTTGGGAACAGTTGGTTATTGCACACTTGCAGAGCAACTCAGTGTATTGAATTTACGTGGGAAAATGTTGGCAATCAGGGGCTGCAGTGGTAGCCGCTGTGAGAAGAGACCAAGGGCTTCCCTGTGCTGGGCACAGCTGGACCTGAAACAGCAGCTTCAAAACAAACCCATGGCAGGACACATCTGAACACATCTCTGGGAAAAAAAAATATTTATGCAGGGGGAGAAAAACACTGTGCAGCAGCTGCCCAGGGATCCCAGGGAAAGCCAAGGCTGGGCTGGCTGGGCTGTATGTGTCCGGGCGAGCTGGGTGCTCTCAGGAGCCCTAAGTTGCCTTGTAGCCACGCTACTGCACTTTAAGGCAAGGCTCTCCTCTGGTGAGAGTGCTCAGAGAGGGGCATCCTGAATGCAGCCCACACAGCTCTGATGGCAATCAGAATGTTTGCATAAGAGGTGTTTGTTGGACCTTACAGAGTTGTTTATTCAAATGATAACTTTGAGTATAGTTGGCAGCAATCTTGGATTGAGTCCAAGCCATACACGTCCTTTCTTCCAGCATATAGGGGTTGTGGGTAATTTTACTTTCCTTGTAGTTGTGGATATGATAGGCCTTGCTGATTCTGTGACTTTACTATTCCCTTCTGCTTCTAGCTTTGTTTGTACAGCTGTAATCAGAACATTAACAAGGTGACAAAAATCTGGAATTAGGTTCTCCAATTCTCTTCATGGTCTGCAGAATTTGCTAGTTTCATCCACTATAGGCTACACATTTAAAAACGCGGTGATAGCACCAATCACAAAGCATCATTCCAAGCAGACACTGGAGCAAATAATTAAGTTCTGTTAAGCCATGATGTTTCAGAGGAAAAGAAACAACAACAGTAATTGGATATGCTGGATCTTTCTAGTTCAGGTCTTATGTTAACAAATCTTGCACCTACCAGAGCTGTGTGTGTGCTCTGGGGAAATACTCTTGTATACTTCCGAATGACTTGGATCAGACTCAGCCATTTTAACATGCACTGCAACACGATCTGCAGTAAATAGTCTCAGAACAATCTTAATAAATAAATAAATAAATAAAGCTACCAAGAATACTGTTTGAAATTTGAATTTATTCCATCTTTTTTTATTCACCTGAGCAGTTGAATACAGGATACGGTCGATTATTTTCATGGCTGATTGCTTCATTACTGTTATTGAACATCAGTACAAATCTAGCATTCTGGTAATTATGTCCCCACTGCAAAGAAACCACATGTGAACATAGCTTCCCCCCTCATAACACACATTTTGAAAAATAAGGTTGTAAAGCTAAGGGTTCATATAACTGTAAGGTGTCCCAGAAAGGGCTCTTCATGTAACCTTTGCTTGTTCCTTCCTGTGCATGTCTTATGATATCATACTTATTTCCAAGTTAATTACATTATGTTACAACTCCACCAAAGGAAGGGGTGACAGCCTGGGTCAAATCTGCTACCTATGGAGTCTGTAGGCTGCATCCTCTAAAGACACAAGAAGACAAACTGAGCATAAGCCAGGAAAAAAAAGGATGATGGATCATGTCCTTAAGATCAGACAGATGAATGCTTTCCAGAGGGACTGAATTCTAACCTGCCATCAGCTATGGACTGCTTCTGTGATTCTAGACACGCTTTTTACATTTATCCTACCACCTTGGCCAATAAGATCCTCAGCTTTTAAAAAAGCAGGGTCTTGATATTTCTTTTTGAGTATTAGAAATTGACATATGGGATTGATTATCTTGGCTTTCATTACTCTACCTTTACCTGTAGAGTGACTAATGGCACCACATAATGTAGCAGACACACTGTGGAGATAACTGTTACAATAATAGTATTGAAATACTTAGCATATTCTGTTAATAACACCTCCGAAACCTGTGTGAAGAAAATGAGATTTCTTTTGAACTCACGTCACAACACAAGATGGGAAACTACTCAGAAATGGCAGTGCAGTTTCACATTATTAAAGACAATCACGACACCTGTGTATAAAAAGGAGCAAATCAAAATCGCACAGAAGTGCCAACTTGTGTTTGAAAATAAAGGAAATATTATCAAAGAAACACACTGTCAACCACATTTTCTCAAAGGTACAGTATCCAAGCCTTGATGACTGAGATGAATGATTTAATTAGAATTTGAACGTGCAGAGCTTGTTTATGCTCACGTGAAGAAAAAGAAAAAAAAAAGAAGAAAAAAAAAAGATTCTGTCCATTTTTGTTAGCCTGTGGCTTTTGTTGACATTCCTATCTATACAGCTTCAAGAATAAAGGCTTCCTGTAAGGCAAATAAACAAACCTGTTTCCAAGTAATCATTATCACATGTCAGGTAGTGAATGTTGCAAGCTGTGATGCTGCATGCTAGGTGATTGACTGCTGGACACATGGAATTAGCCTTTAGAAATGCTTTGCCTGGAGTGCTGTTTGCATCTGAAATCAATTAAGGAGCAGTAATAAAGAACAAGTTGGATTGGTTTTTTTTTTGTTTGTTTGTTTTTTTTCTGTAGATGTCCAAGAAGGTGAAATGATGTCAGATGACATCCGCTTGTACTCTGACATGGAAGTGGTTACAGTTCCTGTATTTGCTGTTCCCTGAGCAAACGCTCAGCTGCAATCCAGCAGTGCAGAATGGATCATGACTTGAGTGACCCTTCTTCAGCCATAGAAGGATATAGCACAGAAAGAAAAACTATATTTTTCAAGTGTAAGAGTGCCATTGGGAACACACAGGCTCATCCAAACAGCGACCAGGAGATGAACAAAAGAACAAGTGACTTACACAGGGCGTCTCTGAGACTATGGCCATTATTGTATTACGAACATATCAGGCAAGGGTAAAGCAGAATTGACTGCTAGGTCTTTCCAGCATGCTGATGGACATGAATGTGTCTAATAAAAGCATCTTAGCTGTCAGCCAGATTTGTATCTCTTCTTGGGGAATCAAATTTAACAACAAGCTGTCACAAATCACTATGGCTTAAAAAGCAGCACTAAGAAAATATGACTACATATAGAAACAGGAAGATATGGTAATGTCATTTCAAAGGTGCAGTTAAAACTCCTCTTCAGTTTTTGAATCTGTTGCTAATCTGAATCCAGTGAGGCTTGTGGTGACTGAAAGAGCTTCTAATACAGTTGGAGACTGAAAAAAGTCCTGTAAAATAAGTTAGGTGGATTTCATCCAACTCACAAGAGAGACTCATCTTTGGCACAAAATTATTGCTGTTCCTGCCACTGACAGGCATCTGTGCTGGCAATCTCAAGAGAAGAGCTGAAAGCACTATCAGAGGATAGAAAATGAAATCTGTACAGCTCTTTGGGGGAGTGCCACTCAGGTCAGGCCTGAGATGCACTCACAGGAGCAGAGACCTTCACAACGCACTGCTGGGGTCTGCAGCTCACCCTGCTCTGCAAGAGCACTCAGGTTCCCCCTGATCGCTTTCCTGTCCTTATACAGATCGCTTTCCTGTCCTTATACAGATTTCACCAACCAATTACCTGAGCAGTACACACAATCACACACACAGTATCACAGAATCATGGAATTGCTGGGGCTGGAAGGGACCTCTAGAGATCATTGAGTCCAACCCCCTGCCAAAGCAGCTCCCTAGCCCAAGTTGCACAGGTAGGCGTCCAGGTGGGTCTTGAACATGTCCAGAGAAGGAGACTCCACCACCTCTCTGTGCAGCTGTGCCAGTGCTCTGTCACTGCACTGTGAAGAAGTTCCCATGTCCAGTTGTGTGGAACTTCCTATGCTTCAGTTTGTGGCCATTTCCCCTTGTCCTGTCACCACACTCTGCTGAGAAGAGTCCAGCCTCGTCCCTTTGCCTCCTGCTCCTTAGATATTTATAGACATGGATCCCTTCTGAGTCTTCTGTTTTCAAGGCTGAACAGACCCAGGTCTCTCAACCTGCCCTCGTAAGAGAGGTGCTCCACCACATCCTTTATCATCTTTGTAGCCTTCTGCTGGACTCTTTCTAGGAGATCCCTGTCATTTTTGTACCGGAGAGCCCAGAACTGGACACATTACTCTGGGCAATTCCTCACCAGGAGAGTGTAGAGGGGAGGATTATCTCCTTCGATCTGCTGGCCATGCTCTTTTTAATATAGCCCAGGATGCCATTGGCGTTCTTGACCACCAGGGCACACTGCTGGCTCATGGACAGCCTGTCGTCTTCGGCAGAGCTCATCACCAGCATGTCATCCCCCAGCCTGTACCAATGCATGCAGTTATAGCTCCCCAGGTGCAAGACTCTATGCTTGCTCTTGTTAAACCTCATCTGGTCCCTTTCTGCCCAACTCTCCAGCCTGTCCAGGTCTCACTGAATGGCAGCACAGCCTTCAAATGCATCAGCCATTCCTTCCAGCTTTGTATCATCAGCAAACTTACTGAGAGTGGGCACTATCTCCTTGTCAAGATCATTGATGAAGATGTTGAACAAGACTGGACACAGCAGCGACCCTTGAGGAACATCACTGAGTACAGGCCTCCAACTGGATTCTGTGCCACCAGTCACAACCCTTCACACACAGTATGTTTTGTGAAGCACCATGGTGTGAAGCACACACGCCATGTTTTGTTATTATTTTTTTAAGAGAGATTAAAACACAATATAAATTGCATATTATATTCTAGGTCTGTAGGCAGGAACTTCATCCTGTTGCTTAAATATGGCAAAATCAAATACATAATACTGTCATTATATGTGATCAGCACTTTGTTCATCCTTTTACTCTTTTGAGATTTCATTGAAGATGACTGCAGTCAGCCATTTGATATTATGTGATATTTCATCTGTATCAGAACATTCAAGTGCAAAGGGGCACAGTTGAGCTATCTGTGTGAAGATCTCCACCTTGTCATCTGTTTGCTTTATTTTTATAACCATTTAAAAAGTAGTCTCCCTTAAAAATACATGCAAGGAAATATTTTATATGCAATCCTGAACACGCCTGTTTGTGAGCTAAATACAGTTATTCCAGTGAGTCTGCAAGCTTTTATCCTCTCAGGAAAAGTATTATGCATACAAATAGATCTGAAAAACATCTCAAATTGCCTCTTGTAGGAACGCGATGTTACACATTTCTTTTTATCAGTGTCCATCTTTAGTTTATGAGTATCAACCTCATGCTCTTGAAAACACACATTTCACAGGTGCTCACAAAGTACACTTGCCAGCAATGAAATATTGAATAAGAAATGTCAAGGCTACAGCACTGAATGCTGTAATCTGTTACCATCTTATTAACATTACTTTCTTCAAGAATTTCAACAAATTACTTAGATGTCTTTCATTTCTCAAGGCCTTAGTTTGAAGATATTAAAGCTACAATAGCATTTGAACACATTTATTTTTTAATCTGTAGTTTAAAGTGTAATTTAAGGCGGTTATGTCATAGTAAGACTGGATTTTCATCACAAATATCATCACAACTTGCAGTTGCAGCTCAGCACAGACTTGGGATTAGAACAGCTTACATCCAAAGCTGAAGTACTTTGGAGAAACAATGCAGAAAAACCTGTACTTGTATAGATTTTCACAGCTCAACCCATTGCCATCAGAGTACAGTGGATACTGCTTCATAGTTTGCTTTACAAGATTACCAGTTAAGTCAACACAATATCTACTGGTGTTGCAATTGCTATGTGTCCTGTGTTATCTCTGTGTACAGGTGTGGCTGTGGATACCCTACTGAACTTTCAGGTACATAGCAGCAAGAAGAAAGAAGGAGTATGTTGGTAGGTGATGAGGTCCCATACTCACACCAAGTTATTCAGAACTGGCACCTCGACACAATGGCTGTGTTATAGTGCACTGTACAGGGGGGTGTGTAGCCTTCCCAAACTTAGGAAACTATTCTCCAGGTGAGTAGGGAGGTTTGCTTTTATATGAAAAAGCCAAATTAGTTTAAGTTTGTAGCAGGAAATTCTGCATTAGCTGTCTTTCTCCATTCAGCAATGAAGTCCATTTTTCTAATTTTGTTTTTTATGACTGATACCTGATTTAAATGTTTATATTTTTTCCTTACTTTGTGCTATGTGATAGAGCTTCCAAAGCTCTTAGATGAAAAGATAGCACTATGTCCTTAGAGAAAGTACAGCTCTACTTCAGGGAAAGCTTCCTACAAGAGTTTTCATTATGTCTGTGAGGCAGATAACCACAATTGCATCTCTTCATACTCTACACACTACCCCATACTCATTTGGATGGTGATCAGATGTCAGATGTCTGTCTCAACCAAACAGGTTGAGGGGAGGCCACATTCTTCTGATGTGGGTCCTGATGAAAAAACTTCATGCGTAGTCAGGCATTCTGATCCTGTAATTGTGAACTTTACCTAGGCATTACCAGGCTGAGAATGCATCTCGTTGGTTCCCATTTCTCTCCCCCCCCACACACCTTTCTGTGAGCTGTGTGACCCTTTGATTTCAAACTATTTGGAAGCCTTGGGAAAAAAGATCTGTGTTATCTGAATCCAGCAATGCTACAGGCTTCTGCTGGGCAGTGTCTCACTCTGCTAGTGATTCCAGTCAAGTCACAGAAAGAACCTCATTCTCTTTGCAGCCCTGCATACTCTGCTCCTTCCTACCCTTTTCCAGACTAACAGCTACATCAGAGCTACTGTGCATGTGTAGACTGAACTTTCAATACAAGGACTGCAAAATCAGTGTCTAAGACATGCCAAACTTGCTGTGTGTGTGCAAATCAGTTGCATAGTGGATTCCATATTCTATAGGTATCTCACCCTGTGCCTATACTGATTTGCTTATATATAGAACACATAAGCATATAGAAAGTGGTGCTTATCCTGGATTTGTGAACTCCCAGATATTTAAGAATCCTTGGAAAATGACAGAAAAGCGGTAATTCAAAAGGTGATTCATAAGAGGAGAAGCCTACTGCTAAAAACTGGTAGTGTGCACAACTGGTAGAACAGACTAGTTTCCCAATATGATTATAAAGCCAGCTCAGTCACAAAGCCAGGCAGTTTAAATGAGAAATGATGCACATTTACAAGAAGGATAAACTGAATTAGGTTCTTTTCAGAAAGCAAGGAAACTTTTTAGACAGTGTATAAGGTAAGCTGTGAATAGAAACTCTGAGGGATCATACTGAACTGGAAACTCATGTAAGAAATGGGGAACGCAGTTTGTAATTAATCCTTCACTGGTATCTGACTTCCCTAGACTCTAGGGCTCTATACATTTACCTGTACCTAACTTCCTTTGGATTGAATGCTGTGTTTTTCTGACTGACTGCTTCTTAAATTCAGTGAAGCAGAAGAGTTTAGAAAATTAATTCCTCCTCTCCCTCTTACATCCGGTATATATATATTCGTGTGTGTGTGTTTTCTGGAGATGTTATAAACTTAAAAATCTTTCTAAGAGACAAAATAATTGCTAACTGAATTCTTAACCACTGCAACACAGAGAGAAATGAGAATTGCCAATGCAAGCCAAACCAAATACTATAAAGAGCCCAAATATACAGAAATTTCAGATTGAGTGAAAGCTACCCAGAGGTTTTGCATAACTAAACATTTGGAATTTCATTTTAAAATAGCCTATTAAATTCAAAAGATTCTAATAGAGAGATGAAAGTATATCCACAGAAAGAGTGAACCTGGTCACACTGAATTCAGTGACCAGGAGTAAAATTCAAGACTCAGAATTGTGGAAAGAAATAGGATCGTCCTTAATGCAAGAAACTGAAGTTGTGGGTTAGCCCAGGAATGCCCATAACAGACAGAAAGAGGAGCCTGAGCTTTGAGGTAGGCTGACACAGACCTTTCATCTGATGCCCAGTTGCTCTGTTTTTTTTCCATCCAGCACAGCAATTGCTACACCATAACACGACTCAATGTTTGACTGAGCATGAAATAAAATTTAATTGCTATGTACCAAGTAATTTGGTCTCAGATCCAACTCTGCCAGCAACTCCTGCTCAAATTTGTTAAAATTTGACTTCATGTGCCTCACACAGTCATGTCCATACAAGGTGTTGACCAATATAAGGCAATGGGAGGTCTGCCTTGACATCAAAGGATCTTATCAGAGGATGTTCTCAGCCAGTTATGGGTGAGTGTGCACTGAGGTTCACTCAAGTGTAGAACTTTGCATCTCTCCCCTTGTAATTCTACATGGTTTCTGTTGACTCTATCCTCAAGTTTCCAATAATCTTTCTGGGTTGAAATTCTGCTATTTAGTGTGTTAGTTCCTATCAGTACACTTAGTAGTTGTATGCTTTTTTTCTGTATTCAACATTGCGCATCATGAAAAGGATATTGAAGGTTTTCCTAAAACATTTTTAGATTGGAATGCCAGATCAGCATGAACAACATGAATACCAAGTATCTTTTTTCAGAAATTATGATGTGTCTTTAAAGTCACTATAACTTGCATAACTCTTTCTTACCATCCTTTTCCTGTAGATTCTCAATTCAAACACACATTCAATGCACAGGTCATGTTGATAATACGATCCCACAGAAGTGGGGAAGAAACACTTACATATCCTTCTGTGAGCTAAGCTGCAAGGATAGTAAGCCCCTTAACTGTAAGACTAGTAAGTAAGAGGTGAAAAGAACAGGCAAGGAAGGTGTTGTTTTCATTGGCTAAAGAAAGCATTAGAAGATTATCTGTCTGAGGCACACCAGAGAAAAAGATGTATCAGTAAGAATTATCCGTCTGAGGCACACACACAAAAAAAGATATTTCAGTAAGACTTTTAACAGAGTTTGTTGGCCTGTAAACTGGTAAGTCTAATGATATTACAGAACCACAGAATCAAAGAATTGCAGGGGTTGGAAGGGGATCATTGACTCCAATCTCCTTGTTAAAGCAGGTTCCCTATAATAAGTTGCACAGGTAAGCATCCAGATGGGTCTTGAATATCTCCATAGGATATCACCATAGAAGGAGACTCCATAATTTTGAGCAAACCACAAAATTTTGTTTGAAAAATGAGTAATATTTTTGTCAGCTATCTATAAAAAGGAAGTATTATTAATTAGTACTTCAAGGATGTATTGGAAAAACAAATCAGTTGTTAAGCACTGTAAAGAAAAATACCACAAATAGCAGGGGTATGTCATCATCATAATACCATGGCCATTACTACCCTGTCCTATGTTCAGTCATGACCTTTGATGTTTATACACCAGCGTGGAGTTAGCCTATCAGAGATGCAATAAAATCCATGTGATTGTATACAACACGAGTAAATATAGATCGAAAATTCTCTTGCAGAATTAGGCTCTGGTCGGGAATGAAGAGCAGCATGAAGATGTATATTTTTTTTCATTGGAATATTTTAATATTTCAAAATCTGGAAAGAAACCAACAAATGCTGAGACTTCTCGTGGCATGATGCCTCTGCTCTGGGGCAGCCTGTCAGCCTCGTACCCTGCATGTCTGGAGAACTGAGACTGCCAAGAAGACAAGCTGGAGGATAGTTCCTTCCCAGCTTTCAGCACTCCATCAGCCCCAAAGCCAAGAGGGCTGCAAGCCCAAGGTCCCATGACACCAGCTGGAAGGGCTGTTGAGAAGACAGACAGGCAAACTGTCAGGCTCTGTTGTCTTGGAAACCAGCCTGGATTCCACTGGAAATTGGTCAAAAATGGAAATTCTCCTGTGGAACATTTTGATTTCAATGAATTGCATATCCTGATGAGAAAATGTTCCATCAGAAATTTTCTAGCCAGACTGTTCACTGCTGGAAGTAGATAAACCTATTCCATAGTTTTTTTTCTTACTATTATTTTTGCTCCCACATGGTTAGCTAGAATCAGATTAATGGGCAAATCATTCTAAACATTTGATTCTGAGGTTTTACTCCAGGAACCTCTCTGTCTGAATTCTGTGTTCCAATTTCATAATTCAAGCCTCATTTATAGAGAAATGTTATTAACTGAAACACACTGCTACTAAAAGATAGTCGATTGGTCTCTATTGTTACATTTTTCATATATCTGTCATTGCCCTTAACTTCAGGACAGCCCCTGCACAGTTAATTGTATGAGCGGCTTGTCACTGATTTAGGATGCACATTAATACCAGATTAGTCTTAAACACAGGAAGGGAAGATTTCCTGTGGAAAGCTTGGCATATGTTTCTGTAAGCAGTTTGTTTTTTCTCTGTGTTCATTTGTGCAGCAATTGTAGCAGTGCTACAAGAAATAAAATCTAAACCTCAAAAAGCAGCTTCAGAAAGTGTAAGATTTTCTGGTTATTTCAAATCAAAACCAGTGATATGCAGATAACAATCATTCTATAATTTAAAATCTGTTTTGTGAGTAGGTGGGCAGATATTGTCTAACTGCTGTGAAGTCAATGAAGATCTTATTAATCCAGAAATAATATTACTTCAAATACCATGGCAACCAAACATCTCAGATAATCCTCAGAGGCTATATATACCATGTAAAGAATAAAATTATTTAGATGACTAATCTAACCAAAGTAACAGGTGTGGTAGTTTAACACCTCATGGGCTCCAGCTCTGGTGCTGGCCTGCTCCTGGGGGGGTAACCATGGGCAGGACCTCCTTCAGACCTCATCCACCCTGCCCTGAGCTCGGTAACTGCACGATAGCTTCTCTCTCATTTCTCACCCCTCTCTCCCAGCTGCTGTGCAGCAGCAGTTCCCTATCTGAACCCTGCTCTCCCAGGGCACACCCAGTCCTGCTCACAGCTAAGCTCTGGCCCTTTTGGGAAACAGGTCAAGTAGATAAAGCAGTGGAAATTGTACACCTTGAGAGTGGCATTTTGGACTCTGAATTTCATGAGACATCCGTGAGAAATCTTTGCATACAAAATTTTAGAAAATTCCTATGACATGGGTACAACACTGAAAGAAAAAGCTGCATTTAGCCACCCAAATCCAGTGCTGGGCTACTCCAGTGGTTTGCCTTGGTTGAAATACAGCCCACGGCTTTCATTGAGACTGCAGGTGATGGAGTGTCTCTCATTGTTAAACAGATAAAACCAATACTCAAAAGACTTTAGAAAATAGGATTAACTTCAACACAATCTTAACACATAGCAGAAACGGTACAAAAAAGACTGGCTTCAACTTAGAGAAATCAGCCGTGTAAATATTGTTCACCTTAGAGAAATCAGCCGTGTAAACATAGCACTGGAAACTCTGCAGTATCAGATCTGAAGAGGAGGATATAGGGGCTGTACACAGCCACAGCCTAACATCAGTCAAGAAATTTGCTGTGGAAAAATGGAACAAAACATCATGTGAGGAAACTGTGCGTCATAAATGATTTTGTGTTGACAGTTATGAAATGGAGAGTTGTGGACAGGTTTGGGCACCATGTCTCAGAGAAATTGGAAATTAAAAAGTAAACAACAAACGAACCGAAACAACAGAGGGAGAATGAGAGTCTGGAAAACATGCCTACAACCAAGTGTTTATGTTGAGACATGAATACATGCCAAACAAACTGTGAACAGATGCAAGAAAAGGAGAGTAGGAAAACCCCTGACATCAAAGGGTACATTTTCTGAATAACTCAGAAGCTGCATCTTCCTGTACCTCATGAACTCTTTCCTGTGATCACTTTGAAACAGTTTTCTCCCAGTGTCATTACTTGAACTAAAATTTAAACTATCAGTAGCTGTCATCATATTGAAATATATATCCTTACAAAATCACTGAAATGTATATTGGGGTTTTTGTATGTGTGTCAGAAAATCTGTAGCACTGGGCTTTTACAGCAGCATGAGAAACAATTAAATGTTCTGATGTATGAAGAGTGAGTACCCTGGTGTAAAAAGGAGGTGTCAGTTCTGACAGGATACCTTGCTTAATTGAGATAGCTCTTGAAACAGGCAGCACCTCATACCATATTACTTTGACTATTGAGGTAAGTCTCCTTCAAACATGTCTGAGTTTCATAGAATCATGCAATACTTAGAGCTGCAAAGGACCTTTAGAGGTCATCTAGTCCAACTCCCCTGCAATGAACAGGGACATGTGCAGTCAGATTAGGTTGTGCAAGGCCCAATCCATCCTGGCCTTGAAAGTTGCCATAGATGAGGCACCCACATCTTTGGGCAATCTGTTCCAGTACCTCACCCTCACTGTAAAAGAATTTTTCCTTATATCTAACCTAAATATCCCCTGTTTAAGCTTGAAACCATCATCCTTTGTTTTATCACAAGAAATATTGCTAGAAGTCTGTCCCCTTCTTTCCTGTAGCTCCCCTTCAGATATTGAAAGGCCGCTATCATGTCACCTCAGAGCCTTCTCTTCCCCAGGCTGAACAGCCCCAGCTCTTTCAGCCTGTGTTTCAGAGGCTCTGACAGCTCTCTAGTTGGAGGAAGTACTCAGTCAGAAATGTTTTTTCCTTCAGAGCTCAGAAGTCCCCAGTGATTATCACCAGAAGAACAGAAACTCGCTGCTACATTTGTTTTACTGTTCAGCAAGGCTGAACCTCTGCCCCAGCTGGACTGTGAAGAACTTCTGATGTAGGAGTTTCCTAGCTCCAGCAGAGCCAGAGCCTTATGGCATTCACTGTTAATGCTGCTGTGTGACTCTGAGACTCTCAGTAGTTGCAGTGAGATTTGTAGAGGCATATCAGCAGGAAGATGACAGATGAAGAGTATCAGAGGGCATTGGGGTTAACGGGGGAGGTGGCACTCCAAGTAATCTCAGAGGTTCTCACAGTTCTGGATCTTTCTGATTCTAGGCTGGGAAATGCTTAATGGTCTCTGGATAAATCAGTCTGGCCTGAAGCCAGCTGCATTTGGATCTGCTTTCAGAAGAAACAAAGCATGTTTGCTGCACATGTTTTATTTTTCACTTTCAAAGCCAGTCAGATATCTCTGTTACCAGTTCAGTAACAATCTGTGGTTAGAGCTACATTGTCAGCCCTTTTTCAGGGACATGCCTGTCAATATACAGTAAAGGACGTTATTTTCTGTGGTCTACCAAAGCACAACAACAGGGATGTAACGATCATCAATGTCTGCATTTTTTCTCTTACTTGTCATTTGAGGCTCAGGATGGTATCTGGCCATTCCATGCTGCTGATATGTGTATGTGAACTGGCAGAATACATAATTATAGAGGGTGCTCTCTATTTCTGGATAAAGTTTAATGATTTTTATTATAGTACCACCTAGGGCCCAACATTGTACTGGCTCTATCCAGAAGGCTGAGCTCCCTTGGCTTTTTGCCCCACCGCCTTCAAGCTATCTTGACAAGAAGGGATTCTCTTATTTCCTCTAGAATCGCAAAGACATGGCAATTAGTCATGACTGCTCATGATTGGTGAGACAAGAGCTGTTTTCTTGATTAAGCACTTAGGGGTGGGTGGTGATGGACAGACAGTCCATCACAGTCCACATTTGTCATGCAGTTACACAAGTGGGAGGAAAACAAAATGATGATGGAGGATAGAGGCATGTGACTTCTGGCAACAGGAGGACAGCTCCTATTCCACCTGCAAATCTGTATCTTTGGAATAGATTTAGTGCCCTGGCAGCAGCTGAGAGGCTGGAGGCTCCATCCAGCAAAGCAGAGCACCAACAAAGCCTGAACTCCCAGCGCTACATGGGGAAAGGAGCAAACCTTAGTGGAGTAAACTTCCTGCTGTGGAGGAGGATGTCTCTATTTGTGACTCGCTGGCTAAGGGAGGCTGTTTCTTGATGGGGCTTGAATCTTACGTATTGAAATAAAACTGTTAAGAGTTGTTGTGCCCTTAGACTTTTATCCTCTTCTGCTCTTCCATATGACCAGCAATGATACTGGCAAGAGAAAGCACTGAGCATATCAAGCATAATTACATGACTGGTTGTGAGGGTCAAAGCCAGGGGAGGCAAGGCAGTTTTCTCCTTGATCCTACTACAAAAAGAGAAATCGAGGTTTTGAGGGGATGTTGATAGATGCTGCAGATCATTGTCTGTTTGAGCAACTGGTATCAAGAATTTGTTTTGTTTTGTTTTGTTTTATGACTGTGGGTCTCTCTGAGTGTCAGTAATAACTGTGAAGAGACAGGATCCACCTGACAAAGTAGGGCACAAGCCACACTGTCAACTGGCTGAACAACCTGGTGAGGAGAGCTTTAAACGGGAAATGACAAGATGATGACCCACAATCAACTAAGGAAGTAGTGGACCACTTTGGCAAGCAAATTGCATGAGATGATGTGAACAAGACAATCTGTGATCAACAGAACAAGGTGAAAGAACCCCAATTAAGCAGATAAATATAACATAAATAAGCAAGTACTAATATCACAGTATTGCAGAGATATTTTTAATCATTAATTTTCAGGAGTATCAGCATGACTTGGTGCCCATCTGAAGTACTTGCACATCCATGCATGCAGCATGGATAAATAACAGGGGGAATTAGAGACTGCAGGAGGAACTATAAAAGTTGTGACAAGCAATAAGGAATTCAGCTGGAGACCAGTATCCCAGATGTACTAGTGTACACAAGAGACTGAATGCAGCACTGGTCAAATTCTTTATTAATGACCTGGATGGTGGGACAGAGTGCATCCTCAGCCCCTCAGCAAGTTTGCTGATAATACAAAATTGGGAGGAGCTGCTGACACTTCAGATTGTTGCCATGCAGGGGGACTTCAATAGGCTGGAAAGACTGGCAAACTGAGATTTCATGGACTTAAGGGATACACAAAGCCCTGCACTTGGGAGAACTAGCTCAAGCACCAGAACAAGCTGCAAAGCAGCTCCATAGAGAAGGAACTGGGAATCCTAGTGGGCACCTTTGAGCATGAGCTAGCAACGAGACCTGATGGCAAGGAAGGCCAAGAGTCTCTTGACTTGCATTAGGATGTGCCATCCACAGGTTGAGGGTGTGATCTTTTCGCTCTGTTCAACACTGACGATGAGGCTGCATCTGTAATGTGGGTTCCAGCCCTGGGCTGCCCAATACAAGTAAGACACACTTGCACTGGAGTGAATGCTCTGAATGGTCACAGGGATTATTAAGGCCTTGGAAAATCCTATATGAGGAGAGGGTGAGAGATCTGGGACTGCTTAGTCTGGAGAAGGCTCACTGGGATTTTCTCAATGTGTAGAAGTCAGAGGAGGGCAAGGACAGACAGTGAAAAAGGTGTAAGCAGGCTTTCAGTAGTTCTCAATGAAAAGACAGGAAACTATGGGTGCAGAAAGAAATAGAGGAAAATTTATTTAAGCATTAAAAAAAAACCCCACAAAACATTTTTACTATAAAATGCAACACATTGCCCAGAGACTGTGGAGTTCCCATCTTTGAAAATAATCAGAATTTGACTTCAGAAAGGCCAGAGCAGAGTGACCTTTTCAACTTCACGTGTTTCGTGCTACTGTGTCAAAACAGGTTAACTGAAGAATAGAAAAGTTTACAATTAGCAGGGACTACTGTTATTAACCTTGAGATGGAGGTTTTAAAACCTGTCAATTCTCTCACAATATGAAATATGACAATGTAAGAGCTTGTGTCACTCACCTGCATTTGGAATGCAATTCTACTGCACTGGTAAAGTGTATTATTAGCTTCTCACTCATTTTTATTAATGATTCCTGTAAACTAAAGACCTGTTACTGTACAATTAACAGATTGCAATGAAGGAGCAGCTATATTTAAATAAAGTGCCTGCAAGGAAAAAAAATTGAACAGTATTTAAAAAAAATAAACAGAAATAATATCTTGCTGAAACAAAGCATTAATAAACATGAACACAAGCTGTACATGCTTCCAATGAGAAAGTGTGGTACTTGGGTAAGTTTCATGGTGTGGAAAATCATGTTAATGCAGGACACTGAATATGAATGCTCACAGCCTCTCACAGTGTAACTCATGAATACACACAGTACTGTGTTTCTCTCAGGAGAGCTACAACTTCCAGCTGGTGATGCTAGTTCTTGAACAGAATGAGTATGACCTCGGTCTTATGGGTTCCTCAGAATTTACTCATCTTAAATGGCACCAGTGATTCTAAGGATTTCTAAAGTTCTTCAGGAGACTGTTTAAGTTCAGTAATGCTGTAGGCAGGAACCATGAGATCTCCACATCCACAGATTGACGTGTTGCCTGTGGTTGCCATTTCGCTCTTCATCACTGTGGGCACATCTCATTTGGTTCTCCAGCTCACTGCAAATCGCTTGTAAGTCCTCAAGCCAGAAATATTTCACTGCATCTGCACTAATAACTGTGTACCAGATGCCAAGACAAACATTCATTGGTCCAATATGGTAGAAAGGAAAAAAAAATTACCTTCCACTTCTGCCTAATTGGCATAATGTCCTTCCTTCATTGACACCAAACGGACCGTTTTCAAAAGAATATTATATTTCATAAAAAGTTAATGTCACCATATAAAAGGAGTAGCTTTTCTAATGTTCAGTTTTAGCAAACAGCATAGGACATTTCCCCTATCCCACGTTAACAATTTGTTTTATACTGTCATCAACATAGATGACTCAAATAATATTAGGTGTACTCTTGGGGAAGAAAATGAAAGAAGAAACCCTGTCATGTGAATATGACTTTATTTAAGTACTTGCAATTATATTGATGCCAGTGGAATTTTGCCTGCTTGCATACATATTTCCTTTCAGAATCAGATGCCCCTGAACTTGAAACAAAGATGGATATAAATAAAGAGAAAAGATTTAAAACTTTTGGGTTGCACCTGGAGCTTATTCTGATTTACTAAAGAAATAATAAAGGATGTAAAACATCAGTCAGGATAAGTGCATCAATGGCAAAAAAGTTTTTAGAGGTTTTCAAATCCATCCTCTGGACTCCAACTTTTATAGAAAACTTGATCACACCAGGAAGAAAGCTATGAAATTTTTAAGGAAGAATTTTCCATACATGTTCTTGCCTGTTTGAAAGCGACCAGAGAGGGGAAAGGAGTGGGCTTCAAATTGCATTTATACATTTTCATTTATATTTAAGTGACTGACAAGACAGCGAAAATCATATTTTTCAGTTGCTGCTACGTAAATTGCCTGAAGCATTCTCTAAATAATTTCTACTTTGTTTTATCTTTTCTTTTTACTTTATTTTTTTAAAGATCACCTAGGGCCTGCATCTTACTCATTTAAGATAGCACTGTGTTGTACTGATCCTATCAGATGTCAAGATAAGCATTTCCTATGATTGTGCTACTGTGTTAAGAAAATTAATTCTTAAAACACAGATTTTCCAAGCTTCAGAGAGTGAGGTGTCTGCCAGCACGCTGGGGCTGGCTCATTCAGAACTGCACAGAAAGATCAGCTAAGGCAGGAACATCAGTTTATAGTACATAAACGTAAAATTTATGCTTATGGTAAAATGTAGTTTTAAAAAGCCATCAGGAACTGCTTTCATAGCAAAACAAAATCAAAATTGGTGATTAGTAAACATATATTGTCAGGAGCAATAATCAGTGGCCTGAAGATAAAGTACCTGAAACTGCTTGCTTTCATACGTTATCTCGATTCAGTTTATACTCATTAGCCTTGGAGTGTTAAATAAGGCATGTGGAATTATGTAATTCTGTATTACTTAACTTTTCTGCAATTACTTGAAGGAAATGTTTTCATTTTCTTAAAATGAAAGTCATGCAGTGCTATAATTTCATTCAGTAAAAATTAATAGCTATGAGAGACGCAAGAAAGTAAGTTCTATGGACACTAGCAAAGTCTATGGACACTAGCAAAGAAACTCATCTGACTGGGGAGTTTCAGGTTAGGCCAACAAATTCATTTTTGTCCAGACTCTGTGTACCTGAATTCTTAAGATTCTTTGGTGTCTGATATTTGCAAATTAAATATTTACAGTACTTTGCTTTTTCTTTTGTTCTTGTTGGCTTTTTTTTTTTTTTTTTTTTTTTTTTTTTGCTTAAAGGTTAACTGGCAAATGATATTTAAGTGCCTCCAAAAGTAAAGCTTCCTGTTCATTGACATGAAAACTACAACAAATAGGATGCATTACCTACAGAGCAGCCCTTGTACAACACAGACTTGTTTAGATGAACAGTGTAATTAATACATGTCAGCAAACTTCTGTCAGCCTAATTCATAAAAGAGGGTCACTACTGCTCTACGCTATCCCAAGTTCCTCTAATTTTTGTGCAGGAGCTTTAGTGACAGGTAGCAATGGTATCTGTCACAGTGGTGCTTGTCCATACCCAGAGCACTGCACGCTGCAGTCAGTTGTCATACATTACTTTAAAACCACCCCATAATGCCAGTGGTTGTGATAACAACCAGAATGTAGAAGTGCTTCACTGTGGGGCAACAAATGATAAAAAGCATGTGTGCAAAGGTTACATCTGTAATGTCACTGTGTTTAGCTGATCATGTGATTTACCAAACACTGACTGTGATGCTTTGGTAACGAGTTCATCACAGCACTGTGCATAGTAGCCTCACACACAGGCACCTGGACTCAGAGCCTTCCTCGGCCATCATGGGTCTGAAGTAATCCCTCTTCTTTGGGCTATTGCCAGCTGCTCTATTTCCATGGAGCAGCAGAACTGTGGCTCATCACGCTCAGTGAGTTGTTAACAGTCACATAAATGATTGCTGATATTTAATCATAGCCATTCTCAAGTCTTACTTATTTAACTCTGAGAGATATATTCTGAGGTATTGCTTACTGTGCAGATAGTATTGTTTCCTCTTTTAATAATTTGATACTTACGTTATCTTTTCAAAATGTTTATTCCAACTGCAAACATTTTCTTATCAAAGACCCAACCTCCTTTACCGCACTGACCTTATGAGTCAGCTGTGCAGTGTCACCGGGTACGCAATCAAGAGAACACAGCAATAATATCAAATAAAGATAAATCCACAGCAAACATTTAGAAGTAATAACTATGAAGTCCTTCTTTTCTATTTCTTTGCTCCTTCTGACATTACTGCATGACTGAAACTTCAGTGCATTTAGGAGAACTTGCTGAGGAAATTACTTGGCCGCCAATTAAACAAGCATCCTGCACCCAGGAGCAGCTGGTATCAAAGTGCATTATTTTAAACCTGTCAGAAGAAAGATGTGTTGGCCAGAGGTGGTTAAAGTAAGACATGGAAGCTTCCTTTTGTCAGCTTGACTTTGATGACGAGTGATATGCCTTATATTTTGGCTGTGACTCTGTTCCCCACAAAGAAGAGAAGCACCACACTGATTTTGCAAAAAATGCTCTCTTTGTGGTTTGACAGCAGCATAATTGAGCCTGGCTGTCTGCTGTCTGAGTGCTTTCTGTGTACACCACCACAGCAACTGCCCAGCTGAGGGAGCTGCATCAACAGAACCCTTATTCCACGAAGTACAACGATGAGTGCACAGCCACCATGTCTGCCCGCGCACCAACTCACGGCGGGCGGGGTTAGATGGGTCCCAGCACAGAAAAAGAAGAAGATAAAACAGCAGCCACAAAGCACGGCTGAGGGGAAAAGATGAACTATTCTTTCTCGGGGTTCGGGTCCAGCCCGAACCGCCCTGTCATTCTGTGATCTCCAGCTGCCAGCACAACCGTCCCCGCCAGGCCTCGAGGCCGCGGATGGGGCGCGGCTGTGGGCGGCGCCGCCGCGGGCCCGGTCCGCCACCGGCAGGGGGCGGGCACGCCGCCTCCGCGCCTTCCTCTGCCCGTGCGGCGGCGGCAGCGCTTCGCTTCCTTCTCGGCCGGCGGCGGGCGGGCCGGGGCAGCCTGCGCGGCCGCTGAGCGGAACGGAGGCGCTGCGCGACGTGGCCGTCGCCGCCCATCGCAGGTAGGGGCCCGCGTCCTCCGCGCTCCGCTCCTGAGGCGGGGGTTCCTGCCCCGGCGGCGGCTGCGCCTCGCGTCCCTGTCCGTGCAGCCGGAGAGCGGCTCCTGCGGGAGCAGAGCGCCGAAGGCGGCGTTACGGCGCGCCGAGCCGGGCTGCTGTGGCACCGCGCACCGCGTGCTTTCGCTCTGGGCTTCTGAGGCTTTAAAGTAGGAAAAAGCTCGTCTGTGTGCTGCGAGTGCTTCCGCCCCTCCAGCTGTGTTGAAGCCTGAGCCGCTGGGCAGGCTGTGTAACTCGCTTCTCGTTCTGTTTTCTCACCTTTAAAAGTGTGATTGCGTGGTTTAAGCAGTAGTGACGACTCTTGACCTCTGTAAAGTATCCGTGTTTTGCTCTCTGTGCGTGTATGTAAGGAATATGAAGTAGCTTTATAATCCTGCGTGCCCTGTCTTGCCGTGCGCACCTGGATCCCAGGTGCTCTTTGCAGGATGGCAGCTCCTTTTCGGCTAACAAAGTACCTATCGATCCTGATATCCTGATAGGAGAATAATACAGGAAGAAACCAAACCCGCAGCGGGAACAGTTGGTTATTACATATACACAACTGTCGTATTTTAAAGCCTGTGAGGTAGGCAGGGTGTGACCGGAGCTCATGAGCAGCAGCCCCCTCCGGGTCCAGCCGGAGGGCAGTCCTGTTCAGCAGCACTTGTGGGGCTGTTGGCTGTCACAGTTGTTTCTGTGCGAAACAGGTTTTGTAACTTGCTTTAAGCCTGTTGCAGGCTTTTCCCACGTTAGCAGCTCGGTGTCATGCCTAGGCATGGAGGAGGTGCCTGCTTTGCGGCAGGCTGCTCTTCCAGCTGTGACCGTGTCACAGTGAGCACAGTGCAGATAGCTGAGTAGCAGAGTTGCCTCGCGGTGCCCGCAAATTGCTGCCTAGCCTCTCTAGATGCAGACCAAGTGGTTCAGGATCTGCAGGCTCTAACTATAAACAGAATGTTTTCAGTGCTTTAAGGAAAGGGTCAAAATATAGTCAGAGTTTGAGAATTTAATGGAACTTCAGTGAGCCGATGTTTAAAGTGTGAGCTGTTCTTGCTGGATGTTTTGTTTCTGTTTTTGTTTAGAATGCCAGGGTAGCATATGGCAGGGGGACTTTTTCCATAAAACCTCAAGAAGGATTGTACTGTGTAAGTTGCAAAAATAACGCTTTGATTATAGGTTATTTTGTAGCGTAAAATTAGGTGTCTGTAAGATGAATGTCTAGCAGACATAAGGGACTTGCTGCATAAGATTCAAATTATTCAAGTAGAAGAGATTTGTGTCCTCAGTTTTGAGGTTTTTCACTGAGATCTGTTTAGGAAGTTGAGGATTTAACGTATAATTACTGTAGATGTGTATGTTTGCTCAGCCAGTGGCCTGTTGCCACGGGTCTGTGACAATCATTTTGCTATCAGCAGCACTGGAATTACTGTGATTGTTCTGTAGCATAGAGTGAATAATTCCCAGGGATGTTCATAAATGATCTATTTTATGAAAAGGAAAATGTAGTCAGCAGTAGCTCCAACAAGTAACTAGGAGATCCAGGCTCTCAGTTTGATCTTCTGAAGGGCTGTGTTTAACTACAAATCCTTGCAGAGCCTTATGTTTTTCCTAAGGGTGCATGTATCCTGAGGGGACTTCAATTTTTCTTTCTTTCTTAAAAGAAGTAAATCTCGTTCTGTGTAATTAGTATCTCTCATTCTGCCCTTTATTAGTTGGGGTGCTTTTTGAATAATTTGTATCTTCATTTGCAAACAGAGCAATTTCTTGTTGGACAGATCTACTTCTTGTTGGAGCTCAGTGCCAAGAGGATATAGATGAGATCTCGTGGAAGAGGAAAGCAGCTTTGGAAGACTGCTAGGGTAAAGGGAGCTGCTGGAATGAACTGTCTGTTGCATTTCATCTGCAGAGCTGTTGAATTAGTTTTAATGGCAACAGTTTACTTTGTGTTTATATGTACAAAACCACAGTAGTTCTCTTGAGAATGTCTTGAGAGTCCAGTTAAAATCTTTATTAATGTTAAAATAGGTGATGTTTACAGCCTCCTTTCTCTTCAGGAAACTTGCCCTATTGTTGTGGCTGGCTGACTTTCTTTTCTTTTCCTGCCCTTTCAACAACATCAGGAGAGACCTTCTTCTTAATCTGCTGTGATAGCACCAGTTAGTTGAGTCGTCATTTCACAAACATTTAAGCTGGTGAAAGCTTGTACAGCTGCCATTAGAGAGCTTCTGACCTGCTCCTTGACGCATATTTCTGCTTCTACATCAGTGCTAGAGAAAGCATGTGCTCTCTGTCAACAAATGAATAACAGGATATGCTGAATAAAGCTACGTTCTGATCTTACTTAACAGACTATTGGGCTAGTTTGTCACTGTGTTATAGGAGAAAATGTCTTTTCAAAAATAAGAGGTGTGCTTAAAAAGTAACGTAGAAAGGGTGACAGTCATTCAGCTGAAGGCACTACAGGCCATAAATGCCTTTTGAGCCTTTATGGGAGGATGAGAAAGGGCTCAGCTTTAGTGTTGGCTTCTGAAAGGGGTGATTTTATCCTAATAGAAGCCCAAATAACAAGTGAAGGTCTCAGCTAGGTGAACCTGAGACAGAGGAGCATTCATACCTCTGTAATAGGGCTGAGCTTCTCCAGATTGAGCTCCATCCAGAAGGTGGTGATTTAGTGGGCATGGCAGTTGTGGGTTGATGGTTGGACTTGATTATCTTAGAGATCTTCTCCAACTGTAGTGGTTCTGTGGCTGATGTGCGTGGTGTTGGCAGCTGGAAGGTTGTACCCAGTTAGGAGGTGGTTATGGGTTTTTGTTCTGGTACTTTTGCGTTCAGAAACTAGTCTAAGGATGCAGTATTTCTTGCTTTCTCTGTGTATCTCCTGTAGAAAGAGGTGAGTCACTGGAGCTATGAAGGAGTACCTCTCCAGCTCTGAGTGCTTTCTGTCCCATCCCTCGCAAATGGCACACTGCTAACATGGACCAGGAGCACCGACTTGCCTGAACCTCAGGAGCCCTGCAATTCTAAGTACATCATGCAGAGTGATGGTCATTAGTTAGTGACAGCAGTCTGATATCTGCAACGTGACCCTATAGTGCAGTGTCCTGTAGTCCTGGTGTGGTCATGCTGTGTGCTGGTGCTGCTGTGCTACCCGTTCTCCCCAGAGCTGCTATCCCTGCAGGTGCTTTCTGCAGCCAGTGGCACACAGCAAAGGTCTGAACATAGTGGAGCTGTACCTGGCAGATGAGAGTGGGCTCAGTGTTGTAGCAAGGGATCCTCGCCCCTTACAGGAAGAGGAAGGAGAGGTAACAACAGCATTTTGAGCAGCAGCAGTTGCTGTGGAGTGCTTTCCTCAGAAATGCATCCCAGCTTCTTAGCGAGCAAAGGTTAAAGCTCTGCTTCTGCATATAGCCTCCTCAGTTCATGCTGACCTTTTGTTAAAGAAGCTTAAACGATTAGTAGTATCATTTTTTTTTTCCTCTTGTCTGTGTTGGTGTCCCTTGCTGCTCTCAGTACCCATAATGCTATCTGCCTTTCAGAATCCCTTGGAGCTCCCTGCATGGCTCTGCAGTGTTGGTGTACAGCTCTGTGGTGAGGTCAGTGTGGTTCTGTGCAGCGTATGAATCTCTCTCTTTCAAGAGATGATGAAATCATTTTGGCATCTTAAAGTTAGTACGTAGAATATGGTTACACTTGTATGGATAATAATGTGGAGAAGTAACTCGATCATTCCGCAGTAAATTTGGGCCTGTAGAGGAAGTGTTTGAAATGCTCTTTTTCTGTTCTGCTTTTATGATGCCTCTATTCCAAATAGGCCCCGGGGTGAAGTGGCACGCTGGAATCGTAGCCTCAAATTTCTGTGGTGTCATATGCAACTGGATCAAGTCACAGTGTTTATTTGCATGTTAATTGCTTTTCAGACCTATAACCTTTCTGTTCGGTAGCTCTATTGAGAATTGCTGTAAAGAGGAGAGTGAAGTGCATGGTAGCAGTGCATTATTCTGCTATTTTTTTATTGGCAGGAAGATGTACATTTGAAACATATACTGTATTGTGGCAATGCAGTGTCGATCCAATGAGACCTCGTGATCTGGCAGATAGAATGCATTACACTTCTTTTTTAATTGTTGGTGTGGAATGGCTATACAGATTTTGCTGTATGATGAAATGAAGTTGGACACTTGTTTCTTAACAAAACAAAACAACAAGTCAGTATTTGAAATGGCGTAGCTTCGCCAGTGTTTTGGTTACAAAGTAGTTGGTTTGTATTGTGAGAAGAAATAATGTTAAACCTCTCACCTCCTCTGTTATAACTGCTCTGGGACTTAGCTTCGTCCCACAGCAGTAGCTAGAAGTGAAGTGAGTGAATGAGGTTTGCAATTTGTCCTCAACAATTTTATCTATCTGAATTTCTCTGCAATTTTATCCAATCCTGTGAAATACTAAGGCTAAAATTCTCTGTAATAGGGGGTTCTTTGTAATAGGGCCATCAGTAGCTATAAGACATTTGTTTTCATCACACTTAAATAGCATGAATTTCAGGGACCTTAACTGAAAGCTTGTTTAAAACAAAAAGTACAGATTGGTGATATTTTGTATGATATTGTGGAAGAGTTCTCAAGGTATGGTGTGAGAATAGCCTATTGTTAGTGCTCTGCAAAGATTGTTCTGTAGCCCTTTTCTTTTAATGAAAGGAATGTAGATTGAGTTATGTTCTTAGTGGGAAAGAACACACCTTAGTGCTTTTATCTCAGACTTCTCAGGATTCAGGAGGATTTTCCTGTTAGGGAGACTTGTAGTGTGTGTGTGTGTTGCGTAAGGTGACAGTGCTGGGTTGATGCCAGTGGCAGGAGCTTGCTGGTCAGTAATTGGACTTCTCCTTTGGGAAATGTTTGTTTTGCACATCAGGTATCAAGCCACTCTTGCAGAGTCATGTTTCTTCTCAGATATATTTCCTTTCTTACAAGTGAAACCGCATAGCAGTGTGAGCAAGGTGGGTAATTCTGCTACAGTTGCACATCCTGTTTTTAATTTTGGAGTATGGTCTGGCTTCATCTGCTGAAGGTGTCTGAATTTCATTTGGCAGAAGTAAAACAAAATCTTGTTTCAACAACCAAACATTTGAGGTCTAGGGGAGTGTTGTTAGAATACCAAGATGAATGCAGTGCAGGTGGTGTCATTTTTTGTAAGGTCAGTTGCCCCTGAGTTGTTCTGTGTAGACAAGCGGCCAACCTCTGTGTAGAGCTTGGCCATAACCACAGGGAATTTGAATGAATATAGGAGTAATAGTAGGGAAAAAACTGCTTGAGTGAGAGGCTTATTAGGAGGCACAACTGATGCATTCCCACACAATAAAAATTGAAATACAGTAGTTACTTTAAGATAATTCATTTTTTTGTCTTCCCTTCAGTTCCGTTTGACATTAAATACATTTTGCAAAGGTGGTGAAAGTCTACTGTTAGTCTAGCATAGGGATAAGCAGTCATCTTGGTAAGGAAATACATCTTGTTTTTAAATGGATCCTATTAGCAGCTTAGGTTTCTACTGGGTTAGAGTTGGAATGATCTGTATAGTCTCCGCTGTTTTGTTCATGGGATACAGTAATTCAGGTTGGCACAACCACTGGTTAAAACAAGAGCTCAGGTAAATGTAGCTAAAGCTAACCCTGAAATACGTGATTCACTTTGTAATCTCAGGTAGAAAACCACCACCACTCTTGTGCTTGAACACAGCAGACTGCAATATCTGTTAACAGAGGCTGTGTTAACGAAAGTTTGCTTTACTTGTTAAGCTTCACCAGGTGTGAAAACGTCAGATGGCATTTTTTTCTGTGGTGTTTTTTCTGACAGGAGAAAAAAGTCCATCTGTGGATCACTGAGGAAGGCAGTCTGTGCTGCAAAAAGAAAACTCTTTCCTAATCTAGTTGTGACTCAGAAATAAAACAGCTCAAGTTGCTAGTTTTCCTTCTGTATTAATCAATTCTGATTGCTCATCTAATTGTATTCCAGTGAACTTGATGATGCTATAGGTATGCATAAAAACAGATACAGTAAAGGAAAAAAGGAGTAACAATATTTGACTATTTTCAAAAACACTTGTTTAGGTGAGGATAAAATTCCCTCTGAATTTAATTCAAAACATCTCAGGTTGATACAGATTCAGTATTACTTGCCTGGTTACAAGTTTGCGTGCAGTTGAGTAGAAATACCCATTCACTGTTGAAGGAGGTGCTGACTTGCTCCTTGCAGACTGCTGCCCAGCTGATCAGGCTCACCTCTTGTTTGTCCTTAGTTGTGTGGTGATTTACATCCTTCTGTTCCTTTCTTGTTTAACCTCGTGGATGAGACTGCTTAAAAAAATACATATTTTATTTAGAATGTTTTAGTTACAAATAGGTAAAAAGCTGCCAGTGGATATTAAGAACAGTCCAACTCAGCATCTTTTAAAACATTTCTTAAATTACATCTTAATGGTAAGAGACTGGGGTGTCTGTTGCATGCTTTTCTCACCTGCATGCTGCCTTGCAAAGCAAACCTGATTCTTTTAGCATTTGGTTGTGAAATGTAATTGTTATGTAGATTGTTCCATTATGCTTTAAGGTAGGTTAGGGGGAAAAAAAAGTATGTGCAGGATCTCAATTAAGACTTTAGATGACTTGTAGCACAGCACAATATTTACTTTTTGCTTTGCGTGCAGCACCCCTGTTGATATAGTTCACAATGAGCAGTTCTGTTTTTGCATAAGTACCTCATCATTTGTTTTTGCAGCAGTATCTTATCACTGACCCTAGCATTAGAGAGCTGCCATATGCTCTCAGATCCTTTTCTGCATTACTGCTACTTATTTTGCTGCAGTTGATGTCCTTTATTGTATTGCTTTCTGCTTTTTAAAATATTGCTTTGTTGGTTTTTTTGCACCTTTTACTAATCAAGGAAGATCAGGATTAGAAGATTAGAAGATCAGATTCAGAATTATCTTGGCCTTCTAAATTCTTGCTTCACATCTGTTTGTTTTTGTGCTTCAGTTTCATAAATACTGTCTAAATGCATTATCAAATTGCTTGTGGATGTACTGTTATCTGGGAAAATGAGAATGCAGTGTGCTGATTTACATGTTTCCTACTATCCATAAAACATGTATTGCAATTCTATTTGGGGAAAAAAAACAAACCAACAATACAAAAAGCTTAAAGCACTAGCCACTTGCAATCTGCTGATGATTTTAAAACAAAGTAGGACAGAGACTGTGCCCAAATGAGATGAGTGTGCCCTGGTGGACAAGAAAGCCAATGCATTAAAAAGAGCGTGGCCAGCAGGTTGAGGGAGGTGATCCTTCCTCTCTACTCTGCCGTGGTGAGGCCTCAACTAAAGTATGGTGTCCAGTTCTTGGCTCCTTGGTACAGAAAGGGATTTCCAAGAAAGAGTCCAGCAGAGGGCCACAAAGATAATAAAGGACATGGAGCCACCTCTCTTATGAAGAAGGAAAGGCTGAGAGACCTGGGTCTGTTCAACCTTGAAAAAAGAAGACTCAGAGGGGATCTGATCCATGTCTATAAATACCTAAGGAGTGGGAGGCAAAGGGATGAGGCTGGACTCTTCTCAGCGGTGCATGGTGATAGGATGAGGGGAAGTGGCCACAAACTGAAGCATAGGAAGTTAAATATGTGTGGGAACTTCTTCACAGCGCAGTGACGGAGCAGTGGCACAGCTGCACAGAGAGGTGGTGGAGTCTCCTTCTCTGGAGACATTCAAGACCCACCTGGACGCCTACCTGTGCAACCTGGGCTAGGGAGCTGCTTTGGCAGGGGGTTGGACTCCATGATCTCTGGAGGTCCCTTCCAACCCCTACAGTTCTGTGATTCTGTGATAAAGAATTGTCCACACTGAGTTGAATTCCCCTCAGTACAGAAATCTGGGCTTCCTTCAGTGTTGTAAGTGTGACGGTATTTAACAAAACCATTTGTGTGCCTGTATGTGTGCTTGTATTTTAATGGCTACTATAGCTAAAACACTTTCCTCTTGCGCCCTGTTTCTGTGAAGCAAATGACTTGCTCGATGTGCATCAACTACCTGAACTCAGGAAGACCCCAATCTTAGCATAATAGATAATTCAGAACATCTAATAAAATCTGATGATTTGTGGCAGGAGTATAGGGTTATAGTTTTCCAAAATGAAGTTATACTGTAAGCTTCCTTTGTGAAGTTTCTGGCGGAGTTCCCTCAACAGATCCCTTCTAAAAGCAGATATTTGCCACTCTATAGATTGAAGGTAGTATTACTGTAAAAGAATATACACAGCAGCTCCATGGGTGTATATTGAGTTTGTCAGATTTTCATTGTCATCCCTAACAATTTATCAGAAAAGTGGAGCTATAAACAAGAAGTCCACTGATACTGATTGAATAGTAAAACATAAGGTGGGGAAAGCACTTTATTCTTTCTTTTCTCTATCATTTTATTTTCTGTTAGTTTCTTCTACTTTTATATGAAGCTCTGTGTAGCATTTTGGGCTGCTACTTGGAAGGGCTTTGACGGAGGATATCACAGCATCTGGAAACTGTGCCTGCCTCAGGAGAAAATACAGTGCATGAGGATTTGTGGAGGAGAAATAAGCAACCAGTAATCTCAGTTCCCAACTATCTTTCCACATATCTATTCCTTAGTACTTTGCAAAGAGAATAAATAGCTCTTTTCTGCATGGATATGCATGCAGCTTCATGCAGAGATCGGGACAATGGCATGATGGTGTAACTTCTTGGCTTCTCCACTTCAGTGAACTCTCTGTCTTTTGCTTTCTGTTCTGGAGGAGTTATTACTCAACCTGTGCCCCTGGCTGTAGAGAAGGAGGAGTGTTTAAACACCCTAATGTGGCTTCCTACCTGGCTGCTGTTTTCCTGCTATTTTTTCAATGAGTAGATCAGATTCTCCCACTTCAGTGAGAAATTTGTGTCAGTTTAACTAAGAAGGCATTCTCCTCTTATCTTCTGCTGCTCAGTGCTTCAGTTTTAGGTACTGGAATTTTATCATCTTACTGAATCAGCACAGCTGAATAGCTGGTTGGTATCATCTAGACCCTACAAGCAAAGTATCAGCGAGCTACTGACCCTGCTCTGATCCAACAGCCTGTAGACCACAACCTCTTTATATTTTTATGTTCTGTAAGGTATTCAGGGTGTGGATAAAGCTTCCTGTAGCCAAGAGATCGCTGGTCTGAACTTTTTGCCACTGATTCTTCTGTAAATGTTGGCTTGTGTAAACTGGACTTTACAAGTGACAGGGACCTCTCTTAAACAGATGTGGTTGTTCTGATGAGAAGACATGCCTGCACTGTTAGTGCTGAGTGGGATCAAAGGAAAAGGAAAGCATGGTCCTCAGGCCTCATAAGAAATTGCACAAAGCTTCTTTTGACAAAGTGGGAATGTTGGGAATTTAATAGGCAATAGGAAATCTGCAGTGATGCTCATCTTACGCAAGAAAGCATGTGCCTGGTACAGAGATTTGAATGTACTGTTAATGAGTAGAATTTGTTCTGACTATTAGAATGCCTTGGCTCCTGTCCATGGTAGATATAAACCTGCAGTTCTTTCTCCTCCTTTTTGTGTAGCATCTGAGAAATAATAAATTCCTTTTACTTAAAGTGGAAGAAAGCCAGCTTTTGAAAATACTGCTTTTAAATGCTTCTGTAGATAAGCTTCTCTTTCAAGGCACTTGAAGGATTTGTTGGTGTCTTTTCACCATCCCATGTATATTCTTTGATGGGTGTACCTCTGCGTACTGCTCTGAGAAAACCATCTGGAGTGGGGGTTAGGAGGAATCCATGTTTTACACTCATGCACTATAAAGCTTCCCCAGATCCACCTGCTTTTGACTTAGAGCTCTTGTTCGCTTCTGTTACCATGTTCTTCCTGGCCCCTGTGTCTGAAACAGGTTTTGCTTTATTTATCAACAGTCTGCCTGTGGATCCTGTTAGAGGCTGTACCTCCTGCATGCTAGATACGGTAGATACGAGCCTTGTTGTACTACTTAAGTAAATTATGTTGGGATAGTAATGAAATGGTTGCTTATATTATCAGACATTTGTAAGTCAAGCACATACTTTGGTTGTAATGTTCATGTCCCTGCTTGATTGGAGTGTTATGTCAAACAAGAGGAAAAAGTTTGTTTTGGTTTGGGTTTTTTTTTTTTTGTTCGTTTCCCTAGTTGTTTTTGCTTTACCTGATTTTGAAATCATTTGAAAGAAGGTCTTTGTTGCTGTTCTTATGCATCTGAGCCTGAGCTAGCTCAGTTTAATTCTTGTTTTTAATGTTTTTAAACTATATCAAACAAAGCACTTTTAGAAATTCCTAATCCACTTTTATATCATGCCTAAATTTCAATTACGAAATCTATTAAAGTTGCAGAGTAACAGTCAGTGAGTGTTCATAATGGATAAATTAAAAATCAAAAGGTAAGATAGTACTGTAGTGGAAAATGACATGGTGTTCATAAGTTAACTTCTCTTGCAGTTGGAAAATTCTGTGCAACACATGTCTGTACTGCAGTGTTCCTCTATTCTATAGATAAAAAGAAAAGGCATCACTTATTAATAAGATGCAGTGGGGTATTATTCAGGAAAGGAGTATGTAACTTAAATTGCATTCAAATTGAGATGTAATCATTTTCATTTTTTCCAAATGGAAGAAGCATTTCCAGCTTAAGACAAAGGAGCGCATTATCTGATTGCAACATGAGATGACTGGGGTCAGTGGACACAAATATTGGGATGAAGGTATTCTGTAGTAGAAGTTGCATGATATGTTCATTTTGTATTTTTGTTTATAACCAAGTGAAAAGAGGGAACTATTTCTTCAGTACCAACTTAAAACAATCTTCTGGTTATTCAGACTACAGGCAGTGCTTGTTTAAGCCTTGGTAAATTTCCAAGGGTGGGGAAGAGGGACAAAATAACTTAGAAAAAATACTCATTCAAACGCTAATGAATATTTGCCCTATCAGTTGGTTGCTGCTTTTAATTACTTGTTCTTTACTTGAGAATATTCCTGTGGACATCAGAAGGACGTTGTTGCAGGACTTCGTGGGTTCTGCTTGTGCAGGCCTGGAGAAATAAGGCATTATGTGCTGTGTAAAATGCCAGGTTCTCTTTTCCTTCTTGGAAGAAGGACAGATATGGATCTTTCACTGAAAAAAGATGCTATGGCTATAGATTACATGTGGATATAATTATAACAGATATACCGTGTTCTTAATATGCTATGAGATTTTCTCTTTTAAATAAACCATAAGCTGTGGGTCATAGTGATGGTGTCTTTGGCAAAGACTATCCAGGCACATAGATGATTCACCTTGCAGATACTGATTCAAGTGAAGGCAAAAAAGTTGTTTATATTCTATTTTCTTCCCTGGCATAGACTATGAGAGCTGTCTGGGCTTTGGTGGTGCTATCAAATGATTTGAATTTCCTGACTTCTGGTAGTAGCTTTTCAAATAATTTCTAAAGATAGGTTGTTTTTTTTTTTCTTTCTTATTTTCAGAATCGTGGGGTAGGACTGCAGAGCATTAGATGTGATGCAGCTTTTGATTGGTGGGTGTGGGACAGCTCCTTCAGTTCTTAAACATGTTCAAATTCAGCCTTGGTGTACGTAATCCAACTAGATCACTGAATGCCAATAGGTCTTTGCCTTTTTTTACTAATCAGAAGGCCATACTGACTACAGGCTGTTAGTTGTCTGAAGACCTAAAATAATTTTGGAAGTAACAGAGTTCTTTCCTTATGATTGTAAGAATAGAGGCAACAGTGTGCTACCTCAACTGTTTTGCTTCCAAGCAAAATTTAACTGGAGTTAATTTAAAAAGTAAATTAGGTGCTTAACTTGCTTAAAATTGTAAAATGATCTGCTGTTTCTCCTGGATTTATGGTACTTTGTGAGTGAAGGTTACTGTGTTTGCCAGAACCAGCAGTGCTGGGAGTGCCCGGGGATGCATATGGTTGACTGCTTTGTGCTCCTTGAATGAGGAGCAAGGAGAGCCTTGGTGCCAGATGTACAGAGCTGGCGTGGCATGTGCCTGGTGCAGCCAAGGACCTTGCCATTGAATGGAGCCAGCAGCAGAGAGTGAAGCACTGGGTGCAGACCCAGAGCTGTGGAAAGCAGGTGGTGTGTTTGAAGAGAGTCTGAGGGGGAGGTTGTGGCACGTTTTGACTTCATGTAGCAGCAGGCTCTTCTAAAGAAGAAACTTCATGGTATTTATGTGGCCTTTGCTCAAAAGCAGTGATTTTCCTTTTACTCTGAAATAGTTCTTGGGTTGTTGCTTCTGCCACTGTTGACCATAAGGTGCATCTTATGGATGTAGCTGTGGGTGACAGATGTGTTGGTGCTCTTCTGTAACACACAGGTCTTTCAGTTCCATTGTACGTAGTTTGTGCAGTATCCCAAAGGACAAAATGCTTAAATATTTTCTCTTGAGTATGTTTTGCTACATTAGATCAGTGAATATCAACTGAACATCCAGATGTCACTAGGACTCTGGAGCAACACTGAAGGAATTACTCGCTTTTAACTTGCGGCTTTAAGAATTAAAAGACTGCTTAGTTGCAGCATTGTTAAATACTTGCCATGGGTTAGTTAACAGAATGAAAGATTTAGGATGGCTTGTTTTATAGAGAGCAAAGGAAAGTGATGCCATTGAAGAGATCCACCTTGTCTCCTCTTCCCTTTACTGTGTTAAGAGTTAATTGTTCAGGACAATCATTACTGGCTAGAAAATCCATGGTATTGCTACAGTTAACACATCATAAAATTACTTATTTGATTGCAATTACATTTTTTCTTTTTTTTTTTTGTAGGTGGCTTTTTTTTTTTAATGCAGTAGTGTCATTACCTGGCTGAAGACTAACCATGAGAATAGCAGGTAAGCATGCTCAATGAAATCAGTGTTTTGTTGTTGTGGAGCAAGGTTGGACAGCTTTATCAAGTTGTGACAATAATAGAAGGTTTTAAAGTAAACGGAACAGCAGCTCCTGTTCTGCCAGTTAACTGAAACTTGTCTGAGAATTTGGGATGGCTTAAAAGGGCACAGCTGGTTACAGACATTTCAGCTCACCGGCAGTGGCTGCTTAAGGTGCCATGACATGATCTTCTTTGGCTACTGATCGTGTGGGATGAAAGAATAAGGAAATAGTGTATTAATGGCTTCTTTCCTGCTCCACATGACAACCAAGAAGTGCTGTGCGCTTCTTAAATACAGTGTCTGAAGCTTCCAAAATGGTTACAGAGAGTTTGAAAGCTATAAAGCCTTTTAGTAGAGGTAAAATACTTTAGTACAGCGTTTGAGAAACTGATTTCATTACATAGAAGGTATAGCAGTTATAAAAATAAGATCACATTGCCAGTATAATATTACAAGAAAATATTACTTCAGGCACTTCAGAAGAGTAGCCTGTACACTTGTGAGCAGTCTTGACTTTCTGATGCATTGCGCTCTAATCAAAAACGATTATTAATGTTGCAGAAGGAACATCTGCTGAGTTCCCGAGGAGTCAGCGACACTTTCTTTTCCAGGAGGGTTGCACGTTACCCTTGCTGATGAAATTAGTCTTTTTTTTTTTTGTCACTGTTAAGGCAGTTGTTAGACAGCGTCCTTACAGAGCCCCAGTGAGTGTAACAGGGAGCAACTCATTAAAGCAAAACTGCTAAAGAACTGGGAGAATGCTGTAATTTTTAAAATCCTGACAAATGCTCTGGTAGATGACTTTTCTGAACCTTTCTTCTTCCCCATTCCAGCCAATTATTTTTGTTACTAAGACCTACAAACAGAAAGATATGACAGCTCATATAGAACATTGAACCTGTTGCAGACAGGCTTGCTTTCCTTCAAATACTGCAAGGATATTCAAGGAGATTTCCTACCTCCCTTAGTAAAGGGAGCACTTAAAATTCAATTGAGAGGGTCAGGATATAGGGGGAGAGATCAGCTGTGCTTATGCTGAGTACTGGTTTATCTTGCATACTGTCTACAGAAACAACGTGCTCTTTAAGTACCAATTCCCAAAGTCTGATACCATCTTATCTTGCGTGAAGTTACTTTCAAGTCCTTTTTTCTCCTTCTTAATGTACATTCAGATCATGCATTTTCTCTCGTTCTTGCCTGTGGCTCCTTTTTCTTCAAATGCAATTGTCTTTGGGGTTCTTTTGCAATACTTTTGAATTCAGTTTGCATCTGTGTTTTCTTACATAGTACACGTATATTCCCATATGCAATGGGAGAGGAAGTCCAAACTGCAAGCAAAGTCGTATCTTTATTTTTTTGTCTCCTTTTATTTTTTTCTCTCCTTCTTATGAAGTAATCTGTCTATTTTAAGATTTTCCAAACAGCCTAGTTTAGGATTTGAAGGAGCGCATAATCTTTTTTTCTGAAGGATTTATTTGGCTGGCCATCTGAGGAACAGAAGTGTGCTGTAGTGTTTCTCCTTCCAAACAATTCTACATACTGAGCTGAGCTAGGAAGATGGGATGTTCATCAGATGCTTTCTTATTTAACTACTGCTGTCAGATGGTTGTTAATATACAATAATCTGGGAGCAAAATATTCTGTAAAATCTGTTGCTGACAGTGGCAGGGTTCATGGTGGTACCCCATACGTAGGTTTCCGTTTCAGATTTAAGTTGCTGTGGTTGTAGACTTCTGTTTGTGGCTGCTTTTTTTTTCTAGGAGGTGGCTTGACCACTCAGTGCTGGGTTAAATTAGGCTTGTTAAAACCTTAAGTTATCTGATTCCAAAACATATTAAAAATGGGAAAGGTGAGATTTTGATTTTCATTACTTTTTAAATTAGAACTTTAACATTTTCTTACTCTTGTTGGAGACCAGAAGTTTAGTTATTTTTAAGCTAATCTTCAGACCTGACTGGCCAAAGCAGCAAAGCTACAGTGTATCAACAGTTCCCTAATCACTCAGTCTAGTTATACATTAAAACAGAGGTGTGTTAATCTGAGGGGAAACACAGAAAGGGAATATTTATAAACAGTTAGAAACATATACCTGCTGCTAAGAACAGGGAAGTGAGATTTGAGGGAGCACAACTTTCCACTTGGGACAGCAGCCACCAAAGTCAGCTTAGTTCACCTTGTTAAGCTGAGTTTTCATACAAAAAAAGTCTGGTTTCTCTTGGTTTGGATGTAGGTAAACTGTGATGTCAGGCAATGTGGCATGAAACACAGAGAAAGAACAAGGTGGGGTTTCATGTCTGAGAGCAGGGTGTGTGTCTTGAATCATGAGAATGCTGTGAGAACAACTTGAACATAAGCTGAAGGACAGGAGGTTTGAATAAATGCATGCTCAAGAACTAAATACAGAGGCTGCAAAACTTGTTTTCAAGTGACGATAAGAAAGTAGAATAGATGTCCTGTTTTTGAAGATAAATTGGCAAAACAGATGCCTCAGCTCAGTGTAACATCAGTTTGGGCTACCTCCACCTTAAAGGTTGGAAAATTACAGTGAAGCCGTCAGCGCGCTGCGGCCGAGCTGCGTGTGGGTGCTATGGGGCTGTGCATGTGTGCTTATGAACTGCAAGAGCATGAGCAGATGGAGCAGTGTGTTTCCTGCATCAGGAGAGGAAAACAAACCAGGTATGATGCAAAGGGGGAATGAATCCATGCATGCAGGACACACGTGTGACATGCTGCCCAGGGGGGTTGTGGAGTCTCCTTCTCTGGAGATATTCAAGACCCGCCTGGACACCTCCCTGTAATATTAGCTTTAATCCCACATCCAGCAGAGATGTCAATCATTTCGTGGAATTTCTGTGCATATCCTTGGAATTTAAAGGCCTTGCACATACATGCTACAACTACATATGTAACGAAGACTCTTTGGTGTGGATGTTTGGTGAGTGATCCCCATGCACCCAGCGCTGTAAATAAGTGGAATACCTGCTTGACATAACTCATTGGCATGTCAGGTTTCTCAGCTTCAGTCTGGGATAGCAATCTAGTGAAGTGGCTCAGTTGCATCCTATGTTATAATTCTTTTTTCTTGCACGTAACTTCTGTACAGTGAATTTCTGAATTCAGTGTTCTATTTGTACACATTTCTCATGTAGTTAATTTTGATAATCTTACAGTTAACATTTACAGTTTTTTCTCTATTTCTGAACAGGTGCTGCAAAGTTGATAGTAGTCGTAGCAATATTTCTATTGACGTTTTATGTCATATCTCAAGTGTTTGAAATAAAAATGGAAGCAAACTTAGGACACATTTTTGGTAAGTAGTAACTGTTTTCTGCAGATATCTGTTAATATTTGACCCACAGTCACAAATACAGTATTCCTTTGCTTGATTTAGTATTTTACACATAAGAAGAATTTTGGGTTTATTTTTATGTATTTTAATGTTATTTTCCATGAGATATTTAACCTACTTTTTTAATAGGTTTAATCTTCATTACTATCAACTATGCATAAACTCTTACCTATTTTTGCAACTTAGTCTGGCAGCTGAAATTTCATATTTGGGGTCGGATTTCTTGTTTGTGTAGGTTCACTACCATGTGCAATAAGCAGAACATTTCAGATGTGCTGAGTTCTGTGCAGGAAAAAAACAAATTACCAGCTTAGATTATTTGGAATTCAGAGTTTATTTTTTAGTCCAACTTTGTTTTGAAAGGAGCTTTTAATTAGGAAAACCCAATTTTAAGCATGTAGATATGGTTCCTGTTGCTGAACTCTGGATTACTACAGTGTGAGCACACAGCTGAACCAGCCACTGGGGGTATCACTGATTAATATTGAAGGGATGTAGGTGGTGTTAAGTATGAGAACGCTTTTCTCTTTCCAAGAAAGGGAGTAATGATTGAGTGGCTAAAAATACACCCAAGTTGCAGAATATTGGTGTTAGATGTGAGGAATCACATTCTGGTGAAGGTTCTGTATTGTAGTAGTTACTTCTGGCTAGATTAAGTTCAGTTGAAAGAAAGGAATTGTTTTCTCTCCAGTGAAAATTCAGCCCACGCCTCCACAGATCCCTGGTTGTTCTGAGTTCATATTTCTTTGGTTCTTTATTTTAATCAGTGACTTGTAAGTTAAGGTAGTGCTTCTAAATGTGGTCCCTGCTGATAAGGCTTTCATTTTTCTACCATGTGAAGGTTAATGTTTTACAGTGGAACAGTGTGCTCTAATACTCATTTCAAAAAATGTACTTTTATGGTGGTACAGAAAGTTTTAAAATTTATAGAGCATTTTATAGCAGATGATATTTCAATAGTAACATCTTGTAAAATTGTATTTTTGCATTTTAGCTAGATCAGCATTGGATGCAGCTGCACACTGTGAGTATTCATATGCATGTGTTACTGCTGTCACTTGATTTCACTAATAGCATAAAGAACGTTGGATGTTTCATAGTTAAGCTAAGTCTTGGTCACATTGTAAATGCAATCAAGCTGATTTTCCTCTTTCACTGATTTTCCTTAATTCCTGATTTTCTCTAAAATCCAGTTTTATTTCCTTTTTGAAAGCTACAAAACCTCCGAGATACAAATGTGGGATCTCTAAAGCTTGTCCTGAAAAGCATTTTGCATTCAAAATGGCAAGTGGAGCAGCAAATGTAGTTGGACCTAAAATTTGTGTAGAAGATAATGTGTAAGTATTTTTACCTGTTTTCTCTGAGTACCTTTTTCAGCTTTTGTCTTGGATCCCTTTGCATGCTAAATCTTGAATGAGTCTTTGTAAGTTTTGGTTAGCCTACAGTATAACAACATGGAAAAACTTCTATTGCATTATAAATTAATCTGAACATGTAATACTCTGCAGTAAATACTGAGATTTATGCAGTTTTAGTATGTATAAGATAGCTTACACTTTATTATAAAGTTTCAGTTACTTATGAAATAGTCAGATGTTAAGTCTGATACAATTATACCTCTAAGGAACTCGTGTCTCTAATTGTAATTCATTGATCAACTGTATTTGAAGTACTTACTCTTGATACTTTTAATTGAATGCCATTAGCTAGCACTATCGTGGAATTTTCTTTTGTATAAGTCATCTTTTAAACTATCTGTTTGTATGGTACCAATGACAGGACATACTTTCCATTTCTTTCTAATGGATGACTTCAGAAAGCAAAAGTATTTTAATGACCAGTAGTTACTGTTGGCATAATTAAACACAGTCAGTAACGCAAGAATTTAACTATAATAATCACTTAACATCTTCAGGGTCTTTTCCAGCTTCTAATTCCATGACAAAACCATGTCCCTCTGCACATTGCCCACACATCTCTTAAGTCCCTCCAGGGATGGAGATTTCACTGCTTCCCTGGGCATCCCATTGAAGTGCTTGACAACCATCTTCCTAGAGGGATTCTTCATGATGTCCTGTCTAAGCCTCTCCTGGTTCAACTTCACTGTTCTGTTGTCTTATCGCTTCTCACCTGAACAGAGACCAAAGCACTCCTCACTGCAGTCTGCTCTCACTGCAGTGAAATCTCCCCTGAGCCTCTTCTTCTCCGTGCTGAACAACCTTAGTTCCCTCAACCATTCCTCAAAACTTTTTTCTAGTTACTTCATTAGTTTTGTTGCTCAACTCCATATCCTTGTAGTGAGGGGCCAGAACCTGAACAAAGTGCATAAGGAGTGGTGTCACCAGTGCTGCATATGAGGAGGCAGTAGCTTCTCTAGTCCTGCTGGCTGTGCTGTTTTCTGATTCAGACCAATGTGCCATTGGCCTTCTTGGCCACCTAGGCATTCTTCTGGCTCACATTCAAACAAATGTTGACCAATAGCCCCAGGTCCTTTTCTGCCAGGCAGCTTTCCAGCCACTCTTCTCCAAGCCTTTGTACCACAGCATGGGGTTGCTATGACCCAAGCGTGGGACCTGGCACTTAGCTTTGTAGAAGGAAGGGACTGTTTGAAGAATTATTTGAGTCTTTTATTTCTAATGACAGTTTTCTTAATGCAGTTTGTCCAGAGTATTTAACGGAATGTCTGTCAGGAATCTCCATAACTTCAATATTGTTTATTTTTAGATTTTCTTTGCTTTTAGGTTCTGCTGTTCGTTGTCACTCACTGCATGCCACTTTGTATAATAAGATCTATGCACTTAACCTTGAATGTCACAGTGGCAGAAAAGACATGCTGTTAACACAGTCAATAGTAAGACTTCTGTTGTTTTACTATCAGTTACACTAATTAGCCATTGCTGTCCATTTGCATTTAAACTACTCCAGTTCCTGAGCCCCTGCTCTGTTAGTGGTGTGGTAGAGGCACCACCTACTGCAGTCATTGCAAATTTTGGAGCAGATTACAACTTTTCTGTGACTAGTGTAACCCTGTGTAATATAGATCAAAATACTAATCTTATTTATTGTAAGATCTCTACGTATTGTTTTATATTCTTTGTTACTTTTTCTCTAATTAAAGTAATACTGTAAGATTAGTCACACATGAGCTACTTCTAGCATTGGCTCTAGCAATTAAGCTGTAGTAAAGTTGAAGTGGGAACTTTTTTTCTTGCAGTGAAACCCATGCAGCGTCTTCACTTTGCACTGTTAGTTAAAACTTGAGTGCCGTTTATATTTCAAGGCATTTTTATGCAAAGCTAACTTAAATGAAACTTTTGTTTGTGTAGAACTCCTTTTACAGTGGTGCATTACTGTGCAGTTAGGGAGCATGTGCAAAATGAGCACGAGCTCACTCTTGGTGAATACTAAGTAAAAGCTGCTAGGTTCTGCCTCTCTTAGCATTGATTCCCTTTATGACTTTGGACAGTCTTACCCAATCTCTCTGCAGAGAGATTTTTGTTCACGTTACAAAGCTTGCCAGCATCTCAGCATGGTTGCTAGGAAGCTTTGTATCTGGAAGCACTTGGGCTGATTCTCTGATGAAAAGTTCTGAGTACAAGTAATATTTTAACTTCAGGATGATAGGCTTTTTAAGTGCCTTGCTTACTAAGGAGAGGTTTTGGTTTGTGTCCAAAAAACAAACACAGACAAGTCCCAACAACTGCAAACCAGAAAGCAATGAAAGGAAAGCAGGAGCTAGCAAGAAATTCTCTGTTCCGTTAATATTATTGCACAGCTTAGTGCATAACTATTGGAGTCTTGTTCTGTCTCAGTTGGCAAAGCCTTTTGCTAATTACTTCTGGGAAATAAGATTTTTAATGTCTATTGAAAAAATATACAATTTGATTAATTTCATATGATCTTCTGTTTTGTTCATAATATATTTGATTTGAAGGCTCACAATTTCTTGAGCATGAATGTTTGGAAGCATTCTAAAACTGATGAACTACTGCCCTCCTGTGATAAAACATTCACATTACACCCAGTAGTAGTTGTGACAGCACACAAGCTGTCTCAGGTGTGAAAGTGGTATCTCAGAAGTGTAAAGAAACTTCTTTCCTGCTTGATAGATCTTTTTATAATGATTTGGGAATGATAATGAAAGGGAATTCTTTAGAAGTCCGATTATAGTACTGCTCTTCTGTGTAGGAAATGCATAATCCAAATTAGAAAACAAATGCTATGGTTGTTGTCAAAGTATTAAGTATTAAATATTAAATACTTAACATGCTTAAGAGCAATAGATTTATACTACTGTACCAGCTCTTCTCCATGCAGTTCTTATTCTAATAAGAAGCCAATTCCATATTTGTACCACAGTAACCTTATGGCAGGATGGCTCTGTTACTAATAAAGTGTTACTTCTGGCATTTGTATTTGCAGGACATTGTCTTATCTGATGTTTGTTATAAGTTTGATTATATATGTGTGATTATTTTTTTTTAGCATCAAATCACTCCAGAATTGGATTTTTTTTTCTTGCATCTATTTACAGAGGATTTAAGATTTAGAATTAAAGGAAATTCTTATTCTCTTTGGTAAATTCAGTTCCACTAAATTTTACGTGAGCTTTCAGTACTTTACTGTTTTTGTTTTTCTTTTCAGTCTTTGTCATACTTCTTTTGCTTAGAGTTGATGATGCCCAGACATGACCTGAAAATGATGTGATCACAGAAGTAATGTTCTTCCGGGTGCTGAATGGATTTAGAAAAAATTCCAGAGTCCCAATTGGGAATTCTGTATTAAACAGAACTGAATTCTGTATTTTAGCAGGAAATTGCAAGTCCTCTGTTTTCAAAGTTATTAAATTAATTTTATATAAGGTGAGGTTTTTTTGGTAGATGATATTAGAGGATTAACAGAAGAATATTGAACCTTTCATCTCTGATTACTACATTAAAACCTAAGTAACTATACTGTGAGTTACTGATAACTTGTAGTCTTTCACTTAAATGACAAAGACAGTATCAGAGAGGAAGGTTATCATGTTTTTCTGGCAAAGTGTTTCTTGTTTCTAGCCCAGGGCTACTATGGGAGAGCTGTTGTTACAGTTGTATGTTTGAGGGCATTTCTTTCTAAAACACTGCTTAGGACAAAAGAAATTACCTGGAAAAGTTCTGGAGATGACAAATTTGTACAGGGTTGTGGTCCTTTAGAGCAAGCTAGAGAAGATAAAGTGACCTTGGTCACACTGGAATTCAAGCATCTGTTAATGTATGCTTAGAAATTATAAGATGTGCACCTGTGCTTTTGTTGAAAGTGCTTTCTTAAAGCTGAGCTGAAAACTTCATTGTCTGCATACATCCTCAGTCCTTGTTCCTGTTTCTCCTTGTTCACATTAATCCTTTGATTCCCAGCTTCAGAATGGTAGTGCTGGGAAATGTAGGGCCTGTGGGTAGAAGAGAGACCTCCACGTGGCCACAGTGAAAAGCAGTGAGCTGTTCTTGTAAGCTTCTCATTGGAGTGATGCACCTACTATGGTCTGAGGCAGCACAACACTGTAGTCAAACAGTCCTGACATTACCCTTAGCTGTTCACAGCTCTGAACAGCTTACATTTAACAGTGGATCAGTTCTTTCCAAGCTCCTTTGCTTTGAGTTTGGCCAGGTAATTGCTGCTGTAGATTGTGGTGGTTTTGTTGAGATGTTTAATGGTATTCCGATATTACATTCAATTTTTAAAATCCCATCTATGTATTTACTGTTTATTTTACTTCTAATTATATCTATCATAGGAAACAAGTTTGCCTTTCTCTTGTTCAGTACCATGACACTGCAATATTCATTTTAATTACTTTCAGTTAGGTTTAAGCACAGTTAGTTTCAGTTAGGTTTAGCACGGTTGAGGACTGTGCTAAGTCCTTCAAATAGTTTCTTGTTCCATGCTTTTTAACTGCAAGGAGTTTTCTTCACTACATTAATAGTGCTTTATTTTTTGTGGCATTTTTAATATACTCATAATTTGAGCATTTCATTATCAGCTTTCATAGAAAATGGATGCAGTTAGAGATATTAGATCTGTTGTTCCCAAATCTGGTTCTGTGAGGGCACATAGGAAATTTTGCTTTAAATACTTGTGGACATGTGATCGTCTTCTACAACATGATCCTATTTAAAAAAATAATTTGAAATATTTCACATCAGAAGATAGTTCTGTTACAAACTGAATTGTTTATTTTGTTTCAGATTAATGAGTGGAGTTAAAAATAACGTTGGCAGAGGAATAAATGTGGCCTTGGTCAATGGTGAGTGACTTTCTAAGTGAGTGGTGTCTTCATTTTCAAATTCTTCTTGAATGTTAAGGTCTGCTAAGGTGGTGAAAAGGAAACAAGAAGAAAAGGAAGTATTCAACATATTCGTGCTGAGATAATGTCAGATTTTGGCACTTGAACGTTTTTGTTGAACACTGTTGTATTCAGTTGTATGCTCTTTGAAAGTAGAAAAACTTGATGCATTTTTTTCCTAAAAATATGAAATTCCACGATGATTATCTCAGTGATACATCAGGTAACTCCCTAATACGAGTATAGGGTGATAAAATCACTGTGTCTTTGGATTGTGTGTATTGCTCCTGTAATATTCTGTACACCAAATGCTTCTGTTTCAGGTGAAATCCATTTACAAATTTTATTACTCTGTGAAAGGAACTGTTCATTATTCATTAGTTTGAAATCACTATACCCTATTAGTCTGCATCTTGTCCAGTAATATATCCATGTAATATGTATTCAGGATTTTTAATTTCATTAAAAATACACTTACCAGCTTCAAGGCTGAACATCAATACTGACAGATTTCTCCTTAATGTGTAGGAAGCAATTCCTTATAGTGCTGAGATAGCACTTTTGCTGCAATACAAAGTCATGTTATTCTGGATTGTACTCGGGTTTATACCATCTAACATGTGACTTGAACAATACTTAATGCTATTTTGCTCTCCTTAGTTGTCTTAGTCAAAACCAAACCACCTTGTTTGTCTTATGTAACTGCCACTCTTTCTCCTCATCTTTCAAATTTTATATGAATGAATCTCTTAAAAAGGAAACTATCTTCCATCAGATACTGACTTTGTTGACAGTAAAACGTATGTGTGCCAACTACTTTCTTTTCCATTTGTACCAGAAGTTTAAATCAACTAGCAATTTCCAATTTGTAGCAGAACTTGCAGAGTAGTTTTGATTTTTTTGATTTATTTTTTTGCTTCCTCTGCGGTACTATAAGCCACCTATAACTTGTGCTGTCTTTTCTTTTCCCCTACAAAAATAACCTGAAAAAAGTAAATTCCCCATAAAGTTCTGAAGTGCATTTTCTTTATGACTGTTTTTTGAGGGTAGTTTTTTTATATTCTACTTGAAGCTGAGTCAGAAGTTTGCATCTTTTATCTGTTTCCCCCCCCCCCCCCCTTATATTTTCCTGTACCTTTTCACAAACTACTGTGGTTAAGGAGTGATCTTTATGAAAAGTAAAAACACTTGATGATTTATATGGTGTCTTCTGCAGCACTGTCTCTGGCAGTCACTGAAAGGAAGTGGGCATGTTGTCTGTGAAGTAACTTTGGCTATTTCCTTATGCCAAACATTTCTTGTTCCTCAGGTAAAACAGGAGAACCAATAGACACTAAATTCTTCGACATGTGGGGAGGAGGTAGGTGCAGTTAATCTAGCTGGTTGGAGAGAAACAACCTGTTTCTGTGTTCTTGTGTTCTTTCTTTTAAGTTCTATTTGCTGTGGTGTTTTAAGCTTTACCTTTACCTTTTTAATTGTGAGGAGGATGCAACTTTAGATAAACACACATAGTTGGGGGTTTGGGAGAGGAGAAGGGAGCTACTCATGCGAATAAGCATGTACCAACTAGCAGTTGTCTTTATATAGACAAAGCCCTCTCTCTGAGTCCATTTTTGAGTTCTATCTTCCTCTTACTTAGGATCTATGTATAAATTCGAGTACATCTATAAATAGTAAAAACAATGTCTAAATGTTGCAGATGTTTAAATATCTGATGATTGCTTATTATAAAAGTTTTGTTTTCTCTCTTTTTCAGATGTGGCACCATTTATTGAGTTTCTTAAATCCATACAGGATGGGACCATAGTGCTAATGGGAACGTATGATGATGGTGCAACCAAGTATGTCATTGACTTATGCAGTAAACATTTATTAAAATTTTAAATGTTGCTTTGCACGTTTTTAATCACAATCACTTCTGATAAAGTTTTGTCCTTCCAAGACAAGGGATTTGAAACAGTGTTGATTAATTTCAGTGTGCTAGTGTATTTTGGAAATGGTGAGGATCAAACCTATCTGTAGTAATAAATAATACTAATGCTGTATAATAATACTAATGATGTAGCATTAATTTTTATAATTTATAAATTAATATTTAATGCTGTATTAAATTTAGGTATGTGCAGATGTATGACTGTGAGGAGGTACCCTCTGATGGAAATTGATCTGTTCCATCCTGTCCTTTCTTCTGAACAACTCAAAGATGTGGTTTGGTAGTTAAATTATAGAGACCATTAGCAATGGGTCTTGTGTGTACCCCTCCTGTTCTGAGGTCTGAGAGTTCTTCTTAGTGTGAGCCCCAAGCTTTTTGAAGTGTTCTACTGTCAGGATGTTCAGCCTATCAGTGCAAATGTAGCCTTAGGGATTTTAGTTTTCTTTATGAGGTATTCTCTGGTCTTCTCAACTTAGGTCATCTTTAATAGTTAATTACTGTAGAAACTTGTATTGTAATCTGTTCACTGAAGTCATACTATCAGAAGGATTTGTTTCCACAGAGGAAAATTAAGGTTATTTTTTTCTCTGTTGCTTTAACATTACTTACATTTATGTACTCTTTTATTTTTCCCCTCTTATTAAGCAGTTTATCTGTGACCTGTCAGTATTTTGATGTAGAAATAGCTTTCCTATGACAAAGCCTTGACTCTGCAATAAACAGTATTCTTTTCAGTAAATGGTTGAAAATGGCTGTACTTCGCTTTCATCTCCCTAAGGCAGTCAGTTTAATGTTTCTTTATCAGAAGATTAGATCTCCTACTGTTGTTCTTCAGCATTTAGATTAGTAGTTAGGTTTGTTTTTAAATCATGTCTCTGCTGGTGTTGTCTAAAACTAAACAGAAAGGAGAGTCTGGCCCATTCATGCTGACAGCCAAGAGCTACTTGTTAGTGGTACTGCAGCATTAACCAAAAACTTGTGGCTGCAACTTTATAGTTACCAAAAATGCCAAGTTGCTTGAAAGCAACTTAAGATGAGAAGAACCATCATGTTTAAAAGATAAAAATCTTCTTATTATGAGTGTTTTGGTGGTGGTGTTTTTTTTTCTTGCTTTTAATATAAGCTGTCTCAATGCTTTGGAAACTTGGAGTGTGGGTGGTGCACATAGCCTCCAAAGTAAATTACTTAATCATTGCTATCACTGTGGTTAAAGTGAGTCATACAACCATATCTTATCAAGTAGAAATAATGAGCAGAGTAGCAAAAGTAGAAATAATCTCTATGGAGATCCTGTCTTTTATAGAATCATTTTCCTTTACTTACTAAAACTATCCTACATGGACCTGTGGGCACTGAGCCATGCTGTAGGCTAGCATTCTGACTTTTAAATTAATTGATCTGAGCACTCAAGAACTTTTATGTATTTAGGTCCTTTTTTTTTAACCTAAGAATAACTATTTAGGCTTTAACTTATGTCTGTAAATAATGGTTATGTTAAAGATTGACTTTTCTTCATTGCTTGGAGAATGGCTAAAATAATTGGAGTATATATATAAATTCTCACAAGATAGGGTTCGCTACTTATGTCAGTGGTTTTATGCTGTTTGCCTGAGATAATATCAAGGAGCAGAGCTTATTAGATAGCTGATTTCAGAACTAGACTTAACAGATTTTGAAAGTTAGATCTTGCTCAGTGTTGACTGACTTAAATTATTTAATCAGATTGTTCAATGCACCACTGAGCTTCAGTGAAAGCTCTGAGAATGTGTATTTTTGTTTACATACTGAATAGCTGTGTTTGTGCTTTTTTTTTTCCCAAGGCTTAACGAGGAAGCACGGAAACTGATTGCTGAACTGGGAAGCACATCTATCACTAACCTTGGCTTTAGAGACAATTGGGTCTTCTGTGGTGGGAAAGGAATTAAGACTAAAAGTCCATTTGAACAGGTCTGTGATTTTTTACATTCTGGCTTACATCAATGAAGGCATAGCATGTTTTATGAATACCATGAGTTGATCAAAAATGGATGCCTTCAGCAATAGTGGCACACAGTGTTATTTTCAAATTTATTTCTTGTCCAGTCCCTTCCTTTTAAATGTGCAAACAGATTGTGGTGATAAATCTTAGCTGGGTAGGTCTTAGTATCCCAGTAACTGGATTAATTATTTGAAATGAATTCGGTGAAACTAAGAATTCAAAACGTAATGCCTAAGATTCATATTTTGGACCCACTAACGTCTGACAAATAGATTAAGGTGTCAGCTAAGCTGTTCACTTTGCTCTTCTGTCAGAAATTATCGCTCCTGTAGAAAAAACTTGTGAAATTAAATACATTCTCCAACTTAAGTAGCTGCAGTTCAACATGTCAGTGTTGCCTTTAATTAGAAGTAGCTTTGTACTTGGAGAGCAAGTGTGTTGCTCTTCCCTCAGCCTTGAAAGGGAGTGAGAACTAGTGCAGCAGCAGTGACAGACTCTTGGAGGTAGTAATGTCTTACATGACAGCAGATGGTTGATTGGGAGTGGGGGGAGAAAATAAAGGGGGGGAAAAAAGTGGACAAAAAAGTGAATAATTTTCTTAAATCTGACTTTGAGTGCTTTGTACGTTTTGTACCCTTATTTAATGTTTCTTAATGGTTTCTGTTCTCATGTAATTGATCTTTTCCTTCTTTATTTTGCTTCCTAAGTAAATTTCAGAAATGTTTTCTCTCTAGCTCACTTGTTTTTAGCACACGCTTGCCTGAACAGTTTACTGTACATGGTGAATACTGAGAGTTTGTTATATTTGGTGGTAACAAAAAAAGCACAAGAGGCTAATACTGATGTCTTTGGCTGTCTTTATAAGAAGTGCCTTTATATACTGTGACTTGAAGCAACAGGGTGGAAGTGTTCATATTAACAGCAGATTAATATTTTATTTGCAGCATATAAAGAACAACAAGGACACAAACAAATATGAAGGCTGGCCAGAAGTTGTTGAGATGGAAGGCTGTATCCCTCAGAAGCAAGACTAAAGCTATACAAAAGGAAAGGAAGAAAATGCACTTTCTGCTGTTATTAGGGAGAGGGCTATGAAGGAGACTGTACTGTAAATAATATTTTTAAAGCATGCAGCCATCCTGTCGGTGTGTGCATGAGCACTGACATCTTGAATATTGGGATTATTTATTGCTAACATTCAAAATCCTTTTTGTAAATATGTTCAAAGTAAAAGAAACATCAATTTCTAAAAAGATTTCTTAAAAGCACAGTATTTAGTTTGCCTATGGTGAGTATCTTGTAGACCAACTGGCTAATAAATTGCATACACCAATAATAAACAGATCTGGACAAATGTTGTACTGTCTTCTAACATTGCTGTGAGAATGTAACCTTTGTGGAATATGTAGATTTTAGAGATAAGTTAATAAAGAGCTTTAATTTTTTTAATCCTCTGCCTTTTAATGGCAGCATCACTTTTTATTGAAGCTAATTGGTTATTCTAATACCAAGTGCTTTAAAAAAAAAAATTGTAGTCTCCCACCAAAACTGAATAATCTGCAAAAGCATGATAGTGAAATACAGATACACATGAAAAGCACAACAGAAGTTATTTTTACTAGGGCCAAGAGGAAAGGTACGTATATAAATAGTATATGTCATACTTAAAAGCAGCTTGGAAGGATTGTTGCTCAGCTTTCAGTGTAGAAGAGACTTGGCATGTTAAGCAATGGTACTTGAACAAGTGACTTCTTCACTTTTTTTATAACAATTTTTGTACTGCTGCTTAACCACTGAGCCTACCTGTGGCTGTTCAGCCCTGCTGGCTGGTCACGTAGTGAATGTGTGGAATGGGATGCCTTCCTGCTGTAGTGGTAACCCTAGAAATTTTCCATTGCCAAGAACCTAGCAGAAAGCAGTCTGCCTTATAGTTGAGAGTTGTCCATGGTACAGTATTATGAATCTTTACTGCTTGTGTTACATCTGTTGTGAGGTCATTTGTGCTTACAGTGGTATTAGAGAAAACATTGCAACTTTGATTATGCAATCTACAACATTCAAACTCAAGTGATGATGCATCTTCATTTTTTTTCCAATGCAAAAAAAAAAAAAAAAGGACCAAGTTGAAGTGGCCTTATTCTTTGGCTCATGTCAGAGCTGTCAGAAAACATAGCTTCATTTTTAGGTAGGGCCACCTTGAACTTTCACTGAAACGAAGTTAGCACACTGTAATTTAAATTGTTGGTTTACAAAAAAAGGGGGGGTGAATGTTACAGAATTGATTGTAATCTCTTGGAGTTCTATGTCATGAGTTCTGGTGTAATCTTCAGAAGCTTTCATTGTCGATTTGTCTTCTGAGATGAACTCAATTGTGTGCACTAAAAGTGTCAAGCAATATTGGGAATTGCTTTGCAAGTCAAATAACCTGTGATGTCAGAGTAGGTTTGGACTCTTGAGTTGTTCTGTATGTTGATATAGCTTGTTAAATAACGTGGCTTTCCATCAAGTTTAATGTAGAACAGCAATAAAAGCACCTATGTGGTGAAACTGTTTTTGTTAAATCTTCCAGATTCTCTTGTTTAGGAGGATGTGTCAAAATCCATATGTATCTTTTCCATCAAATAAAGTGAAACGCCTCATTTCTATCAATTGGAAAATAAATTTTATTTCATAACGTCAGGTTATTGTGGAAAAATAATTGCTAAGTCCTGGAATTTTCACATGAATAAATTTTTATTTGTAAGCAAGCTGGCACTGGTTTTATGCTGCTACCCAAAGTAGTAATAGTAGAAGGATTTGGAAGATACTTAGCAGAGGCTTAAAGGTAGAAGAAATGGTGGGTTTGGTGGGGGGGGTGCATCTAGGAGGCCTTTGTTTCTTTGCACTACTGTCTTCTACAAAATGTAATGAAAGGCATGGGACTAAAGTCAGGCCTCTTGTAGCTTTCATCTTTAGATTTTTGTGCCTTTTTTTCCTGGCCATCTGAAGCAAGTATGCATGTTTATGAATATTAAACCTGTTAAAGCTGGATCTAACGCAAAATAATTACTGCTTTTAAAGCAACAGTTGAATAACTGTTCTTAAATCATTTAGTTCTTGTGCTTTTGTTGGGAGTCTCCCTCCTTTTCCCTCATTCTCTAGCTCATGTCCTCACAGCTGCACCCTTTCATTGTATTCAGTTCTCCAAAGCAGCTTGTTTTGGCCATGGAAATGAGAGACAGCAGTAAGGACGTGCCATGGTGTTCTCTGGACTTGCCACAAGGTACAGTTGTGCTGTCTCATTCTCTGCCCTGGTTGGGCTAGCTGCAGCATTCTCCTGTTGCAGTAAGCTTTCAGATACTTTCAGTAGTGACACTTCGGTAATAATGCACATTTCAAGTAAGCAACCAAGAAAATCCTTAATTCCATGGTCTCTGGTTTCTCTTGCATCTTGTGGTAGGAACTTGGCAGGTGTGAGGATGACACTTTGTGCGTGTACATCTGTGTGACAAAGCTCCAGGCTGCATGCTTCCCTATACAATAGGATGAGAGCATTTGCAGGGCCTTGAGGACAGGGGAGCAAAGGGGAGCAAAGGAGAGAAAGATGAAGACAGGGAGCATGCCTGCCTCAAAAAATACGGTTGTGAGAAAAAGGGACTGCAGATGAGAAGGTTGTGACTGTTTCCCCCAAGGAGCACTCAGCTGGGATTCAAGTCACCTGGAGACAACTTTATTGTTGGCCAGAGATCTCAACTGCTGTGCAAGTGTACTTTACACACACGAGTCTTGAAGAAGCTGAAACTGTCTGCCTTGAAATGCTGTCTGCATTCCTCTTAGCATCTCTCATGATCAAACATTTCTCTTCTTGGAAGAGCAGAGGCTTTGACAGCCTTACTTGCCTGAATGCTGGTTTAGAAGAAGCTTCCCATTGCTTGGCATTTTTTGTTTCATAGATGTTAATGTGGCTTTTAGTTCCCTCAAATGTTGATGAGACTAGAAAACACTTGATCTGTTTGTAACAGCTTCTAAACTGTTTGGATTACCTGCAGTTTAGGAGCCATGAGGTATACCAGGAGGGGAAATTTAAGTTCTTGTGCTGCATGTATTGACAGGGTTTCATGTGCACAGATGGAAGGGCCATAGCCCATGGCTGGGGTGGAGCACAGGCTGGAAACTGCTGCGAAGCTTTCCCAGCTGTCAGGGTATTACAGGCTGTTGTGTCGTGGGCCCTCTGCCTGGTTTCTGATGCTATACCAAAGATGTGAGGGACCCTGCTTCTTGCCTCCTGAGCCACGAAACAAAAGGATCCAACACCTTGGGCTCAGCTACTCGCTGCACGGCCTCCATGGAGGAAGAGCTGCACAGCCAACAACTAACAAATTAATAAATAAATAATGGAGCAAGGCAAGAAGGAACGCGCTTTACTTGAGACATTTCATTGCATTTCTGATTGTTTTATCTCTGGTCTCAGAGACGAGGCAGCATCAGGGTGGCTTAGAACCACTTGCAGTTTCTCTTCTTTGCTCCTGCAGTAGTCTCTTTCATCCTTACAACCAAGATCTGATGTGTCCTTCATAGGCCTGTGTTGCTCATTATGGCTGATTATCTTCCTTGTCCTTGAATATCTCAACATTGCCTTTATCAGCACAGCTTTGTTTTCCCAGGTATCTTGTCAGCTGAATCATCCTTTCCAACTGGAAAACTGGATGGATAATGTCTTCATCTATGGGTTTAACAGCTACACACTCAAGTTTTATCTATAGCACTTAGACATGTGACACAATGCAGAGAACCATACGTTGTGTTAATCTTTGTGGTATATTAATAAATGCAGTACAGTCTATTATTCTTTGAGGTGTGTAGAAGATAAAACTACTTCAGAGCTCTACTGCGTGTATATGGAGGGGGGTAGGGATCAGTATAGAGTACTAGTCCAGCCATATTATGTAATAATGCACACAAATCACTGCATCCCCTTCGTTAAATTTCTGATCCCTTGTGTTGTCAAGCTTTTGCTCTAGAAAATAGAAGTGCTCGTGAAATGGCTTTCATTCTGTCCCACAACCAAATATGCGTTTGTGGTTAATGTCTGTGGAAGTCTTAGCAGGCAGAATTTTCAGTGCTCTTCAGCTGCCAGCGTGTGCCCCGTGCTTCAGTCAGCGCTACAACTCTGCTCTGAGAGCACAGTCTGCGGGCATCTCTGTTCTCAAAGTGGTGCTTTTCATTTCAGAAGAGGACACCATTATCAGCTCTTCAAAAAGTAAACTCGTGGCGTTTTTCACAGGTTTGCTGCTTTTCACAAACTGCTGCTCTGTGCACAAAGGGCTTGAAGATGAGGCCTTTCTCCCATTCAAACTCTGAATTTCTTCCCATTTGCTTCTAAGCTCTCTTGTTCAGATGAGCACCGCACCGAGTGACTTAAAGAGAAAGGGTGGGCTGTAGCAAAGCTTCAGCTCCCTCGTACAATGTTTGTTCAGCCATCCCAGCTTTCATAAACCACGTACTGCTTCGTAAAGCGTGTTCCTACATCTCTTTGTTGTCATTTGTCATGCTCTGAAAAAACAAAGCTTTCCCCTTTCAACCAGAAAAGAAAAACTTTTATTAATAACATTTAACAACACAACCACTTTTATTTTACCTTTTAGAGCTAGATGACTGCTCTGCAGCCTCAAATAGGAGCTACCCAAGCAGGCACCGACACCCTGAATGCGTTGGCCCTATCACAGCTGCCCCACTCCTCAGTGAGACACTGCTGTGCGAGCCCCTCCTGTTCCAACCCACAAAAACAGCCTTTGAGATCTCTTCTCCTGAGCAAATCCCTGAAGCTGACCTTGTGGCCAGGAAATCCAGCACCATTTTCTCTCCATTATCTGGCTAGGTCAATGCAGAGAGATTGGCCAAAAGTGGAGGACAGTCCCCAAAGAACCAGCACGTAAAGGACTTCTCTTCCTGATAGTCGACACAAGGCAGCAGCGTACCACAACACAGGCTCTGTTTCCTTCCTCCTGACCTACACCTCCAATAATCAGGGAATCTGGCCACCATCTTTCATGAGAAAATAAACGACAGCTTTGAAAGCCTCAACCGAAGTGTCTCAGCAGATATATTCCTAGAAAGGCCTGCCTGTGTGGAACAAGTTAAGGGACTGAAGCCCCTGACCAGCCCCCCTGATGTCAGGGGCAGTTCTGCCACTTAATACTGGAGCCAAATTTCACTGGATGCAAAATGGGTTGAAAAGGGCAGAAAAACTATACAGAATAGTAATTAATGATTGTTTAGAACAGCAAAATAAGTGCTTCTCGCCACTGTGCCACCGTGTGTTGACTGAACTGATTGTAAAAAAAAAAAAAGAACATTTCAGTAATCCTCTGAATAAGTTCCCCCTGCACATGCAAATAAAAATCAGTTAAAGGCCGCTGCAATGGTAACAAACGTCAGCAAATGTTGAAGGCTGCAATCTTAGCACATTCGTTTTGGAAACCTCTCACATAGCTTGCATAATTTAAATATTTACAAAATATAAACTTTCTCCTCTTATCAAAAATAGGTCTTTGCACATTTAAACAACAGAAATCCTTTCCTGTGATGCTTTTTTAAACCAGGAATTATATCACTGCATAAAAATAAACAACTTTTTCCAGATGTAAAATAAAATTAAGCCAACGTATGGAGGGGAGAAAATGTTATTGATAACAGCTGAAATATCTTAGTGGTGCAAACCAATCCTTCAGTGACACTGTGCATTGAACTTACTTGGGATACTAATGGAAAGTTCTAGCTGCAGCTGAACTTTCACGTTCAAGAGAACATGATTGGTATGTTTAAAATCTCTCATTTTATGACAGGTTTTTGGGGTCGAATCTCACACAGCTAACTGTGTAAAGGCTGGGGAGCCCCACCAGGATGGCTGAACACGGCAGGTTAACACACACGGCCCAACACTGGGGTGATGATGGGTTGACTGCTAATTGTGCACTTGGGTGCTGAGGAGATACCTGTGGGGGACTGCACTTCCCTCAAATACCAAGCTGTATTTCTGCCCCTCCTCAGACTTGGCCTCTGTGCATTTCAAAGGCTTGTACAAGACCCTGAGGTTGCTGTTTGGCACACCATGCTCACCACATTCACTGTACTCCAGCCCCCCCCCTGCTCTGGGCACAGTTTGCTCCAGGCCGCTAGGCCGTCCTCTCCTATCCCACTTCTCCATAGGCGTGCACGTTAATGGGTACCAGGAGCACTTCACATCGCGCAGAGAACTTTTTGCAAGGTCTCAAATCAAATGCTTCAGAGTGAACAGGACATAGAACATTCCTGTATATATGTATATTTTTTTTTTGTAAGACTGGTAGATATGAATTATCTAGCAGATCCATCTACTGTGTCTTACAAGCCTCCTAGCCCTCTGGATGATAAGATCTCGGGTTCTCTGCGCTTTTCCTGCCGACAACATTGATCTTCAAAATGTTGTGGCTATTCAAGTCCTGGAGAGATTTTAACTCTAACACGGAGATGGCTCAGATGTGCCATCGGGAGTCTTCCCCTGTTGTTGTGGCTGTCCCTGTGTGCAGGTTGCTCTCCACTCATGGCTCTTTCATACACCAAATGTTTGGAGTACGGCCTGTTTGGCGATGCCCATTGCCCTGGAGGTGGATCCCCCACAGTCCCTGTCCCCGGAGCTGCTGTGCGTGCAGCCTAGTGCAGGGTGACTCTGTGCTGAGCCCTACTTGCAGGTGTGTACGTCAGTCATGGTCTCACACCGCCGGCAGCGCACGTAGCAGCACCAGATGAACTTGCACTCACACCTCTCCACGTGCCTGACCACGTGCGTGTTGTACCCGCGTCCGCAGCACAGCAGGTTGCAGCCATCGGGTCCGTCCGACGTGCGGTTGCACTCCCTGCCCTGCGTCCCAGGGATCCCCAGTTTCTGATCTTCGACACAGTAATTGGGCGATTTGTTCACGTACAGCAGGTCTTCTTTCTGGATTGGTATTTTTCGCTGGCTCTTCTCTTTCCTGCGCAGCTTTTTTTTCAGCTTGTCTGATATCTGTATGCTGTTTTCATACTTGTCCTTTAAAAAACGGCCAATTTTTTCAAAGGAGGACATGGTTTTCCAGCATGTTTTCACAGCGCATGACCCGGAAACACCATGACAACGGCAGTCCACTGACATCAGCTTTGCTACAGCCTGAAAGCAAAGGGAGAAGACATTTGGATGTGGTCTTTCATTCACTGGGAATGCGGACCGAAATCAGTAACCCAGACCTCTCTTAACTATTTAATATTGCTACTGCCAGCCAGGCCACAGGAAGGTGTGTTTTACAAACCAGGAATATGGGAAAGAGTTAGTGTCTGTGACATCTTCTAAGGGTGTCTTGGGGCTACCATCAAGATCACCAAACAACCCCAATCCAGCCTATGTCCAGGGTGACAGGAATGGCTTGAGGTGTCTCAGGAGGGTCTGTGTGACACGTGTGGCCCAGCAGCCGAACCCACAAGTCACTGGAGGTGACCTGAGCAGAGCAGGAGGGTGCCCCTGTCCCTGAACTGCAGCAAAAAGCTCTGGAAGGAGCCACTGGAGCTCTGCAGAGAGAACTTCAGCTCAGGTCTCCCGGAGTATTTCTAAGGTGCTTCTTAGAGTGACAAACCCTGATCTCAAAATGTAGGCACACGTACTACAATGGGTTTCTATTGTTTCTAATGCCCTTAAATGGGCTACATACACATTGATGCTCGGGTGGATGCAAGCACTGGGCTGCACAACAGCTATACAACCAGCAGTGGGAATCTGCAGCCTGCATTAAGCTTTTGCAACATGCAAGAATTTTGGCACAGGTTTATATACGAAAACGAGTCTACAAGAACTTGAAACTGTAAACAACCAATAACTTCCTTAATCTGGGACTGTAATTCAGACAGTTAGCAGACAACTAGCCCAGTATTTCCTCCTAGAACATGGTATAAAATGATACAATTAGACTTGTGACACATCCCACATTAGTTAGGAAAAAGTTAAGTAAAAAAATAATTACATGTGAGATACAGCAAAAGGACAAGGTATTCTAATTTGTGCTTTGTTTTACCTTTTCATTCTTTGCATTCTTTGTAGCCATCTGTGGGCTCACATGGGCTGTTGGTTAACAGTGTGTAAAGCCATGCTACACTATTCCATTTTATTGAACGTCTGTCTCACATTTCTTTTCCAGAATAAAGGCAATTAGAAAACGTAATGGAAAGAGAATTTTAGTTTTTCTCATGCAGCTAAGCCAATACAGATTCAAAATATTCTTCTATGGAGGAAACATTATCTCTTACAACAGAGGAAAGATAAAAGAAATCTTAATGCCGGGAGCCTTGATATTGATACGTAACTATTACACACAATTTACAAACAGTAGGTATGTAGTAGTTTTTTCCAATTTCTAATGGTAATTTATTTGCACCATAGCAAGTAACTGAAGTGCTGAAGTAGTCTGAAACCAAATTGTGCTGGAAGTCTTGTATGTTACAGATGCAAAGTTAGTCTTCACTGCAGCATGACAAGGTGCTAACTAGGGAAGAAATGACAGAGGAAAAATGTAGAGTTTGGTTTGGAGGAAAAAAAAAAAAAAGACTTTCAAATATGCTATAGCAAGACACAGAAGAATTTGGATGAGGCAGAATGATTCAGAAATTGTCTAGGGATGCCCAGGACATGTCCGCTAGGTGTTAAGGGTGAGTGACCTCTGTGTGGGCAACTAGCCCAGCAGCAGCACTCAAGACTTCCTCTGAGATTAAATTAATGAAAACTAAAAAGAGACATTCTAAACAGGAGTGGAAAATGACATTTCAGTCTTGAGTTAATGTCAAAGTACAAAAAAAACAGCATACAATAGCTGCATATGGAAGACTGGCTCAATGTGAAAGCTACCGATGTAGATCTATGTGGAGTCACTGAGAATATACATTGCAGCCACAGACATTCGTGTTCTTGTTCAGTGTGGCTCTGGATTCTTCCATGAAGTTTTGATGCAATCTGCTTTCAAATGATTGATGGTGTCATCACAGTTGTGCCTGACCCCAGGTTACTGCTTTCCAGCTGCTAGAATGGGTAGGTTTTCTGGTTGGACGCCAGCATATTTTGGGCCAACTCTGCTGACAGCACCAGGAGCTGACATCTTGCTTTGGCTGATTACAAAACACAGGCCTGGATCTCAGGCTGTCACGTGAACTCCATTAACAAACTCCCAGAGTTGAACATCTGGCAGAATTTAGAGACTGGGAATCCTCTCTTGCTTTTTTCTTGGAAACAAATCTAAGCCGGTGCCCACAGAGCCGACACAGCCTTCTGCAGGGACGTGGCTAACAACAATCTCTGGTGCCCACAGAAGCATAATTTTCAGCTTCACTCCCCAGCTGGTGCTTGGTGTCACACCTCTAGGTTCACATGGGTAATATTTTCAGTTATTCACAGAATACTGTGACAGAAGTCTGCCTAAATAGCAGAACTTTATGCAGATGTTAGATGCACATTGCTGATCACACAAACACGGTGGACTGATATGTCCATTGGTACAATCTGGGAGTTTTTTGCTTTCCGTAGGCTGCTCATGAAACCAAGATGGCTCTTTGCTTGCGAGAAATGACCAGCGTAGAACCAAGCCAGGTCCACAGTGGTCATATTCAACCACAAGCCCATGGGCTTGCCTTTTGCTCACCCAAGTTGTGTTGAAGCTGGCAGAAGAGAACAGGGTTAAGCGTTAAACTGGACACAGTGATCAACACTGAATCTGTGTTAAAAAACAGCCTGAAAGAGACCATTTTTAGGTGACTTCCTTTCACTGATTTGATATAATCAATCCACAAGTACCAATAAAAACTAACCCTCTGACAAGCTAACATATTTGCATGTGAGAAGACAAGTCCTGCAGGTCAATATATCTCTACTAGTGTGTAACTGAACAGAAATTCTTCCATCAGTGGAAAAATACTACTACAGTAATACTCAACTCATAGTGAGTACACCTATCTTTTTTATAAGGCAGCTCACATATGCATATCTAAGTACACTGAACATTACAATGCCAAAAGACGAAGACTACTTATCTTGAGGCACAATTAGGAACGAAATCTGGACCTTGTGAGGTTTGTACCACAGAGTACAACTCAGTCAAAGCATCATCACTCTTTTAGAACTGGTACACCTTGGACTTAACAATGAGTTGTAGAGATATAAAATGTGAATGAGAAAGTTCCCTGCACACCATTTCCATGAGTTACTCCAAACAGACAGTACTGTCCCTGGAAGACTGCTTTTGCAAGACACACAACAAGGAACATGACAGAATTTATTAAAAAAGGTCATAAAGTACCAAAATGTATTGCAAAACATCCTTTCTGTAGACTCCAAAACACGAAGGTCAACATTTTCCAACATCTAGTCAAGGATTTTGAAATTAGAAAAACGAAGAGTCCTGCTAAACTTTACTTCAGTTAATATCACTATTAAAAATCCCAATAAACATTCTCTTTCATCCTGGACAGTGGTCAAAATATTTACTTCAGCCTACAGCTTGAAGTTACAAAATATTTATGTGTGGAAGCTGACTGAATACTCTGCATATTTTCATCCAAGATAATGAACAGTAAATACACCATCACTACAAAATCACTGAAGCTAAGGATCTTCAGGTTTGCAGTGGATGGTGGGTTTTTTATTTCTTGAAGTGAACTTGAAAAAATGATCATATGCATCATATGCACCACATTTTACGAGATGTCTGAAACCCTACTTTGAGCTCTGAGCATAAGGATGATGCAGGAAGAATAGATGCAACCTCTGAAGGCAAGAGGACAGCAAATTGCTGCTGCTGCTGAGCTAAGAATAGAGGTAGAAGAGAGAACAGGGCTTTTGGGGAAAGATCTGCATCACTGATACCTAAACTCAGAAAAAAAACATCCCTTCCTCCAAAGCTCCTCAAGTGTCTTGCACTTTGCTTCCAACATCTCCACTGTCACACTGATCTAAGAAAATGGCACTCTTTCGTACTCTTATTTTACTGATTTCCACAACTTCAGTTCTTTTAATCAGTCTCTGGACTGGGTGATACAATAAAAGTCTCAGTGGACGTGAAATGCAGCTTGGCAGGAGTGGACTGAAATGTCACTGTGGATTGTTTTCTAATGACAAATATGACTATTAAATAAAAACGTGTATCTGTATCACATATTTAATAACGTGAGTTTAAAGAGAGATTATTTTCTGGAGATTATTATCTTCTCCCTTAAATATCTCTCTCTACAAATGTGAATAGCAACCTTTTTGTCTTTCTCTAATGAATATCTCCTCCATTTTTGTTAATATCCCCTACTACACAATACCAATCATCATTCCTTGGAGACGATTTAGCTGACTGGCATCTAATTAAAGTTACTGTTCTCAGCATCTACTTAGTTTTCAAGTTTATTCCATAGAACTGAAGAATGGTTTGGGTTGGAAGGGACTTAAAAGCCCACCCAATCCTAACCCTTTGCCACAGACAGGGCTGCCGCCCACCAGCTCACACTGCCCAGGGCCTCACCACCACTGGCCTTGAGTGCATGCAGAGATGGGGCACCCACAGCTTCTCTGTGCAGCCTGTGCCAGGGCCTCATCACCCTCAAAGTACAAAATGTCCTCCTAACATCTAATCTAAATTGTCCTTCCTTTAGTTTAAAGCCATTCTCTTTTGTCCTATCACTACACTCCCTGATACAGAGTATCACCTCCTCAGCTTTCCTGTAGGTTCCCTCAGGTACTGAAAAGCCCCAAAGCCTTCTCTTCTCCAGGCTGAACACATAATCACGGAATCACATAGAATTGTAGGGGTTGGAAGGGACCTCTAGAGATCACTGAGTCCAACTTCCCTGCCAAAGCATCTCCCCAGCCCACGTTGCACAGGTAGGCGTCCAGGTGGGTCTGGAACGTCTCCAGAGAAGGAGACTCCACCACCTCTCTGTGCAGCTGTGCCACTGCTCCGGCACTGCACTGTGAAGGAGTTCCTTTGTATATTGGTGCAGAACCTTCTTTGCTCATGTTTATGTCCATTTCCCCTTGTCCTGCCCCCACAAACTGCTGAAAAGAGGTTCTCCATGTTCCTTTGTCTCCCGCATTTAAGATATTTATAAAATATTAGTAAGATCACCTCTGAACCCTCTTTTCTGAAGGCTGAACAGACCCAGGTCGCTCAGCTTTTCCTTGTAAGAGAGGTTCTTCAAACAACTTCAACTCTTTCAGTCTGTTTCAATAAGAGGTCTTCAGCTCTAAAAAGGATGTGTGTGTCTCAAAGATTTCCTATTTTTCCAACAATATAACTTAATTAAATAAAATATATTACCTCATAACATGTAAAAGTAAGTTTAGTTTAAAACAGCTTGCAATGGTACCGCTGTGGCTCTTTTTTGATATGTTGGCTTACTGTGGCTATTCCCAAACCATATCTGATAGTAAAGTTGCTTTCTATAAAACCCAGCCATGCTTTTTCTGAAATTTCAGAATTACAATGGCGACCAGCAAGTGTGAGCAATGCTGTCCAAAACCAGTTGCCATTTCTTTTCTTCAGTTACAGCTGTGTCACTGAGCAGAACAGATCTGAGGAATTATGGGGCCAGTGAGAGCCATCAAACACATATGAAGTTAAAAACTCCCATGTTAAAGCAGGGAAGCTAATTTTAGAGCAAGAACCAAAGCCCTGCCATTGCAGATGGAAGCCTCTGCCACCATATTACGGACTGTAATTAAACAGCCTGGACTGGCTGTTTCTGTCCCATTTACCTGGATTCTGTGTGATCAGCACAGAGGATCCAGCATCCAACACACATGCACTGTATGATGACAGGAACACTTATTCTGCTACCAGGGCTTTGAATTCTCTCGGGAGAAAACCTATTTGAAGTCAGTCTCCTCTCTGTTTGGAGAAGTGCCCTAGCCAGCAGTCTGCTCTGTAATTTCCAACTCATCTTTCAATGAGTGATCGTTCCCTCACTGATCACAGACTTTTGCACTCTGATGAGGATCCCAGACTGTGGATCCCAAGTGGGTGATGATGCCTGGTCTCCAGTGCGTCTGTTCATTCATCATTAGAAAGAATCAAAAACCCAAGCAATAACAAAATATTACAGATAATTAAGGAAAAAATCTTCAAGTAGTGTTCTGATAATGAGACTAGTTAAAGTTTGGTATGGAATAGAATGTCAGTTATCCATTTGTGAGCACTCGATCGGCACTCCAGAACCAACTTGTGTTTTGTGGATTTTACTTGAACCCAAGAAATTTAGTTTAGGCAACTAAAGAACGACTCCATTCTGGGTTTTTAAGTGTTGACTTTGGAAGTGTCAGCCTGGTTCTTGCCACTTGTACCTGCACTCAAGGACCAGCCTTGCTTGACTAAAGCCATTTGCGAACAGAACAAAGCTAGTCATGTCTCCCGTGCCCAGCAGCGACACGTACCTGCCTCCCAGCCTCGTTGTTGTGCAGGTTCATGGCCAGCAGCCCGCTGCCACTCTTTCCCGTCACGTTCCTGATGGGCATGTCCAGGAAGCTCCTGCTGAAGGACATCCCGTAGTGGATGTCGTCGGAGCAGCCGCCCCAGTGCCAGCCCTCGCTGGCCGAGCCCCCGCCCTGGAGCTTGGTGTCACAGGAGCACTCGGTCACGTTTCCTGCGCTGCAGGAGCGGGTCACGGCATGCACCAGCCCTGCTGCTGTCACCGCATACACGAACGCGGACTCCTTGGTGCCTGCAAGGCAATGCAGGGCTGTTAGCTCACGGATCCCTCGTGCTGCCTTCCTGGCAGAGCTGAGGAAACCGATTTTACCGGCCAGAGCATTATTAAAAGGGAACAGTTCTGAAGTTCTCACAGCTTGATCTCCAGAGTTAACTTGTTTAAAGCCGTCAATATTCACACCCAGAGAAAGACTTCAGTGCCTGTTCATGTGGCTACGCTATTAATTCTGGCTGCTCGTACCATGTGATTTTTGGTAACTGCTTTCTAAATCTGGTTGGGAACTTTATTGGTCAATGAAACTTTTGAGCCAATTACACTTTAATCAAATCAAAGCACAACAAAAAAATCCTCATGCAACCTAACTCCCCTCACTCTTTCCCCACTCTGATCATCACTATTTGTATCAACTGAATGAAGAGTTCAGATCTTAGAGGATGAACTTCAAGATGTCAAGATCCTGGGGTAATTTGGTACAAAGCTGAAGTGTAGTTCATTTTCAATTGAGCAAACACTGGGGTTGCCATAATGCACAAAGCAAGAGGTGCCTTGATTCTTAAACCAGGCAGAAGTTGGGATAGCACAAGATTATGTTGGTCACATGCTTTTCCTACGGCTGTCTGTGGCAAAGACAGCAGCTCACAAAGACCTTATCTGCTCCTGTAATATCTCCAAAGAATGATGGATGAACTGCCTGTGCCTCTGCAGTGACCTTGGCACAGTGTGGCACACAGCACCACACACTCTCTAAGCATACCTGAAGTCAGTGGCTGGCCACTAACTGCAGCTAAAATTTCCCTGTGCTAATTTCCACCATCATAAAAACACCCCACTATTTCTAGTCCCAGTGCTCCTGCACATTGACGGGAACATTCTTGTTCCTTTCTCCTGTCCATGTCAGACTGTGCTGCTGGATCCATCACAAAACCTTTCCCTGGGACACACCAGTGGAGCTCGGTGCCTTAGCAGTGTCATGCAGCAGTGGGGCTTTAGTGATGGTTCTTCCCATTGGCCAGAAGGACAAACAAGCAGCACAACCGGCTGCATAGAGAAGAGTGTAAATCTTGCTCCCCTCCCCATTTCGGAACACGTCTCTCTTTATTGCTTATGTTATGATTATTTTTTACTTTCCACTCCTGTAGTATAAAGTGATGATTGCACATAAAGTGATGCTGCAACACTTAATGGAGCTCACGTCAGTGTCTGGGCTGAAATCAGTGAGCAGTCCTCAAAAGAAACACGGATGAGCAAGGCCCTCGTCCTGCCATTCCGGATGAACACAAAGCCCCTGCTTCCTCGTAAATCTCAGCAGTTCCATCATAGGTTCACGCGGTGGGAGCGCTGTGTTTTAAAGTAACTTCTGCTCAGCTTGAGGCGTGAGCAGATTTCTACCTGCAAGCGAGCACCTTTTAGAAACGGCGCGTCACCCGTTTAGCAATCGCGACACAAGTAAGGGCACAGCAAGCTCAGCCTACGAGTAACATTTCAACACAGTGAAAGTGGATCTACTTCAAGGCGCGGGAGCGTGAAGCAAAGGATGACAGCAGGCAGCAGCAGCTCGGGCAGACAACGCGGGCATCCCGGGGACGGCACTCACCGCTGCTCAGCTGCTGCCCGAAGGCGGCGGGCGGGCGGCGCGGGGCGGCGGGCGGCGGGCGGCAATCCCAGCGCTCGTGTCGGAACTGGCTGCGGCACTCCTGGAGGCCGAGGCGCGCTCCCTCCCGGATGGCGGGCACCAGCTCCGGCTTCTGCCTGCACAGCTCCTGCTGCACGGGGCTCAGCGGAGGGCTGGAGCAGCCCGGCTTCTCCTGCCCGCCGGCGGCCGCGATGCCCAACCACCTGCAGAAGCAGCCCCGTCAGCTCCGGGACCGGCGGACCCGGCTCCGATCCCCCTCCCCTCTCCCTCGCGCGGCTACTCACATCCACGTGCCGTCCGCGGCGCCGGGGCAGAGGGCGAGCAGCATCGCTGCCCGCAGCAGGCTCCGACCGAGGGCGGCCCCGCGCCCCATAGCCGCGCATCGAGCCCCCTACTCTGCTCCGTCCTCCGCGGGGACAGCGCGGGCCGGCGGGGAGGGCGGAGGGCGGGGAAGCATCGGGAGAGCTTTATTCCCTTCAAGGTGAGAAAGTTGGGCTTGATGCTTTCCCCCGGCTCTGTCCCGGCTCTGCCTCCCCCGGCCTCGCATTGGCCGCACTGGGAGCGGGGCGGGCCGGGGCGGGGAGCGGGGCTCCCCTCAGAGCTCCGCTCCACAGCGCTCCGCACCGCCGCCCGCCCCTCGGCGGTGTTCTCTCCCTCCGGGACTGCGGTTCCCGTGGCGGTGCTGGGGGAGTGCAGGCATCGGGCTGCAGGCATCGGGCAGCAGGCATCGGGCAGCAGGCATCGGGCAGCAGGCATCGGGCTGCAGGCATCGGGCTGCAGGCATCGGGCCGCCGTGGCGTCACGCATAGGACGCACGAGGAGCGTTGGTCGTAAAGCACTTTTTTTGCCACACGTTTTATTTGAATTTCCCGATGCTTTCGAGGGGTTAGCTAACTGGCCCGAGATCCAGCATCGCTGCTCGTTTGCTTATCCTGTTAACTTCATTCTTAGCCTTATCAACTACTCATTTAGTATTTGTTAATCACTTGTGCAAAGTCTCGTGCCGAAAGACACCATCGGCCCGTGCTGGCAGCAAAATAAATCATCTGGATGGATAGTTTTAGAGAAATAATCACATGAATGTGGTGTTCACCCTGCCTGCTTCCCAGTGGATCTACTGAGGTACTCCAAGAGTGTTGGCTGGGGTACAATCAGAGTCATAAAACTGTCTCCTTCCTACTTCATGTTCGTTTGCCGACTCTTTAAGAGTCTCCATATCACCACTGGTGCTGGGCAGATACCACGTGACCCAACAAGTCATTTAAAGCTTCCATCACAGCTTGTTTCTCCTCTCTGAATTGCAGTCTGGAGAACATCTTCTTATGGTTGCAGAGGAACTTTATCCAGAGTAAGGGAAGGGACAGAGGACCACTCTAGGACATAGGAACAGGCCTGAGCCAGCCAAACTGCATGGGTTGTGTCAGGGAACTACCCAGTTATCCCCCACTGTTGTTTCCTGGCTCCACCTATTGAAGTAATTCAAAGCCCTGACCTGACAGTGCTGTATTTCTCATTCCCTTCTTGATCTACTTGCATTTATCTGCTATTCTGATTACTTTTTTTTCCTGCCTGTTGCTTTAGCTGGGTTCTCCTCTTGCTTTCTCTCTCTTTCTCCCTCTTTTTAATTAGTGTGGAGCCTTTGATTTTTAATTTCTGTATTTGAAATTTTGTCTAGAAGCTGCAGAATCTTATGTTTTCAGTAACAATTTATGTAAAAAATTATGCTCTGCCTGCAGACCCGCACCTCCTTTCTGGCCGTGGTGGCATGGTCACCCACCAGAATCCCCAGCCTCTTCCCTGCTCCTGTCCCCATTTTCCTCTCTGCCATTTGCATCATCTCTGTGTTTTGTCCCCTGGACAGCAGCAGCACAGCCAGGAGTGGCTGGTGCTCCAGAGCGCCCTGTGCAGGAAGGCCATGCCCTCTGTGACAGACAACATTGTCAGTGTGGTACAGAGACTACAAACGGGTCCAACAGAGGTCAGGTACTGAGCACGAGTCATCAAAAATCGATATAAATCAAGGAAGATAAATCTAGTTTATTGCTTATCTTACATTCATTGCCCAAGGTGGAGCTTTATTTGCCTATTCATACTAAAATGCCCACAGTTTTCTATTTTAAAAAGAAGACAATAAAATGTTGAAGAAGAAAAAAGAAGGAAATGTGTCACAGTGGAGTGGTGTTTCTGTTTTGACTGGACGTTTATAAATGTGGCATTTAATTATGAGTAATGTGATCTTGACAGAGTCGATTACAGATATGTAATTATTTTTTATTTTATTTTATTCTGTGTTAGTTAAAGAAAAATACTCCACTGTACAGAATCTGTATAAATAAGTGGATCACTCAGCAGATAATATATCTGGAAGAAGGACTAAATATCTCTCAATACAGTCAGTGACTCCTGTTGTCACCATAAACAAGGCCTGCTGTCCCATTTACTAGGCACAGGAGCCTCTAAAGTTAAACACTCTGAAGTTTCCCTAAACAAGTCACCACCTTTGGAAGTCGTTTGGAAATCATTTCAGTTCAAGTGATTTTCCTTGTCCTGGAAATTCTGATGCCCAGCAGAGGCACCTGAATGTCAGTACCACACAGCATTCTGCATTATTGTACCCGCACACATGAGCCCTACTGCCCAGTGGGGACAGCATCCCCTTATCTTAATGAAGGGAGCACAAATCCCGTCTTCCAAACAGAAGTATCACCCGTATTCTCTAAATTAGATCATTCCTTCAGGTATGAAATTTATTGTGAGCGGTGGTACAGATTATGGCCTTCAAACTCATAAATGTGCTTTCAGACCACCTCTAGTCCACCATGATGGCATTTGCCAATACCAGGAGCCTGGAAGATGTTGAGATCAGGCCCTGAAGGAGCTGGAACTATTTCAGCACAAGGTGTTAGAGTCCACATCTGTTGGCAGCAACAAGAGCTCATCTGAGGAAAATTCCCAGGCTGTTTCCCAGAATGGTGTACCAGCAGAACCAGAGTGAAGGATACAGTGCTGCTCAGCCTTGACCATCCTCAGTTGGAAGGGGTCCACAAGGACTGTTGAGTTGCTGGTTTTAAACAGCTGTGAACCCACCTGCCACTGAAACATTCATTGCAGGGCTGCATCCTGATGGCACAATGTGCTCAGCTCCCAGCACACACATCTGTGCACTGGGCACCTGCAAAACCTGGTGGGCCCAACGCACCCCAGCCTCCCATTGCCCTTGTCTCTGCCTCCATCCCCTTCCACCTTGGCTGCAGGAGGAAACAAAGGTGTGCAGGGAGACCTGACACCTCAGGACAGGGCTCCCAATACCCCCAGTGCAATATCTGTGAGGCGGTGATTCAGCAAACAAGTCTTAGGCCTTCAGTCTCTTATAATAGAATTGAGTTGGAAGGGACCCTTAAGGATCCTCTAGTCCAACCCTTGTTGTGAACAGGGACACCTACAGCTCGATCAGGGAGCCTGGTCCAGCCTGAAGTGCTGCTGGCAAATTCTGTTCCCTGACACAGACAGTCTAAATGTTGATATTGTCTAGAGTTACTCCAGAGAGATATTTTTTGGCACGCCTATATTAAGCAAAACGTGTCAAGGGAATGCTGATAAGGCTTCAAAGCATTACTAAGAGGGGTGTGAAAGATGCAAAAAAAAAAAAAAAACACCACAGGTTTTAATTCTGACTCCACCCACATCCCACTTACTACTGAAAATTAACATTAGTCATAACATTGTAGTTAATAGCAATGCACTTTTATACCACCTATAGATTTATCTCACTGTCTTGAGAATGGGAAATATTCTAGGAGGTGTGAGAATCCATAAAACTTGCCTCAAGTTTTTCATACTTAAATCACATTTTTTAATTTTTAACATAAGCATATGAGATTTGAGGGTTGCTCCTGGTTAGTGTTGCTGGACTTCTAGGAGGTAATGATGCAGTTTGAAAAAAAAATAGCCCCACTGTATGAAAGAAACTGAGTGATGTTAGAGGGGAGGAGAAGTGATCCTTATGTAGTTTTTAAACCACTCATCGGACTCTCCCGAGGGTGTAGCACAACTACTCTGCTGCTGTATGTGAAAGTCTGCTTTATACATGGGTTTCCAAGGAGAGCAAAATAAGATGCCCTGTGTGTGTGCACGCTCATGTGAGTGATGCTGTATGTTAGGTACAGAGCAGGTAAAGATACCGCTCCCCAAAAGTGATGCTGTCCAGAATAGTTTGTATTCCTGCCCCAGTTGTTAATTTGTATTAATGCTTTCCACAAAACATTTTCATTGCAGTAGTTTTTTGCCGCATGATTGGCATGCACAGAGCTATTGCCATCCTGTAATGAAGAAAGAAATGAGATTCAGAGAGGTATTAACTTGTAGGTGTCAAACAGTACATCATCATCAAAATCACAATTTGGACTTTAGCTTTTCATTGCTCATTCTGTGCCTAGTGAGTTACTTATCCTTTGAGAGAATTTAATGATTGAATCAGAAGAGTCCACTCTTTAGCTCTTAGAACGTAAAGTAGGCACTCAGCCTGTTTTATTCTCATTCATCTAGGCAATGATGTGCACGTATTCCACAAGCATTGGGTCAAGTCATCAGCCTCCTTTGCACCCCAGGTGTGAATTTACCTATATGGCCAATTTCAGAAAGAGGAAACTTAAGGTGAATTAGGGGAATAATCACAGAACGCTTGTCATCACTTGCTACCTGCAGTGTGGTGGTGGTAAGAAGAAAGAACAAATGACCTCATATTTCCAGTTCACAGTTTTTTCAAGTTATGTGACAGCAGTTAAAACATCCCAAGCATGGGATTCAAATAATTCACTACCCACCTTTTGTCCCAGTTTCAATAATGTTGCCTGTTTCACCGCATGTAACTAGTGATAGGACTAGAGGGAATGGCCTCAAGTTGCTCCAGGAAGATTCAGGCTGTATGTTAGGAAATACTATTTATTTGAAAGAATGGTCAGGCACTGGAATGGGCTGCCCAGGGAGGTGGTGGAGCTTTACTAAATCTCTAGTTTCAGTGGTATCTTGGAAAATCTAACTTGTGGAAAAAAAAATAAAAAACTTTTGTGTGTATGTGCAAGAAACAGAATTAAGTTTCTGAGTTTTGAACTTTATATTTCATCAGCCTCATCCTGATACACGTATCCATGACATTCAGGATCTCTACTGTGCCACTTCCTAGTTACGTTTTCTCTTCCCTGTGGACATTTCTGGGATCCCATGTGTCAGACCTTGGACCATGTAGTCCTTTCTTTCGTCCATTTCTCTTTACATTTGTCACATCTCCTTCCAGTCATCACATGGCATAACCTCTTCAGACACACAAGTGCTTTACAGGACATGAGCAGAGCACCCTGAGGCACTGGGTTTGTTTCACAATAACATAAAATCTCTGTGCATTCTGTGTCCTCCTCTAAAAAACATCACTGACACCAAATTTCATCTGCCAAAATGTTAACTGTTTCCTGAGCCACCTTTTTACTTCATCTTGTTGGCAATCCACTCGTTCTTTCTAACATGCTTTTTTTCTTTTTTTTTTTTTTTTTTTTTTTGCTGGAATGTGCACAGGAATATTTGAATCCCCTTAAACCTTTAGCACCATTGTCACAGAGCATCTTTCAGCTTTGGAAATGTCACGCTTATTTTATAGCTGCAGCTGTGGTATTTATGCACTGTTGCACAGGGCACAGTGGTTGTGGTTTAAAATGTGTGTAGCCACAGGCAGAATGCCCAAGTCTTCAGGGTTTAGGCTGCCCCCAGCTTATTGAACTCTGCTGAACTGGCAAGTTATCAAAGAGCTGAGGTCTGACATCTCAGCAACTTAGTAATAGCACAGATCTAGACCATTCAAAATAAGTAAGGCTGGTGGGATAGGTTGGGTTCTTTGGATATGTTTTGTGTTTTTATGTCTTTTTCTCTGATACTTTCTGATTGTGCTAATAATTATTTGAAAAATTTTATGTTGCCTTTTGAGATATCGAGTGGTTGAAGAACTGCAACATGCCTTGGGATTCATCTCGAACAGCAGGGCAAGGTGCTCACCACCCAACCCCATTCAGGACTTCGGGGACTGTCCTCCCTGGGCGGGACAAGTGCCAGGTAGGTGTCCCCATGCTGCCCTGGAGAGTGCAGGTGAACCCAGATCTCCAGAAACACCAGACACCCTGACAGAAGAGCCTCATATCTTGCTTTGTGTGGGTCAGTCTTGGCCCCTGACAACCTCTGCCCGCCCTCTCCCATCCTGCAGAGACTGGGCTGCAGCCATAGGGCTGGGAACTCTCGTCCCCTGCAGTTGCTTTAGTATAGAAAAGATTCCCCAGATGAAGCGTAAAGGAACTCACAAACACAGCTGTAAGATGAAGTGCTGCGGTGTCATAAAGATCTGGTTTTAATAGTGCACACAATATTAAGTTTCCCTCTTAAATGTACAATTTATTTACAACCTTAACACCAAGTTAATGACTTCTGTCTAGAAATTAGACACATTTTTATAGTTTCAATATGCTCACAGCAAATGCTTTCAACTCTTATTACTGCTCAAAAAATTCAATTATCTCCTGATTCAGAACTGTCTTCTTTTTAGCTAGTGAAAGACAACAGGGAAGACCATCAAGTCCTTTAATTTTTACTTTGTGTAAATATTGATCTACTTTATGTCCTAAATATCCCTAGCAGTCACGTAGAATTGAGTCTCTCATCAACCTTCCCCAGCTGTGTTTTGTACTTTTGTGTGTGAAAGCCTGATAGGTGCTTTATGTTACAGTAGTTAACTTGTACTTTGTTAAGTAGTTGTTTTTTTTTTATATCTACGGTTGCAGAAACAAATAGGAACTACTTTTGAATAATGAAATTTGAATATAAGCTACATATAATTACTAGAGAATTTCTTCCTAACGTTGGATTTCCTGTGGTTCAGTAGAGCATAGGCCTTCTTTAGCTGAACCACACAACCTGATGCAGTCTGCACAGTGTCATCTGCAAAAGTAGCAAGGGGGTCCATTCATTCATGGACAAACTTAAAGATGACATGAACCAAGAAGCAAAAAAAAAAGAAGGCAAAATGAAGAGCCTGTGCTCTAGAAGGGGGTCATCAAAGTCTTTACTTCATTTTGTGCTTTTCAGTGCTGTTTGCACTTCTTTGACTTATGTCAGTATATAGAAGAGTGAAGAAATAACGCAGTTCTCTATCTAACCATCAGGCTGCCCAGGATACCACCACATGCCAGCCAAAAATACAGCTGATTCTGTTGGAAAAAATTACAGAGAAACTCAGTCTGTGTTTTGAAGTATGACTAAATGAACATGTAATTAAAAGCTTTCATTTATGTATAGGAAGCTTGAGTGTGTGATTCAGGTGCAAAAATATATGAAAGAGAACTCAATATGTTTTGTTTTTTTGTAGCTGTCAAAACCATTATGTCACATTGGTTTTGGAGTACAAAAACTTTATTTTTTTTTAATATATATTTGAAATGGAAAATGCTGTCATTATCAATGACAGTCATGTCTTTATTAATATTCTCCTTCTGGAAAATGTAGAAACTGAGAGGGAAAAAAACACACTGACAAATCTAAAATAAAAGCATAAACTGAATTTAAAGGACAGAGAGAAAATAGTTTTCAGATGGTTTTACCAAAAAGGATGACCTATTAAATTATAGAAACTGGCAGTGCTAAAGTCTAGTTCAGCATATTTAGTTGGGATATCAAAATACGAAGGGTCAATTGAATCAAATATATTCAAAATTAAGAGGAACGTATTCTCAGGTCTGGTTATAAAATGCAGAGCTTGCAAATATTTCTTGGAGTCTCTATTTGATATCTGTGACTACTTCCAAGGAACTAAATGGCACTGACCGAGTAGGACAAATAAAGCAGAAAAATAAGTGCCTGCTGAATTGAACTCTATCAGACTATATATACTTCATATGAACATAACAGAGAAGTAGGTGTCTGCTGGGTCAGACCCCTGCAGCAATTTTGGAGGACAAAGTTTCATTGTATTATTTCTGGCTATAGAGGGACTGTATATTAACTTTAAATTTACCTGCCTTTCAAAAATAAGTTCCTTTTTGTTTCTTAAAAAAAGGATCAGATGTAAAACTACTCCCTAGCTACAAAATCTGCGAGTTTCAGAAAGTGGCCAGGAGCTATGGAAATGACTTTTTTATAGAAGTAAGCTTTAAGAGACTTTAAGCTGTATGCTGAGGTGATGTGTTACAAGGGAGGCTGCTTTACGGTAACACTCCTGAGACCACTTACACATGTGTGAGTGTGAGAGTCGGTGCAATTTGTGCACCAAAATCCAGAATCTATGTTGCAGGAATACAACTCTGCCTATTTAAAACAGAGGTCTCCACCTCACCGACGCAAAATTGCCCCTCCTTTAGTACATAGTCATTTTATTAGCACCAACTGAAGAGGAAGACATGACTGTATAAATGTTTTATGTATTTTTACCTCTACTGGCACAATGAATATTAAAAAGGTAGGTGGGACACATTTTAGCTTTTTTAATTTCGCCAGTCTTTGATTTTTTGATACCAGCAGGCTGCTCTGCTATGAAAAAGGGTGTACCCAACAGACATTTGATGGGATTTGTGCACTGGTGAAAAAACAAGGGAAGCGAGGGAAGAAATGGCTCTTGTAAAAGAGCATGGAAAGCTGAATGCAGTCCTACCTCTCCCTCCAATTGGAGGAAGAATGCGTGACTTGGAATGACTCATGACCCTGATTGGATAAGCGCCTGCGTGCATGGCTAAAGGATTGCTTTGGGGAGTATTTTGTTGACATGTAAAGGAAAGTTGCAAGAGAAAACTTGTGAATGTATATAAGCGATGTTAAAACCTGTAATAAACAATTTGGATTGTCCATGCCTCAGATGCTGCATTCATCTTCTTATAACTTTTCCTCTATAGAATTATAGAATAATTAAGACTGAAAAAGACCATTAATGTTATCTGGTCCAACTATCAACACGCCACTACCATGCCCACTAAACCATGTCCTTCTCCATCTGACCATGCCACAACGACATCCCCAGGGCGGTGACTCCAGCACTTCCCTGGTCAGCTCATTCCAATATCTCATCATGCTTTCTGAGAGTAATTTTTTCCTAAGATCCAACCCAAACCTCCCCTGGCACAACTTAAGGCCATTACCTTCTGTCTTACCTGCAAGAAGAGGCCAACATCTCTCAGGGGTCTCCCTTGAGCCTTCTCTTCTCCAGACTAAACAATCCCAGCTCCCTCAGCCGCTCCTCATAAGACTTGTGCTCCAGACCCCTCACCAGTTTTGTTGCCCTTCTCTGAACACGCTCCAGGGCCTCAATGTCCTTCTTGTAGTGAGGGGCCCAAAACTGAACACAGTACTTGAGGTGCAGCCGCACCAGAGCTGAGTACAGAGTCCTTCAAACAGATTTTAGTCACAGGGTGGGCCACAGTTGTAAATATGAGGAGTCTTAGTTCCCGGAGCGATATCCAGCACTTAAACTGGGTGTCTTCATTTCCTTCAGAAGTAATAAAATACCACACAAGAACAAGGGAGGACATCAGATTTCTAGTTATTCAGAATCGCTTGCACTGTCACTAATATTGTTCTGCAGTGAGCAAAAACCTGCAAATATTCCAGAGTCTGAAACTGAAATAAAATAAGGCTTGGTCCTTTTGTGAAAGGATTTGTAGCACATAAAGGGAAAAATCTACCAATGTTTTGCCATTGTATTTGTACTGTAGCCTTTGTAAATCAGCCTTGACTTTTCCTTCAGTTCTTAAGGAAGTGAACAGCGTCTTGGATATAAGCCGTGGTTTTCCTTTCAGCAACTTGTCTGAAGCTGAATTAATATCAGAGACTTAAATTTGCCAAAGGATTTTTCTCCCCATTTTCTTTATCCAAATCTTCTGTGCTTTGCCCAGAAAGCTCTTGTCCAGTACTGCCAACAGCTTCATTTTGGTTTCCTAGAACAAAACAACATATAATTAATGAGGTGTTTTCACTTACACACATCCCAAGAAACGTGGACAGGAAAGGGGCAGGATCATTGTAGGCTCCTCAAGCCCCAGAAGGTGGGGGTTATTGGAGAGAACATGGTTAGGTCTTCCACTTCAAAGTGGAAGAAATCTCAGCAAACTTGCAGCAGGGAGCATCTCTTTAGGACACAAATATGTCTTGTTGGATGTGTAGGTTCTAACTTGGCTGGCTTACGGTTCTTAGTCACTTGCTTCTGCAACACTGGGATTTGCTACGTCCTCCCAGCAGGTGTAGCACCATATTCCTTCATGTTGTGATGTTCTGTTCTTTTAGTTCTGATACCTTCTAAACGGGTCAGTGCTCTCGAGTAGAACCAGAAGGCACCTGAGCCATTGAGTGCTTAGAGGAATGGGGACTTTTTTCCATTAGTAATGAAGATTTACATGCATATGCCCCTTCCTCTGCCTCAGCCATGAAAATGAGCAAGGCATAAGCAAGCAGTAGCATTGCTGAATGACCATTCCACTGACACAGTGCAACTTCTCCCAGAGGACATCGGTCTAAACTAGAAACAGCTGTGAACCTGGGGGACAAATAATGACTAAACAGTTGATACTCTGCCCCTCAGAAAACCCCAGGTGAAAGCTCAATTGCCCAAGCTGGAGCAGAATCAAAGACAGCACACCCTATATGAAGCGCAGTAATTGCCTTGCACAAGCTGTTCTGTGTTTGTTGAGACAGCCTCCACTCCAGACTGGCTCCTGTGGAGCCACAGATCACTCGTTAAAAGGACTTGCATCTCTACTGAATCTTAATTAAGAAAAGTGTGAGGAGCAGGTGTTAACTTGTTTTATAGTGTAGTTATAGTCCCTAGGGACTCCCTAGGCACAGCTAGATACAGTTACAGAACATTCAGAAGTGCCTGATTTTGACACTTTTTGTCTCATTTGCAGTCTTGTATTTGAAGCCAGGCACTGTAACCCCTGGAGCTGCAGGGCAGGCCTCAAATACCATTCAGTGGGGAGAGATGCTATTTCTGTCTACTGATAACTTGAGAGACGGCCAGCTCCATCCTGCCTCCAGATCACCACTTGCCTTTCCCTCTGCGCCTTCAGAGACCCTACCATACACCTACTGGCATAGCTGGTACCTAATAGCTGCCCAGACCAAATAATCTGATTTTGCGAAGTTAGTTTACACACTTTAATTTGTATAGCTGGCTTATGTTGTTTTGAGTGGCTGCTTTAGAGAATAATTACACGGTTAGCTATATCCACGAAGTAATGGGGCAGCAATGTCTGGGGTGTGATTATATTCAGGACGAGAGGGAATGGCCACAAGTTGCGCCAGGGAAGATTTAGATTAGACCTCAGGAAGCATTTCTTCTCTGAAAGAGTGGTCAGGCACTGGAATGGCCTGCCTAGAGAGGTGGTTGAGGCACCATCCCTAGCGCTGTTCAAGAAGCGTCTAGATGAGGTGCTAAAGGACTTAATTTAGTAGTTGGGTAGAGATAGTGATAGGAGGATGGTTGGACTAGATGATCTTATAGGTCCTTTCCAACCTTATGAACTTATGAACTTATGAACTTATATGTGTAAGGGCTGAAGAAATGCACAGAGCAGTAAACTCTGTAGAGCCAAAAGAGGATATGTTACCAAGGTGTTTGGTTCAGGCTTTTAATGCTCATTAGATCCTTTTACTGCACAGTAAAGTCAGCAGCTCCTAAATTACTTTAGGGTCTCCATAGACTTCCAGGACAGGAATCAATGCTGGTAGCTGGAGCTCTTGGATGCAGACCAGGTACTTATCTCTGATCTGGTGTCTAAAGAAAACAAAACAGAAAAAAAAAATGAACCACCAATCTCTTTTCTTTTCTGGAATTGAATTCCTGCCACCTTGACTTGTCCCATGAAAGAGTATCATCCATCCTTCACTCTTGTAAAGCTGTAAACAGAGAGCTGTTCTTCATTTTTGCAAATAAAGGGTCTTGAACCTGCACAACCCAATGTACCATTTAATGTTCTACTCTCCAAGTTATGTGCAGGGCTGGTTTCCTCCTGATCCAGTGCAGAGACAAATGAATGAGCAGCCCAAGGAGCAGATGCTGAGAATGCATTAATCTGTGCCATTCTGGAAAGCATGCTCTACTGGTGGTGGTGGTGTAGGGCTCATGATCGAGCTCTGGGTCTAAATGAGCCGAGTGGGGATGTGAAAACATCATCAATGTACCAGCTCCATGAATCCTACAGCTGCTTGTCTTCGAACTTACATTCATCTCTCAAAACTTCAGGTATCTACTGAAAGCTTCTAAATGCTGCTTTAGGCTTTCTGCGCAATAAACAATATTATGGTATAAATATCTCTAGAGAATAATTCAAGTATCGGTCTTTCTGTGATGAGTACAAATTGTGACCATGTTCCCAATTGAAATGCCTCAGTTAAATATTTGGAGCCAAGTAGAAGTATAGGCTCTGGTGCCTGGAAACGGATGGATGCTCTCTAGAAGTTGTCATCCTTGACTTCCAAGCTGAACCTGCTTTAAGGCTGAACAAGTTTTGAGTACGTATTTGGGCTTAGCTGAAGGTATGATATTTTGATAGCTCCACCAGCACTTCACACTGAGCTGTTCTGGAGACTGAGGAGCCACACAGACAGCATTACAAGGTTACCAGACCCTGGCTCTTTGTTGCTGCAGGAAAATGACAGTGTGGAATTTTGGGACAGACAATTGGTGGAGCAGTAAGACCTGTTGTGATTTAACCTTTTAACTTCAGCAGTAAATCTCCTTTTCTGTCCGTACTTTATAATAACTGGGCAAGACAGTGCACAAAGGGTATTGAAATAGGATTTTACAGTAGTTAATAAATACCCTTTGCTGTAAAGAGAGCTCAACAAAGGCCTTGAGATGAAAAAAAAAACATAAGTCCTTTCAAATCATGTTCAAATTGTAATCACTCCAGTAAAAATGTCAGTAGGAGAGGAAGTATTATTAGTTATTAAGATGTGAGGGATCGTTGTGTGCTATATCGTGCTGGGTGGTGCATTGCCTATTGACTTACAAGGTCAAGATTTCAGGGTTTGAAGTGTTTTCCATCTTATTAGGATAAATAGAGAGCAGTAGGTTTCTTCAAATCCATCTGAGACACTAAAGAACTTGTTATCTAAAGCCACAGAGGATTAACTGTAAATATAGAGAATCTTTGGATCTGCCATGTGGAAGTACAGGAAACAAACGAGCAGAAATAATAAAACTTGCCTGATCTAGAGAATAGAAAACAATTTGCTTATCTGGGGAGGCTGTACAGTCATTATCAGGTACAGCAGAAATATTACTGTAAGCTCCTAAAGCCTAGTGAATCATAAAGGAAATATGGGAGTTGATCATCGTAAGTACAAAAGAAACATTAAAAGACATTTTCAGAACATTGCATATGAGAAACTGCCAAATACAGATCTGGTCTTCAAACTCTGACAATACCCCACAGAATTTACTGATCTTAAGGGGCTGCTGACAACTTTCATTTTATCCACTTTATCTGTAGTGAACTCTCTGTAACTGCCCTGGCTCTGCCAAAAGGCATCTGAGGCATTTTGATTCCTTGCTTAAGGTTTTTAGTTTTGCAGTATCTTCACATAGCATAGAATCATGGAGTGGATTGGGTTGGAAAACACCTTGAAGACCACTCAGTTCTAACACCCCTGCCGTGAGCAGGGCTGCCACTTGCCAGATTAGGCTGCCTAGAACCCCATCCAAATGGTCCTGAATGCCTCCAGGGATGGGGCATCCACAGCTTTTCTGAGCAGCCTGTGCCAGCGCCTCACTGCCCTCCGAGTAAAGAATTTCTTGCTAACATCCAATCTCTTTGAGTCAAAATGTTATTCCTTGTCCTGTCACTACACACCCTGATTCAGAGTCCCTCTCCAGCTTTCCTGTAGGCCCTTCATACACTGGAAGGCATCTCCTTAGCATCCTGAGAGCAGCACTGAGGTGCTCACTGTTTTATTTGCCTTGCCTACCACTGCTCAAAACAGATCTAAAAATCACAATATCGAATACACCGTCTGCCATGGGAATTTTGTCCCCATAGAGAGCCACAGGAGGGAAATGCCTACCACAGTGACACACTCTCACTCTGCTAGGAATAAGTTTGTAGAGATGAGTCCTCCCTTTATTTCATGCGAAAAAGCAATGTGAAAAATGACTGTTGAAAGATGAGAAAAGATATCTGAGATTCAGATGAAGGGGACTGAATTCTACTCCCTTTAAAAGCAGTTTGACTTTAGAAGAAATCAAGAAGCTGAGCAGGTGCTGTGTTTCACAAAGCCCTCAGTTCAGATTTCATTTAAACATACACTTTATCTTCATTCCCAGGCTACTTCATACCTTGCCAAAGCTGTTGAACATGGTTGAGGGACTGCACGTAGGGCTGCCCACAGCTGCCTGGGAACTAGCCAAGCAGCCAGGTGAATTAACCTAGGAAAGGGTAGAGATCATTGCAGCACAAAATGGTGCTGCAGAAGCCTCTGTTACAGCCCTATGGGCTCATCCTTCCCTCAGCCACCTCCAGAAGAGGTGTGTGCTTACCCCTGCTGCACCCAGTAGATCTTTTGCTGTTGGAAATGACAAAAAAAAAAACAAACAAAAAACATTAAGACATTGATGTTTTGAAGAGTAACCCTGTATTTGCAACAGTCTTCTCTCAGATTTCCAAATGTTGAGCTTGATAAGGTGAAAGAGGAACTTCTCAGGTCATCTGGAGGAAGGGCTGAAGTGGAGTAGAGCATGTACATACAGTCAAAACGGAGAGGTGAAACAAGCCAGATGTGGAGCTAACAGGCAAGCTATATTTTTCATCGGAGACTACAGGGGCTTGTTTAGGAGCTTGACTCAATGCCAAATAGCTCGCTGCACCTCTAAGAAATTGCTTTATGCTAAAAAAGTAATCTGAAAGATCCCTGGACTGCAGTCAACTTAATATCATACATATCTGCTTCTTCAAAGCATTCTCTTTGGCTCAGCATAGCAACAGAAGCATAACTATTAGTGGTTATTTCAACCTTGAGGTAATCGGATGCCCCACTACCCCACCCGCTAAGCAAATAAATTGTCTTTGATGTCCCTTTAATATGTCACAGAAGAGAAAAATAAAGGAGAAGGCCTATATTTAATGTTGTGAAAAAAGATTATTCTAAAGAATAACGCTGTCAAATGAATATTAAGTGTAAAAACAGTATTTGTAGATCATTCTTTCAGCTCCTTGTCAAATAAAGCTAGTTGAAATAACGTTTGCAATGGCAGGGCTGACTTGTCAAGGCATTGCCCTACAAATAGGAAAACTTTTTTTTACCATAGACAGTTATTCCAAAGACACTCATTGAGATGAACTCAGTCCCGGTGTCTCTCTGCCCTAGAGAAGCTGAAACTCAAAACTATATAAAAGACAGTGAGTAACTCTTAAGTTTTCGTTCAAAGGGATGCACTCTTGCTCTGTATTTCAGGGTATTTATTTTTTTTGCAGCACAGTTTTAGTGCCCTCACCTGCAGTTTGAACTATATCCTCATTCCACTCTAAGCTCGACATGCTGCTGGTCAGAAATTGAACAGGAAACACCACTTCTCAGTGTTCTTTTTCCCCAGGCTGACAGTGCAAATCCTTCCACCAGTTTTAGGGCAGTTCATGTCTGTACTAAATGGTGGAACTCACCTTGTCAGTGAGGTCCTTTGATATTTTAACGGTGCATAATGTGACTAAGGGAAATACATGTGGGGGAAAAGCCATATTATGAGCCAGCCAGTATAGTAGAAACACTCTAATGCTTATTCTAGCGAAATATCAAAGCAGACAAGATCATTCTAGAGCAAAACAATAATAGCAGCACATGTGCTCTCACTGGAATTCAGACGTGGTAATCCTTTTATTGTCCTAGTCGTAATTTCGACATGTATGAACAAGCAATGCTTCCACGTCAATCTCCAATCTCTTCTTTCATGTAGCTCCAGATGACAGATACATTTTGAGTGAAATAGTGGAAAGTCTACTTTGGCACCTGCGTTCCCTTCGCTTATTCCTAAGACTACATAGCTTGTATACAGTGATAAAAAAATATATTTGAAGAACTCCTTTAAATAAACATCGGTTTGCAAATTGTAGCAATAAATTTGTACACGCGTAAATACTTACATAGATATGTAAAAAACAGCAAACATACAGAAGACTTCCAACTTGCTACATTGGAAAAATATTAAGATTTGGAAAACGTTAAGACATCTGTGTGTACAGCACATGTAAACCATTTTGTGGTGAAACTGGAAGTGATGAATTGCACATTCGCCAACATCAGCTACAGTATGACAAAGTCAGCTCTTTTTCTCACTGTAGCTGATGCTTCAGCCATAGTCTTTGATGAAAAACAAACTAAACGAACACGTGAACAGAGATCATGCCTTAAAAACATTTGTGTGCATAACAATAACAGCCACGGCGTGTGGATTTAAATGAGCAAAGAAAATCTTAACAGAAGCAGAATTGCAATACTCCTACCATTGATCAATCAGTGCTAGTTATATCTGGCTGCCTTTTGCATCAACTGATATTAATGGCTTGACATGAAAGCTCTTGACTTAAAGCTTGTGCAGTTCTTTTTTGGCTTGTGCAGAGTTCCAAACCCAAGTTTACATCTTATGTCATTTGCATACAATTATATCCCTTAGATAATCACATTGCTCAAAACCAAACACTGACATTTGCAGTATTTATGTACAGCTCCCGACCCTGTCTTTTATATAAAGCTCCATGTCAGGAAAAACCCTGTGTAGAAATTCAGAGACGTTTACTGTAAGCTCAGCAGCAGAGTACTATAGAGAAACACACACACATATATTCACACTGTCTCACTAACTGTAATGTCACTGCCTAGACCAGCTTTGTTAACATAGTGGGAGGTCTCCTGGATTGGAGGCACCAAATCCTCTTTTTGAGAATTTTCTGACTATCTAGGGAAACAGGACTCCAAATTGCATGCTTTCACAATCTGAAGGAGCAAGAATTCATGATACTGTAGCTGGGGATACAGACTGTGTTTAAGGATCTTGTTGGTAAACTCTAAATGTGATGTCGTTAATTTCTAGTCCTATTTCTACATATGGCAGCCCTTCTTTGCTACAAAGGCCAAGAAGACAGTAATTAGTTTTGTGCTACAATTGATATCTTCAGTGACAGCGCTTGTGGCTTCTTTTTCCAAAGAGAGTGGAAGCAAGTAGAAGATTATATATAAATTTGTGAAGGGGGTGCCAAGCCAGAGAGTTCAGTGGATCCTTTATTAGACTCATATTTACCTGGTTCGGACTCCCCTCTCTAGTATGCACTCGATTTTTCTTTTTTTCTCCTCGAGTGTTCTTGGTGCTTTTAATTCATAACAAAAAACAGTGCTGCTTCCTCTTACGTCATTTGTTGCTGTGCCAAAACGTATCAGGATCTGGTTTGATCAGATGTTTTTTTAAATATGTTTATGCTCACCTAGTCAGAGTTAACTACAGCCACAGCGCTGGTAGAATGGCGCTGCCTCTCTGTGCTATGATGCAGCCTGCCTTCTGCAATGGGAAGTGACAAAGGGCAGCCTTCCTGCATGGGGCTGCTCTGTGGAACTGTGACCTTAATTAAGTCTGTTTACATATTCACTGAATTTACATGTTGCTTTAAGACAATTGCAGTCGGTCTCAAGTTTAAGAAATCTACTTCTGTATTAACTGTGGAAAATGCAAAAAATAGAGTAGACATCTGTTGCATATAAGATAGAAAGGAGGGAAGTGTTTCCAGAAAAGACACTAAAGTTCAAAAGGACACTTTCAAATTCTATAAACCAAGTGTCTAAATAGAAAAGGTTCAGATATTGAAGGGGATCCCATCCACATAAAATAAAACTCTTTAAAATGGAATGTAACCAGTTTCTAAATACATTCAAATATTACAGTGTCTCTATAAATAGAAAAATTATAGTGTGGAAGAGCTAAAGCAGTCCTTTCCAAGTTGTTCAAGTGTACATATTTCTCTCTCTTTACTATCATTAATAAACAGTTGCTTGAGCTACAGCTGTTCTAGCATTTGGCGACAGTTCAAGTAACTTCCCTTCTACACTCTCTTTGCATCCATCCATCTTCCATTTTGAAACCAGAAAACTCCAACGTCGTATCTTGATTTCCTAACGTGTTAGGAAAAATGCCACATGTTTCAAATTCTGTTGGTGCACGTGCAGCCAATCATGGAAGCGTGTCATAAATTCAGCATGGTCCTTCTATTGTCACTCAGGTAGCGGCGTATCTCTAAACCCAGTGCTACTTCCAGGAGAGGCTACGTGCTGACAAGCCCTCTCTTACTTGCACAGAGCCTGTTCAGAAGGATCTCAGAATAAACCTGATTTATTGGACCTCGGACATGATACGGGGACCGAGAATTTGATGCATAGTCCTGCAGTTGTGATAGCTTGCTTTGACTGCTGAAATATTTCCCCAGTGTATAGTGCCTCGATAACATCATTGTTATGTGTGGACTTTCTTCAGAAGGATTGGATTTCACCACCTGTAAAAGAAGTGACATATGTGAATGCTTTCTGAATGCACCTAGGAGGATACACAGCTGTGTCTACACAAGTGTTGCCACAGTTCTCCACAAAGCAGGTTCTCATGCTCTTACCTTGAGTTGCAAGTTGCTTACAAATGTTATTTTAGTTGGTCAACTTGTTGCAATAAATGCTAATTAAAGTGTAAGATCGTATTACGCTTTGAAATATAAATGTATATCTCCTTTATGCTCACTTGGCCGACTCTGTGATATCTTAAGTATATGAGACTCTGTGTTCCCTTCATTAGGGATAAATTGATCTGAACTTACAAATTAATATTGCATAGCTTGCCTACATATCTACTTTGTGAAACACAACAACCCCGACTTAGAGAAATAAACGTTTAAATCCAGATGTTCTCACTTCCCAGGAACTGAGGAACCTATGCTGTTTCTCAGCTGTAAGCCCTGATAGAATGCCCTCACTCTCAGATCTCGTTGCAAGAGTGTCCCAGCTCCATGCTGAGCTGAGAACTGGGCTGTGTCCTGTTTCTCTGAGAAGGGAGTTAAGTGCATTTTAACAGACTCCTCTCTTCTTGGATGTTCGGGGCATCACACTGACATAACCACGATGTGGTTCAGTAACTTAGTGGAGGAGAACCCTTCTCCTTGGGCCCCACGTATGCATAAATCTCTGGGATTATCATGTTCACTATGTGTGGAATAATCAAGTGTGTATGGAACTGGTGAGAAAGTGAAAGGTAGGGTACTCAGCAGCTTCACAAGCAGAAGTTTTACGGTGGTGAAGGCCTGGTCTCAGTCAACAAACAGTTACTGATCAGTAATGAAGAAACTTAATGAGAAAGAAAACAGAACTTTGCGCAGATAGAAGATGGAAGAGACAGGACTCCAGCCCAGCCAGTAAAAAAGGAGCTAGGCAGTTAATTTATTTCTGCTATCTCTGACATATTTCTATTCAGCTGCTGTATCAACCATAGCACGGGAAAAAAGAAAACACTCAATTTCTTAGTGCATATATTTATGTGGGAGCATATTAGCTTTGTAAAAATATTTATTGTCTATTTACTGTTAGTGAACAAGCAGAAACCAAGTTCATACATAGTGAGGTTCATAGTTAACAGATTGAAATAACTCACGCAAAATTAAATGTGAATGAAGGAAAAACATGCTCAAAGGCTTGAAAGACTGAGCAGAAAGCCTATGACAGAACTGGCTGAACTAAGAAAAGACCAGGAATTATCCAAGTAGAAAATTAATATATCCTCAGATCAATTTGATACAGCTAAGCCAAGGGTTGTTATTTGTTTTCAGGCAATTACTGCAGGTTCATTTTTCTAAATTAGGGCCTTAGGTCCTGCAGCTTTTCCAAAATGATGCCACCTTGAACCAATCACCCAAACTGCATTCCTGTTAGGCATAATCTCCAAGGAATGCAATCTAATGTTCACTCAGAAGCCAAGCACCGATTAAGATACCAAAATACCAAGGTTGCTTGTTTCTCTTCTGTTGTGCCCATGATTTCATTGCCATTAAACTAGGGAATAAATTTGAATAAAAATAGCTTCCAAAAAGATCTCTGTAACTGCTGGCAAATCTACTTCTCCGCATGCATTTTTGATGCACGAGGTAACTACAAAATCATGTTTGCAAATGTGCACAGAGCTAGAATTATGTTTTTGCAGAGAGTTCCAAAGTTACACAATACTTTTTGTCCCAGATCAGTATAATTCCCCATGAGTCTAGATTCCTTGCCAATCTGCTGCAGATTTCTGTGCTGTCAGCATGACCCAAAGCCCTCTGAAGGGTGTTGGTTGGGAACTCAAACGATTTACCAGGACAAGCAGTGGACATATTTGACCAGCTAGTGATAACTAAATGAGAACTGATGAATCATTTCAGTTCTTGTTTTCCTATCACACAGAATGGACATCCCTCCATCCCCACACGGCCATGCCTTACTTCAATTTACAGAGGGGTGCTGCTGCGTCCAGGGAGATTAGGAGGACATGTTTTTAAGAGAAAGAAAGTGAAACCAAAAAGCAGTAGATTTGATCACCTCATCTGGTTTCATACAACTTGAAAAGTACTGGAGCTTTACATAATGTTCTTGGCTCCAACCGCAGAGGCAAAATGCCATTTTCCTAGTGGAAACTGCTTCAGCACCTGATGAAACTTCATTTGCCAGGATGTAGAAATAAACTGATGACAAAACTGTTAAAACTAACGAGGTACCAAAAACATTCAAGGACTTTCTTTTTGCTTTCGTCAAGGATCAAGTCTGGTTTTTGGTGGCTGATAGATTCTCCTGGGTACATCTGTGTTTCTTTCAACACACTGGCCTCTCAAGCCTCATTAATAACAGCTCCACTAGCCAAATTCTTCCCTGATCTTCCCCAGAAACACACACTCCCTGTTGAGATTGTTGGGCAGTTAGGCAAGGCCAAATCTGCATATGAGCTCATGCAAAATGATGGAAAAGTGCATGAGAAATGCTGATGGCCGATCATGCCCTGCTGTTTTCCACCTACAAAGCTTCTGAAATATTTTACTTTGAAGTCCTCCATTTCAGTGAAAGGCTCGGTGGAAATGGAAAGCATCAGCAATGACCCACGAAGACACCCACATCTGGGCAATAGGCAAAAAGGGGTCGATGTAGCTGTCTAGGTGAAATGGAGGGAGGCGTTTACTCCATGGAACTATTTACCCATTGCATAAATATCTGTCCTGTGACTTATTCCCTTCATCCCAGCTCCGTTTGGGCTGAGCTATGTTCATCCCTTTCTAATGTATTAAGCAGAGCAGATTAAAGGATCAGTTAATTAACCATGTACGCTGTGTTTGGTCCCAAAACAGGCCACAGCAATGGACTGAAAACACAGGAGTGCTGAGGAGCCTGAGGTAGAAACCAGCTGTGAGGCTTGCCCTCGACACATGCACTCCAAAGGTCTGATAATTCTCCCAAGCCTGTACTCCGTTCCAGTCGACTTCCTACTGGAACAGAGTCCAGCCAGGCACAGCTGGCTGTTTTTCTTTTTTTGGGAACATGTTTATTGTCTAGTGGACTGTTTTGTCCCTGATATTGTACCTTTGTGAGGAATGTCTAAGCAGAAAATAAAATGCCTTATATTTATTAATATGTTATCTGAGTGTTGTGGCTGGGAGAATTAAATACAATCCACAAGCTACAAGAAAATGATTAGGCTTTCTATGCTGGAGCCTGACTGTCATACACCAAAAGGAAGCTCTGGAATTTTGTTTGAATTTTAATATAATCAGCTCTGAATTTAAGCTTACTTGGTTTACACTACTCCTAAGTTTAATTAGCCACAGGATATCTTGTTTTCCAGTGCATACTGTGTGTGCCTGAAGAAAGAAGCCATTTTATTGGGTGTTTCCATCTTCTGGAACTTTAAGGAAAACACATCACAGCTGTCTTGACTTTTCTTTACAGCAAAAATCAGTGCTTCTACCTTGCTCTCACTGTCACAGCCCACCTTTGTAGCTGTAAAGCTCTACAGAAATTCTGTGCTAACTCTGCACATGGTCCATGTCCTTGGCCAAGAGTAGGACTTACAGAAAAATAGCATGACTTGGCAAATTAAACAAAAGTTTTTGCCCTTTTCTTGACGGATTCAGAAAACATTTTGGTGGTCATTCTCATTGTAAGTCATTTCTTTTGACAGAAAGCAAATTCTTAAAATCATGCTGAAAAAATGCTACCATTTCATTTGTGTTGTTGATATATATATTTTTAACTGATTATGATAACTATAAGTTTTTAAAAAGTAGGATTTTCTCCATAAGAAATAAATAGTAGAGTTCTGTCTCTTAAATGGTACTTCAGATTGCTGGTGTGATTATTCTGGTCAAGAAACAAACAACTGAGACTTCTAGGAAGTAGCTTCCTACTGATACAAAGCCCCCAGCTGACTGTGAAATACCACAACTCTTGATTTCAAGGAGACATCCTTCACTGCATCCTTTTTCTTTTTCTTACAGTTTTAACTGTAAAAAAAATAGTATTTTCATTCTGTTCTGTGAAAGAAAGTGCATTTTCCATCTGTCTTTTGATCACGCAAAGGAAGATCCTTGAAAAACATGACAATCCAAATTTCATGGTCCTAAACAGATTTTAATATAATATTTGTGGTAGTTTCCCAACTTTTTGATAAGGAGACAACTCAGGTTCAATTCTAAGAATAAGGATCTTAATAGCATCACAAGCAATTCCTTAATGTGCTACACATGATTTTATCTGCAGAGATTCCAGAAGGCTCATCTGTCCCTAGATCCAGCAGTGAACTGAGGCACAGTGTAACTGGTGACCTCTGAGTGCACAACTCCAGTTTTCACTGAAGAAATATCTTTTTACCAGGAATAAGTTTTTGTTTGTTTGTTTGTTTCTTTTTTATTTTCAGCAAGCACCTGGAAAGATATACATCCCCCTTATTCCACAGAGTTTTTCCTAGTTTCTGAAGAGCAATATAATATTCATGAGTCTTCTTTAAAGCAGTGCTCAGATTTTCAACGAGCTGATCATACATAATAGAAACTTGGGAAGTGGCCTTTTAAACCAACAAGCTGGTGTCTTGTTATAGGACTTAGTTGGAAGGTACTGGAATATTCAGATGACTTTGTTGACACTTCAGAACTAACACATGACAAATCAATAGAAAGTACCTGACTCAACAGAAATTATATTCTGTTTTCATTCAGGTACATCTGTGATAGACCAAGGATGCAGTTCTTCACTGTTACATGTGAGATTCAAAAAGTTCAAAACCTTGCTGACAGGAAAGAGTTCTCTCTGTAAGGAGACTTGCCACATACCCAAAGTAGATCTCAGACAAACCAGAAAAACTTTAAATATCTTGTTTTTCAAACTCTCGTTGGTTTGGCTTCCTCTTGCACTGATTTTGTGCCTAGATATAATACTGTGTTTGCTTATTTGTTTCTGATTTAATCCATGGAATCCTGTCATTTGTAATATGCCGTGAAGACTCGCAGCCTTAGAACAAACAGAATAAGAATATATTCTTGATTGCCTTACTCATGTATTTTACCACACTCCTGTTGTGCTCACTCTCTACAGATCTCATAGAAAAAAAGAAATCAGAGCCTTGGGTGAGAATGAGAACAAATGACTTACCATTTCTGTTCATTTAACCTGTCATGGCAATGATATCAGATAACTCTTTCTCAGACATATAAAAACATATATACAGAAATAAGACCAGCCTTTCATTTTTAGACTCCATTTTATATTCATGTTTTGTTGGGAATCTGCCAACCAGCTCAGTTAGGAGGGCTTAGGACAAAACCTATGAGACTGAACTATTGTGAAAACATAATCAAGAGTACATGGAGAAAGAGTAGTGATACATAATGGATAGAACCCGGAAAGCATAAAATAATCTTTTCCAAAAATTACCTATCCAGAAGGGCATGCTTGTTTTTATTTCAAGGATCCACCACCACACCAGCTCAGCCTGCTCTTGGCAGCCATGCTACTCTGTCTGCACAGTGGCCAAGTACCACCATATGTGTGCTGCAGGCCCTATAGCCTTTACTCAGGACTAACTTCCAGTTATGACAGCAACTCTGTCTATTTGCATACATTTTTGTTTCTAAGTACCTGGCAGTTAAAATCTTTCATAAATACCTGAGAAATACATAAACTCCTACCTCATGGAAATGGCAGCCACACTTCCCCCGCAGGAATTCTTTGTATCGTCCCATTGTGATGATAAACGTGTCAACAACTTCATAGCCATAACTTTTTGCTGTCTCCAAGATAACCAAGTTTTCATTCCATAAGTTCTGTACTTCTGCCTGTATTTCAGATAAAATATTGCAAAGTTTTTCAAAAGAACTTTTTAAAAGTTGTTTTATTCTGCCATTGAAATGAATAGTAAAACTGCATTTTGAACAAAACAATTACATTATATTTAATTAGAAGAGGTTATGCAGCACATCAATAGTTATAAGAAAATCTACAATATTTTAATTGCACAACAAATTAGATTGGTTTAAAGAAGATCTAAACTACAAATTAAGTTATCAATAACTGAATTATTTTACAGTATATACACATGGAATGTTTCAATGCTGCTTGAAATATAATTACTGTTAATTTTTTTAATATACACTTTGTTAATATAATTCAGGAAAAAAGATCCTACTATGAAGTTTTCTATGTAACAAATGGTTACTGTTCCTATAATTCAGATTCAGATCAAAGACACTGAGATTGTTGCTTAGAAAAGAATATATGGCCATGGATGCCTTAGACACAGTCATAATGAAGAGCAGAATATTTGTTCTCAAGATAGTGCAGGATGGCCAAAAATAGAAAAAAGTTTAGCCATAAATTTGTCTAGGCAGCAGATTTTGACACTGCAGGCAGAAGAGCTTTGAGAGTAGCTTTGGTAAAGAAGTCCTTAGCACCCAAACTACATGGGTAATTTGACATACGATTCAAACACTGAAAAGGAAAACAGAGCGAGTTGCACGCTTAAGTTGATTTCTGTTTTTTTCTGAATTTACTGGTTGAGAAACAGAAAAAAAAAACAACCCTTGGAAGATTTTAATACTCTTTCTATCCTTGCCTCACCTACAAAAGATCAAAGTTTCCCTTTCTTCTTCTAGGCCTGAACCCTGCTGAATGCTATGGCAATAGCTTTGATCATGTTTCTTCACATTGACTCCAACCACTTCTCTAATGTCCCCTAATTTGGTCATCTGTTTAAACGAAGGAAAGGGTATGGAATCCATAAGAGGAAATTCAATAAAGATTATTGGCAGACAGTGTAAATTTGAAAAGGAGTGGGCAAAATCTGATAAGGCAGTGTCTTAGCAAAAATCACACGCTAAATAAAGCAACGTGTTATAACTGGAAGAAGTGAACACCAAATCTCAGTGTGATAGGAGTGCTATATATATGACCTAGGAAAGCTAAGAATTTTCTCTTCTCAGCAGGTGTGAATAGATGGTGTATTATATGCAGTGGTGGTAAGCACTGATTACTTTATTCTACTTTCCAGTGATTTCCAGCTTTGTCTCATTCATGTATTTCATGTTCTCTCTCCCATCAACAGAATTGTAAATAAGAATATTGAATTGAATGAGTTACTACACAGTGCATTGAAGTGAGCCCATCTGTTATTCTGAGAAGCCTTGGGCATGATTTCAGCTGGCTGTATTACTCACTTGGACTGACTGTATCATCCTGTGGAGAGCCTGTGCCCAATGTGGTACAGAGAGCAGTCTGCCTAGCCCCAGCCCAACCAACTTTGGCATAAAGCTTAATATTGGAGGCTCTTCTAGTTCTTGGCACAGCTGACTGAGCACAGTGCCTAAAATGACTCTGATTGTGGTGGAATTCATGAAATAAGGCTAATTGGTTTGAATCTACATCAGCAAGCCACACTAACAAATATGAACAATATTCTTTCTTTGATCCACGTAAAAGCTGCTCAGCAGAACAGGTAACATCCTTTGACCAGACAGAAAAAATGATGGGTGAAGTATAACAAGTCTCCTGTGAAAACAAACTCTAAATATACTGTTACTTACCTGTGATAAAGAATGTATTCCATCCACTGGGAGGTGAAAGCCCATCCCTATGGATTTGATAATTACCAGGATGTTTGATAGATTTTCCCTGTTTGGTAAGTGAAAAGGATAAAATCAGAACACACATTTTACTTAACAGACACATCAAAAGACACTGCATTTTTTTTTTCTTTCAGTCAGTCATGTCCACGCCCATAAGAAAACAAATGAAATGTTTGCATTTAAAATTTCTGGTGTTTTCCCATAATTTGTCACATCAAGTCTTGACATGGAATAACACCAAGTGCATCACATTACCTGTTCAACACCTTTTGGATAATTTGCAGGTGATTGGAATTAAGCCACTGAACGCCACCTACAATTAGTACGGTCTGGTCTGTGTTCTCCAAGGGACGTGATCTGAAACCCAGAAAGAAAAAACAACACGTTGCCTTAAAACAGATGGCAAACATTTTAACAGCATTACGTTGCATTTCAGTGAACTGTATCTGGCACCCTGATCAGAGGCCTGATGTCATTTTCTACTATTTTTCAACCACACAATACGGCCTGCACACATTGTGTTTAATTGTTTGCTTACATTACTTGCAAAATCTGTTAAACACATTTGTGAATAGAATAAAACACAAACAAGACAGCAGTGGACTTTATACAGTACCTCTGCAGCAGTTGTTCAAGTGCTTTTTCAAAAGTTGGTCTCTGGTTTGCAGTCATCCAAAACTGGGGATAGTAGGAGTAACTAATAAATGTTTTTCCCTCGTTGATATTATCATAACATTTAACATCGTGAGTCTTTTGCCACTCCTGAAGAGTCTCATTCACTCTTTCTATTAGATAGTACATCATCCCTCTGTTAGTTGAGTCACCTATGAAAAGAATCTTTGGATGGAAAAGAAGATGTGACTTAGAAGTTATGCACACCAAAAAACAAAAGTAAAGAATACAACCAGGCTGGACACTTCTAGACCCTTTTCTTTAAATTCAAGAAAACTCTCTGTGAGCTGCCAGTTCTCCATGCTTGATGGCTCAGTACTAGAATTCTGATTTAGCAAAGCATGTGTGATCTGGTTAACAAAAAGATACATGATCTGTTTCAAAGAAAAAAAAAGTACAATTTATAGATGTCTACAGTTGCACAGTTAATACTGCACTTTTAATCCTTGTTTTCTTTAGCTTAAGTTTACAGTTACTTCAAATTGCTAATACAGTTCCTCTCTTGATTTCTTGCAGTTTCCTGCTTTGCTTCCTTCAGTTTTTCATGTGGTTTGTTCCCACACAGCATGTCTTAGTTAACTTCTGTCTTCCATAAACGTGATTAATTAGAAGTTTCACCAAAGGAACACACACATCAATGAATGCAACAGCTGCCTTATTTGTAAAGAGGTGGCCTTTCTGTCATTTCAGAGAGAATTAAAAGGAGAGCTATTTTGGTGGCAAAGAATCTGAATGCAGTCCTGGATTGTGTGTGACGGGAAGCACTGCATCCTAAAGGGAGTTGAAAGAGCCATAAGGACAACAGAGATGTCAGCAGTTTGTCTCTGAACTTGCAAATGAATAAAGAAGTTAAATTTAGGATTGCTTCTATCCATTCTGTTGACTCCTCTGCCAAGTCAAGTGTCTGTATGTTGAGACCACAGAACTGAAGGTGTACTTTTTTTACTACAACTGCCCTATTTTTAGTGGATAAAACTAACATTTCCTTCTGCTGAAGAGAAAGTGTAAGCAATGAAAGAAGTCCAAGTCTGAAGAGAACGCAGGTTCACTGAGGTTTGCCAGTGAAATCTGTCAATACCACAGTCAAACAGAAATGCACACAAGGGAGCAAAAATGTAAAACTGAGAGTCAGAAACCCCACAGAGCCATAATACAATATCAACTCTGTTTTCTGTACAGCTGTATGCCTCTTTTCCTGCCTCCTCTGTCACTCAGGGTAGTTGTCATCCTGTAAGCTGGGGTCACTGCTTGGGTGTTTTTTTTTGTTTGTTTCTCTTTTTGTTTTTTCATGCTTTAAAAGTCCACCTTGAATGTTTGATGAGGCAAATAGAATTCAGACAACATGAGGTTACATGTTTAAGGACATGCTTCCAAAGCGTGTCCCAGAGATTTTATGTGATGAAAGCATTATGGACTTCTCTCATCTAATAATCTCTATTTATCTAGTCCGTTCGGGAACAGTTTTAGAGGCTGAATCTAGTCCCCACCATGAGCCTGCTGTGAGTAAAAAATGAACCACAACAGTATACCAAGGAAAGCTCCCACAGGACAGAATCTGTTTCTCATAAACATACCCTGATTTGGTGGCAGAGCCAAGAATGTGCAAAAGAGTAACTTGAACATCCCTTGCCCTGTCCATTGCAGGCTGCAGAGGATCATTAGGTAGACACAGAAGCTGTTTTAAATGCACACATAGAAGCTGTTTTATGTCCTTTTATGGGTCTTTCAAAGCTGTTTTGCAGATTAGATTTGTAAACAGTTGCTGTTCGTGCTTGGACCGCACAAGCGTTTCTCTCACATGCAAGGGGATTTCCAGCTCTTTTCACATTGTGCCCCAAGAAACCTTTTTAAGCCAAGCACAGCATGACTCAGAAGTCAAGGATCCTTGGCTGTGGAAGGATTTGTTGGATTCTCCCTTTCTTTCATTGTCAAACACACAAACATGACATGCACACAATTATTTATAATTTGGAAGACAGTCCACACTACAGTATGACCTAATTCTAAAGTAGGCTAACTTCAGGTTTTAAATAAGAATTCTTCCACTTGCAAAATCTCCTAATCTTTCTAGTTTGTCTATATCCACATATCTTTAATCTCCATTTCACGAGTCCATCTCTGTGATGTATAGATGTATATCTATTTAAAGAGCAGTTCTTAGATATCATCAGGCAAGGATATCATTAACTTCTAGTGTGGGTGAGTAAATTTCTATAAAATCACAGAACACTATTAGCAGAATAACAAACAGGCTCTACCAGGTTACACACAGTAGACCACGTTAGACTACTAATCTTCTGATAATATCTAACACCATTTCACTATCACTGACCATGGGGATTTCCATCTGAAAAGGAGCACATCCAGTTATAAATCACACTGATCTGGAAAATGTGGTAATTTTACCTTAGTCTTCATTGTATAATGACTAATATTCAGATCTAGCTGTATTCTATCTAGCTGTATTTGGTCTAATCTCATCTAACTGTATTCAAATAGAAGACATAATCAACCTCACATCAACAGTAACAAACAAGACAATAAAAAATGAGAGAAGAACCATGGCCAAAGCTCACAAACACGATGCAGAGATGTAAATATGTCTTAATGCCATGATGCTATGCATCAGAAAAATCTAAGATGGACCAAAAATAGTGTTATTGTGCTGATGTTCAAAGAATGAGGAGGTGATGGGAGCCAGAGCAGACTCTTGTAGAGCAGTCAGCATAACTAGATGAAGTAGATACCTGTCAGTGCCCTAAGGTACTTCTTCAAATAGCACAAGACTCACAAGGGTGTACACAGCTCACCTCCAAAGGAGTAAGTTTTGAGTTTCAAAACATCTCTCTTTTCACCCTTGAGGGAGCTTGCTGTGAGGAGTTAAAGCAGATCAGGAAAAGGATTAGATCCGTGTCTGCGTGCCCATGTGGGAATGTATATTTATTGCTAGGGGAGTGGCTGAACAGGGTGTCAGGAATGAGACAGATGGCAACATCACATCAGTGAGGAATACAGGTTGCACTGGGGAAATTAACCTAAATACTCAGAAACCGGTCTGCTAAGAGAATAGTTAAGACTTGATGTAAGAGGAGAAGAGGAAATTGAGCCAAAGAAGACCTGTGTTTGTACAGAAAGAGAGATAAAAAAAAATGCAGATTATTCTCAAAGATACCAGTCAGTTATAACAACCATATTAGCTTTCAGTCAAGAGACCTCTGACTTCAAGCAGGTATGAGCTATGCCAAGGCAGTATCACTGGAATCATGCAAGTCTGTTTAACTCCAGCTACTTCCTTCACAGTGAAATCACAGCATTGTTGAAAGATATATCATTAAAATGAGCGCTGCAGTGTGTGAAACCTATGGTCCCTGCCCTCTTGCCCTGGTGTCTGTGATCTTCACTGGAGGCGTCAGCAGACAGATTCTGGAGGCTGTGTGTGCCACATTCTGAAGGGGATGATCTCCCACAAATGGAGCAGAGATATCAGACAGAAAGTTAGCTGTGCATTCTTTGTTATCTAGTGTACCCCAGGCTGCTGCTTGTACAGCACATCACCACCAAATCTGCAAATGCAGAGCATCCGTTCATTAAGGCCTTCTCTGCATCCAGGAATCTGGTTCTAACTATTGTTCCAACCCTGCTGTGAAACATCTGTTTATCCTGGAAGAAAACAGACAAATCCTTTTTCTTCTGCCTAAAAAAAAATTTCAGGTGAGAGAACAGGACATCTGTGTGTAATCCTACCTGCAAAGCATCTTTTCAAAATGCTTTTGTGCTGAACTGGCCAAGCACATTTTGTTGTGATATGCAGACCAACAGAAAACATCTTTCAGAGCATCCACCTTTTACAAGTCAGCTTCATTATCAGCGTTTTTTTGGACAACCCAGAGGCTAAAGCAGGTGGTGTATAGCCCCAGGAAGGAAACTTGGTTATGTTCTCCAAATAATCTGAGAGCTTTGATGAATTAGAATAATCATTAAATGTAATTGAATGTGTGGTAGCTATGGCAACATATGTTTCTACGCAGTTGCAAGAACTCACCAAAGCTGTGCATATTATTTGAATGAGGGGCTCTGTGGATGCTTCTGTTTAGCTCTATGATAATGATGATCCAAGTGATGGTTCAGGTGAGCAGAATATGCTATATCTCATTTTCTTCACAGTATGGCAGAAGCCTTAGTCGTGTGCTGTTGAGGTCAGTGGGGGATTTGTCTGCAGGATGACTAAGACATAAGGCTATAATTTTACCAGATGGAGAACAACACTGTCACGCAGACAGATGTTTTCAGCGTCTTCTGTTGCAAACGTTTTGTGTGAAAAAAAAATCCATCATAGCTTACAGGCTTTAAGAGATTGTGTAAGCACAGTGGAATTCACTTAACCAGACCTATCATTATAAATTAACCATGCTTAGGAAATCTAAGCACCTGTAAATCCCAAACAGTACTTAACTCTAAAATATTATTAAGAAATTATAGGCTAAAATTCCTGTTTTAACAGCTGAATTTTAAGTACTTCAGCAAATATTGCCTTTTCACATTTCCTGTTCTTAATTACATATGATTCAATGGTACTTTATTATAAGACTAAACTCTGAGCAATATTTCTTAATGATAAACAAAATAGATATCCCACTTGTGCTATTGAGGGCAGATTTCTATGTGCTGCCAATTGGATAAATAATTACCTGTTAGAACTCCTTTTCATTTACCTAATTTTAAAAGTTACTGTACAAAATTCAGAGCATCATGTCTTAAAATAATTGGATAATTCTTAAAGCAAATGCTCGTTAACCACAGAGGATTTTGTTGAGACAATATCATACAGGTACATTCTTTTTATTATGATTGTCTATTTCTTTCATTCAATTAGGGCACACATGGAGTTCCCTAAAACAATGTACTCTGCATCTTATTACTGTTACTAAAAGTTCAGAATGGAGAACAATGAGTACAAATGCTCAAACTGAAAGATCTACTCAGTCAGAACCACCCGAGCCTCAACATTTCAGAATTTTCCTGTTTACAGTGCCTGAAATGCAAACATATGACTGACTAGTTTTGCTAACACATCATAAAGAAAAATGAGGCCTCTTATAAACTGTTTTTGTAA